>NC_089514.1:48019768-48644768 GCF_036850995.1 Saccopteryx leptura | reverse complement strand
TAGTCATATGCAGCCAGCTTAATTAATAAAACCCTTAAAAATTCATTTGGACTTGATGTCTCTATGTAAACCCGTGGAATGCTACTTTACAACATTTGGGGACTCATCCGGAATCAGGTGTTCCACGTCACCAGGTAGAGACACCCAGGTTGGCTGATCTCTCCAGAGGGTTGCCTGACCCCACTTGAATCTCAAGAAGAGGCACCACCTGAGATGTTCAAGGGCTCCCATTTTCCTGTGGGGTTTGGACAACTCTTCAGCAGACACCCCCAGTCCCCAAATTGAACAATTTGGCAGAGAAATCTAGGAGGTAAGTAAAACAAATCTTTTGCTTTGCTGAATTCTGTTTGGGACTAGTCAATTTGAAACTATTAAGTGGGTACATTTGGTAGTGCTCTCAGGAGGAGACCTGTGTAGGGACTGAGTTAATCAGGCCTGCCTTGGACTTCCAGGGACACCTATGTGTTTGTTGAGATCTCATTATTTGCTTTTAATGTTTCTGTCTAAAACTCCTGAGTGATTGGTATATGAATGAGGATCTCTGGTGCCTGAGCCTAAGTTCTGAAGGGCCACAGCTAGGCAAGCACCTGAGAGGCCCCTGATGGGGAACCGCTTCCTTTGACTGTTGAGCTATGTGCCTAAAAGTCAAGTGTAAATGTAAAATAGTAAATTGTCTGTTTTGTAAGTTCTCTTTGTCAGGAAAATCTCTGGTGTAATTTTAATTGGAATAAGTAAAGCATGCTCATTTAAATTTCTTGATTTATGATTTGTGTATGTGAAGTATTTATTTAATGTCTAAATGTGTCTGTTCTTAAGGCCTGAATTAAGTTCTTGCATGCAAAAATTGAAAATTTCTGGCTTAAAACCAGTGGGCAAAAGCCAAGGGAAGTTCTAAGGTCCGAACCTTGATGACTGACAGGGCCAAGTCGTGTGTTGGGTCCCCTCCAAGTTTCCCCTACCCTCCCCCAGTTCCTTTGTGAGGCATGGTTGTTGTCTGATGTTGGGAGGCATAGGATTCACAGGGGAGACCCACTGCTTTAGCCATAATTGTGGGAAATCGGAAAAGAGGGTTCTCAGGAAATTGCGGGGTTGCTGTGTCCCCAGAGAAATGGAAGGGGCTCCTCTCACATCCCCCAGCGCCTGCTCCTCTCTGGCACCTGAAACCCCAGGCACCCTGAACGATTCCCTTCTATTGACTTCATAGTGTAAAGCACTGAGGGCCAAGAAGAGGGTTAGCATCTCTTTGCCAGCTGGGTAGTTATGAAACAGTAAGTGCATTTTTACCATTCCTTATTTTTCTCAGTAAATCAGTGGTTCATTGAGAATAGTAGTTTACAATCCTCTTATTATAAATTGTACTAAAATTGTACTAATGATAAGGCATATAGAATTGTATAGTCTGCCAAATCCAAAGACTTTCTTTTTGTACCAAGGATCCCTTGTTGTGTAAAAAGTATTTTCCATGTTAGAAATGTATTTGTTATTTCAAGAGCCTTTTGTTAATTCTTTTTATTTGCTATTTCATAGCCCTGTGATGTTGAAATCTTGGTTTAAATAATAGGAAATAATTTAAATACTTTTTTTCCCAAGTAACCTATAGAATTAGAAAACTCAGAATCCCCTTTATCAGAAAATACCTTACAATGATACTGTTGGGCAGATAAAATATATTATGCTCACTTTGCTAAAGATAGTGCTGCCCACATGGAAGCCTGTCACCCAGGTGATATTAATGTGTGTTGGGGGCAGGCTGTGGGCAGGCAGGATCCTTATAGCCTGGGGCTTGGTTTTAGGATGAAGCCTTTCCTACCCTTTTTGATGTGGGGTGGTGCAATCCCATCATGCCCCAGATAAGTGGCTTTGTATTAGAGACTCCCCTATTTTGTATATTGGATTAAAGGTTTTGATTTCTGCACTATAAAGTGGGGCAGACCAGGAGCTTGCTCTCTCAGTTCCTGAGATTAGCATTAGAGGAGAAAGCACAGAGAGGAGAGCAGGGAAAGGCCATGTGGAGGAGAGGAGAGGCAGCCAAGATGGCGGAGTCCTGAAGGACAAGCCACTTTGTACAGAGTTTGTGCAGAGAGAAGGAGATGGGGAACAGAGGTGAATAAGGCTAGTGAACTAGAAACCTTTGATTCTAGGAAACTCGGATAATTCAGTAGCTTTGTGAACACTGAGTGAGTGGGTTTTGGAGCCCAGTGTGTGTTTTCACTTGCCTGCCGGGTGCAAGCTAGGATTAAAACTAATGGCCCACCAGTTCTTGGCTCTATTGTTTCATTACCATCTGTCTGAATCTAATGCAAACCTGCATGGGCCAGGTGGCTGTGATGGTGGCTGTGGATACTGGCTTCACAGATACCATCCACCTTTATGTCCCACAACCACAGCAACCCTACCAAGGGCTCAGTGGGTTTCTGTCTGATTTGTGCCCCCAATTTTATCAGCTCTGCCTGGTTTATTACCTCCTAGGTGACCACCAGCTGGGCTCTGAGTCTGCAGACAGCAGCTTCAGCCTGAGCCTCCTCATCCTCAGAAGAGAAGGAGTTGGATACACTTGTTCCTGCTGACTCAAAGCCACTCCACCAGCATGGATGCTTCTGCTCCTTCAGCCACCATGTTGGTTCCTGCGGCTGCCATCTCTCAGCCTAAAGCTGAGACTTGAGCCTGACCTGTGCTGGTGCAGTGGATAAAGCGTCGACCTGGAAATGCTGAGGTCGCCGGTTCGAAACCCCGGGCTTGCCTGGTCAAGGCACATATGGGAGTTGATGCTTCCAGCTCCCCCCTTCTCTCTCTCTCTGTCTCTCCTCTCTCTCTCTCTCTCTCTCTCTCTCTCTCTGTCTCTCCCTCTCCTCTCTAAAAATGAATAAATAAATAAATAAAAATTTTTTTTTTTTAAAAAAGCTGAGACTTGAACTCTTGAACCCTCAGTTGTTTTTCCAATAGCTGCTGGTGCCAACATTCAGCTTCCAGGGCAAACTGCAACTCCTGAACCTGTAACTCCTTCTCCAGAGACCATTCCAGTTCCAGGCACCATTGGTGCTCAGCCTGCATCTCACCCTGCAGCTCTCAAACCAGTTGGCCTCCTTCTCCAGTGCTCGCTCTGGTTTAAGTCATCGCTCGTTCTCAGCCTATATCCTGACCTGTGGTTCTCAAACCTGCAGCTTACCCTGGAGCTCTTGACCCTGGGCAGCCTTTCACACAGAACACTTGGTTTCCTCTTACTGGCTGTAAAAAACACTCAGCCCACAGCCTCCAAAAAGACAGCCAAGGGGAACCACACACTGGAGAACAGAGACCATTCCTCTACCTCACCCTCAAGGGTGGCTGGCAGGGGCTCCATACCAATCTGATCCAAATCCTACTGGCTGCACCAGTTGTAAGGACAGTGGCCATGACTATGCATATGCAGGTTCACATTGGATTCAGGCAGATAGTAAAGAAACTGTGGAGCTAGAAAATGGTGGGCCATTTTGTTTATTAGAGTTTCACAATGGCAAATGAACAAGCAGGCAGGGAAAACTGCTTCCCTCTCTCTTTCTTGTGTTTTCACAAGTCAAAAAAAGACCCTGGGACAAAAAACTCCCTCCCCCTTCAAACAGTAGCCAACAACAGCCCCACCCAAGCAGGCAGGCAATCTGCAATCTGCAATCTACTGCCCTGAGGGCAAGCACCCACAGCCTTACCTAGATTATACACACATTGAGCTGCCCCGTGCTCATGCACCAATCAGGCAAAGTACAAGTGAGCAAACCTAACACACTTATAACACTGGTTTGCCCAACAATGTCTTTCCTTGGGAAGTGAAACTGGGCTAGCCCAAGTAGAAGTCTCTGAATCATAGCAAGAGTACTCTTGAGGACACAAACCAAACTATATTACAAACTGCATAGTATGTCCCACTGCACAGGGATAGTCAATACTGGGGAGCCTGGCCCTGGCCGGTTGGCTCAGTGGTAGAGCGTCAGCCTGGCGTGCAGAAGTCCCAGGTTCGATTCCTGGCCAGGGCACACAGGAGAGGTGCCCATCTGCTCCTCCACCCCCCCCCCCTCCTTCCTCTCTGTCTCTCTCTTCCCCTCCTGCAGCATGGGCTCCATTGGAGCAAAGATGGCCTGGGCGCTGGGGATGGCTCCTTGGCCTCTGCCCCAGGCGCTAGAGTGGCTCTGGTCACGACAGAGCGACGCCCCGGAAGGGCAGAGCATCGCCCCCTGGTGGGCAGAGCGTAGCCCCTGGTGGGCGTGCCAGGTGGATCCCGGTAGGGCGCATGTGGGAGTCTGTCTGACTGTCTCTCCACGTTTCCAGCTTCAGAAAAATACAAAAAAAAAAAAAATACTGGGAAGCCTGGCTGGCAAAAGCTGGGACAGCTCTGTAATCATTTCTACGGAAGAAGACACACTGCTGTAACTAGAGCTCCTCCTTTTACTCCATCCTACTTTTAGATTTTGGAACTGTCTTCCGAAGTACACTGATAGAAGAGTGGAAAAGGAAACTTTCAGAAAGGAATCTACATTTTTACTAGTTCTTCTGAACTATCTTGGGCTCAATCCTTCTTAGGATTCTTAATTCATGAGAAAGCGTTCTATATTTACACTAGTGTTAGAGTAGGTAGCTAATCAGACATGAGCGGGTGAGGGAATAAAGAGAGAAAGGAAATATCTAATTTAAGCATAACCATCAGTGGATAACCAGACGGATAACTGATTTACCAGCCCCTGATATGGCCTACAGCAGTTACACAGCCCTGGGGAGATGCACAAAGGGGCTAAAAAATAAACTAATGACCAATATATGACTTTCCACTGGGGACACTAGATGTACAAGGATAAAATGATAGAAAATAGCATGCACATGGCCTCAGACCGTGTGGAACAGCACAGGGATTCCACAGCCCACTACTGGCCGAAATGAGTGCATGCAGTGGGCAGGAACAAACTGGCCAGGGAGGAGGAGCCAGGAGGCAGGGAGGGTGCCCGGGCAGGCATAAAAACTGACTATGTAACCACGTGGGGCATTCAATCAGTCTGAGTTGCCCACTTGGAAGTCTTCCAAATATACTTTCTCTTTACAAATAAACTGCTACCTACTTTGTTATATGTGTCCCTTGTCTGAAGTCCTTTTCTCAGGAAGGTAAGAGGTGAGGACCCCAAATCAATACTGCAGAACTGGTGACACTAGGATTGTGGGAATGAGGTGGTGCAAGGCCAGGGGCTGCTGCTATGGTGGCCATGCAGGTTGCCACTGGATTCGGGCAGATGGTAAAGGAACTGTGGAGCCAGAGGATGGTGGGCCATTCCGTTTATTAGAGTCTCGTAAGGGCAGATGAGCAAATAGGCAGGGAAGACCATTTCCCTCTCACCCAGGGCTCCCAAGCCCAGATCTCCTCTGGACTCACAACCTGGACTCACAGGCCCCACCAGCCTCAGCACTCTCCAGCCAAACAGGCTGGGCAGAAATACCCGTCTCTGGCAAACAGCAGCAAACAATCACTCCCCCCTCCCGCCCAGGGAGGCAGGCAATCTGCAATTTGCAATCTGCCGCCCTGAAGACAAGCACCCCAGCCTTCTCCAGACCACACACACATGGTGTTGCCCCAAACACAAGTGCAACACCAGTGCAAAACACAAGTGAGCCAACCTAAACACACTTGTATTCCCAACAGGTGGTATGATTTTTGAAAAGATCATGAGATCGGGAGGTAGGCCCGTGTTTGAAATCTAGCTTGACCAGTATGAGGCACTGGGTAAAGTACAGACTATTTAAGCCTCTTTTTTTCAGCTATAAAATAATATCTACTAATTAAATGATATACACAAAGCTCCTGTTAGGTTGCTCAGCAAATCTTAGCTTATTTCCTGTAGGTAGCTCTGAACATTCCAAAGTTAAAATTAACATATTTTATAATTTTGTGTTTATTAAGGAAAATATCCAAGATTACCTTGAAATATGATGTTTCTTAATCTTTAAACAAAAATCTTAGTTACTAGGTGGATTTAATTTTTCTTTTATTTCTAAAATTCCTAATCTATGTCCTCAGGAAACAACCACATTTTTTTCCTGTACGTTTAATAACTATACCAAACAGAATGATTTTTTAGAAACAAAGTATCCAATAAAGCACTGGTGATATGGACCCAATGAATAAAATAACAACACTGTATATGTAATATTCACAACATAAACCTAAAACAATCAAGTGTCCTAAATACACAAATAAAATCCAACTTGTATTAGTATCATGTTCTCTTTCCTATGGTCAATAAATAACAATATTGTCTTACTCATGTTCCATAATTTTAGGTGCTGGAAAATCACAAATACCTCAATTCCCAAGCACAGATTTTGTAAAATCTCTCTTATTATTCTGAGTTTTAAGAATTATGTTTGTTTGATATTAAATTAAAATTTATTTGGTCCTAGATTGATTAATCTACAATCAGTTTAATTTCTAAGAACCTCTCGATGACTCTCAAACAGACGGGACAACATTAGCTTTTAACTAATAAATGTAAATGTAATAAGGAGCAAAACTGATCTATGTCTATGTATTTCACCAAATGTTTTCTGAAGGCACAACCCCCTCGTTATAGGTTCAGTTTCTTCACTACCTTTGTACAATGAACTCTTCAAAGGTCTCCCTTGGTCTTACTTGTATTGTATGCAGGTACAGTTGATTTGTGCTGCGCCCATCCCCCCAAGAAGGGCTAATTTATGCATGCATTCACAATTAGAGCACTGCCGCAACAATCCTTTATATTAGTGCTTTCTAAGCTCTGTTAAAAATAGACATTTAGAAGTCAGAAATACTTAGCTTAAGTTCTCATATTTCATGTCTACTCTGAACTTATATTTCTAGACTTTAAAACAGGTCACAAACCTAGTGAAACAAACATCACACTCCAAATGCAGCAACTGATAACTTCTCCTAAATTATGAAAAAGATGAAGGCCAGCAAAATAGAAAGACTAGTTATTGGTTAAAAGCAGAGTTATACAGACTATGGTTTAAGCCACACCTTCATTGTTGTGATTTTGGGTAAGTTGCTTAAATAGTAAGTCTCAGTTTTATCATCTGTAATTGGTGATAAATAATGTTACCCCATAAAATAGCTGTTTAAACTAAACTCTATGCATAAAGCACTTAAAGGTTCTGGAATAAAACTCATGAATGATAAGTGTCAAATAAATGATTATCATTCAATGAGCACTTAATAATTTCTGCAACTAAAATTAAAATTTCTCCAGAAGCAATTTCCCTTTCTATTTCAACATGTATTCATTGGAAAGACATTTTCTTCCTTCAAAGTTTCTTTTGTGCTTGTGGTCTTTGTCTTGTGCTCCATCACTTCACTTGCCACTTTCTCATTTATCAATTTCTTCTCGTTTAGAGTTTCTTTTCTTTGTACCGACTTTCCTTCTCTGATTATACACATCTTTCCTACTTTGAGCTATGTCCCTAACACAGTCCTTGTTTCAAAATCAAAATTGTTAGATATTACTCCACAGTGGATACTTCTCTCTCTCCTACTCCTGAAACGTTTGTTATACATGCCTTTGTTCTCCAATCCACCCAAATTGTTCTCTCCAAGGTCACTGATGTTTGATCTCCTCTTTGTCTATTTATCATCCATGTTTCTATTATTGCTCTTCATGAATTATTTATAGCAGTGGCAGTTTTTTCCCTCAGTTTCAGAACACAGCTATGTTTCTTTCCCTTCTGCAGTATTACCTTTCCATCAAATGATTAAATTTGAACATACCCTTGAGTCAGCATTTGGCCTCTTTCTAGTTTGCCTCTTTCCTATTACTGTTCATGATCTTATCTTTATCTTCATTATCTTATCACTCATCATCCCTCTGTGAATGAGTCTGAATCACCAATTTCAGCAATATTTCATCACACACACCGTATAGCACAGCGATCCCATTCTTATTTACATATCCAAGAGAGGAGAAAATACACATTCACACAAAAACTGGAACATAAGTGTTGTATTATTCATAATAGCTAAAAAGTGGAATTATCCCAAATGCCCATCAGCTGAGGAATGGATAAATAAAATGTGGTATATCCACACAATGGAGTCATATTTCACAATAAAAAGAAAATATGCAACAATTTAGACAAACCTTGAAAATATTGTGCTCATTGAAAGAAGCTAATCACAAAATGCCACACAAACGATTCTATATGATTCCTATAATGAGATTTGCCAAGACAGTTGACCAGAATTGGAGGTTGGGAGGCAGTGGAAATGCTGAGTGACTGCTAATAAGAATGTAGTTTAAGAAAGAAAAAAATATGCTAAAGTTAGATTGCGGTAATGGTTGCACAATCATGAGTATACTAAAAATATTGAATTTTACATTTTGAAAGAGTGAATTGTACAGTATGTAAATTGTATTTCAGTAAAGTTACTGAAATCAATTAAATAAATACACAAATAAATCACTAATACACATCCAAGTAAACTTTAAGAAAATTGATTTTACTTAAAGCATTTCATTTTGAAAGTGTTTCTGGATTAATCCCATTTTCTTTTCCAAAGCTCTATTTGTGACTTTTACAACTTCTTGTCTTTTACATAAATATCTATTTTCTACCTGGTTAATTGGGCAGTCTTTACCCTATAAAATTTAGAGAATTCTACCATTATTAACTTTTAACAAAAAAAAAAAAAAAAAAAGGCACACAGACTAAGAAAACTAATAATAGAATACCAGACTCTTTTTATGCTTATTAATGTGGAAACAAGTCATATATCTTTCTAAAATCAAAGTCTATAATCTAGAGTTTTCTTAATGACAGTTTCTATCTTTCTAATTTGAAAATGAAGTTTCAGATGTCTATGACTATGTACATACGACAGTGTTCATGTATTTTCTAACAACGTGATGTATCTATCCAGTGAAGAAAAGATGATACCAAGGACAGACTTATTTTTAGCTGTGGGTGCCAATTATTCCATAAAAAACTCACCCTCTAAGGAAACAATGTCAGATTTTTTTTTTATTTATTTTTTTACTAAATGCCATATATGACCTTTGTTTCACCAAGCTTTTTACTCCTACAATGAAATGAAGGTAAATGACAGGGCAGTGGGACTACATTTTATGTTCAGAATGTTCTGTGAAATACACAGAAAAGCCGCTCAATGTCAACCTTAGTTTGTTTTTAATATGTTGTGTACATAGTGACAAAGTTAATTCAGCATCAATCATGATATAAAGGGCAGGTTTTGAGGTTTTTAATGGTACATATGATTTTTAATAGGAAAATCCAGACCATGATTTCTATCAGTAGATACCATTGAACTCCACTGCTCACAAAAATTAAGGGATCAGGGAACATGCAGATACTCCAGTACTTTCAGCCTTTTGTCTAGTGCATTTTCACCAATGAAACAAAAGTTGGTTTTGCATCTCATTTGCATAATTGAACAACTTTCTTTGACTTGTCGTTTGCTTTTCTGATGTTCTTGCTTAATAAAAAAAAATCAAATGCCTCTTTTTTTAGTTGCTTCATATTCATTTTGAAATATCCCCTAATTTTTGTGAGCAGTATATTAAGTGATGAGAAACCACAGATCTTAATTAGCCTAGTTGATAGAACAAAGAGTGTTAATTCAATTTTTTCTGAAATCTACAAAGACTAAAATGTGAAAAAATTAGAAAGAAAAAATTAAGTTCAGCTTAACAGACAGAATACTTGAATAACACTTTAAAAAAGATAAGAACCACACACTATATCACTGGAAATATGTGACATTTCAGAATTATAGGAAAGCGCTTTTCTTCCCAGACATGGTTGGTTAACAGTTTCCATTTTTATTCTTTTTCATATGGTTAAATGGTTGAATAATTTAAAGCATCTTGGCATGTTACTAATTTGTAACATTCCTGTGTCTAAATATTTACTCTTTCTTATTCAGAAATGTTTTCTTAATTTATTTAGTAACAAAGTTATTTATGATTTACTGTGCAAATAAAAAATATTTTATGATTTCAAAAGTTTTCCTATGTGGGCCCTGGCTGGTTGGCTCAGTGGTAGAGCATCGTCCCGGGTTTGATTCCCGGCCAGGGCACACAGAAGCACCCATCAGCTTCTCCACACCTCCCCCTCTCCTTCCTCTCTGTCTCTCTCTTTCCCTCCTGCAGCCAAGGCTCCACTGGAGCAAAGTTGGCCCAGGCACTGAGGATGGCTCCATGGCCTTGGCCTCAGGTGCTAGAATGGCTCTGGTTGCAATGGAGTAATGCCCCAGATGGGCAGAGCATCGCCCCGTAGGGGGCTTCCAGGTGGATCCCAGTCGGGCACATGCAGGAGTCTGTCTCTCTGCCTCCTTGCTTTTCACTTCAGAAAAATACAAAAACAAACAGACAAAAAAAACCCTTTTCTTATGTTTTATCTCAATTCCCTCAACAAAATCCACAGATTTGGGGAAGGGCAAATATTGTTATATATAATATTCAAATGAAGGAACTGAGGTTTAGAAAGCTTAAGTAAGTTGTCTAAGGTATATGGTTAGCAAGTAACATGAAAAAAATATTAGTTTTTTGGACCTAAACTCAAGTGTTCTTTCTAAAAATTTTGTTCTAATTTACTTTTGTTAAGTAGAACTGCTTTTACTTTTTCAAATAGAAAGATAATACATGCAGATTAGAAAATACAATGCAGCTCTGGCTGGTTGGCTCAGTGGACAGAGCATTGTCTTGGAGTGCAGACATCCTGGCTTTAATCCCTGGTCAGGGCACACAGAAGAAGCAACCATCTGCTTCTCTTTGCCTCCCTCTCTTCCTTCTCTCTTTCTTCCTCTCTCATAGCATCACCCCAGGCATGGATTGCCAGGTAGATCCTGTTCAGGGCACATGTGAGAGTCTATCCTCCTTCTCTCATTTAAAAAAGGAAAGGAAAGAAAAGAAGAAAGAAAGAAAGAAAGAAAGAAAGAAAAGAAAGAAAGAAAGAAAGAAAGAAAGAAAGAAAGAAAGAAAGAAAGAAAGAAAGAAAGAAAAAATTTGGAGAGTTAAAAAGTGAGAAGCCTGAATTTTAAATTCTAGTGTTAACTACTATTATAGGTTTCCTGTCTGTTCTTCCATTTTCTTCCATTAATATATACATATTAACATTTTAACAAAGTAGGTTCATATAGCTTAGCTCAGGCCATCACTAGATTAGGTGACTTAAACTGTAGAAATTTCTCATACATCTGGAGAATGCAAAGTCTTAGTTCAGGATGCCAGCAGGGCGGGTTTTATTCTGAGTCCTCTCTTGCCTTGTAGGCAGCCACTAGCTCATTATGTTCTCAAGAGACTCCTACTACTCTAGATGCCCATGGAGAGAGAGAAAGAAAGAGGGAGGAGAGGGAATGGGGGAGGGGATGTGGGAGGGGAGAGAGAGGAAAAGGGAGAGGGCTAGCTCTCTGGAATCTCTCTTTATAAGGGCACTAGTTCTACCATGGGGACCCCAACCTCATGACCTCAACCTGACTTGAATTATCTTCAAAAAGCCCATCTGTAAACACCATCACATTGGGGTTAGGGCTTCAACATATTGATTTTGAAGGTAGGAGTGACAAACGTTCAGTTCATAACAACAGCACATACATTTCTGCAAACTATTTTTATAAACTATATTTGTAAAATACTCCATGATAGTACAAACATGTTATATCATTAATTAAATGGCTATATATTAATCTTCCACATGGATTTAATAAAACATATTTAATTATCTACTGAAGTACTTCAAAAACAAATATTCTTATACGTATTATTGTGTGTTTGAGTTGGCAGTTTATATATACATATATAAAACTGTGGTTGCATATATAAATATTTATCAATTTAAATAGTATTGTTATTAATATTGGTTTCTTGAGAAAAATTTCTATGATGAGATGAAAACTTTGGTCTTAAATAGCTTAGAGAAGTCTCACATCTATTATCCTATTTGCTTCTTCTAAACACTATGTAAAATAAACAGAGTAAACACATTTAACCTTATTATTATTATTATTATTATTATTATTATTATTTTTGTATTTTTCTGAAACAGAGAGGCAGTCAGACTCCCGCATGCGCCTGACCAGGATTCACCTGGCATGCCCACCAGTGTGCGGTGCTCTGCCCATCTGGGGCATTGCTCTGTTGCAACCAGAGCCGTTCTAGCGCCTGAGGCAGAGGCCATGTAGCCATGTTAACCCCCCTGGGCCAACTTTGCTTCAATGGAGTGGAGCCTTAGCTGCGGGAGGGGAAGAGAGAGACAGAGATGAAGGAGAGTGGGAGGGGTGGAGAAGCAGATGGGCGCTTCTCCTGTGTGCCCTGGCCGGGAATCGAAGCCGGGACTCCCGCACACCAGGCCAACGCTCTACCACTGAGCAAACTGGCCAGGGCCCATTTAACCTTATTTTTACACATTAAGAAGTCAAGACAGAGAAAGTTAAAAATTACTTGTCTAATTACAGAATCAGAATTTAAACCCAGTACTATTGGAATTAGTGGTTAATATTTTATATTTCTCTAATGCATTCACAGAAAAAAGAAGGAACCACGTGGCAAGTGTGTACTGTTACCTTTAAACCTGGAGCTCTTGTTTCCGGGATTCTCTTCAGACTACTTAAGTACATGTTTTTCCAGTCACACATTTTCTATGTGGCATTTTTCTCCAGATGCACTTTAAATTCAGATATGGCAACTTCCCGATTTTGTGTCCATTTCCTTGGCCTTAACAGTCTAGGCTGCACTTTTATATTCAACAAAACTAGAGAAACTGGGGGAATAAGAAATGCCTACAGAAAATATACAAGGTTCATATCTTTTTCTGCTGCATGCAAATGATTTCTTCATGATAGATTTTCAGATTATGGAAAACATTAGGGATAAATATGCGTATTAAATACCAGTACACATAACCTTTGGTCGATGGAAGATATATAAGAATACCACTTTCTGAGTATGCAGATAGTTCTGTTGATCTTTTGCCATTGTTTTTTTATCTACAGAGGTCATTTTCACCTCTGTTTATAGCTCTCCTCTTAGCAAAATAAAACATGTTCAACCAAAATTATTTTAAAAACTACAATACTCTAATGAGTAGAAATTCAATTTTGATGGCTCATAAAAAATACTAGAGCATGACTAGGTTTATAGTCATAATCTGTGCTGTTTATAGACACCAAAAGTTTAATCGAGGAAATAACAAAGACAAATCTTGTACCTAAAACATTACATTAATTAAAATAGGCAAAAGGGGCCCTGGCTGGTTGGCTCAGTGGTAGAGCGTCGGTCTGGCGTGCAGAGGTCCCAGGTTCGATTCCCGGCCAGGGCACACAGGAGAAGCGCCCATCTGCTTCTCCACCCCTCCCCCTCTCCTTCCTCTCTGTCTCTCTCTTCCCCTCCCACAGCCAGGGCTCCATTGGAGCAAGGATGGCCCGGCCGCTGGGAATGGCTCCTTGGCCTCTGCCCCAGGCGCTAGAGTGGCTCTGGTCGCAGCAGAGCCACGCCCTGGAGGGGCAGAGCATCACCCTCTGGTGGGCAGAGCTTCGCCCCTGGTGGGCGTGCCGGGTGGATCCCGGTCGGGCGCATGCGGGAGTCTGTCTGACTGTCTCTCCCCGTTTCCAGCTTCAGGAAAAAAAAAAGGGGGGGGGGAAATCAGAAGAAATATGTAATTAATATGCATCATTGAAATGCAAAAGCCATTTCAATAACTGAATTTAGTAATAAGATACATAATTTATACTGTGTGCATTTACAAGTCATTAAATATACCGTTCCTCCCACCAAACTTTCTCACATTTCCTGATATTTTCTTGCCTTTTTTCACTGTTTCATAGAGACTGAATTTTCATCAATTGAGTGTTTATTAAGGTTAAAGTGTTGTATTTTAAAATGCAAATTTTTCTCAAAGGATTTGGAAGTGAGTGTGAGCTATCAGCTATTCACATTTCTGCTATCAATTAGTACAATTGAATTGCTTTCCTTTCAGATTCTGCTGACATCTGATTCAGTGGAGACTGCCAGTCTCAGTGGAGAGAAAGGGCTTGAAAGGGGCAAAGATGGTTGTATATACAATCTTGGTGTATCAGGAGGCTTAGGACAGTAAGAGCACAGTAAGGGCCAGGAAGAGGAAGGTGTCCCGAGCTGCATGGGCTAGTGACAAAGCCGGACTCTGTCCTCACTGATGCCTCTCCAGGGGACTGGTCTTCGAGGGGACAAGAAAGGTGTAAAGTAAGCATCTTAATATACAATATTTTGACTTCTATAGAACAATATTGAAGTTTCTCTATTACCAGTTTATAGATCAATGCATCTCAAGTTTCAGACATTTCATTCTGTGTCCAGAGCTTCTTGCCCTGTGGGTCACCCTATTGTTCCCCTTGTTGTCTCTCTGATTTCTACTCTTATGTGTGGACAGACTACTGAAGGCTTTAACAACTCACACAAACTCATTACCCTCCCATCTTGAGGCTGTTTGCATATCTTCTTCACTACTAAACTCCAAACAAGGCTAAATATGGAATTCAAAAATTACTAAGCAGGTTTATTTTTCCTTTCTCCAGAAAAGGACATCACACCAGTATCAAGACCAAAGAGATTTTAAAAGGCCATATTGTAATAAAATTGCTCAACTGTTTAATTCATGGAGTTTCTTATTCTGGTTCATAAAGATTATTCCTGGGTTCTAAAACAGATTCATATAGAAATGTGCCCAAACTGAGATAGTTTCTCTTGATATGGATAATCATATATGCACTTCAGCTTATAACATAATGGAAATGTTTTTCCTTCTACCTAGTAGAAACAGTTTATGCTTGCTAATCTCTCAAATATAGGTGGATAAATATATTCAGATGGTTGTAGACTAGTTTCTTCTTTCATGGAATTATTAATTTCTGCTCTAAAGAACTTTTTGACTACACACTAAGCTCAAACTATTGTCCTTGTGGGTGCATACCAGAATATTGCCAAGGCCTTACTTCTGGATAGAATCCAGATTAACATACTGATATGTTTTTAGTTCATACTGATATGTTTTTAGTTCTTTTATCGTCTTGATATATGACATTACAACTGCTTTTAGTGTAAGTTTTTTATTTTATTATCTAGATGTCTAATTATTAACTTTTCTTTCAGGTTTGTTTTTGTTTTGTTTTGTTTTTGTATTTTTCTGAAGCTGGAAACTGGGAGAGACAGTCAGACAGACTCCCGCATGCGCCCGACCGGGATCCACCCGGCACACCCACCAGGGGCGAAGCTCTGCCCACCAGGGGGCGATGCTCTGCCCCTCCAGGGCGTGGCTCTGCCGTGACCAGAGCCACTCTAGCGCCTGGGGCAGAGGCCAAGGAGCCATCCCCAGCGCCCGGGCCATCTTTGCTCCAATGGAGCCTTGGCTGCGGGAGGGGAAGAGAGAGACAGAGAGGAAGGAGGGGGTGGGGGTGGAGAAGCAAATGGGCGCTTCTCCTATGTGCCCTGGCCGGGAATCAAACCCGGGTCCCCTGCACGCCAGGTCGACGCTCTACCGCTGAGCCAACCGGCCAGGGCCTAGGTTTTTTTGATAGTGTTTACTGTCATGTTTTTTTGCAATGTAATCTATGCTCAATATTTTTCTTAATTCTTACTCTCATTCTATAACCCTAATTATTTATATGCTTATAACATTTTAGGAATCATTTAGACCAGTTATAAACTTTATATTTTAGCATTTTCTCTTTTATGTATATCTAATTGTTCTCATTTTCTACAATTATTTTTCTGATTTATAATTCTTTTGATTTTGAAATCACAAATTACTTCTTTAAATACACTTATTTATTGGTGCCTTTTTTTCTGTTTTGATCTCTTAACTATCTGCTTTACATTTTTTTTATATTTTTCTATTTTAATACTTTAATAAATTATTTAATGATAGCTACAATAATCATGGCCATGGATTGGGTATGTGGTTATTTATTATTTTAAGTGAGAAAGAGGAGAGATAGAGAGACAGACTCCTGCATGGGTCATGACCAGGATTCACCCGGCAACCCCCATCTGGGGCAGATACTCTGCCTATCTGGGGACAGTGCTCATAACTGAGCTATTTTTAGCACCTCAGGTGGAGGCTCCATGGAGCTACCCTCAGTACCCAGGTAGTCATGCTTGAATCAATTGAGCCATGGCAGTGGGAGAGGGAAAGAAAGAAGGAGGAGAGGGAGGAAGGAGAAGCAGATGGTTGCTTCTCCTGTGTGCACTGACTGGGAATTGAACCCAGGTCTTCCACACATCAGGTCGACACTCTACCATTGAGCCAACCTGCCAGGGGCCAAGATATGTGGATAAAGTCAACACCATTAGTCAGGGAATTGGGAAGCCTCTGACTCAGCTCTCTATGCAGCTACTGCCTTAACTCTTAAACGGATATCCTATCCTTTCAAGAAGTGCTTTTTACAAGTCCTTATTATTTATACCCAGTCTCAAAATAAAAGGTTATTTCTCATAGAGAAAATTATTCTCTTGATAAAAAATTACTGGATGCCATACATCTAATTATTTATATGATGAGTTTTTGTTTGTTAATATTTGTTTGTTTAATGCCTGCTCTGTGACATACATAAACATTACGCTTGGAGAAAATGTGATAATATTCTATTTTGGATAAGAAATAGAGTCTAAATAATGAAGAGCCAGGTGGTACTAATCTTCTTAGTAGACATTTATGACTGGGAGCATAGGAAACTGCTACCATTTTAATATTTATTTTATGCTAATGTATTTATTAGCAGTGTGGCCCTCCTCCCTTCTCCTTAGGTACATGGGAGAATTTACTTGGTGCATGATTCTCATCACCCCTGCCCACCCCCACTCATTTTGACAGTCTGAGAGAAACTGGACAGACAAGAGATTATCCTGAAGGTTTCCATGGGTCACTGGTGTACCTAGTCAGTGATCATAAATTTTCAGAAGTTTTCAGCAAGGCTGGACCCACTGAGGAAGACAGATGCTAAGAAGAAAGGAGACACACTTAATTAGTTCTGGATATTTCCTAGGGAATGGAGAAACAGGTGGTTCTCTCTTTCTTTTTCTTTCTTTTCTCTTTTTAAAATATATTTTTTCTATAGGTAGAGATAACAGGAAGGCATTTTTGTAACTAAAATTATGGCTACATTCAGAGAATGTAATCAAACTAATCCTGATCAAAGATACAAGACTGAAAAGTATAAATGAGGAAGCTCTTTTCTTGGTAAATTCTTTTCCTGTCTAAAGTAAGAACAGTGTTCATGAGAGTAAAATGATCTAAAAACCACCTCCAAAAAGAGAACAGAGAAATAAAGCTGGTATGGTGTCTCCAGCATTATGCAGGGAATCTAGACCTGTAGACACTTCTGTGTGGCAGGCATATACACTTCTGGTGAAAATGCAGCACTCGGTGCCCCAGCTTAGTGATGCACTAAGACCATCCAAAGAAACTCCTGGCTTCTCATTATCTGCATGCCTACGGCCAATTTTATCATATATGAAGTAGGAAAAATAACAGCATCTACCTCATACTGTGAGGTTTAAATAATAAAATATAGCTGTGCCTCCTAGAATAGAAATGCTCAATAATGATGAGGTATCTTTAGTATAATTATATATTGTCAAATAAGAAGCTGTAACTGCCATTACAAATATTACAAGATTCTTCTAGACACACGTATAATAAATACAGTGTTTTAGACCTTTTGTTAAATAGATTAGTGACATTATGAACGATATTGTTCTATCCTATACTTGTAAGAAAAGTTCAGATTTTTTGTCTGTGGGTATTTTCCAGTTAAGTACATTTGTAATGATCAGCTTGTTCACCCTGCCAGCAGAACTGCTATCAAAATAATAATTATAAAGTACTATATTCATCAGCTCAGGCAGGGTTCAGTTTCTACTGAAAGCTCTCTTCCTGGTTTGCAGATAGCTATGTCTTTGCATCTTCACATGAGAAAGAGAAAGAGAGAGAATAGCTTCCTCTTCTTATGAGGCCACCATACTACAACCTTATTTAACATTAAGTACTTTCTAAAGACCCTATCACCAGAGACCATCACATTAGGGACTAGGATTTCAACATATGAATTTTTCAGGGACACAATCAATCTATAGCAACTGCACAGTCCAATTAGAGAGAATTGGCATTGTATTTTGAAAAATAGGCAGCATGCTTTCAAAGTACTCAAGTGGGCAGAAATCTAGGAATAATACACATGGCACGTTCTTTCCTTTAAGGAGAATAGGTACGTGGTAAGTAGTTAAACAGATGTGAGCAAGTACAGAGGTCATCAGGGTGAAAGCCCCAGCTGCCTAGCAACAGGCAACATGGGGAGAATAAGGCTCTCCACCCAGGGTGACTTTTCCTCCCTGGAAAGAAATCGCTGGCCCTGCAGTTTAGAACCCCTGACCTTTCATATCGCTGGCCCTGTAGTTCAGACCCTCCCCTCCCCTTTCCTCCCCTAGCACATTGCTAGTCATGTACCGAGGTTGCTGTGCCAAGTTATCAGTTATCAAATGCCATGCTTGCTGATAATAGTCAGAATCTTATTTTACCCTGAGAAAACATTCACTTACATTGGCCAACATCTCTATTTTCAAATTATGAGAAGAAACATTTTGGAGCAAAGGAGTTGTTATGTTAGGATGTTTGCTATTAGGGATCTACTTAAAACATAAGAAAAATTTCTTCATTCTTTAATAATGACTGAAATATGCCCAATTTGTTTACAAATACAATTCAAAGAAAGGCAACCAGGAAGATGAGTTAAATATACTTTATCTAGAAGGATGATGCTAATATGTTATAAAGTCATTTTTTCTCCATTTGATATAAGATTTTTATGCTTAAAATAAGATGTGTTAATTGAAGTTACATTTCACTTTGTCACTAAACCTGAAAAAGACATGCTAAATTCCATATTATTGTTGTTGTTGTTGATCAATATTAGTTATCACAGGTAATTGCTGGTGTGATAATCCTTACTAATCAAAAAAGAAATCAATGTGGTTGATGTACCTATAATGGCATCATTTCACATGCATGGAACAACCCAAGTATAAAATTCAAAATGTCGTCAATATCAGATACTATATAAGAAAGTGTGGGAGCTGGCCGGTTGGCTCAGTGGTAGAGAGTTGGTCCAGCGTGTGGAAGTCCCAGGTTCAATTCCTGGCCAGGGCACACAAAAGAAGTGCCCATCTGCTTCTCCACCCTTCCCCATCTCCTTCCTCTCTATCTCTCTCTTCCCCTCCCACAGCCAAGGCTCCATTAGAGCAAAGTTGGCCTGGGCACTGAGGATGTCTCCATGGCCTCCGCCTCAGGCACTAGAATGGCTCCGGTTGCAGCGGAGCATCGCCCCCTAAAGGGTATGCCAGGTGGATCCTGGTCGGCAGCATGTGGAAGTCTGTCTCTCTGCCTCCCCACTCTCACTTCAGAAAAATACAATAAATAAATAAATAAATAAATAAATAAGTGCATAACATATATCAAAGATACATAAATTCTGTGGACAAAAAGTAGACAGAAGTCTCTTTATAAGAAATACACAACTTTCCAGTACTACTGTTTCTGTAAGAGAGAATTTTGTATGGTCACATGATAGAAAGGATTTACTAATAATAGAGAAGTTAGATAGAATTAGAAAACTATTGTGTTTATATTATCTGTAAATCCTGAGGTTTCTAAGGAGACAGGTTAATGTTCCATACAATGAGAATCAGCATTTCATAGGATGAGATGAGCTGCTACTACAAGTAAGGAATGACAACTTCAGATCAGCTAAATATATTATCAAAATGAAGCAGTAATCACATAAAAAATAACTTCTCCTTTAGTATTGAAAAAATAGTGCTGGGTTTTGACCTTTTATCTGTCCTTCTCTAGAGTGTTATAAAAATTAGTTCAAAGGTTAAGTGATTACTTTGCTTTTTACTTTCATGTACATAGATACTTAAAAATAAAACTTATAAAGGGAACAATTTGCTTTCTGAGACTTTTGTTCGTATTATTGCATAATTTGTTTTTCCTTCACATATTGTTTTAATCATACTGTATTAAATTTGCTCTTCTTTTTCAAGCATTTGGAAAAGTTTATAAAATAATAATTTATCTTCAACAATTTAAATAATGACTTAGATCATAATGACATATGGAACTTTATAGATTGGTCTACATCTTATTTCCTGCTATGCATCAGAGGATGGCCAGCCACAGGAATACAACATTTTGCGCTGGGTGTTATTTTTGGTTGCATAGAAACAGCCATTTTAAAAAATGTTAAAAACTCAACAGTTTAGAACACAATGCTTAGCTTTTTCATAAGTGAAAAATATGCAAATTGACGTACTTATTAGATCTCTTGATTTAGAAGCACTTTTGGTGACTTGAAGAGTAATTTGCTAAGTGATAGATGTCTAGTTCAATTGGATCTTTATATGTTAAAAACAAATAAAGCTATATACCCCAATTTTTCTAGAGATGGGTAAAATACCCATGAGTCAGTCATACGGCACAGCTTGAACTAATAATGGACATTCAGGCTTACGTGACTAAGAAGCTCATTTGGGACTGAGACAAGCATTTTCTAATTCTAGTCTCCTGGGCTATCATTCAAATACATTATTATTCAAATAGCTAATGAGACAGGAAGAGCTCCAATATAATTGACTTGTGTCCTCTGGGGAAGTCAGCTCTGAGAGTAGATCTATATAAATTCCCCAAGTGTATTGTAGACAGAAAGTGTTGTAATTAATTTACTAGTCAGGCCCAAAGCACTGTGAATGAAAGAATTGCCCAATTCCTCCTTTACCTACTGTTAGATTCCACATATCTCTCTAGGAAAAAATATAAGCCTGTTACCACATACTCTAAAATGGATACAGATCTTCCTTGAAACATGGAATACATAACATATCAATATATTTCTCTACTTTCCCAAAGACTATGATAAAATGAAAACAAAAGTACCCATATATGGAACACTGCAGTTCAAGGTGTCACAGAAGTCCTATGATGTTAAATATTATGATGTCATTTATATTAACATCAACTATCATTATTATTACTATATTATGTATGCTGTCAGTCAAATAGTTTGTAAATATGATGTTATATGTTTGCTTCTTTATAGTTTGCATTGGGTGTGGGAGACAGGCTGTAAGCTGGGAAGGTCCTTATAGCCTAAGGCAGGGGTCCCCAAACTTTTTACACAGGGTGCCAGTTCACTGTCCCTCAGACCGTTGGAGGGCCAGACTATAAAAAAAACTATGAACAAATCCCTATGCACACTGCACATATCTTATTTTAAAGTAAAAAAACAAAACACGTACAAATACAATATTTAAAATAAAGAACAAGTAAAAATAAATCAACAAACTGACCAGTATTTCATTGGGAACTATGGGCCTGCTTTTGGCTAATGAGATGGTCAATGTCCGGTTCCATATTTGTCACCACTAGCTGTAACAACTGATATGACGTGCTTCCGGAGCTGTGACGCATGCGTCCCATGTCACCAGAAGTAGTACTGTACCTGAGCAATGCCGCACTTGAAAGAGGTGCTCTTCCGGAAGTGCGGTGGGGGCCGGATAAATGGCCTCAGGGGGCTGCATGTAGCCCACAGGCCATAGTTTGGGGACCCCTGGCCTAAGGCTTAGTTTTAAGACTAAGCCTTTCCCACCCTTTTAATACTAAAATCTTTTCAACATCGTTTTAATACTAAAATCTTCACAAAACTAAGCTTTTCCCCACATCTTTGATTGTTGCATGATGTGGGGTGGTGCATTCTTATGAGGAATCCCATTTATGCCTCAGATAAGTGGCTTTGTATCAGAGACTTCCTTATTTGTATATTGGCTTAAAGGCTTTTCTTTTATTATTATTATTTTTTATTGATTTCTATTTATTGTATTTACATAGATTCTAGTGCTCTTCCAAATGCAGAATGCATCCCCCCTCCCCTGTGTTTCCCTCAACATCCCCCTTGTCCTCCACCTCACAATGCCTTCCTCCTTTCACTCCAGGATTATCCCATCCTATCAACCCCTTTCTCTCTGTCAGCGTTCCCTCTGGTTCCTTTGATCCTGTCTCTGTCTCAATTCTGTTCCTCAGTTCACATTGTTCATTGGATTCCTCAAATGAGTGAGGTCATATGATATTTTTCTTTCTCTGCCTGGCTTATTTCACTTAACATAATAATTTCCAGGTTCATCCATGTTGTCACAAAAGATACGATTTCCTTCTTTTTCATAGCTTCATAGTATTCCATTGTATATATGTACCACTGCTTTTTAATCCACTTGTCCACTGATGGACACTTGGGCTGTTTTCAGATCTTGGCTATTGTAAACAGTGCTGCCATAAACACGAGGGTGCATTTCTTCTTTAGAATCAGTGATGTGGTGTTCTTGGGATATATTTCTAAAAGTGGGGTGGCTGGGTCAAAAGGCAGTTCCATTTTTAATTTTTTGAGGAATCTCCATACTGTTTTCCACAGTGGCTGCACCAGTCTGCATTCCCTCTAGCAATGCAGGAGGGTTCCCCTTTCTCCACATCCTCACCAGCACTTACTATGTGCTGTTTTGTTAATGAGCGCATTCTGACTGGTATGAGGTGATATCTTATTGTGGTTTAATTTGCATATCTCTAATGATTAGTGATGTTGAGCATTTTTTATATGCCTAATGGTCATCTGTATGTCCTCTTTGGAGAAGTGTCTATTCATTTCTTTTGCCCATTTCTTGATTGGATTGTTTATCTTCCTGGTGTTGAGTTTTTCCAAGTTCGTTATAAATTTTGGTTACTAACCCCTTATCAGACGTATTGTCAAATATGTTCTCCCATTGTGTAGTTTTTCTTTTTATTCTGTTACTGTCTTTAGCTGTGCAAAAGCTTTTTAGTTTGATATAGTCCCATTTGTTCATCCTGTCCTTTATTTCACATGCCTGTGAAGTTAAATCAGCAAATATATTGCTGCGAGAGATGTCGGAGAGCTTACTGCTTGTTTTCTTCTAAGTTGCTTATGGTTTCATGACTTACATTTAAGTCTTGTACACCATTTTTGTGAATGGTGTAAGCTGGTGGTCTAGTTTCACTTTTTTACAGGTAGCTGTCCAACTTTTCCAAAACCATTTGTTAAAGATACTGTCTTTACTCCATTGTATGCTCTTGCCTCCTTTGTCAAATATCAATTGTCCATAAAAGTGTGGATTTATTTCTGGGTTTTCTGCTCTGTTTCATTGATCTATTATGCCTGTTCTTATGCCAGTACCAAGTTGTTTTGAGTACAATGGCATTGTAGTATAACTTGGTACCAGGAAGTGTGATACCACCTACTTTATTCTTCTTTTTCAAGGTTGCTGAGGCAATTTGTGTTCTTTTTTGGTTCCATATAAATTTTTGGAATATTTGTTCTATATCTTTGAAGTATGTCATTGGTATTTTAATAGGAATTGCATTGAATTTATAAATTGCTTTGGGTAATAGAGACATTTTAATGATGTTTATTATTCCTATCCATGAACACAGTATATGCTTCCACTTGTTTGTATCTTTCTTGATTTTTATTTTATCAATGTTTTATAATTTCTGAGTACAAGGTCTTTAACCTCCTTGGTTAAATTTACTCCTAGGTACTTTATTTTGTTTTGTTGTTGCAATAGTGAAGGGGATTGTTTTCTTAATTTCTCTTTCAGACAGATCATTGTTGGTGTATAAAAATGCCTCTTATTTCTGAGTATTAATTTTATATCCTCCCACCTTGCTGAATTCATTGATCAGGTCCAGTAGTTTTTTTACTGCTACTTTAGGGTTTTCTAGGTACAGTATCATATCATCAGCAAATAATGATAGTTTTACTTCTCCTTTTCCAATTTGGATGCCTTTTATTTCTCCTTCTTGTCTGATTGCTGTGGCTAGGACTTCCAGAATTATATGGAATAAGAGTGGTGAAAGGGGTCACCCCTGCCTTGTTTCTGATTATAAGGGGATTGCTTTTAATTTTCCCCCATTGAGTATGATGTTGGCTGTGGGTTTGTCATAGATGGCCTTTATCATGTTGAGGTATGTTCCATGCATTCCCACTTTGCTGAGAGTTTTGATCATAAATGGGTGCTGGATTTTATCAAATGCTTTTTCTGCATTTATTGAAATTACCACATGTTTTTTATCCTTCCTTTTGTTTATGTGATGAGTCATATTGATTGATTTGTGAATATTTTACCAGCCTTGACTCCCCAGAATAAATCTCACTTGATCATAATGAATGATTTTTTTCATGTATTGCTGGATCGGGTTTGCTAATATTTTGTTGAGAACTTAAGTGTCTAAATTCATCAGGGATATTGGCCTATAGTTTTCTTTCTTTGTGTTGTCTTTGCCTGGTTTTGGAATCAGAATTATGCCTGACTCATAAAAGGAACTTGAAAGTCTTCCCTCCCTTTGAAATTTTTGAAATAGCTTGAGAAGGATAGGAGTTAGTTCTTCTTGGAATATTTGGTAGAATTTGCCTGTGAAGCCATCTGGCCCAGGGCTTTTTTTTTGTTGGGGGTTTTTTGATAACTGTTTCTATCTCATTTATTGTAACTGGTCTGTTTTGGTTTACTGATTCTTTCAGGTTGATTTTTGAAAGATTATGTTTCAAGAAATTTGTCCATTTCACCTAGGTTACCTAATTTTTTGGCATACAGTTCTTCATAGTATTTTCTTACAATCCTTTGCATTTCTGCTGTGTCAGTTACTTCTCCACTCTCATTTCTAATTTTATTTATTTGAGTCCTCTCTCTTTTTTTCTTGGTGAGTCTGGTTAAAGGTTCATTGATCTTGTTTACCTTTTCAAAGAACCAGCTCCTGGTTTCATTGATCCTATGTATTGTTTCTTTAGCCTCTATGTCATTTATTTCCACTGTGATCTTTATTATTTCCTTCCTTCTATTTCCTCTGGGCTTTACTTGCTGTTCTTTTTCTAGTTTTTTTAAATGCAGGGTTAAGTTTTTTATTTGAGCTTTTTCTATCTTCTTAAGGTATGCCTGTAATGCTTTGAACTTCCCTCTCAGGACTGCTTTTGCTGTGTATCATAAATTTTGAGTTGTTGTATGCTCATTTTCATTTGTTTCAAGAAAATTTTTGATTTCTTCTTTGATCTCATTGTTAACCCATTTGTTATTTAATAACATGCTATTAAGTTTCCAAGTATTTGAATGTTTTTCAGTTTTTCTATTGTAGTTGATTTCTAGTTTCATGCCATTGTGATCAGAGAAGATATTTGATATGATTTCAATCTTCTTAAATTCCTTGAGACTTGTTTTTTGCCTTAACATGTGGTCTATCCTAGAGAATGTACTATGTGCACTTGAAAAGAATGTATATTCTGCTGCTTTAGGGAGAAATGTTCTGAAGTTATCTATTAAATCCAGTTGATCTAGTGTGTCCTTTAAGTCTACTGTTTCTTTGTTAATTTTCTTTCTTGAGAATCTATCCAGTGATGTTGGTGGAGTATTGAAATCCCCTACTATTATAGTATTGCTGTTGACCTCACCCTTTATGTTCATCAAAGTCTGCTTTATTTATTTAGGTGCTCCTATATTAGGTGCATAGATATTTATAATGGTTATATCTTCCTGTTGGATTGCTCCTTTAATCATTATGTAGTGACCTTCTTTATCCCTTACTATAGCCTTTGTTTTAAAGTCTGTTTTGTCTGATATAAGTATTGCTACCCCAGCTTGTTTTTCATTTCCATTTGCATGAAATATTTTTTCCAACTTTTTACTTTCAGTCTATGATTTATTTTTGTTTTGAGGTGGGTTTTTTGTAGACAGCATATGTATGGGTTCTGTTTTCTTATCCATGCAGCTACCCTATGTCTTTTAATTGGAGCATTTAATCCATTTACATTTAAGGTTATTATTCATATGTAGTTGATTATAGCCATTTTATTCTTTAAACCTACATTCCTCTTTTACTAGATTTTCCCCCCTTTGTTCTGTTTATAACAGGCCTCTTAACATTTCTTGTAGCATTGGTTTGGTTGTAATAAATTCCTTGAAAAAAAATTTTTTTTTTTTTTTTGTCTGGGAAGCTTTTTATCTCTCTTTCAATTTTAAACAATAGCCTTGCTGGATAAAGAAGTCTTGGTTGTAGGCTCTTGTTCTGCATTACTTTGAATATTTCTTGCCATTTCTTTCTGGCCTCAGAATGTTTCTGTTGAGAAGTTGGATGTCATTCTTGTGGGGGCTCCTTTTTAGGTGATTGACTACTTTCTCTTGCAGCTTTTAGTATTCTTTCTTTATCTCTTAGCTTTGGTATTTTGGTATTATGATGTGTCTTGGTGTTGGTCTCTTTCGGTTCCTCTTTAGTGGGGTTCTCTGTGCTTCTTGAACTTGTGTGACTTTTTCCTTCATCAATTTAAGGAGGTTTTCAGCTATGATTTCTTCAGTCAGGTTCTCGATCCTTTGTTCTTTTTCTTCTCCTTCGGGATTCCCTATGATGCAGATGTTATTTCTCTTCATGTTGTCACCAAGCTCTCTTAGAGTTTCCTCAGACTTTTGGAGCCTCTTTTCTTTTTTGCTTCTCTGCTTCGTGTTGTCATTTATTTTGTCCTCTAACTCGCTGATTTCATCCTCTGCTTCATCCAGGCTGCTTTTAATGTCTTCTAGTATAGTATTCATTTCTGATATTGTATTTCTCATTTCTGACTGGTTCGTTTTCATGATTTCAACATCCTTTTTGATGCTTGCTCTTTATTTAGGTGTTTATTATGTCCATCCATTGTTGCTTTAAGATCTTTGAGCATTCTAACTATCATTATTTTAAACTCTGCATCTGGTAATTTGGTTATTTTCATGTCATTCAGTTCTTTTTCTGGGAATTTCTTTTGTTGGTATATTTGGATTGCATTTCTTTGTCTTCCCTATTTGTCTTTGTATACACTCTTCCTTTGGGTGTGTTTTTTGTGTAGCTTGCTGAGTCTAGGGTTGGTATTGTCTGCCTCCAATTTTCAGTTGTGTTGTTTCTAGGTCTTCTTTGGTTGGCATCAGCTTTTGTTTGTAATCTGCTGTGGACTACTTATCTGCTATCACTATTCTTTTTGCTATTTGTGTTGGCATTTTCTATGTCTTAGCTGGGTCAGGTGTGAGGAGCCCTTCCTTGAGCTACCATTCTAATAGGGTTGTTAGGTCCTGAACTGATGCTCTCCTTATCTGGCTGCTGATGTGCCTGCCCTGGACCTCCCTCGTCAGAGCTTGGCACAGATCAGTGGGGGTCACTGCCTATGACTGGCTCTTATCTGCCTTTTTGGAGCTACAGGCAATCTAGATCTTGTGGCTGCCTCTGCTTGGCCCAGGTGCTGTTGTAAATATCAGCTGCACTCCAAGGCCAGCTTTTATCTACTGTTGGCCTGGGGAAAGTTTCTTTAAAAGTTCAAGTTTCCCTGAGATCCACTTTCTGCTTTCTCTTATTGCTGGCTACTTGTTGGGCTCTGTAATTCAGTGATTAGGTATGGTATAGGATGTGTCTTGCCCTTTAGACTCAGATGTCTTTCTATCCAGATTTTATATTTATTTTATTTTGTTTTGTTTTGTTTTTCTTCTTTTTCAGCATTCAGAACGGTGTGGTCACAGGGTCCAATGGGGGTGGCCTTTGTGCTCCTGATTTCTGGTCTGTCTGCTGGTCCCCCCACTGCTGTTTCTGCCTCAGGCGTTTGGGCTTGGGTGGTGCTGATACCAGCCCGTTTCTGCAGCTGCCTCTGGCAGGCCAAGCTTGCCCCCTCAGACGCTTCTGAGGTCACTCGGGCCCCAGCTACCGCGGCCTTTGCCTCTGCAGGAGGGCCCACACACAGCCATTCAGACTGCCTCTGCTGTTGTCTGGTCCCCCTCTGCCTCCAAGTTTGGGCTCACACCGCGAGCAAGACTGCGCACGAGCTCAGACCTCTGCAGCAGCCGCTGTGGCTTTCTCCTCCGCAGGTGGGCCCACGTGCGCCCGCTCCAGCTGCACCCACAGTCGCCCCAGCTCGTGCAGCAGGCGAGCTCGCATGCCTGCTCCGACCTCCACAGCAGCCACTGCGGCTTCTGCCTTCGTGGGCAGCCCATGCGCGCTCGCTGGAACTGCCCAGGCTCTTGCAGCCGTGCTCCACTGCCGCTATCCTGCTTGCCCTTGGCGAGCACTCAGCAGCAGAAGGAGTATTGTAGCTCACACCTCAGCACTCACTACCTGTGTCCCTGACGTGCTGCCTGCCTCTAAGCGCCTTTTTGTTCTGACTGAAGCAGGAGATCCTCTGGTGGGTGGGGAAATTTCTTCCCTTTGCTGCTGTTCCCAGGAAAAATGTTCACTTTAGATTTGGGGAGTGATTCAGCCCAGGGGTTATGGTGTGCATCCCTCAAAATGTCTCCCCTGTGCCTCCAAGACCACACTCTACCCTGGCAACTGCAGTCCTCCCAGCGTTCCATGCTCCCAGAGCTCGGGCAGGTGGCTGCGAGTGAGGTTTCCATGCGGTCTCTTTAATATGGAGCCCGGGTCTGAGAGTTCTGTCTCCTTCTTTCAAACAGTATCTAGGCTTTTTTCTCAGCCAAATACAGTTTGTTTGCCCCTTCCAGAGCTCTAGGCTGGGACTCCAGTTCTGGGGCTGAGGACTCACGACCCACAACTCTCCGGGCAATCCTCCCCACCATGAGAGTCCCCCGGGCCACTGCTAGCTCCTGGGAGCTGGGCAGCCCTTTGCACGTCTCTACCTTTCCTCCAGTCTCAGTGTGGGTTCTTTGGTGATCTTTGGCTATAAAATTCTCTGTTTAGTCCAAAGTTGGTCTTTCAAGATGACTCTTCTCAAGATTAAGTTGTAATCCACTTTGGTTCAGAGATGTGGGAGTTGGAACATCTGCCTACTCTATGGTCAATCTTGTCTCCCTTAAAGGCTTTAATTTCTAAGCTATAAAATAAGGCAGATTGGAGGTTCTCATGCTCAAATCCTGTCATCAGCATTGCAGAGGAGAGGCAGCCACGATGGTGGAGTGCTGAAGGAGAAGCCAGTTTGTGCAGAGAGAAGGAGATGAGGAACAGAGGTGAATTAGGCTGGTGATATAGAAACTTTGATTCTAGGAAACTTGGATGAATCAGTGGCTTCGAGAGCCCTGAATGGAAAGGGAAGTGTTTTCCCACTGTGTTTATTTCTTGCCTGCTGGGTGTGGGCTAGGATTAAAGGTAATGGCCCACCAGTTCTTGGCTCCATTGTTTCGTTACCGTCTGTCCGAATGAAATGCAAACCTGCACGGGCCACGTGGCTGTGATGGTGGCCGTGCCTACTGGCATTACATATGTCTTATGTCCTAAAAACTAATTTATTTAGAGATTTTTTAAAAATATAATTGTAATATCTTAGCTATACATGGCTAAAACAATTTATTCCCAAACTCCAGTAAAACTGAGTTGTGTGTGTGTGTGTGTGTGTGTGTGTGTGCATTGGGCAGATAAAATATATTATGTTCACTTTGTTAAAGATGGCACTGCCCACATGGCAGCCTGTTGCCCAGATGATAATATTAGTTGCCCTTCTTGCTTGGGATGGGAGTGATTGTGTTAATATGTGTTGGGGGAGGGCTTTTGTACCAAAAGGTTTTAAAAGGAAGAGATATCACATTGTTCCGGGGAAGAGGGATTATGTTCTAGGAGGAGAGCTGAGAAGAGAGCAGAGAAAGGCCACATGGAGGAGAGGAGAAGCAGCCAAGATGGTGAGTGCTGAAAGACGGAGATGAGGAACAGAGATGAATAAGGCTGGTGAGCTAGAAACCTTTGATTCTAGAGAACTCGGATAACTCAGTGGCTTCATGAGTGCTGAATGAGTGGATATTGGAGCCCAGTGTGTGTTTTTACTTGCCCGCCGGGTGCAAGCTAGGATTAAAGCTAATGGCCCACTAGTTCTTGGCTCCATTGTTTCATTACCATCTGTCTGAATCTAATGTGAACCTGCATGGGCCAGGCAGCTATGATGGTGACCGTGGCTACTATCTTTACATTTGGTGTAGTCTGTGGCAGGATTTGATACAATTTGGTATGGAGACAACACCACCTTTGAGCAGTAGAGGACTGGCTGCTATTATGGTTCCCCATGGCTGTCCTATTGGGGACTGTAGGCTGGCTGACTTTTACAGCCATGCATGAGGAAATCAATAGCTCTGTGGAAGAGGCTTCCCGGGACCTGCAAACTGAGCAGTGGAAGGAGCTGGGGCAAACATGGAAGAAAGAGATGCCGACACTGGAGCTGGAGCAAGCACTGGAGGAGGCCAACCAGGTTCGTGAGATTTGCTTGGAAATGGAGCATCCACTGGAGAAGGAATCACAGGTTCATAAGTTGCAGATTGCTCTGTTTGTTGTGGAGAGCCAGCAGCAGCAGGAGGCTAGAAACTCAAGACTGGCAGCAGGAGCTGATGTTTTCAGTTCCTTTTTAGAGGGTGAGGAGAATCAAGCTGGAGTTGCAATCCGCAGTCTCCAAAAATGAGAGCCCAGCAGCAAGGGGGTACCTAGTACGCCCCTGGTAGGTTTGTGATTTTGGGATATAGGGGTGGGTGCCATCATGCTCTCAGAGCAGAGATGGAAATGCTGACTCCCATTGCCACGTGCTCTTCTTTGGGACAGTGTAAGACCTGCTAGGATGGCAGGAATGAGGGGGGTGACTGAGGTCCCATGTACTTGGACTGATTCTTGGACTACGACCAGAGTGGGCACTGGCTCTTTGTTTGATGGACTTACAGATTTTGGACAATCTGAAATACCCTGATGGAGGTAGGGGGTGACTTTGCTGGAAGCACTTCCCCTGCCCCGGTGTAAAGCCAGGAGCCATGGCCAGGGCCACCACTATCACAGCCCAGCCCATGCAGGTTCGCATTGGATTTGGACAGTCGGTAAAGAAACCATGGAGCCAAAAACTGGTGGGCCATAACCTTTAATCCTACCTTGCACCCGGCGGGCAAGTAAAAATACACACTGGGCTCCAAAACCCAGTCACACTCAGTGCTCACAAAGCCACTGACTTATCCGAGTTTCCTAGAATCAAAGGTTTCTAGCTCACCAACCTTATTCTCCTCAGTTCCCCATCTCCTTCCTTATCCCAGATACAAACTCTACACAGACTGGCATCTCACTCAGTACTCCGCCATCTTGGCTGCTTCTCCTGGCCTCCTCCACATGGCCTCCTTTAGCTGCTGGCTCTACTCTCTCCGCTCTCTCATGCTAACCTCAGGAACCAAGAGCCAAGTCCCGTTCTGCCCCCATTTTATAGTGTAGCTTCACAACCCTTAATCCAATATACAAAATAGGGTAGTCTCTAATACAAAGTCACTTCTCTGAGGCATGATAGGATTGTACCGCCCTACAGCAAAAAGGGTGGGACAGGCTTAATCCCAAAACCAAGCCCCAGGTTACAACGATCTCCAACACACATTAATATCACCTGGGCGACTGCCTCCTCGTGTTGTCTTTAACAAAGTGAGCATAATACATTTTATCCGCCCAACAATCCACCCCTATGCTCACTTTACTACCCACAATTTACATCACCAGCATTCCTGTGCAAGGAAATTAGAACATTACACAGATTACAATAGCAAAAATCATACAGTTTCAACAATTACAAAGGTACACTTCACCAGTCTCTGAGCACTTTGCCCAAAGCGCAAAATGTCCTCGGCCTATGGGAAAAGTTTCCCGGGGCAGGGGAGTGCTTCCAGCAAAGCCACCCCCCACCCCCATCAGGGTATTTCACATTGTCCAAAATCCGTAATCCGTAAATCCATCCAACAAAGGAGCCAATGCCCACTTCGGTTGTAGTCCAGGAAATCAGTCCAAGCACATGGGGCATCAGCCACCCCCCTCATCCCTGCCATCCTGGCAGGTCTTACACTGTCCCAAAGAGGAGCACATGGCAATGGCAGTCAGCATTTCCATCTCTGCTCCGGAAAGCATGTCCAGCCCTATGTCCCCAAATCGCAGACCTACCGGGGCCATAGTAGGTGCTCCTTCCAGCTGGGCTCCCATCTTATGGAGACTGCGGATTGCAACTCCAGCTCGACTCTTCTCATCTTCCAAAGAGGAACTGAAAACACCAGCTCCTGCTGCCGGGCTCGAACCCTGGGCTGCCGCCACCTTCTGTTCCGCAGACCTTGCAGCTCCGGACCCGGCCTCAGCTTCAACCTCAGCCTCAGCCCCGGCCTCCTGCCGCTGCTGGCTCTCCGCAACATCCAGGGCAAGCTGCAACTCACGAACCTCTGAATCCTCCTCCAGCGTTTGCTCCATTTCCAGGCGAATCTCGCAAACCTGGTCGGCCTCCTCCTCCAGCGCTTCCTCCAGCTCCAGGGTCAGCATCGGTTTCTCCTGTGTTTGCTCCACCTCCTTCTGCTGCTCGGTTTGCAGGTCCCGGGCAACCTCTTCCACAGAGCTCTCAGTTTCCTCACGCATGGCTGTAAAAGTCAGCCAGCCTACAATCCCCAAAAGGACAGCCATGGGGAACCCTAACACTAGCCAGTCCTCTACTCCACCACTCAAAGGCTCCTTGCCGATCTGTATCGAATCCTGCCACAGACTATGCCAAATGTAAAGCCAGCATCCAAGGCCAGGGCCACTATCACAGCAGCCTTCTGGCCTATGCAGGTTCCGAGTTTCCTAGAATCAAAGGTTTCTAGCTCACCAACCTTATTCTCCTCAGTTCCCCATCTCCTTCCTTATCCCAGATACAAACTCTACACAGACTGGCATCTCACTCAGTACTCCGCCATCTTGGCTGCTTCTCCTGGCCTACTCCACGTGGCCTCCTTTAGCTGCTGGCTCTACTCTCTCCGCTCTCTCATGCTAACCTCAGGAACCAAGAGCCAAGTCCCGTTCTGCCCCCATTTTATAGTGTAGCTTCACAACCCTTAATCCAATATACAAAATAGGGTAGTCTCTAATACAAAGTCACTTCTCTGAGGCATGATAGAATTGTACCGCCCTACAGCAAAAAGGGTGGGAAAGGCTTAATCCCAAAACCAAGCCCCAGGTTACAACGATCTCCAACACACATTAATATCACCTGGGCGACTGCCTCCTCGTGTTATCTTTAACAAAGTGAGCATAATACATTTTATCCGCCCAACACCAGGGAAGCTTTTCCCATGGCTAGAAAGAAGTCTGAGGACATTTTGTGCTTTTGGCAAAGTGCTCAGAGACTGGTGAAGTGTATCTTTGTAATTTTTGAAATTGTATGATTTGTTATGTATTTGTAACTTGTGTAATGTGCCTAATTTTATTGCACAAGGATGCCAGTGATGTAGATTGCGGGTAGAAAAGTAAGCATAGGGGTGGATTGTTGGGCCAATAAAACAATATTATGGGCCCTGGCCAGTTGGCTCAGCGGTAGAGCGTTGGCCTAGCATGCGGAGGACCCGGGTTCGATTCCTGGCCAGGGCACACAGGAGAAGCGCCCATTTGCTTCTCCACCCCTCCGCCGCGCTTTCCTCTCTGTCTCTCTCTTCCCCTCCCACAGCCGAGGCTCCATTGGAGCGGAGATGGCCCGGGCGCTGGGGATGGCTCTGTGGCCTCTGCCTCGGGCGCTGGAGTGGCTCTGGTCGCGACATGGCAACGCCCAGGATGGGCAAAGCATCACCCCCTGGTGGGCAGAGCGTCGCCCCATGGTGGGCATGCCGGGTGGATCCTGGTCGGGCGCATGCGGGAGTCTGTCTGGCTGTCTCTCCCTGTTTCCAGCTTCAGAGGGATGAAAAAAAAAAAAATATTATGCTCACTTTGTTAAAGATGGTGCTGCCCACATGAAAGCCTGTTGCCAGGTGATAATATTAGTTGCCCTTCTTGCTTGGGATGGGTGTGATTATGTAAATATGTGTGGGGGAGGGCTTTCGCACCAAAAGGTTTTAAAAGGCCCACCAGTTCTTGGCTTCGTTGTTTTATTACCATCTGTCCAAATTTAATGAGAACCTGCATGAGCAAGCGGCTGTTATGGTGGTCATGGCTACTGGCTTTACATACTGTATGGTCAGTATACACGGCCACCATCACAGCCAGCTGGCCAATGCAGGTTTGCATTGGATTCAGACAGTCGGTAAAGAAACAATGGAGCCAAAAACTGGTGGGCCATCATTTTTAAGCCTAGTTTGTACCCAGCGGGCAAGTAAAAACACACACTGGGCTCCAAAACCCACTCACGCAGTGCTCAGAAAGCTACTGACTTATCCGAATTTTCTTAGAATCAAAGGTTTCTAGCTCACCAGACTTATTCACCTCTGTTCCCATCTCCTTACTTCTACACAAACTCTGCACAAACTGGCTTTTCCTTCAGCACTCTGCCATCTTGGCTGCCTCTCCTGGCCTCCTCCATGTGGCCTTTCTCTGCTCTCCTTTTCTGCTCTCTCCTCTAATGCTCATCTCAGGAACTGAGAGAATAAGCTCCCAGTCTGCCCCACTTTATAGTGAAGAAATCAAAACCTTTAATCCAATATACAAAATAGGGAAATCTCTAATACAGTCACTTATCTGAGGCATGATGGGATTGCACCACCCCACATCAAAAAGGGTTGGAAAGGCTTAGTCCTAAAACCAAGCCCCAGGTTACAAGGATCCTGCCTGCCCACAGCCTGCCCCCAACACACATTAATATCACCTGGGCAATGGGCTTCTATGTGGGCAGCGCCATCTTTAACAAAGTGAGCATAATATATTTTATCTGCCCAACACATACCCATTAGTTGTATTTAATCTCTAGATCTGGTTCTCAAGTGTCTACATTCTCAAAGAGTAATCGAATCAGAGAGTCTGCAGATGAGGAGGAGATTAAAGGCTAAAATTAGGAAAATTAATTGGATGGTGAATGGCCTTCCACACTTTTTTTAGGATGAGCTTTAGCAAACTGTCACTACCTGAACTTCTTCTTCAGGCAGTAGCTTATAGATTCTTTCCTAGGATAATAAAATGGCCCAAGAAAACATGATATATAAATATTGGGATGAGTTAATATGCAAATAAAAACATTATCTTCTGAACCCCAGAAGTCAGCTATGAAGGGCAGAAACAGGGCTGAACTGAAAACACAAGGTTAGTGTGTTCCAAAAGGAAAGCTTATTTTAAAAATGCCTGGGTGCAGGTGGGCTGAGATTAGAAAAGGGTGTCATCCAGGAGGGAGGGATGGAACAAAGGTTATGTGGATTCATCAAAGATCCTTGGGCAAAGGCGGCTGCAAGATCACTTCTTGTGTTTGTGGTTGGGAGGGGCACCACAGATCCTCAGAATTGCTTGGACCCTAATCCAATCATGCCTTATCAGCATCCAGCCACAAGGGAGGTCTGAGCCTTGTTACTGAGTAGACAAGTCCTTTTTCTTCCTTCAGGCCTGCATTGTTTTAAGGAAGATGGTTTATCTGTCAAGCAAACACTATGCACATGCAGCTCCAAATTTACTCATATGTGAACAGATAGCCAAGGATCACTAGGAATTTGAAGAATATTTCCAACATAAAAAAGAAGCCAAACTAAACAGACAAAAGAAAAACTGAAGAAGCCAGAGATAATATAAAAAACTGTGAAGGGTATTCTCAATATAGGAACATAGACTATCCATGAATATAAAAAATAAAATATAATAAAAATACAGCAAAGAATAAAAAGAAAAGTGATTGCAAATTAGTAATAGGATATTAGATATATAACAAATTCAACAAAATATTTTACAAAATTTAAGGAAAAGTCCCCCTCCCTCAATACATTGAGAGGAGAAACAACAACAACAAAAACGACAAAGTAACATATCATAAGAGAAAAAGAAAAGAAGAAAAATTTAAAGATCATTCTATGCAAGGCAATATCCAATAAGGAGTTTCAGAGAGAAGGAAGGAGAAAAAAATTATTCTTCAAGATTGGAAAGCTTATATTCTGGTTACTATTGCTGCATAACAAAAAAAATTAAGCTGCTTTCAATAACTGCTTAATCTTTCTCATGGCTTCAGAAGGAAGGGATTCAAACCAGGAACTAAAAGTATGGCTTCTCACTGCTCCACAATTTTTGGCCCTCACCTGGGAACACTTCACAGCTAAGGGGTTACTGAATAGTAGGGAGCTGGAATCATTTGGAGCCATTTTCACTCACACACCTAACAATTGTGCTGGCTCTCAGCTGACCTCATTTGAATCTATGTGAACTAGAGCTGGCTTCTCCATGTGCCTAGGCTACCATATAGAAAGAAAATTACAGGTATTTAAATTTATTAGTGCTTCAGCAAGGACTATTGAAGATGCGTCACTGTTGGTCAATAAGTTTGCAAATATGATGTATATGTTTGCTAGCTTATAGTTTGCATTGGGTGTGGGGGACAGGCTGTAAGCAGGTAGGGTCATTGTAAAGCCAGAAGTCACGGCCAGGGCTATCAGGGCTGCCATCACAGCCGCCCAGCCCGTGCAGGTTCGCATTTAATTCGGACAGTCGGTAAAGAAACCATAGAGCCAAAAACTGGTGGGCCATAGCCTTTAATCTAGCTTGCACCCGGCGGGCAAGTAAAAATACACACTGGGCTCCAAAACCCAGTCACACTCAGTGCTCACAAAGCCACTGACTTATCCGAGTTTCCTAGAATCAAAGGTTTCTAGCTCACCAGCCTTATTTTCCTCAGTTCCCCATCTCCTTCCTTCTCCCAGATACAAACTCTGTACAAACTGGCATCTCACTCAGCACTCCACCATCTTGGCTGCTTTTCCTGGCCTCCTCCACGTGGCCACCTTCCGCTGCTGGCTCTACTTTCTCTGCTCTCTCATGCTAATCTCAGGAACCAAGAAACGCAAACTTCCGTTTTGCCCCCACTTTATACTGTAGCTTCACAACCTCTAATCCAATATACAAAATAGGGAAGTCTCTAGTAGAGTCACTTCTCTGAGGCATGATTGGATTGTACCACCCCACATCAAAAAGGGTGGGAAAGGCTTAATCCCAAAACCAAGCCCCAGGCTGCAACGATCCACAGAGACACACATTAATATCACCTGGGCAACGGCCTCCACGTGGGCAGTGGCGCCATCTTTAACAAAGTGAGCATAATACATTTTATCTGCCCAACAGTCATTATAGCCTAAGGCAGGGGTCCCCAAACTTTTTACACAGGGGTCCAGTTCACTGTGCCTCAGACCGTTGGAAGGCTGGACTATCAAAAAAAAACTATGAACAAATCCCTATGCACACTGCACATATATTTTTTTAAAGTAAAAAAACAAAACGGGAACAAATACAATACTTAAAATAAAGAACAAGTAAATTTAAATCAACAAACTGACCAGTATTTCAATGGGAACTATGGGCCTGCTTTTGGCTAATGAGATGGTCAATGTGCTCCTCTCACTGACCACCAATGAAAGAGGTGCCCCTTCTGGAAGTATGGCCGGGCCAGATAAATGGCCTCAGGGGGCTGCATGCAGCCCACAGGCCATAGTTTGAGGACCCCTGGCCTAAGGCTTAGTTTTAAGACTAAGCCTTTCCCACCCTTGACTGTTGCAAGATGTGGGGTGGTGCACTCTCATGAGGAATCCCATTATGCCTCAGATAAGTGACTTTGTATCAGAGACTTCCTTATTTGTATATTGGATTAAAGCTTTTGATTTCTACACTATAAAATGGGGCAGAGGAGCCCATGCTAGAGGACAGCAGAGAAAGGCCATGTGGAGGAGAGGAGAAGCAGCCAAGATGGTGGAGTGCTGAAGGAGAGGCCAGTATGTGCAGAGTTTGTGCAGAGAGAAGGAGATGGGCAACAGAGGTGAATAAGGCTGGTGAGGTAGAAACCTTTGATTCTAGGAAACTCGGATAAGTCAGTGACTTTGGGAGCCCTGAAAGGGAAGTGTTTTTCCACTGTGTGTATTTCTTGCCTGCTGGGTGCAAGCTAGGATTAAAGGTAATGGCCCACCAGTTCTTGGCTCCGTTGTTTCATTACCATCTGCCTGAATCAAATGCGAACCTGCATGGGCCAGGCGGCTGTGATGGTGGGCGTGGCTACTGGCTTTACAGTCCCACAGAGTGAAGGTCAGAATAAAGGCTTAGGAGTTTAAAATTTCTTACACCAAAGGATTGATAATAAAAATTTTAAAACATTTAAAATGAATATATCTTTCTAGACATTATCAGAAAGGAAAAAACAAAAAAATATATAAAGGATAAAATATAAAAATTATGTAGGATGTTTAAAGGTTTATACTAAAATCTAAAATCTATCAATGCATTCAAATTTCTACAGTCTCAATTTTTGATAATGTGGCTAAGAAAATGAAATAGAAAGAAATAACCTTTCCAATAAATGGTGCGAAGATAACAAGATAGCCCCAAGCAAAAGAATAAAGTTATATCTCTATCTCATATTATATGTAAAAATTAACTTGAAATGACTAAAATACCTAAATATAATATATAAAATACCTAATATAATACCTAAATATGAAGAATATAACTTTTCACGAGCTTGGATTAGGTAATGATTTCTTAATATGGCACCTAAAGTATAAGAAACCAAATTTAAAATAAATTGTACTTTATCAAAATTTAAAATGTTGTTTATCAAAAGAAAATAGCAAGAAAGTGAAAGAACAATCCTCAAAATAGAAGTATTTGTACATTATGTGTCTGATTTAAATCTACTATCTAGTATATATAAAATGTATACATAATTCTTAAAAGTGGTCCAAGAATTAAATATATAGTTCTCCAAAGAACCAATAAGCACATGAAAATAAATGTTCAATATCACTAGTAATTATGATAACACAAATCAAAATCACAATGAGATAACACTTTACATCTATTAGTATGATTAGAATCAAATAACAGACAATAAAAACATTGGCGAAGATGTGGAGAAATGTGAACCCTCATATGCTGCTGGTGGGAATATAAAATGGTACAGTCACTATGAAAAACTGTTTAGTGATTTATCAAAAAGTTAAACATAGATTTCCATATGACCCAGAAATTCCATTCTTAGATATATACTCAGGAGAATTGACAATTATATGCTCACACAGAAACCTGTACATGAATGCTCATAGCATTATTCATAATGGTCTCAAACTGGAAACAATTCATATTTTATCAGCTACTCTACAGGTAAACAAAATGTAGTATATCCATACAATGAATTCTTATTATTCAACTATAAAAAGCAATGAAGTACTTACTGATCCATGCTACAACATGGATAAACTTTGAAAACATTATGCTAAGTGAAAGAAGTCAGACATAAAAGGTTACATATTAGATAATTCCATTTATATGAAATGTCTAGAATAGGTAAGTTCATAGAGACAGAAAGATAGAGACAGAGAGTGGATTAGTGTGGTTGCCAGAGGCTGGTGGGAAGGAGGGGTGACTGCTTAATAGGTAAGACATTCTTTTTTTGAGGGAGTGGAGAAGTCCTGGCGTGGTGATGATTTCATCTGGTGATTAACCTTTAAACAGAATAAAATACCCCAAATTTTATACTTTAGATTGGTGAATCTTGTGATATTACATCTCATTAAGAATATGTACATGTGTTTTAAGATAAAATAAAGAGTTTAATGTACATCTGTATTATCTCATTAATTGCCTTAGGAGCATGATAGTGGATGGTGGGAACTAAGGCGGTGCTATTGTTCATTATAAGCTACTGATAGTATGAGTTTTAAAACTATATTTATTTTAACTTTCACTAAACTTTTATTATTATAGTTGTTTTCATATTATGATTTTAAGACCATATGGCTATTTGATATTTTTTACATAAACCTTTGATATAGAGTCCAAAATATTATTTATTTTACAAAGTATGTATATAATTTTACTTAACAGGAGCAGTTAGAGAATAACCTTCAGTCTATGTTAATGATAGCACTTCAATGAGTCTGAAATTTAATTATAAAGTACTTTCCAAACCATACATTTTATTATTTTGTAGTTCCAATCATATACGTATTTAACTACACATTGATTTACCATAGAGGACCAAACTCTTTAACTGCCGGCACTCAGAGTGCCTGGATGTATCTCTACTTCCTGTGGGAACCAGTAATAACCAGTTGTTGTTTTCAAGAGAGCAATTTAAAATGGAGCCAGGCAGCTTCTGGGAAGCTGAGCTAACTCACCCCTCCATGTGAAACTGAACTTGTGAACTGGGCAAAACCAAATGGCTACATCCTGATATTTCTGGAACTTGCTCTGCATCAATGAACTTGTATTTAATTGTTAAAGTTATATTACATTTTTAACTAAAAAGCAATGATTTTATATTTGGGTTTTTTTGCCATTCACTGTAAAGTAAAATTATTGACTAGTAAGCCCCAACTACTTTTTAGGGCCCCCAGTCCACTTTTCATTTGACAAGGGTCATGTGACATTTGAATAAAGCTTTGATATAAAAGAGCAGATGAATGGGAAACACAGAAAAAAGTGACCTTGTAGGAAACTGATAATTTAAGAAATAATGAAAATAATTTTACTGATTAATATTCTCAGATATGTGTGAAAATATAACAGTCATAAAATATAGAAATGATATGACAAACAGAATAAGAGCAAGGTATTGTAACTTAAATATATATTTGTAGAAAATAATTTTAAAGGTAGATAAAAACAGTAGTAAAGGAAATGTTCCAGAACATACAATAGAAAAAGAAAAAAGCAATAGAGGAAGCAGAGGACCAATCCAACAAGTCTGTTAATTAATGGAAATTTTTTAAAAATGAGAATTAAAAACCTAGAAAAAATTATCAAAGAAATAATACAAGAACATCTTCTGGTAATAAAGAGAGTTGTAGGTCTTTAATAAGAAAGTGTCCAAACACTGAAAAAATGAATAATGACCTATGTCAAGGTAGATAATTTAGGAATTTTATAAGCATAAAGAACCAAGTTTTTATTTCATGTCTTTCTTGTTTTATGATAGTACTGTCTTTGACTCTGTACATCTTAAACACTGCTTTTCATACCATGAATCACAGTTCCTCTTATGAATTTCTGTACAAGATGTTGGTCTAGGATCTGTCCCTTCACACCCCTCAGGTTGTGTTGCAAGCATGTCACTTGTCAGGTAGTCACTCCAGCCTACATCCTGCCTCACTAAACATGGATATCTGCATATTGCTTATCAGTTGATTCTCCTCCTTGCTCCTTTCATGATTTCTCAGTCTCCTCCAATCACTGCTTTCCAAGAGAGCCCTAAATAATCTAGTTTGGGGAAAGAGAAATAATTTTTGTGTTTCTTGAGAGTTGGGGACTTTTGAATGACTTTTGCTGAAACTTGGGATGCTCAGCTAAGAGCAGAATTTGGGAAATTCATTGACCACAGTATGAATGATGAGAGAACACCAGAGAATTGACTAACTCTAGAGGTACATATTTACATTTCAAGAGGAAAGGCGGCCTGGGACCTTGGAGACATCTTTAATCATAAAATTCAGAGACACTGGATTTTATGTGGCCCATGGAGAGATATATTTACATTACAAAAATTTAGAGTGAGAACACAGGATTCTTTTCATTCATCTCCAAAGAGTAAAATTACATATATATATATTTCCTTTTGGAAGGGTAGGAGAAGGCATTTCCCTCTATCTCCTGTATATAAACAGAGGAAATTCTTTTTTTCTGTTATATTCTATTTTCTATATTTTGAAATTTGCATTAATATAATATTATACCTAGCTTTCATCTCATTGCCCAGGGGTAAAAATCAGAGTGTAGGAAATTTCACAATCATTACTTGACTTTGAAGTGAGTAATGATAATCTGTCTTTGATCCAGAAAACTTTGTTGGCTTTTGAAGGGCAGAAATACTATAGATGTCTTTTTCCTATTTGTAATCTATGATGATACCATAATACATTTCATAATACTGTAAGATAACCAACAAGAAATATAAAATAATGGTTTTTTTCTCACTCAAAAAATATATAATATTAACCCATTTGAAGTAATTTATGGATAAATGCATTGAATTAAACATAAAGCATTAGCTAAAGCTGGAAAATCACATTTCCAGCTGGATTTAGGCCACAGTCAAGGCTAAAATAAGCTGCATATTTTAAAGGTCATCTTATCTTATCACTTCTTCTCAGACTCCCTAAGTAAAAATAATATCTACTGTGGAAAAACAAAAATACATCAAATATTTTGTATCTTGAACCATGACTAACAATCTTTTGCACTTGGGGTTGGGGGGGATTAGGGCTTAGACTGTACTTTCTAATAAAGTTTCACTGTAATTTTATTAATCTTTACATTCCTTTCATGAATATATAATATGACAAAGTTCCCCTTTGTCATTACTTTATGTCAACCATAAATACAGAATAGAAAATGTTTTGAAATGTTGCTATCATTTTGAGCTTGATATTATTTTAATCCCCGTTGGCCTGTGTTCATAGAAAAAAAATAGAGCTGACGTCTTTGAGATCAAGCCATTCAACTTAGTCATTCAATATATTTTGACAGAGGTATACCTATACCAGAAAATACATTGGAGCAACAGCACTTGTCCCAAAGGTTTCCTGAATCAATCCTAAATTTGGCATCCCAATACTTGTAGTTTAAATCAAATTGTCCCACGAGCCTCCTTTCTCCAGTTCAATAATGCTTTGGTCTCTTTGCCTTTTTTATCACAAGTATCTTGATAATCTCACCTCTGGAGAAATCTAACTACCTCCTTCCTTCACTCTGAATCTTTGACTGCCGGGAGAGTCAGCCTTGCAGCTGAGCATCATTACAAATTCGGGCATAGCTCCGAGACATTACGGGGCCAGTTCCAGACCACCGCTAATAAGCGGCATTACAATAAATTGAGTTGTAACCCTTTTGCTGGTGGAGGGTCTTGCTTTTGATTTAGACAAAATGCAACATCTGTGAAGCACAGTAAAGTGAAGTGCAGTAAAACGAGGTATGCCTTTATCTGCTTTTCTTTTGAATTGGCCCATAATCTGTTCAGAATTCTACAGCTTGACTGTAACCATCCATCAATCCCTTTCTGCAAAGCAATTATTCACAATCTTGAATACTACCTAAAAATTTTATTTTATTCTTCTCCAATTACCTTCATCTGATAGTCAATTTTATAAAATAATATTTGTAAAACTTTCCCTCTGCTTTCATACTTTCCTTTATATTCAGCCATCCTTCTGTCCCAACCCCACCTTCAAACTTTAAAGGGAGAGGTGTGTCTTCTGTTTTCCAAGGTTAACTCTTTTACTTGTGACCTTGATTCCATCCTCCTCCACCTCCCCAAGACTTGCTGCATCACGTATATATTTTTTCTACCTTTTGTTGACTCAGAAAACTCTCTCCTTCTGAGATTACAAATATTTTCTGCCCTTTTGTTTCAATTCTACCCTGGATCCCTATTGAACAAATTATCTATTCATCTCTCAAACTTCTTTGAAGACTACTACACATCTCATGAGGTGCTAAACGCACTGTAATCTGTTTTTACCTGTCATAGACAAAGTCAATAGTAACATCCTATGGCTTAAATAATGGCTAACCTTCAGTTTACTGCTCTTTGGTTCCTCATTAACATTTTATATCTTAGGTAGACCATGCTTGACCTAATTTTTACTCCTCAGTACAAAGCACATGCTGCCCAAATAACTTCTTCTAAGTACCCTCCCCATATCTTCCTTGAATAAACTTATCAAGCTAAGCTCTAACAGCACCCATGAATCAATGATCCTTAATTCTTTTTCTCCATCTCTCTTTACTCGGCTCACCTCATAGTAGAGATAAAGTGACTTCTATCAGAAACTTATCCTTGTTAGAGATTTAATTTCCATAAGAACTTAATACCACATTATAAAACTATATGCTGCAACACATGACTGCACTTAACTGGCAACTAGAAAGTAGTAGTTTAAGTACTAGCCATGAGCAAAAATAAAATATGCCAATGTTTAATGTTTTTCATTATTAAATATTTGCTCAGATGAGCAAAAACAATATTTATGAAGTATTGTTCAAGATATGTAGCATTCTTATAGATGCTCAAAAACGTATTCTTGGATGAAGTCAGACCATTAAGAATTCTGATAGCCTGACCAGGCAGGGGTACAATGGATAGAGCATCAGACTGGGATGCAGAGGACCTAGGTTTGAAACCAGAGGTCTCTGGCTTAAGTGTGTGCTCATCCAGGTTGAGCACGGGCGCACCAGCTTGCACATGGGATAACAGACATGACCCTATGGTCTCTAGCTTGAGCCCAAAGGTCACTGGCTTGAAGCCCAAGGTCGCTGGCTTGAGCCCAAGGTTACTGGCTTGAGTAAAGGGTCACTTGCTTTGCTGTACCCCCCATCAAGGCACGTATGAGAAAGCAATCAATGAAGAACTAAGGTGCCGCAACAAAGAATTGATGCTTCTTCCTTCCTGTCTGTCCCTATCCTTCTCTCTGTCTCTCTTTATCTCTGTCAAAAAAAAAGAAAAAAATTCTGATAGATTCTTAAATTGTTTATTGTGCCCCTCCCCCTCAAATTAGTTTTAGTGAACCATCTTTGGCATGATAGTTTAGTCTGTGTTAAGAAACACTTACAAGTGTTGGCCTGGCATGCAGGAGTCCCAGGTTCGATTCCCAGCCAGGGCACACAGGAGAAGCACCCATCTGCTTCTCCACCCCTCCCCCTCTCCTTCCTCTCTGTCTCTCTCTTCCCCTCCCGCAGCCAAGGCTCCATTGGAGCAAAGTTGGCCCGGGCGCTGAGGATGGCTCCACGGCCTCTGCCTCAGGTGCTGTAATGGCCCTGGTTGCAACAAAGCAACGCCCCAGATGGGCAGAGCATCGCCCCCTGGTGGGCATGCTGGGTGGATCCCGGTTAGGTGCATGCAGGAGTCTGTCTGACTGTCTCCTCTTTTCCAAATTCAGGAAAATACAGAAAAAAAAAAGAAAGAAAAAGAAACAGTTACAGCCTGACCAGCGGTGGCGCAGCGGATAGAGCATTCGATTGTGACACGAAAGACCCAGGTTCAAGACACCAAGGTTGCCAGCTTGAGCGTGGGCTCATCTGGTTTGAGCAAGGCTCATCAGCTTGAGCTCAATGTTGCTGGTTCAAGCAAGAGGTCACTCAGTCTGCTGTGGTCCCCTGGCCAAGGCATATTTGAGAAAGCCATCAATGAACAACTAAGGTGCCAAAACGTAGAATTGATGCTTTTCATCTCTCTCCTTTCTTGTCTGTCTGTCCCTATCTGTCCCTCTCTCTGACTCTCTCTGTCTCTGTCACAAAAAAATAAATAAAAATGGTTATAGAATACTTGTCACAGTATTTATTCTAAAGATGTTGAAAATGAGAAATACATGGTTTTAAGAATTAGGAAAGAAAGTAATGTCAGCGTCATGGCAGTATGAATCATTACTTTTTTTCTTTCCCCTTTGATTTACAACTAATTGTACATTCATAACAACAACAACAAAGTGCCTCTGCACAGCATACCAACATATTTGAGAGATCCATTCATATGTGTAAACAAAAGTGCGTAGGTTAGACCTTGGACTAGGCTGCAGAGTAAGGAGAGTGGCAGAGGTGGAAGTTCCACTAGCAGCAGGCACAACAATTCTGGAAGAGGAGGTGGAGGGTAAAGATGGTGAGTGGGTGGAAAGGGAGAGTTCTGCTGACCATGCATGCTATAGCTGGTGGGACCCATTGCTCTATCTGCGGAGAGACGGCAATGACTGCACGGAGAGAAAGGAAAGGGAAGAAAGCTGGTAAGTATTGAAGGAAGGCGTATCTTACTGTCTGCCCTGGAATTCTGGCAAGAGGACCACCCACAGTCCGTACTGGACAATTCCCCTAATAGGCTGTAGACACACCTCAAACACCAAATGCTAAGCACACACCTCTCCCCACTCTGCCACCACCCTTTTATTCCTCTGTCAGCTTTTTCATGGCCCACTCCCAACCTTAGAAGTGAGTAGACTCCGGTGAGAGAAACCAATCACTTGAGCTATAGCGACACCTTCTGGAAACCAAAAGGAAGGCTTCTAATTACCAATTTATCAAAGAAAACAAACCTTATATAAATAAGAAAAGCGTTCACTACTTGAAGTGCAGAAAAATCATCATATTATAGTATCACAAAATGAAAATGACAATTTTCTAGAAATTAAAGCCAAAGACACAAAATATTTCAACTTGACTCAGAGAATTCAAAATAACTATTACAAAATAACTCATTGTACTAAAAGAAAAGCCAGAAAGGCAATAATACAATAAGCTCAGGAATAAAATTAACAAACCGGAGTACTTTACTAAAGAGATTGAAGTTCTAAAAAGCGCCGAACATAAATTTTGGAGCTGAAGAACTCAATAAATGAGATGAAGGATGCATTACAAAGCACTGGAAATTGAACAGATCAGATGGAAGAGAGAATAGGCTAGCTTGAGGGATATAGAAATGACTCAGGTGGAAAAGCAGAGAAAAATACTATTTTTTAATAGAAAAACCTATGAAAACTATCAACAAAGTGCCTCTGCTCAGCATGCCAACATACTTGTGAACTCTGTTCACTAGAACAGAGTTTACGAGAAAAGACAACATAAATTAATAGGTATACCAGAAGGAGTAGAGAGGGAAAAGGGAACAGATATTGTATTTAAATAAATGAACACTCAGGGAAAGAACTGGGTATGCTAGTTCACAAAGCTAAGAGAATGCCTTATTATCTCAATGCAAAATGACCTTCCTTCCAAGGCACATTACAATTTTCAGAAGTCAGCGATGCCTGACCTGTGGTGGCACAGTGGATAAAGGGTCGACCTGGAATGCTGAGGTCGCTGGTTTAAAACTCTGGCTTGCCTGGTCAAGGCACATAAGGGAGTTGACACTTCCTGTCCCCCCCCCCCCCCCCCGTAAAATGAATAAAATCTTTTTTAAAAATAGTATTTATAAAGGCAGCCAGAGAAAAAAAGAATGCAGCTTACAAAAATACCTTCATTAGGCTATTAGCAGATTTCTTAGCAAAAACTCTATAGACAGTGAAGTTATATATTTAAAATATTGAAAAATAAAAATTGTCAGCTAAGAATTAAATCCAGGCAAAGTTATACTTAAGATATGAAGGACAAATAAAGGCTTTTCCAGACCTACAAAAAAGAAATCCTCTACCACCAGAACTGCCTTATGAGAAATGTTAAAAGGAGCTCTTCAAGCTGAAATAGAAAACCAAAAGTACTCTGATTAAGGTGATAACTGTACAGTCAGAATTAGAAATCTATAACTTTTGTTTTTCAGCATAGTATATTAAAGTCTTAAATATAGTAAAAAGGTTAATGGAAAAGCCTGACCAGGCAGTGGCTCAGTGAATTGAGCATTGTCCTGGAATGATGAGAACTCAGGTTCAAAACCCCGAGGTGGCCAACTTGAGCAGGGGCTCACCAGTGTGAGCATGGGGTTGCTGGCTTGAGCATGGGACCATAGATATGACCCCATGGTTGCTGGCTTGAAGCCCAAGGTCACTGGCTTGAGCAAATTGTCACTTGCTCTGCTGGAGCCCCCTGGTCAAGGCATATATGAAAAAACAATCAATGAACAACTAAGGTGCTGCAATGAAGAATTGATGCTTCTCATCTCTCTCCCTTCCTATTCATCTGTCCATGTCTGCCCCCCAAGCCTTACTTTAAAAATAAAAGGTTAAAAGAAAAGAGCATTAAACTAACTATAACTCCTACAACTTGGTAACAAAATCACAACATAAAAAGTAATCATTTGTGACATAAAAAACATAAAAGGGGCCTGACCAGGTGGTGGCGCAGTGGATAGAGCGTCGGACTGGGAAGCAGAGGACACAGGTTTGAGACCCCGAGGTCGCCAGCTTGAGTGAGGGCTCATCTGGTTTGAGCAAAGCTCACCAGCTTGGACCCAAGATCACTGGCTTGAGCAAGGGGTTACTCGGTCTGCTGTAGCCCCACGGTCAAGGCACATATGAGAAAGCAATCAATGAATAACTAAGGTGTCACAAGAAAAAACTAATGATTGATGCTTCTCACCTCTCTTTGTTCCTGTCTGTGGGTGGAACACAGAGCGCATTCCTAGCAGCTGTGGCTGATGCAATGCTGTGAGAATACTCCAGCTCCCAGAACCCTCCTGGGCACACCTAGGAAGGAAGCTCGCCCGCTATAAGGAAGTGACTTAGCGCCAACCACGCAGCTCCCTGATCTTTTCAGCCATTGGCTATGAAGGACACGCTGTAACACCCTATAGGCTGAACCTATGTATATAAGCTAGCTTGCTTCCTGAATAAAGTGGATCTGTGTCACTGAACCTGGTCCTCGGAGTCAGGTCTTTGCGTCTCCATCGTCTTCACCCCCACAACTGGCGCCCAATATCGGGCAGGGACCTAACTGTCATCCAAAGGACAGGTGAGTGACCCTCTGCAATGGGAAACCTTCTCCCTCACTCCCGAGCCCCGCAAGCTCGAGCCCTCTATGCCCTATTGCAGAGTAGGCGAGTTAAAGTTAGTGAAAAGAATCTTTGTACCTACTGGGAGATCCTCTCAGGTTTCAACCTTTGGCTCCAGAACGTGCCTCTTTGGGACCCCGATACTTGGGCCTAAGCTTTCCAGCATGTTCGTTCAGCTGAAGTACATGGGGGACAAACCTTCCCTCTCAGCCTCATTCCTGCCCTGCTAGCGATACAGGCCTGCCTGACTGGTGCTCCTCCTGGGGACCCTCTGCCAGTGCCAAAGATACTGCAAGCTGCCTCTCTCTCTGAGGAGCCCCTACCTCCCTATTTGCCCCCCTCCACTGAGGAGGAAAGTAGTTTAGCCTCTGAGTTTGACAAAACTGTGGCTGAGCACGCAGAAACGAAACCAACCAAATTGCTAACTGCACCATCAGCTCTGCTGCCAGAAAAAGTGGAAGTCGCTACTTCTGCATTCCCTGCTGGGGCTCAATGTCCCACCCCAGCCTCTCAGATGCCATTTTCTCCAACATGTGTTCCTGCTGCAGACCCATGGGCCAGTCTATATGCCCCCATGTGTCTTTTTTCTTTCTGTCTGTCTGTCTTGTCTATTTTTCTGTATCCCTCGCTCTTTCTCTTCCCTGCCCCTCTCTCTGAAATGATGTTGGAAGGACCCAGCCACAGCACAGTGGTGGGGACCACACCCTCTTCTAACACAAGGGAGAGGTTATGCTTGTCTTTTTCAGGCAATTTGGATCCCAGGAACCCCTCAACCTACTTGACAGGGTTTCTTGGGCACCACTAAGTGGTTCAGTCTTCACCTGTCCAAAGCCACAGCCCTGGCCTTCTCCACACCAACTATATCTGAGGGGAGGAGGTCCTCAGCACTCCAGAAGAAGACCTCATGGCCCGTGCACACACCCCATCACCTGGGGGGATGTGGAGGCTTTGGCGGGGCAGGCCCAGAGAATGGCAGGCCCAGGCCCTGGTGCTCTGTTCTTGCTTATGTGTGCTATAGTGACCGCTGACTTCTAGATGCAGGCGGCGGCAGCCCGGGGCTTGAGCCTGGCAGCCCGAGCTGGTGTTTTTGCAGACTCCAGAAATGGTGGCAGCTGCGGTGGGAGGATGAACAGAAGCCAGGCTTGCATCACTGAGCAGCCACTGGAATGGCAGGGAGGCCTGCTAAGATGCTGGTGGGTTCATTGACATTTGGGGACATAGGAGTGAATGCCATCATGCTCTCTGGAGCAGAGATGGAAATGCTGACTGCCATTGCCACGTGCTCCTCTTTGGGACAGTGTAAGACCTGCCAGGATGGCAGGGATGAGGGTGGCTGACACCCCATGTGCGTGGACTGATTTCCTGGACTACAACCCAAGTGAGCACTGGCTCCTTTGTTGGATGGACTTATGGATTTTGGACAATGTAAAATACCCTGATAGGCATGGGGGGGGGGCGGCTTTGCTGGAGGCCCTTCCCCTGCCCCGGGAAGCTTTTCCCATGGCTAGAAAGAAGGCCTAGGACATTTTGTGCTTTTGGCAAAGTGCTCAGAGACTGGTGAAATGTACCTTTGTAATTGTTGAAATTGTATGATTTGTCATGTTGTTGTAATTTGTATACTGTGCCTTGCAACCATATGTAGTACGCAGCCCACAGCAAGCCATCCGTTCTGTGTTTGGACGCTGGGATCTTTGTGGGAAGGGGGCATGCATGGACCTACGTCCATTTTTTACAATCAAAATGGAACTGTGTTTAACAGCACCTAGAAGGTCTCTGTAACACAATGAGAGGAAAATGACATCCCAACCCCTAGAAGGAATCCCCTTTTTAAGACCCCAATTCTATTTCCTAACTAGTCAAACATCACAGAAGCTTGCCTCATTGTTTAATCCAGCTAATCTATTAGCATATAGTATAATAGGTATTATAGTTGTTTTAGTTCTACTAGGGTTCCGTTGCATAATGTGTAGCATTTAGAAGCTACAACAACAGCAAGCTGTCATTCATCAAGTCTAATTGGCCTTAATTAAAAGAGAAGAGGGAGCTGTGAGTGGAGCGCAGAGTGCATTCCTAGCAGCTGTGGCTGATGCAATGCTGTGAGAATACTCCAGCTCCCAGAACCCTCCTGGGCACACCCAGGAAGGAAGCTTGCCTGCTATAAGGAAGTGACTCAGCACCAACCATGCTACTCCCTGATCTTTTCAGCCATTGGCTATGAAGGACATGCTGTAACACCCTATAGGCTGAACCTGTGTATATAAGCTAGCTTACTTCCTGAATAAAGTGGATCTGCGTCACTGAACCTGGTCCCCGGAGTCGGGTCTTTGCGTCTTTGTCATCCTCACCCCTGGCAGGATTTGTCCACATCTGTCCCTATCTATCCCTCTCTCTGAATCTTTCTCTCTGTCTCTGTAAAAAAAAGAAAAATATATATATATATATATATATATATATAAAGGGGAAAGTTAAAAGGATAGAATGTAGATGAATGAAGATATATCACTATCAGGAAAAAAAAAACTTAAGAGGTATTTTGTGTAAACCTCATGGTAACCACAAAGCAAAAATCTAGAGCTGATACATAAAAAAATTAAAAGGGGAGGGGCAGGAAGAAACTAAGGAAATCACCATGGAAAACTACCAAGGTAGACAGAAACAAAAGGAAAAAGAAACAATGGAGAGATAAATAACCAGAAGGAAAAAGAAAAAAATGGTAGTAGTAAACCCTTACATATCAACCATCACCCTAGTTGTAAATGGATTGAACTCACCAATCAAAAGGCACAGAGTGGCTAGAAGGATTTAAAAACAAAAACAAAAAACAAGACCCAACTATATGCTGTTTACAGGAAATTCATTTCAGCTGTAAAGACACAAAAGCTCAAGGTATGAGAAAGAAAGATGATATTCCAAGAAAACAGAAACCAAAAAGGAATGCACTATAGCCATTCTTTATCATACAAAAAGGATAACAAAATTTCAAACCAGAAAGGGAACAATAACAAAGAAGGTCATGATATAATGATAAAGGGGTCAGTACATCAAGAAGATATAAGAATTGTAAATATACATGCTTCCAACACCTGAGCTACTAAATATATTAAGCAAATCCTAATAGAGCTTAAGGGAGAGGTAGACAACAATACATAATAATAGGGGACTTTAAAACCACATTATCGGCAATGGACAGATTGTCTAGATGGAAAATCAACAAAATACTAAAAATAAAGACTATGACATATCTACTTTTATTGATTGTATTTTGAAATTATAATCTTAGATTAAATAAAAAATGATATTTTCATTAGGGCAGATTATAGTCATTATAGCATTCTTGAATTATTAGAAAGAAAACCATGATTTTTAAAAAAAATCACAAATGCCTATTCTGCATAATAGCTACATGTTTACATTTTTAATTTAGATATGCTATGAAACATTCTCTATTCAATGTCTCTAATGAGCTTTAATATTGCACTTATTACTTACAATTTAAGGATGTACCTTAACTGATTTAGCAATTTCACTATTATTAAATGAAAGTAGTCAACTTTAGTATTTTACTATGTAAGTAATTCTTTTATTATTAAAATATTTTAGTCCTTTATACAATGAGATTTATAATTATTTGCTACTCATTATAATCTGTAAAATCATTAATCATATTCTCTATAGTTATCTAAATAAAATACTAAAAAGTACACCCCAAATTTACTGAAACAGAAACATTTAAATGTTCCCATGCAAAAAAATATCAAAGTTAATATTATAGTGATATAGTTTGAGGAGAAAATATAAGATTGACAAACTCTCATATGCTTCCTTAGTGTTTAAGCACATTCTTGAAATGCATATACCATTTATAATTTACTGAATGCTTTAAAATATTGGATCCAAACTAGACAGGTAAACTTTAAAGATTTAGTTTTACAATAAATCTGTTCTTATTGTAACTATCATACCAGTGAGAGAAGAAAGAAAACTTAGTGGGTTATTAGATGTATTATAAAAATTAAGGGATATTTTATCACTTCATATTCATTTTGAAATATCCCCTAACTTTTGTGAGCAGTATATATATATATATTAGTCAATTTTGATTCTCTGTTATTTAAGTATTAGTTTATATCATATATAGTTCTTATTTATGTCAACCCGTCTATCCAGAATACAAATTCTTACCCACCTCTCTACCTATTTTATCTAATTAGATAAGTGTTTATTGTCTTCATTCAGGACTCAGCTTTTTTGTTGTTTTGTCTTATTCTGTGAAGCCATTCGTAACTGTTATTCTCAAGAAAAATTTATTCTTCAGCGATTATGCCTTACCTTTCAAATATGTGTCTCATTGTTCTTATCATGTTGCTAAGCTATCTCTCTAGTATTCCCTGAAATGTATGAGCTGCTTCAAGGCAAAAGCCATATTAAATAATGATGTATCATCCAAAGACTTAGCAATTTACCGTATTTATATACTTAGCTAGCACTTAGCACAAGTAATGGCTTAGTGCTAAAATTAATGACTAAATAAACAGATATTGAGGATATTTAATTAAGGATCATATCTGAAATTTCTTGTGCCCTTTTAAGTTCTAGGATTTTACTACATAGAGAATATCATTTAAGATGTAGCTGTTTCTTTCTTTTCTATTTTATAAACCTAATTCTCAAACGTATATGAAGGAATATAAAATAATGATTGGCAATTGTTGGGCAGATAAGTTTGTAAAATTTGTATATTTTGAGTTTTCTCACTTTTATTGTTAAAAAAATGGTGCTGGGCAGCCACGTGTGTGCTTGCCCTCAGAGCAGGGCAGTTGATTGTAAATTGCAAATTGCATTCCTGCTTGAGAGGGACCATTGTTTTGCTAATGTTTGCTAGAGGAAGAGTCTTTGTGGGCCCAGGTAGTTTAGCAGGGAGAGAAGAGAGAATGCAGAGTGCTGAGGAAGAAACTAGTTTTGCAGAGAGAGAAAAGGTATGTAGATGTGGAACCAGAGCCAGGGGCTTTGGGAGCCCTATTGAGGCTTGTGGGGGCCTTTGATTTTAGGAGGAACCGGAGAAGATTCTCCTAGTTGTGGAATCAGAGAATGCGTCAAGGTTTTGGGAACCCTGAATGAAAGAGAAGTCTTTTCCCTGCCTGTTTGCTCATCGGCCACTGCGAGACTTTAATAAATGGAATGCCCCACCATTTTTTGACTTCACTGTTTCTTTACCATCTACCCAAATCCAATGTGAACCTGCATGGCTATGAAGGTGGCTGCCACTAGTTATAAAGCAATCTTGCAAGAATGGTAGTTTTATAAATTTATTCTTGGCACAGAGAAAATTGTGATCACAACCTGTCACTATCGTAAACATAATTTTTATAATTGTAAATAAAAGAGGTTTAGTGGGGAATAGTTTTAGAAATAAAAATTACCCTGATTCCTTAAATAGGAATGGAATATCCCCTGCACTATCACCAATATAGCAAGGTTATTTGCAGAAATGTTTTCAGATGTGTTATGTGTGCTAGAGATCATTTCATTTGTAGGGTTACCACAGTGATAACTGCATACATTACAAATTTTAAAATCCTTTTTTATAAACAAATGCAAATAGTAGAAGCCTAGAAAATTCTGAAGGAAACCAAACTTGAGTATCCCTCATAAATACTTATTTTATTTATATTTATATAAAGCCAAGTACTTTTTGTGAGGAAAAATGTATTATGCCAATCGGCTTTAACCTTAGGCAGGTCATTAGGAAGGTGGAAGTGCAGTAAGAGATAGCCTTTCTCCTCTTCCTAGTCCCACACATCCTCGGCTCTGACCAATGGACCTCTCCTCTGTTTCTGTCAAGATACTTTTGATAACTAACAATGCTGGACCCTGTGAAGTATTTTTATTTTGGTAGAAACTTTTTGGAAAAGAGGTGTCAACATCTAGAGAAACATATTTTTTAAAAATTAAAATTAAAAAATAACATATTTATTTGCAAATTTTCAACTTGAGTTTGGAGCAGTGAATGGTGGTAGCTCTTTGGAGAGGGCTTCATTCTTTTCCATAAATCAATTTTGTAGCTCCCCCACCACTTATGCTATATTATATATACATTGACCCTTTGTGGAAAATTGCTCTTTCTCTAATGTACAGGCCCTGAATAAGAACATAGAACAGGAACAAGTTCAGTGCCCTGAGGCAAAAGCCACAGTGGCTCCACTGACAAAAGTACAGAATGCAGTACTATATTGAACATGGAACAATAGGGGTAGAATTAGCAATTCTTACTCATCAATAGGTGGGGACATTTGAGCTACTTCCTTGCCTTTTAATCTGCTCTAAAAAAGTTCCTCATTCTTGGCCTGATCTATGGAGGCACAGTGGATAAGCGTTGACCTGGAATACTGAGGTTACCGGTTCAAAACCCTGGGCTTGCCTGGTCAAGGCACATATGGGAGTTGATGCTTCCTGCTCCAACCCCTGTTCTCTCTATCTCTTTCCTCTCTTTCTCTCTTTCTTCAATAAAAATGAGTAAATAAAAATCTAAAATAAAATAATAATAATAAAAAGTTCCTTATTCTTTTCTCTGCTCCCTGACTGTCTCATTTTCTTCTCTGCTTCCATTTGTGTGTATCAATAAATACCCATAAGGAGTGGAGGTCAGGGCTGTCACATGAAATCTGTAGAGGGCATTGTGAGGCGGTCTCCCCTAGGTCCCTTGGTGCCACCATGTGGTCTCTGAATAGTCACTATCTCCGCAAAAAGTGGTACCTGTTCTCTTACTGTATTGAATATTATTTTCTCCTCTTTGTTGAACAGGCTAGAGCTAGGAATAGAAAGAAGCAAATAGAATTGGAAAATGTTATTATATTCATTACAGTTTTTAGCAGTCTGTTTTTATAAACTCTTTAATAAACATTTTGATTGATCATCGGAAGGACTTCTGATGCAGGTAGGGTATATGTTGCCATCATCCCTGTTTTACAGATGAATCTATTAAGAACAAAATCACTGAGTAAAGTCTATTAACAGAAAGAACTAGGCCTGGAGTCCAGTGAGTGTACTTCAAAATCCCATTGATAGATATATGTGTATTCCAAACTGCCCTCTTGATGTTCTGCTTATCTGTCAGACCTCACCCTTACTGGACTATCGCCCCTGAGACAGAGGAATTCCAAAAAAGCTGACAAGCCGCCCCAAGGAGGGGCTCCGGACATACCAGGACTTTTGATTCAACACCCACATGCTCGAAGCCCCCAAGGAGGAGTACTCCGGACATACCAGGACTTTTGCCTCAGTATCCCCTCAGGCTCCTCCAAACACTATATAACTCGCCCCTAGTCTATAACCAGTGTTTCTCTCCCCTGGAAAAGTGCCTGGCAGGGTTCCTTTCTTCCTTTCAATAAAGCCTGTTACTCTGGTCTTTCGGACTCCCATGGATTCCAACATTTGGTGCCGAAACCCAGGACAGGGTACTAACTGCCTGGATGATCCCTCTTTGCTGTCCAAACCTACAACCAGGAAAGCAATGGGCAGCGGCAGCTTGTCCGGGCTTACTCCCTGATTCTGTTTGGATGTGTAATTGTAGGTCGATTGGCCAGCAGTCTAACCCTGTCCTGAACCCCTGCTGGACCAGAAGGTAAGGAGTTTCTCCCTCTCCTTCCCCGATTGGCCTCCAAATTTCTCTCCAAACACCCCTTCCTGGACAGACGGTTTTGACTTCGGACCCCATATCTATGACTGGTCTGCCTCTACTCCTTTATGGACTTCTACAAAAGTCTAGGCGCACCTAGCCAGGCCCCTCTCTTACGTCCCAAGATCTCGGTCTTGGGGTGACGACCTTCTGTCTGAGACTCTCTTTCTACGGAGATTTTCTCCTCTCAGAACTGTGACTGAAGGCGGGGATGCCCCCTCTCTCATCAGTCTCCTCTACTGTGGGCTCCTCCCAGTCCAAACCGTCCAGCAAGACTCCCCTTGGAACATGGGCTCCTCCCAATCTCAGGCCTCAGAGACTACTCCTCTACTCCTTCGGGACTCACTCTACTCTCTGAGGTTCACAGTTTGGGAGGTTTCTACTCCGAGTGGCTAGCTTCTACTGACTTCCTTGAAAGTCTAAGCACCTAGCCAGGTTGCTTTCTACTACCATTACAATATCCTAAGAGATCTTGACAATTTCTGCCACCGGATGGGGAGGGCATCAGAGATTCTTTATGTGCAGGCTTTTCTTCTCCCTTCTCTCCTGTCCTTAATTTCTGTGCCTTCTGTTCTACACGCAGGCCATCTTTGGCCAAAGAAACCTCACCTAAAACCTCTGCTCCTAATCTTTCCTTCTCTGCGGACTCCCAACTCTCTCCTCCTCCTGCTTGACCCCCGAGGGCACCCCTCTCTCGGGATCCCTCTCTGGTCCCTCTGCAAATCGAGTCTCTTCCCTCCAAGAGCCCCCTCCCTTCTCCACTGTGTTTTTCATCCCCTCCCCCCTACATAGAAGCTGTGGCTCTGGCTGCGGTGCCTGTTTCTTCTCCGACCCCTCCTCCCTCCTTACAAGCTGTGACTGTGCCTCTTTCCTCCCCCCCCTCCCCTCTCCTCAGAGCTCTAAATCTTTTTTGACTCCTCTGACCACGTGGTACCACACCAGTACTTTACCCTCCTCCTCCTCCTCCTGCAGATTCTGACCCTCCTTCTTTTCCATCCAGCTGCTCACACTGTCCATCCATCTGCTTTCTCTCTTCCTCCCCTCTATGCTGGCAACTCCCTGCCACCTCAAAAAACTTAAAAACACAGATTGTATATTAAGCTATGAGAGTAAATAATTCGTCTTGTCTCTTTGTCAGAAAATATCTCTAGTATAATTTGAATTGAAACAAGTAAAGCATGCTCATTTAAATTCCTTAATTCATATGTGTATCTGAAGTCTTTGTTTAATGTGTAACTGTGTCTGTTTCTAAGGCCTTAAACCAATAACTACCCACCTCTTAAACCAGGTTTACTCATCCCCATGGACTCTACCTGCAATACCCCCATCCTTCCTGTTTGAAAACCTTCAGGGGCTTATCGCCTCGTACAAGCCTTACATCTAGTCAATGAGGTGATAGTTCCCCTTCATCCAGTAGTCCCTAATCTCTACAAGTTACTATCACACATTCCCTCAAACACCACTCACTTCAGGGTCCTAGACCTCAAGAATACCTTCTTTACCATTCCTCTACACCCTGACTCTTACTTTCTGTTTACCTTTATGTGGACTGTCTTACCCCAGGGGATCAAAAACAGCCCACACCTGTTTGGGCAGGCACTAGCTCAGGATTTAGCAGCATGCAATCTCAAAACTAGTACTCTCTTAAAATATGTAGATAACCTACTCCTCTGCAGCCCCTCCCTGCCTGCCTCAAGGAGACACACCACCACCCTTCTTAACTTCCTCACTGTAAAGGGATAACCTGACTTCTCTGCTAAGGCTCAACTTCATTCTTAGTCTGTAGTCTATCTAGGCATTGCCTTAACCCCCACCACCTGAGGTCTCACCCTAGATCTAATTCAGACCCTCCGCAGTCTCCAACCACCTACCACCGCAAATCAAATCTTTTCTTTCCTCAGTCTAATAGGCTTCTTTAAACACTGAATTCCCAATTTTTCTCTCTTAGTCAAGCCCCTCAGTGAGATCTTCTGAGCATGGCTTTTAAGATCTATAATGGCTAAGGAAGTAACAGAAAAGGCAAATAAGGCCCAAAATAAGTCTGGAAATACCAGCTTTTGGCATATGTTCTTAAAGGCTCCAGCGCACTAAAGGGCTTCATAGGATTCTATCAGGGCCCTGCTCCAGAGTGGAAAGAAAGGTCATTGAACTGAAGCCTGCCAGGCTTCCCGACCCCACCGGTTGACACATCATTGCTGTGGAAAGAGGGACACGAGAAGGTAAGCTGCCCCCTTGCTCCATGGAGGGAGGGTTCAGTCTATTTTAACCCTGCTTCAGCTACCTGTGACCTGACCTTGCCCAGCATGCTGAGAATTGCCACTGAAGGCCCAAGGACATCGTTCACAAGCCTAAAGTATTTCTTCCAAGTAGCAGATAAAGTGATCTCATTTCTTGTAAACACAAGGGCCATCTACTATGCCTTGCCTGAATATTTGAATTTTATTTATCCCTCAAAGCTCTCTACTGTGGGTATTGACAATCTGAGTTTGTTACTTTATTTAATGTATAGTATCTCCTTTATTCCACCTTGTCTCAATGCCCCATGCCTATTGTAGACTGGGACCTGCTGCTAATTCCAGCTAGAAGCAGTGATCACTAGGACTTAAAACTCTAACTGCAAAGTGTAGAAATGTAACCACCCTTTCTCTAAGTACTTACAGGATTTACAGGTTACTCAACAAACTGTTCAAAGACTGTCCAAGAGGCGCTTCCCGCATTACATCACCCAAGGACTGACTTTCACATGGACAGGTCCACACACCGTGGTGATCCTGACAACTCCCACTGCTGCTAAAGTAGAAAAATGGCATGCCTTACTCCAACCACAAACCTGAAGCTGGTGGGTCTACATGTGGCAAATATATGAAGAAACTAAGGACTCTTTTAGTCAGGCTTTGGGAAAAGGGAATCTAGGATAAAAAGAAAGTCAGCTTGATTGTCACTAGAGTTTGAAATTTTTTTATAATTTATTCATTTTAGAGAGGAGAGGAAGAGAGAGAGAGAGAGAGAGAGAGAGAGAGAGAGAGAGAGGAGAGACAAAGAGAGAGAAGGGGGAGGAGCTGGAAGCATCAACTCCCATATGTACCTTGACCAGGCAAGCCCAGGGTTTTGAACCGGCGACCTCAGCATTTCCAGGTTGACGCTTTATCCACTGTGCCACCACAGGTCAGGGAGGTTGAAAATTTTTAAACCAAGAGTTCTGACTAGAAAGGAAATGTATGGTTTTGATATTAGAAGGTATAAGGTATGGAAATAATTTTGAAAGAAAAAGGAAAAGCAAGTTATGAAGGCCAGTTATTTCTGGATAAGAAAGTTCATGAAAGCTGAAGGTTTATGTAAGTTGTAGAAGGATGTGCAGGTAGTAGGAGGTTTGTACGGAGAAAAAAGAATCTGTACAGTCAGAAAACTGGTTTTCAAAGAATGTTTAATCAGTCACCCTAGCTAACAATCCTCTACTCTCCCCACTTATTGGAATGACTCTTTCCTCCACCCTGACCATCTGGAGCTCAGAAACAGAGAAGCAAAACCGAACCTTTGTGCTTCTATTCTCTATTCACCTCTCAGCCTGCCTCACCCAATCAGGGGTTTTCTGGGACCAACACTTATATGTGTCTCCTTACTAATTGGACAGAAACTTATACCCTAATCTATCTCACCCCAAATATCAACCTGATCCCACCCCATGAGCCTCTTCAATTCCTAGTACACTACCCATCAATCTAAGGACCAAACGAGCTATACAGGTAATTTCTCTTCTTGTTGCTTTAGGAATCTCTACAAAAATAGGTCTGGGGGCAAGGGGACTGGCCACTTATTCCTACACTTTATCTCTCTCTCTCTGAAGCCTAGCAAATTTGTATAGATAGAATCAGTGGTTTCACACAAACTGGGTATCTTGACTATTGCCTTTCATTGGTCCACTCACTCTCCTATTTATTTTTCTAACTTTTGGACCCTGTCTCTTACGTTTGTTACAGAACCACATGCAGACCTTTGCCAATCAGAAAATTGGAAAAAAACTACCTAACCCTACACACCAACCCTGAAACCTGCCCTAGCAAAACAGAAAAATCTGAAACCCTATATCAGCAAACCTCCTAAATCCTATCTTTCAACCCCTACAGGTCCCCTAACCCTAAAGCTCTCTCATATCTCTGAAGAACTAGGAGAATGAATAGTATTCACCTCTTAATGCTTCTCAGTCTTTCTACCCTTCACATAGTAAGGGGACAAGATCGCTGGGTCTTCTTGGCTGAAGAAGAGCCTACAAACGGACATGAAACATTTCTTTTAGCTCAAGCTAACTGCTCTCTCCAGGGCTGTCAGGAAAAAATATCTCTAACTTTACCATGGAAGAACTTTCACACACACAACCCCTGCTATAAACCCTCCTTATCTCTGCATTCCTGATCTCCAAATACTTGCCTCTTTCTTTATCAAATTCCTACAGGCCCAGATGAGAGAAATCTAGAATTATCTATAATCAAATGCTCCTATACTCCTATTTGCCAATACCCCAAGGTGAACTTCATGAGGGAAATATCAAATAGATAGGGATGACAGCAGGAAGAAGCTGCCCCTCAGCCTGAGAAGTTCCCTCCTGAATGTTCTCTAAACACTCTTCCTTTTAAACCACACATACTCAGTCCTTCTAAAACTTACACCAACAGGTTCCGTCTCTAAAAAATCTCCACATGTCCTCCCATTTGAGAGGAACCAGACCAGCACGTCTCATGAGGCTCATCCAGGAGACCATGTATCACCATGACATTCTGTCCACTTGGCACTTGCAGCAAGCAACTAACAATTATTACCTCGCAAAATTTTCTACTTCCTCACTCAGGTGTTTGAGGACATCGCCTGGTTCCGACCTCACAGCATGGAAATTGACGACCTCGTTAACTGGATGGGGCACTTGGCTTGGCAAGACTCCCTTCTCGAGTTCTCTCCAGAAGAAGCAATAATTTTCCAATTTTTTATCCTCTTTCTCCTCATCACCCCTCACCATATATTATAAAATTAATAACTGCCTTTCTTTTATATGTAATCACAGAGTTGAGAAATGATAGATATGTGTATTCCAAACTGCCCTCTTGATGTTCTGCTTATCTGTCAGACCTCACCCTTACTGGACTATCGCCCCTGAGATAGAGGAGTTCCAAAAGAGCTGACAAGCCGCCCCAAGGAGGGGCTCCGGACATACCAGGACTTTTGATTCAACACCCACATGCTCGAAGCCCCAAGGAGGAGCACTCCGGACATACCAGGACTTTTGCCTCAGTATCCCCTCAGGCTCTCCCAAACACTATATAACTTGCCCCTAGTCTATAACCAGCGCTCTTCTCCCCAGAGAAGTGCCCAGCAGGGTTCCTTTCTTCCTTTCAATAAAGCCTGTTACTCTGGTCTTTCAGACTCCCATGGATTCCAACACCCATGTCCTAACAAAATAGAAAAATAATAAATAAATAAATAGATAAATAAATAAATAAATAAATAAATGAAACAGAAGGTACAAAGGGAACAGTAAATAAAACTTCAGTTTTATTTAAAATAAACTGTTGAAAATGTTCTGATTTAGGCCAAACCATGCTTTTTGCATACACATCTGCAAAGGTTTTAACAAAGGAACAAGCTGCCTAGCACCAACCCGTTTAAGAGGAAGAGATTCCCAGTGTTGCGAGTCCTCTTTGATGGCTATGGGGTAGCAGGAGTTCCTGATAACTTGTACAAGTGAAATGTTTTAAGGATAGTCACAAACACAGACTCAAGATCTTAAAGGAAGTAAACAATTAGGTTTGACCCTGAGACTAAGAAGAAGAGATCCTTTGTCTGACTATGTAGTGTGGAATGTCTTACATTTATTTTTACTCTAATAATGTAAATATCTGTTCTTGCTTTCCTTATTCCCCTGCAACACCGAATCCTGGTGCATTGCACACTTTGCATGATCAGGAGGGCGTGCGATGAACTGGACCTTGCAGAAGGGAAGGAAGGAACAAATGCTCCCAAAGCAGCCTAAGGTCATTTGGCTTCAACTCCACTGATAAATGCACTTTACTGGTGTATTTTGCATTTAATTTTACTTGCCTAAAATAGAACTACCTTATGACCCAGCAATCCCTCTACTGGATATATACCCCAAAACCTCAGAATCATTGATACGTAAAGACACATGTAGCCCCATGTTCATTGCAGCACTGTTCACAGTGGCCAAGACATGGAAACAACCAAAAAACCCTTCAATAGAAGACTGGATAAAGAAGATGTGGCACATATACACTATGGAATACTACTCAGCCATAAGAAATGATGACATCAGATCATTTACAGCAAAATGGTGGGATCTTGATAACATTATACGGAGTGAAATAAGTAAATCAGAAAAAAACAAGAACTACATGATTCCATACATTGGTGGAACATAAAAACGAGACTAAGAGACATGGACAAGAGAGTGGTGGTTACCAGGGGTGGGGGGAGGGAGGATGCAGGAGGGAGGGAGGGAGAGAGTTAGGGGGAGGGGGAGGGGCACAGAGAAAACTAGACAGAGGGTGACGGAGGACAATCTGACTCTGGGTGAGGGGTATGCAACATAATTTAATGACAAGATAACCTAGACATGTTTTCTTTGAATATATGTACCCTGAATTATTAATGTCATCCCATCAACATTAATAAAAATTTATAAAAAAAAAAAAGAAAGAAACATTTACTAACCAAAAAAAAAAAAAAAAAAAATTTTACTTGCCTATTTTTTAAAAGATATTAACCAAAATTAATGATTTATTCTATAGTTTCCTGAAAGTTCTTTGGCATCCTAAAAATGCACTGAGTTAAAGAAAGAGGGAAAATATCTTTAGAAAATGTTGAAATGAAAAAAACTAAAGAGCTTCATTCCAAAACAATATCAGTTATAGGACTTAACACAATAAAGCAGATTTGTGTGTAAATAATAAATGTGTCATAAAATTTGAAGAATTCAGAAAAGGAAAATATATGGCCAGTAGTTGCTGTTGTTGTGGCCTCCAGGTGCAGGTTCCCATTAGATTCCGACAGATGGTAAAGAAACAGTGGAGCCAAAAATTGATGGGCCATTCCTTTATACAAGTCTCTCACTGGCTGACAAGCAAACACACAGGGCTCCCAAAGCCACTGACACATTCTCCGGTTCCACAACCAGGGGAATCTTCTCCAGTTTTTCCTAGAATCAAAGGCCCCCACCAGTCTGAGCAGAGCTCACGAAACCCCTGCAACCCTCCCCTCTAGTTCCCCATCTGCCAACATGGCTTCTTACTAAGCACCCTCTCTGCACAAAACTAGCTTCTTTCCCTTTTCCTGCCATCTTGGCTTCTCCTTCTCCTTCTTCTTCTCCTCCTTTTAAAACTTTTCTGGTGCCAAAACCTCTCCTCTAGCAACATTATCATAACAATGCCCTTCCCAAGCAGGAAGGTAATTAGTAATTTCACAGATCACAAACCTGGCACTGCCCAGCCCCATTTTTAACAATAGAAATGAGCAAACTCAAAAAACACAAATTTTAAAAACTCATTTGCCCAAGAGAAAATATATTCTGTTTTTTTTTCCATGTGCAATATACTAAATGCATGCCAATTTCAGGTATGGAAGTAATGTATGTTAATAACGTGTCTACAAAGAATTAATATAGTTCCACAGATGGGGAGAACATCAACACTTTCAACCACCAGATGGCAGAAATGAAGCAACAGAAGTTTAAATTTAAGATTCAGATTACACTCGGAAAAACAGAATTGCAGTCTCTGTCTTGATTGTATTTTTAGCTGAACAGGCATAAAAATACATTGGTGAAAAATTCTGCTGCATGTTAAGTAGAAAAATATTATTTTGATTAACAACAGCTTTCCATTTGAATGGGCTGCCAACTCATTGTTTTCCCATCAGTTTGATTATGAAGCTTCTTTAAAAGAATCATTTTGAAGACAAGCTACAACAAAATGTAGACTATAAAAGAATTATCCATTCAGCCCTGGCCGGTTGGCTCAGTGGTAGAGCATTGGCCTGGCGTGCAGGAGTCCCGGGTTCGATTCCCAGCCGGGGAACACAGGAGAGGCGCCCATCTGCTTCTCCACCCTTCCCCCTCTCCTTCCTCTCTGTCTCTCTCTACCCCTCCCACAGCCAAGGCTCCATTGGAGTAAAGTTTGCCCGGGCGCTGAGGATGGCTCTGTGGCCTCTGCCTCAGGCGCTAGAATGGCTCTGATTGTGGCAGAGCGACGCCCCGGATGGGCAAAGCATTGCCCCCTGGTGGGCATGCCGGGTGGATCCCGGTTGGACACATGCGGGAGTCTGTCTGACTGCCTTCCCGTTTCCAACTTTAGAAAAATACCAAAAAAAGAAAGAAAGAAAGAAAGAATTACCCATTCAATCAGCAGCATCTCCTTCTGAAAGGCATTTCATATTAATTCCACCTGTTTCCAACCATGCACGCTCTCCCTGTTTTACTTTCTCCACCTTTTAGCCTCTTATTTTTTAAAATCAATCTGTTATTTATGCATCTGAACTGCTCTGGATGGTTGGGTTTGTTTATATCATTCTATCACATGTTCTTGTATATTTTCTGGTGATCTCCACTACTGACAATGTGGGTTTAAATTTGAGTTTTTGCATTAATTTATATGTATCAGGTGGTTGTAAAATAATAACTAGAAAAATAATAATAATGATAAAGAGGAAATGTTGCTATAACATATATGTAAACAAACTTTGATTCTAAGAGTCTAGAGTTTTCTCATTCCAGTGGTATCAGTAGTAAAATTTCATTATTTCCCACATTCCTTTAGAGATACAATAAAAGAGCTATCTAGCTCATCAAACTAAATGGCTTCTATAAGCTCTATATTTGATTTCTTGTGAATTAGACTTTTCATATGTTCAATGTAACATTATTTTATTAATGCAAATTAACAATAGTAGAATAATGTTTAGTGTTTACTGGGTGCCAGAAAGTGTCCCAAAATTTTCTAAAAGATTCAGAATTTAAACTTTATAACAACCCATGAGGTAAGTGTAATGTATGTTCCTATTTTATACTTTAGGATACTGAGCCATATTTGGGTTATATATTATTTCCAAAATCTCACATATAAAATGTAGTAGAGCCCTGATTTATACCTAAATAGGCAGATTCTCCAGGTTTTTTATTAAAATTTTTATAAATATTTTGCCTGACTAGAGTAGCTCAGTGGATAGAACATCGACCTGAAACACTGAAGACCCAGGTTCAAAACACCGAGGTCACCAGCTTGAATGTAGGCTCATCTGGCTTCAGCCACAGGGTCACTGGCTCAAGCATGGGATCATAAACATTAACCCACGGTCTCTGGCTTGAGCCCAAAAGTCACTAGCTTGAAACCTAATGCTGTTGGCTTGAAAAAGGCGTGACTGGCTTGGTTAGAGCCCCCATGTCAAGGCACATGTGAGAAAGCAATCAATGAATAATTAAAGTGCCTCAACTACAAATTTGATGTTTCTCATCTCTCTCCCTTCCAGTCTGTTCCTGTCTGTCTGTCTCTCTCTTTGGCAAAAAAAAAAAAAAAAAAAAAAAGGTTATAAATTTTTTATGAACTTACTCGGTGTTTATTTTGCTTCTTTATTCAACAAATTTGTTGAGTGTCTACTTTGCACCGATTAAATATTCATTAAATTAAAAAAATATGGACCCGATCCTGGAATGCATACAGCCTGGTGGAGAACAGAGACATGTCATTAATAAGGACAAAAAGGTTTTATGGGTGCCATGACAGTTAAATATAAGGTGATTGTTTCCCAGAAGTTACTCTCACCAAGTGTTTTCTGACAAGTGACAGGAGTGACAGGAGAGGACAGTGTTTAGGTCAAGAGAATAAAGGCTTATATATGTGCAAAGTTCCAAAGAGTCCTGTATATCTGAAGAAATGCAAGTAGATCATTATTCTAGGAGCATACATGTACAAACGCTATGCCATTCATGTCCATACTTATCAAAACATGCCAAATGGTACTTAAAGACTATGCATTTCACAATATGTAAATATCAGCTTAAAAATTTGTTGCCAATTTAAAAAAGACATTCTTGGAGAGTCAGTAAGAAGTCATAGCACAGTTGCTTTGCATGATGTGCTAAGGTGTATGCATTTTTCCACATGTATTGAAGAATTCCAAAGGATTTAAAGCAAGGCAGTCACATGTGTCCTAGGCAATTATTCTGGTGGCAGTGTCAGAATAGATTAGAGTGACATAAGGCAAGAGATAAATAGATCACATCAAAGACCATTGCAATAGTAAAACACAAAATAATGAGGACTGAACTAAGGTTGTTGCAAATGAAATAGAGAGTAAAATATGAGTCTGAAGCTATTTGAATTATAAAGATGTAATTCACTGACTTGTGAAGGGATGTGATCTAAAGCAAAGAAGATAGAGTTATATTGCACCAGATATGAGCAAGCTTGTCTACTTATTCCAGATGGAAGGTAGTGAAGGTGGTAACAGAGTGGTTATATTTGTTACCATTGCTTATCACCTGGATTTTCTGTATATGGTAATGTGTTAAGTCATAAGTTATCACTAGAGAGTGAAAGTGTGACCATACAGGGAGATAACTTGAGGAAAACAGTGAGGCTTTATAGCAATAGCAATGGAGAATAAAACAGTAAACCAACCACAGACATATGAAATGATGTCTGTAAAGCCAGTATCCATGGCCAGAGCCACCATCAGAGCAGCCCAGCTCATGCAGGTTCGCATTGGATTCGAACAGTCGGTAAAGAAACAACGGAGCCAAAAACTGATAGGCCATAGTCTTTAATCCTAGCTTGCACCCGGCGGGCAAGTACAAATACACACTGGGCTCCAAAACCCACTCACATTCAGTGCTCACAAAGCCACTGACTTATCCGAGTTTCCTAGAATCAAAGGTTTCTAGCTCACCAGCCTTATTCTCCTCGGTTCCCCATCTCCTTCCTTATCCCCCGTCAAACTGCACAAACTGGCATCTCACTCAGCACTCCGCCATCTTGGCTGCTTCTCCTGGCCACATGGCCTCTTTCTGCTTTCTGCTCTGCTCCCTCTGCTCTCTCATGCTAATCATCCCAGGAACCAAGAGCGCAAGCTCCCACTCCGTCCCCATTTTATAGTGTAGAAATCCAAACTCTTAATCCAATATACAAAATAGGGAAGTCTCTAATACAAAGTCACTTCTCTGAGGCATGATTGGATTGTACTGCCCCACATCAAAAAGTGTGGGAAAGGCTTAATCCCAAAACCAAGCCCCAGGCTACAACGATCCTGCCTGCCCCCAATACACATTAATATCACCTGGGCAACAGCCTCCACGTGAGCAACATTATCTTTTACAAAGTGAGCATAATACATTTTATCTGCCCAACAATGTCCATGTCTGATAGAAAGTTTAGGAATGAAGCTGTGGTATGTACAGAGAAAACTAAAGAGAGAGAGTGAAAGAATCATTAACCCCCGGGGCTAAAATGTTTTAAAGAAAAGAAATATAAGTGTAGCACATCACCTGACTCAGCTGTGAATAATCACATGGTCACAATATAAATACTAAATCTTAATCTAAAGATTAAATAACTTGCCTGACCTGTGGTGGCGCAGTGGATAGAGCGTTGACCTGGAGTGCAGAGGTCGCCAGTTCAAAACCCTGCACCTGTCTGGTCAAGGCACATGTGGGAGTTGATGCTCCCTGCTCCTCCCCCTTTCTCTCTCTCTCTCTCTCTCTCTCTCTCTCTTGCTCTCATTCTCTCTCCTCTCTAAAATGAATAAATAGAAAATTTTAAAAAAGATTAAATAACTGTATGTCTGTTTACAAGAGGGTAGAAGATCGACTATGAGTGGAGAGATGGGGATAAGTGAGTAATAAGTAATGTTCTTCCTCTGTGGGAAGTCAATGGTCAACTCTATAATGTATATCAATTGTAAATCTGAGGACCAGGTCTAAAAAAAACAGTTATGAACTGAAATGTGTTGCTTTCAGGGCAGTTGGTGTTTTAGAGACCACTGGATTTTTGCAATAAGCTTTATAGATCTGTTTACATTTAAAAATTCTATACATGCATCACTTTGATAGAAATATTAAATTAAAAATATTTTCATGAAAAAATCTAGAAAAGAAGTTGTTTAGAAGCCATCTTGGAAAATTAGGAGACGGCACTTTTGTTTTGAGGCCCTGTGGCCTGCAGTGTGTCTGGCAGCTGAGGGGCTGGTGAGCTCAAGGGGAAGAGGAGTTTCTATTAGCACGAGAAGGCGTTGGTGCTTGGGAACGCAGGATAGTTTGTTCAAGAAATTTTAAGATTCCAAAGTATGAAATGAGAGAAAAATTTGGAATGAATTCACACAATAGTTTGGGGATTGTAAAAATTTATAAGAAAATATCAGATTAATAAAAATTAACAGACAAATGGGACTTTTAGATAGATAAATGATTGATGGAGGGAAAAATCAATGTCTTGGGACAGTTTAGTAACTGTATTCTATGTTGACCTCAGAGATATTTTTAAGTCCAAAGCCTTCACAAGTAAACCTTAAAGACCTTATCGTGATGACTAGCCTACCCCTGATTACAAAGATGAATACTTAAAGCACAGAAAGAAGAGGAAAATTACTCTTTAAAATATTAACTGGCTTTGTTTCCTCTTTAGAAGGTGGTGATGTTAACAGAACAGGCCAGAAGGCTGTTGAATGATGAAATATAGTTTGTAAAACATTCCTCTTTAATATGCACATATAGGTTGATAATTTAAGTAACAGAATTTGTGCCTGGAAGCCAGAATAATGTTATATTCAAACATTTCTAGGATCACATTTTCCTAACTCAGAAAACACAAAACAAAACAAAACCTTCATAGCAAGCAAGGCAAAAGCATGCAGCAGAGGGTCAGGAGTGCAATGGAATGGCTTGGCCTTGGGGCAGTCAGGAATGTGCTGGGTGAAGCCAAGCGGAGCACTCTGTTGAAATACACACAGCCATTTCTTGGTAAGTGTTTTTGTTTCTTTTCTTCTGACCTTCACATAATTCATTTAAGAAAGGAATACCTCAAAAGTAGGTCAGTTCCAATTTCCACAGTTTGGAACATATATTTAAATGTTTCTCAGTGACTAGGACATAAAGGTAATAGATTACTGAGTTTTAAAAATATTATACCTCTTCTAATTGTAGGACTATGTTTCACCTTTTCCTTAATTTCACCTTATTTAGGGAATTAAGAATGCTAAAACCGTGAGAATAGCGATTCTCTCACATCACCCTGAGATTTCTATCATTCTCTTTTAGTGATGTGGTTTGACTACTGACACATGAAACTTTATTATACAGTAAAACAAAATCTGAGTTCTTTATTTTTAGCTGACTTGAAGTTAAAGTCAGTCTTTCTCTGTCCTGCGCATTCTAAAGAACTCCCAGTTTCCTAAGTGTGACTTGGTGATATAAGTCTCATCCTCACATGTTCTTTTGCATAAAACCTCCTAATTTTTTCAAACAAAATTTAACTATTTTGAATTGCTTCTCAGATTAATGACAAATGATCAGCTCAGAAGTATTGGCTGTGTCAAACTTCCCTCAACCACAGAAGAGATGGTTGTTCCCTTTGTAGCCTAATCTCTTTTTATTTATTCATACTTCTTCTACTGCATCAGTTCTCAGAATGCAGCAGGCATGACCATCACCTGGAGAACTGGTTACTACAGAGATGCCTGAGCCCCATCCCCAGGGTTCCTGATTCAGTAGGTCTGGGATGGGGGCCAAGATCTGACAAGTTTTCAGGTAATGAGGACGCTGCAATTACAAACCACACTTTGAGACCCTCTGGTCTAATGTTCTATTGATACATCTCAGTTTATTATAAGTAGTAGTCCATATATCTGATGTTCCTTCTACGTGTAATCATATGTAATGCCAATTTTACATATTATGACACAGTTACTAAGAGATATAAAGTAACAGAAACAAGAGAGGCATAATCCAGATTTAAACTACATTCAAAAATAATCCTGTGTAAGTATCTACTGTTTGACAGGCACATTGTTAAACATCAAGGTATTTCTGTTTCTTTTTCTTTTTTTTTCATTGCAACACCTTAGTTGTTCACTGATTGCTTTCTCATATGTGCCTTGACCATGGGCCTTCAGCAGACCGAGTAACCCCTTGCTTGAGCCAGCGACCTTGGGCTCAAGCTGGCGACCTCGGAGTCTTGAACCTGGGTCTTCTGCATCCCAGTCTGATGCTCTATCCACTGCACCATCGCCTGGTCAGGCGGTATTTCTGTTTCAATAAAAAATTATATATATAGAAGGTAAGACAACTTTACTTAACATTTTCTTCTTGATCCCTCTCATCCTGGCTCCACATTCCAAAATAGAGATAACTAGCATTGTCTCCTCAGATTAATAAGAATTTATTAGCTCAAAGGAGTTATAGCTGAGAAAAAAATTATTTAGAAACTTCTGGAAATGTGGAAATATCAATTTATTATATTTTTTATCTGAAATTTCTCTTCAGTGTAGCAAATTGCTTAAAGAAAAAGTGGAAACAGACAAGAGCTAGTATATAATTTCAGTAAAAGAGTTTTCACTACTCTGCAATTATGCGAACAAGGACTTGAAGTCAAGGTTATCTACAATGAATATAATTCACCTGTTGATAGTCAAGAATTAAACATTTTATGATTACTGTTTTATAGGAAAATAAACAAGAAAAAGCAGACTTCCCCACGAGAGTACAATAGGTCAGGAGCAGGTTAAAAAAACAGTTCTCTGACTTCCCCTTACTTGGATTCGAGTAAAACATTGTGAGCATATTGGAGCACTACTGAGAAAAAAAACTAAAGAATATAGACTGACATTCTACTTTGCCTAGATTCTTTAAAAAACAGAAAGGACAAAAATCTTGTATTGGGTAAAAATGCATTTTAAATTTTATTTTACCATCAAGTCATACTGACTAAATTTAATTAATGTTTTATTTGGAAGTTTAATAAGGCAATGATGATACATAGAAAGAAATAACATCATTTTGAGGAGGGCTTCGAATGTGAGGTTCAAAACTTTAAGGTACCTAGACGAAGATGTTTTAGTAAGCTTGAAATACTCGCTTTGGAGAGAAGCTGATTTTCCAGTATGTAGATTACATTGAGGATGTCTTTGTGAGGAGCAGAAATAGAATAAAAGGCAGCTTTGAATCTTAATGAAGACATTAGAAATAGGAGGTATTGCAGATCATTGGACTTCTTATCTGAAAAGAATGAGAGGTGGTCACTTGTCTGTGAGCTGTCCATGAAGGCAGAACATGTGCCTATTCATTGTTATAATTTAAGTGTGTAATCTAGTTCCATAATCTGCATACTTTTATGCACGAAAGTGAGAAGTCAGAATGACCTCAAGGTGACCTTTTGTGTCTGGGAAAGGTATATTGGGATTTATGTATATGTTAGGAAGAAGAAATGATTTGGAGAAAAAATGTTGGATTTTAGAGAACTTTAACAGACTAATGTTGTATATATCTTATAGGAAGTGGAAATGGGCATGGAGTTTGGGAAGAGTTCATAGCTAAAAGAAATATAGTGGCAAAAGTTGAAATAAGAGAGTAATTGAGAAAGTGTGAAAAGAAGGGTAGGCCTACAACAGACTCCACTTTCAAGAGGAGGGGAATGAGGGGACTTGGGAAGAGGCAGGGAAGAGCACCATCAGACACAGGAAGGGAGGAGAACCAGGTAACACGTAGGAGGTAAGAGAGGGGTCAGTTTCACAAACGTGAAGATGTATCCTACCTAGCTGTCACAGAATGGATTTGTGGTTATGTTTTAAGTCACTTGGAAAGAATTTGATGCAAATAAAGCTAAAAATGTAATTTTGGAGAGAGCATAATTCCCCATTCCTGAAGTATAGGTGTACATAGTGACCTCCCTCCAGAGGTACCTGGGAAAAGAGGGGAATGACTTTATAATGGTGGAGAATCTTCATTAAACACTAGTTTAGCATTTTGATCAAGGGCAAATCAACAATCTTGAATCATGTAAATAGTAAATACCCTTGATATGATATGATGAAAATGGTACTTAGCTCTGTGGTCATTCTCCCCCAAATCTATAAACCCAATCTAATCATCAGACAAATCCCAGCTGAGGGACATTCTACAAAATTCCTGAAAGATAAGTAATCTTCAAAGCAGTCAAGGCCAGAGGCAGATTAAGGTTGGTTGAGGCCCTGGGCACAGAAGAAAATATTAGGCCCCTTAAAAAAAAAAGAGAGGCAGGGAAAATAACATGGTTAATACATGTTAAACATATTTTTAAATAAATATAAAATATTATGTACTATTAATGTTAAAATTGCACATATGAAACCAATCTTGATGTCATTAGAAAAAAGTGTAAAGTTGGGGTTTTATGGGGCCTTTCAAAAGTCGGGGCCCAGGGTATGCACCCGGTGAGCTTGCCCTTAAATCTGCTTCTGGTCAAGGCTATTTAAAACAAAAAGCCTGAGAAATTGGCACAGCAAAAAAAGAGTTTAAAAAGATGATAACTAAATGTATGTAAGGTAGTGTCCTGGATGGGATCCTGGGACTTTCAGAAAAGGACATTAGGTAAAAACTAATGAAGCCTGAGTAAACTATGGACTTTAGTAAATAGTACCATAACAGTACCAATTTATTAATTATAAAAATGTACCATTCTAATATAGATGTTAATAATGAAAACAGAGGCAGGGGTGGAATATATGGAAATTCTCTATACTATCTGTTGAATTGTCCTATAAGTCTATAAACTTTTTAAAAATAAAGTGTAGAAAAAACTCATTGACATGGATAAGACTGTGGTGATACCGTGTGGGGGGAGGTGTAGGAAGATAAAAGGAAAGAAACTCTGATGGAAAGAGGCTTGACTGGGGTGGTGAACACATGATACAGTGTACAGATATGTTGTAGAATTCTGCACCTGAAACCTGTATAATTTTGTTAACCAGTGTATTCCCAATAAATTTAATAAATAGGGGAAAAAATGTTTCAATGAAGTCACTTAAAATATCATTGAAAATGTAATGTACATAGTAAAAATTCAACAAAGATTACAAGATGTTTATAGATATGTAATCTACTGAAAGATGTTTTAAAAATACAAATATATTTTAAAATACCATAAAAAATAAATCCAGATTCTCAATATTGTAGGAATATCAATTCTCCCAAATTGATCAATACTTTGATCAATGTCAGTTAACATTCCAAATATTATTTTTGAAAAATTTGAAAGTTAAATCAAAAGTGTATATGGAAGCCCTGGCCAGTAGGCTCAGCAGTAGAGCATCTGCCTGGTGTGTGGAAGTCCTGGGTTTGATTCTCATCCAGGGCACACAGGAGAAGCGACCATCTGCTTCTCCACTCTTCCCCTTTTTCTCCTCTTTCTCTCTTCTCTGCTCCCCTCCTGCAGCTATGGCTCTACTGGAAAGAGTTGGCTCTGCATGGTTGGCTCCATGGCCTCTACCTCAGGTGCTAAAAAATGTCCTCCATTGCAGGGGAGCAAGGGTCCCAGATGGCAGAGCACTGCCCCCTGGTGGGCTTGCCAGTTGGATCCCGGTTGGGGTGCATGCGGGAGTCTGTCTCTGCCTCCCCTCCTCTCACTAAATAAATTTAAAAAGAAAAGAAAAAAAAAGTGTATATGGAAGTACAAAGACCCAAGAATAGGTAAGATACTCTTGAGGAAGATCAAAATATGGAAATAATTACCTTATCAAATATCAAGAAGTATTACAAAGTTATAGTAATTAAGAGAATCTGTATTGGTTAAGAATAAACCACCTGAACAGTCAGTCTTCTCTGCCCTTCCCAACAGAAATCTCACACATATTTGGAAATCTGATTTATAATAGAACTGGCATGATATATTAGTAGAGAAAGAAATGAGTTTGCAATTAATGGGGCTGAGACTGCTGTTTAATGTATAAGATCATGAAATTTAACATTTTCTTCATGTTACATATAAAATATTGTGTAAAATTTGAAGATAAAATATAATATATAAAACTTTACCAGATAATGTAGAAGGTTATCTTTATGTTGCCAGTTAGGGAAGGCTATCTTAAATTTTAAGACACAAAGTTACACACACAGACAAAATAATTAATAAAGTTTTATGGTATCAAAAGATACCATAAAGAAAATAAAACACAAGCCCAAAACTGGGAAAATATGGGTGATATCCACAATATATAAAAAAATCTTGCAAATCTATTAAAAACGCACACAACCCAATAGAAAATGTGGTAAAATCATGTAAAGGTGCATCACAGAAGAGGAATTATAAACAGCAAATAAATACAAACAATAATGCTCAACCTCAGAATTAATCAGAAAAATTAAAATTGGCATGAAAATACATTTTCATACTCAAAGAAATGATAAATATAAAACTCTGACAATATCAAGTATTGGTAAGATTTGAAACAAATTGATTTTTCATAAAATGATGACAGGAATGTTAACTGCTTTAAGCATTTTAGAAAACAAATCGACCCTCACTAACAAAGTTGAACTTGTAACCTAATAACCTAACATGTGAGTATCTACACTAAAGAACTCCAATACATGTGCATTTAGACAAAAGTTGTCCTAATAGGATTGCATATTTATGGAAATAAAACAAAATGAACATTTGCAAAAGAATCAATAAATAATGGTGGTATATTCATATTGTATGACATAACAGTCAGCATGAATGTACGTATTGTATCCACAAAAATAAGAATTAAGAATAAATTTCTGGAACATAATGTCTAATAAATTTAAAAGACAAATCAGAGATGGTTTTATACAATATAATTCCTATTTAGAACCATGCAAACATTAAACATTAGGTCGTTTTTGCCATATAAAAATATGTAGTAAAAGTCCAAAAGCAAAGCAAAGAAATATTAAATACAAAATCTATTATTTAGCTTTCTCTGAGCACTGAGAAAAGGGAATGGAATTCAGGAGGATTACCAAGGAGACTTCAAAGAGAATGATAACCATTTTCTTAAACATAGGGTTGGACAGGATGTGCATATGAATCACCATTCCTAATATGTTACACATGTTTTATGTATATTTATAGTTTACTTGTTTACTCCATATTTAAAATAATTGTTTCAAAGCATAACCAATGTAATACATAACCCTAAACAGTTGGAACAAAGCCATTTTTACATAATAACCATGAAACACCTTTGAGTAAACTTAAATAGAATGGATTATTTCTCTACTTTTTCCCATTTTTCTAACAACATAATAAGAACACAAGAATAAAAAACAAAAACAAAACAAAGTCCCAGCTGTTTAAAATATGAATCATTTGTTGTATTTCTGAACCCTAAGGATGGTTTGCAAGACCAGAGAACTTGAGTGGGTTTAAGAGTAGTACTGAAAGTAGATGCATTTCATTAGGCATGTAGGACAAGTTTCATGGTTAAACAGTATTCAACTTACATCACTTGATCAACTGTAATGCTCAGCAAATCAGTGATCTAATTATTCTTTTTATTATCTAGTTAAGATTAAACCTCCTTTAATTAGAAAAGCATCTTTGCTCTTAAAAGAAATCTAAAGATCACCTGAAACCTATGTACTCTTGTTGATCAATGTCACCCTGATAAAGTTAATTTTCTAAACAAAATTTTAAAAAAGGAAAAAAAAAAAAGGTGAAACCTAAAGATGACAAAAGTGATTGACACTAGAAATTTAAGATCATTGACAAAGGCAAGTACAGATGTGGCCCAAGATCTCATTTTCAAAATGGTACAAATTTTGGAGCTAAAAGCTCCTTAAAGATGTTCTACTTCTACCCTCATTTTGCAATAGTTATACAGAATCTGAACCTGCTGTTTAGAAACAAAGGAGATACTGTCAAAGGTTCCTACTTTTTTGACACATACGATGATGGCTGAACTTTATAGTAGAGCTTCGAAGCACATTGTCATGACTGGCCAAAAACAGATTCCTCTGCCTTTTATTAGGTGCACTGACTGGTTATCTTAAAACATAAAGGACTATCTACTTCATGAAAGTTTAATGTGCTTGCCAGAACCAGAAAACAATGGAATAGCAATTGTTTCCCACAGAAATAAATGTAATTTCAATTCAGCATAAGAGTACATAACTACTATTATAAATACATCATTCTTTAATACATCTACCAGAAGCACTTAGAGCTGAATTCGGAATCACATCAGTGTTTCAGAGATGATAACATCATCTCTGAGGTATAAAATAAAAACTGAAGGATAGCGACAGACAGAAATTAATGAACATGATAAAGTTTAGCTTTTAGCTTAATACATGGTTCTTTAGAGATCCAAAAAATTACGAGGTATTATATAGGCCCTTTGTCCAGTTTTATGAGTCTTGTAATGGCTGTTCTAGTTAAACTTATTGACTTGGCAAGAATTTGGCATCATTGTAGTTTTGCATTAGAATAAAAAAGTGATTGCTCAAGTCTTGGGAGTGTTGTATTATAAAACAAGTAAATATATTTTTAGAACATAATACTGAATTTCTTTTTTTTTCAGAGACAGAGAGAGGAATAGACAAGGACAGACAGACAGGAATGGAGAGATGAGAAGCATCAATCATTAGTTTTTCGTTGCGTGTCGCGACACCTTAGTTGTTCATTGATTGCTTTCTCATATGTGCCTTGACTGTGGGCCTTCAGCAGACTGAGTAACCCCTTGTTTGAGCCAATGACCTTGGGTCCAAGCTGGTGAGCTTTTGCTCAAACCAGATGAGCCTGCGCTCAAGCTGGCAACCTCGGGGTCTTGAACATCCCAGTCCGCATCCCAGTCCGACACTCTATCCACTGCGCCACAGCCTGGTCAGGCCTGAATTTCAATGTCACTTGAAAATCCTACTTATAAAACACAAAGCTGAAAGTTGAAGAAAATATGTTGACTTTCTTAGAGGAATGTAAAAGTAAATTATAATTATAAAATGCATATTATTATTGACAGTAATATGCCTTGCTACAGTAATATATTTACTAGCATGGTCTAAATTTATGACAGTAAATCTCAAGCAAACATATAATTTACTCAAATCTTATCCAACAGCATTTAAGAAGCAGAAAAATTTATTTCTTTCTAGTAGAGACCCATCACATTAAATTATAGAAATACATACATTTTCCACTCTTTTAAATAACTCCTGGAGTTCTTTAAACAGGAAATTCTCTATTTCTTCTTCACAGAAATTACTCTGTGCTTGGGAGTTAAGAATATTAGAATCTTATCTCAGCTCTGCTAGATTATTTGGCGAAGTCACTTTGTCTCCTTTGGTCTACTTTAATCTTATGATCTATAAACTGAAAAAAAAATGTATTCTTCCAAAACTGGCTCCTACCATCATCAGCAATATCTAAGGAAATTCTTAAAAACCCTGATCTTCAGGTTTTAATTAGATGTAAGTCTTGGAGATCTGCATTCTTTTAAAAATATTTACCCAAGCGAAGCTGATTTATAAACATTTGTAAATAAACTACATAATTTTAAAGTTTTTTTTTTGGGGGGGGGGGTTCTCTGATTACCTGTTGGTGAAGGTTACAATTCAGAGAACACACATTTTGAATCATAAGAGACTTTGATTGCAATTAAATTGAACTTAACATTGAAACTGTTTTGAAAGAGAATGCTTTAAAAGTTAAGGAATTCTCATGTCTACAATATGGCTCAAGGTCAGTATTGCTATTATGTAATTGGGCTATAGGGCCAATTAGTTGGCATGCTTGTGATATGAAAGTTTTAATCTACATGTGACCTGAAGAAATAAACCCATGTTTTATATACTATTTATAGGATCATTCTCACTTTATAAAGACACATTTTATTTTATTGTTACAATATGTATTTTATGAACATTTTCTAAAACATAATATTTTCAATGATCATCTAGTTTGTTTTTGTTTGTTTTTAGAGAGAGAATGAGAGACAGAGAGACAGACAGGGACAAATAGAAAGGATGGGAGAGAGATGAGAAGCATAGTTGTGGCACTTTAGTTGTTCATTGATTACTTTCTCATATGTGCTTTGACCAGGGGGCTACGTCAGAGCAAGTGACCACTTGCTCAAGCCAGCAACATTGGACTCAAGCCAGTGACCTTGGAGTCATGTCTATGATCCCACACTCAGGCCAGCAACCCTGAGCTCAAGCTGGTGAGCCTGTGCTCAAGCTAAATGAGCCTGTGCTCAAGCTGGCGACCTTGGAGTTTCAAACTGGGTCCTCAGTGTCCTAGGTCAACGGTATATCCACTGCGCCACAGCCTGAGCTGGCAATGACCATCTAGTTTTAAAGTGGCTTTATTGTATCACTACCCACCCCATGCTATAGGAATTAGCTGTAAAACTTATCCTTCTTTTTTCCCAAATCAATACATGGCTTTTATTGCAACTTTAAAATATCACAAATAGGTCTGAGGACCCATTGGTATCTTGCTGTTTCTATAACTGGGAAACTTAGATTTTACTCATTAGTCTAATGTACTATTCCTTTTTCAGAAACAGATACTATACAAAATTTTTCTGATATCCTTGCTTTTTGGTTTACTGAACCAAAACAGTTCAATGTGATGCAGGTTCAATATAATTTCCTCCAAGAATGAACTCATCCTTCTGGGCTTGAGATACTGAACAAGAAATGCCTGACCTGATCTGAACCCTGCAGATGTATATTTTGCCCTAGAAATTTCTAATTTCAACAAGAGAAATGCTTTCCTGAATTATGACATTGATGGGGAAGTGAGCACACACAGACCTTATCTTATAAAGGAAGCCCAGCGTGACGATCTTGGTCATGTTCTTCTTGTGACTGCAGGCAGTGCACACAGTAGCCAGTTTCTTCCTTTCTCCCCACCATTGGTCAACCAGTAGCCTCTTTTCTTTTCCAGAGGGACTGAATTTTACATGGACATGATTAAAATCCCTCTGCAGGGTGCCTCTGAGCCCCTTCAGAATGACTGTGTCTCCCCTCAGAGTCATGTCAACATTTTCTGGAATGTTGATAGTCTGATTGCTGAGAATGGTCCTCATCCTTGCAATAAATGCAGCAAAGCTTATCTTCATAGTTTAAAACTGACTGACATTCGATGTGGTATTATTTAAGATAACATAGAAGCCTGACCAGGTGGTGGTACAGTGGATAGAGCATTGAACTGGGATGCAGGGGACCCAGGTTTGAAAACCCAAAGTCACCAGCTTGAGCGTGGGCTCAGGGGTCGCTGGCTTGAGCATGGGGTCATAGACATGACCCCATGGTCACTGGCTTAAGCCCAAAGGTAGCTTAGCTGGCTTGAAGCCCAAGGTTGCTGGCTTGAGCAAGGGTCACTCACTCGCTCTGTTGTAGCCCCCCGGTCAAGGCACATATGAGAAAGCAATCAATGAACAATTAAGGTGCCGCAATGAAGAATTGATGTTTCTCATCTCTCTTTTCCTGTCTGTCTGTCCCTATCTGTTCCTCTCTCTGACGCTTTCTTTGTCTCTGTTACACACACACATACACAAAGATAACAAAATATTGGAAATAGTTTGACTGGGAGCAATTTGAGAATAATAATAGCCTTCTCATTGATGCCATTAAAGATAAATTAAACCACTGAGCTAATTGTCTATTGAGACTAGTCTAGTCTAAATGTGTTGCACTATCAAGAGCAACTTTCTTGTTCACAATGGCCAGGAATATTTGTTAAATTCTTCTAAAAGCATACATATTAACATAGGTTTTATAGGAAAGTTAAAATTTAATTTTCACATCATCCAGGATCATGCCCATCGACTCTGGTTCTGATAGAATGTTGAGATGTGGATTATGTATTCATAGGAACTAGGGATAGACATTAAAGTCCTGCCACAGCCTACCATCAGCATCTGCACAGATGAAGACTGGTGGGAACATCTGAGCTACATTGTTCTTGGTTCCTTTTTCCACAGCATAGCAGAGCAGTGGAATAGCTGCGTTGGAAACCTACTTTTCTTTATAAAAAATGTGGGCCTAAGAGATCCAGATTTAAAGCTTTTTAAAAACAAAGAAGGAATCAAGATTAGAAAAGAATAAAGCCAATTAGTCTTTGCTTTGTTAATTTTTCTTACCAATTTTCTCTTTTTTCTTCCTTAAGTTTAATTATATGTTGTATAACATTTAGCTATAACTTTATGTATATTGATGTAGTTACTGTAGAATATTGTATAAATAAGAGTGGATACTGTCTGGGACTACAATTTACCTGAGAAGTGTCATCTCCAGGACCTAGCATGTTGTTGTGGCAGGAATGACTGGGAGAGTCCATGAAGGGGTGAAATGAAGAAAAGGTATCATACCTAGACGCTTTTCTGAAGATTCTCAATGTGGTGCAAAATCTTGGAAACTCTGTGTTTTGATTTGTTTTAACAAAAAACAATTATTTAGGCAACAACTCTTTTAGAACAGGGGAGAAACTACTAGAGAGCTTTAGCAGAAGAGTTAAAAGTAAATGAAATAGAAAAAGCAACAGAATGATGCAGCTGATTTGAATTTTAGAAAGATCACCCTGGAGGCAGTGTGAAGGAAGAACTGGAGAAGGGTGAGAATGGAAGGATAGAGATTTTCTGACTAAATTTACTCTTGCAATAAGTCGGTGCTGGTGGGGTGGTGAAAAAGAGGGATTGTAAAGATTTTAAGGAGGTACCAGCCATGTATTTGGGGTACAGAAGCTTCTTGTGTAGGAAAATGAATAGATGGTGGTATAATTGAGCAAAAGAAAAATACTGGAGAAGCAGGAGAAGGAGACTTTGGTAAATGATCTCTTTATGTTAAAGCAAAGTTTGAATTGCCTATATCACATCCTTATAGAAGCATTTTAATGGTCAATTTATATGTGATCAATCAATTAAAGGAAAGAAGGAAGGAAGGAAGGAAGGAAGGAAGGAAGGAAGGAAGGAAGGAAGGAAGGAAGGAAGGAAGGAAGGAAGGAAGGAAAAGAGAAAGAAATATTAAGAAAGAATGAAAGGTATTAGGAAATGTGGATGGGCTGGAGGCAGGCTTGAGAGTCATCAGCATAGGTGAATAGAGTGGCAATATTTTTAACCAAGAAAGAGATGGACTATAAAAGGTCCGCTAGAATTGACAACAGTAATGGTTAACTATGGTACTTGTAGACCTTGGTGAAAGAAATATCAGCTTAATAATGAAAAAAATTGAATTTCAGAGTTGAACAGTAAGTTATGAGGAGAAATTGAAGGGAAAAAATGGAGACCACTCTCAGAAGAAATCTGATGGAAAAAAAAGTGACAAAAAAAGTTGGTCCAAATAGGTTTGATATAGGAATTTTACATATATTAATAGGTGAAAGGAAAAATAATAGAGAAGGTTATGCTTTAAGACAGAGGGGGAAAGAATAAAATATGAGGCTATATCTAAAGTGATATAGAAAAAAAGGATATTAGACTCAGAAGAATACATTAATTTGGACAGGAGAGAGATCCCTTTCAGTGAGGAATAACTAAAAGACAAGAATAAGAACAGATTCCAGAAAACTTAAATAGAGATAGGGAGAGGGACAGAAAGTTTTAAGTATCTAAGATCATGATTCTTTTTACATAAAAGTCTAATATGCATTATCAAAATAATGTATACTCATAGCAAAGAATTTTTATAAAACACTAAACACCTTTTTTTAAAAAAAAGCTAATACAGCTCTCTTACAGATACAGATAAAATAATCCCCTCCCTCTTCTCACTCCTGCAAATAGGCCCATGTGGGTATATTTTTGTGTACTGGAAAGATCACAAATACTAGTTATGCCTTAAGTTTCATCTCACTTATTTCTTCTCTTAATACTGACCTGTTTACTCTAACTCTTCAATGTTTTTCAAATAGTCACCATCTGCATCACTGATTTTTTTTTATATCTTCCAATTACTTCTCCAGAATATCTTACTTCTTTCACTAGACTTAATTTCCACGAGGGCCAGAGTCATGTTCCACTCGTGTTTAAGATTCCATAACAAACACAGAGCTTTAAGCACTGCAGATCGGAACAGTCCAACAGAACATTCTGTGATTATACTATTTCTCTGCACTGCCCACTACAGCAGCTACTCACTACTGCAGTGTGAAACTAAAGAAGTGGATTTTTATTTTTAATTAAAATTAAAATCTGGATAGTAGATTCATATTGAATAGCACAGTTTTAGATAATTAGTATAGTGCTTAAATAAATTATCTTTCTAATTTATTTTTAATTTGTTTTCCAAGGTTCACCATAGATTAGAGGGGGCAAATTTGAGGAGAGAGAACAAAAAATTGAGAAAAAGTTAAATCAAACAAAGGAACCCCAAAAAGCCCTAGTCTTAAATCATATATGGTCAAGCAATCCTAATCTCTCCACTGATATGCACAATATTAATCCTAAATCATCTAAGGAATAAATGAGTGCCAGGAACCTCGTATAAGCTTAGTCAAAATTAATTTTGAGAACAATTCCAGGAGATATAATATTATTCTTATATCTCAATTAAAACTAGATTCAGAAATTTAAGCAAGTTTCTAAAAAGAAAACAAAAAACAGAAACAACAGAACTGCTAAATGGTAAAAGTAGAATTCTAATCCCAGTCAGCTCCAAAGCCCAGGACCTTTGCTCTCAATATGATAACTAAATTATGTTCATCACAATCTGTACTCTAAGAAAACATACAAAAATATTTTAGAAATATTTCTCAATAAAAAGTTAAAACTTAAAGGAAGTCATTGTAGCTTGTAAGGTAATAAACCTTTAGCTAATTAAAAATATTTGTTCTCCAAATGACTCAAGAGTGGAGCGATGCTGGACAGACAAGGTGACACCATGTGCATGTCAGAAAGGCAGTATGGATGTAGTAAGATATTCAACCCTAAAAGTTCTTAGATGGTGTATTTCAAATTCCTTTTTAACTTTTTATTTTCTCAAATTCGCTACATTTTAATAGAAAAACTAAATCAATGCATTACAGAGATACTACAAAATTCTTCCCTACTGCCTCCAAAGAATAGAATACTACAAAACTCTTCCCTATTACCTCCACAGAATAGAATTATAAAGCTTAGTCTTACCTTTCTGTTTGTTGTGAGTATATGGCATGTTCCTGTCGGCCTTCAGGACAAACTTCTCCACACCTTTAAATTCGTTAAGTTACAAATGATGTATTAAATTATATATAAGTATTTGTTTTATATTTTTAAAGCATTTGTAATCTTTAGTAAAGAAATACTTAGAAACAATTTCCAGTGTCTTCTAAGACTCAGAGAAATGTGATGTCTTTAAAATGTGGTGCTATGGTCGAAGGATATACTTACTGCTTCCCAATGTCTATAAATAAACTAGGGTTTCTTAAAAGGCCCATGAAATTAAATTTTGTTATTAGCTGTCTAATTTCTTAAAAGTTACCTTTGTTAGGAATAGAACCTAACTTGCTTAATGATTTAAATATTTTTTAAATGTTATGTTATGATAATATATTTTTTATACTAAAATTCTTATTTCCCTTCAATAGCTTTTCCCATTTTTTTAAGTCATTTTCCATATTGTCCTTCTGAATTATAACTGTGTATTCTATTCTGGATGAAATACTCTCAATTTTCTCTAAAATGTGGCCGGTAAATAAAACCCTGTAAGAGAATACATATGAGGAAAGCTCAGACCTCTTTCATCTGTGACTTTTCTTTTAAAATTATCCTTGGCTTTCCTAAACTGTGGGTTGTTGTGGCTGTTATTGTCTCAGCTAAACACAGACTCTAATTTAGATAATCATAGGATAAGACCTCAAGTGACGTACTGTTTCCAATAAAATACTGATACCCCTTCATATACACAAGGACGGCAGAGGTAAACTGCATTTCACAGTTAACCAGTCATCTCAGAGCTGGATTCTATTTCACTTGTCAGTGTAAACATAACCAGACAGCAGCAAATCAGAAAACAAAACGAAAAAAACAAAAAACCAAAAAAACTGCTTTTTGTGTTTCCTGAAGTAAAAATATCTTATTAGGAAAAACGTTTTTCTTACTAAATGTAAAATTTGATCAAGAATGTGTGACATATTTTATCTAAGAGGATTATGCTGTAAAATTTAGCATTCTTTATCCAACCCAACAGGATTGATTCAATTCACATGTATTAAATATTTTCTTCAGATAAGAGTTCTGTGTAAATGATTTGTTATAATAAAGTATGCTATATACTAGGCCTCATTCTTGCTTCAATAATAAAGAACAAAAGAAAATGGCAAAAGAATCTAAACACCCACGGGCTTGAAATAATCTTTTTCAGATGGAAAAACCCCAAGATAATTGCTCACACTTCCTAATAACTCCACACTGGAAACTACAAATTAATTAGGAATAAATAAGAAATACAATAACTTTCCTAAGTTTACATAGGCTTTATCAATGCAATTATACATGAAGCATTTTTATCATAAATTTATACTAACGGACTAAAAAAGTCATTGGATATAATTCCAAGTAAGTCATTGACCAATCAGGAAAAAACTAACCTTTATTTCTGCTACAAAATGATTTTTCTGACTCCCTAGTTATTAAGCCTCTAGGTAATCTTATACTGACTCTTTAGTCATCACTCTAGTTCATAACAACCTTGAAGGACACAGAAATGTGAATTTAAAGAAACTCAACAGATGGCATTGAGCACAGCCTTAGACTATAGGTGGAAAATGCACACAGTGAATGGTAGAGGTGACCTGTCTAGAAACCCCTTGACTGCTGGTGCACTTTTCTACCCCTGCTTTGATAAGTGCCTATTAATGCCTCAAACCTGTCAATTTCTTGGAAAACAGCCCTTTAACCAAGATCGAGTGCCACAAGGGCACCAACTGCTGCCCCTTGCTTCAAGGATGGACAAACTACGGCACAGTTTGTGCTTCTGCATGTCCCTGCAATCTCAGAAAAGTGAGAGTCCAGTTGAAATCCCACCATTGCACAGCTTCTTCCCTTTTTCTCTTCATGGTTCCCTCACTCTTGTGGATCAGCGATCACTTGCCAAATAAATCACATTCACTATATCCCCATCTCAAGTTCTGCTTCCAAGGAACTCTTACCTAAGACACAGGTATCATTAAAACTTTAAACTGGCTATAGAAAGGAAAAATGGAAAATTGAAGAGATGGTATGAAGAGAGATTAGAAAAATACTTTCATTAGCAAGATTCTTAAATGAAGCTACAACATTGAGCATAACCCACAATTACAATCCACCACTTATTTTCTATGTATTTGAGAGTCCATTTCTTTATTTTTAAATGGAAATTATAGCCTCACAATCCAATGTACAGCTGCACTATTTTAGTTAGATATTAGAAGAGTTGGGAGAAAAAAAAAAGGTTATTTTCTTGAACGCTCTTTAACTCACTTTTCTAACAGAAAAAAACAACCAAACAAAAACACCTTTCTAAACAGGTCTACAAATTTGTTGAGATGTTTTTCCTTTTAATTTTTCCTTACCAGAATTGAAACCTAGGGAGAAATAATTTTTTAATATATATGAGACTCAAAAATATAATTGCTAGTGTTTTAAATCAATATTTTACTCAAAACACCTTGGAGGTGGGACCCATTCCACAACTGTTTGTATAAACATCCCAGAGGCAGGAGCCTCTGGATCTTGAGTGTCTTTCCCGGTTGGTGGCAAGTGACCAGCACTGTCAGCACATAATAAAGACCTGTTGATTCAACGGCGAGTTCTGCCTAAAACATCAGAACCACAGAGGAGGAGCAGTGGTTATAATGGTTAATTAAGACTGTGGCTCTGAGGTCTGTCAAAAACTTAACTCTTTGCTTCATCTCTTAGTAGCCATGCAAACTTATTGCTTACTTTTTAGTAACCTCATTTTTCAAATCTTTAAAAACTGAGGTAATAATAGTAATCACACCAGTTCTCTGAGAATCTAATGAGATAACTTCTGTAACATAAGTATTCTGTAGCAGATAATTATTAGCTAGTTAGTAGAAATAGTGATATTACAAAAAAGTTTAGACTCCATGTAGACATCTATTAACAAGAGTTTCTAATAATGAAGTCATAATCAGCTAAATAATACATTTAAAACTGCATATGCATTTTTATCATTTTTTTTAAGCGAGAGAGAGACAGACAGACAGGGACAGACAGGAAGAGAGATGAGAAGCATTAACTCATAATTGCAGCACCTTAGTTGCTCCTTGATTTCTTTCTCATATGTGCCTTGACATTTTCTATTAGGGGCTTCAGCCACGCCAGCTACCTTAGGCTCAAGCCAGTGACCTTGGGTCTCAAGCCAGCAACCATGCAGTCATGTCTGTGATCCCACACTCAAGCTGGTGACACCACTCTCTATTAGTCTTCAAGGACTGTGAGTAATTCTCTGGCTCATGGACCCACTGCCCTGCCCAGAGTTCTGAGATGGACAGAGAAAGAGTGAATACAAAAGGAAAGAAAGCTGTTGAGCTCCCAAAATTCTACATACAGAAAACAGGCTGATAAAAATACTCAGCTTCAAACATATGTTTCAAAGTATAAGATGTATAGTTGGGTTGAAACATAGCAATGGCAAAACACACACACACACACACACACACACACACACACACACACACTGGACAATTACTCAACAAAAGGAAAGGATAAAATACCAATATTCACAACAGCATTAGTGAATCTCTAAAGCATTATATCACATGAAAGAAGCCATACCTAAGGGAATATGTGACTTATGAATCCATTTTATGAATTTTAGAAAGGCAAACCTATTATGATAAATATTGGTGTTTGCCAGGAATCAAGGGCTGAGGTAAGGGGATTAATAACAAAGGTACTTGAGAGAAATTTTGGAGTGATAGAAGTGTTTTTTTTATTATGATTGTGATGGTGGCTATAAGATTGTATACATTTGTCATAACTCATGAAATTGTAATCCTAAAAACTGGTGAGTTTGTTGTGTATAAATTATGCTTCAACAATTAAAAAACTCAACACCAAAAAAAAAGTGCAATTATGTGGATAGTAACACCTTCACTAGCTTGAATTCTGGTATTCTTTCTTTGAGAAAAAGAACCTTTTCCTTATACCGTATACCTCCTATTCTTTTATTGGAGTGAGCCAGTCACAGCAGCCCTTCTAGACACTAGGGAGCAGTGAGATTAAGTGTAAAAATAGAGCCAGTTCTCCTTGGACAAGTTTACCAAAGTAATAAAAACATCATTAAAAAAATATTTTTAGATCACTCCCAGGTGAATAGCTGGTGTGGAGAATGGATAGTCTATTTTTTATCTTTCTGGTTCCTTTTCCCAAGAATGTTGGGGGAAATAATCATGCTGCCTCATGATTTGAAATGAAAATAAACAGTTTCTAAAATGGGACCCAGTGGAAACCACAGACCCAGATCACTGTAGCCTTTTGACATTTCTCTCTCAGCACCTCTCCTTCCACCGAGTAGGATCAACAGGATTAGAGTCAAGACAGTTATGCTTAAAACGCAAAAAAAGAAATTTATATTTAAACAGCAGCTGTCCTGTCCCACCGGAAATTACTTATACCAATTTTTTTTAATTTATATGAATAGCAGAGTAAACAAGTTATTAGAAAGAGACCAATCTCATTGCAGATTTCATATGACATCTCAGAATGATGAGAAAATTTGCTGGGGCCTGATGAACACATTACATTTTTGTTTGTAGGTCAAAATGGTCAAATATCATTCCTTTCATACAATGCAAAAGAAGAACTACAGGGAAGAAGCTGCTTTGCACAGGAAGCTCTAATAAAACAGAGTGGACCCTGGACGAGAGTGGGCAGGCTTGCACATCTCCCCGAGATTGTCTGTGCTTGCTCATGCTTTGGCTAAAGTGAAATCGAAGTTGAATGGCCAGCACATAGCAACCCAACAACAAGAGCAAGCACTTAAAAGATGGTCTCATCATCTCCCCAGAGACCTTTGGGGTGAGCTAGAATAAAAGGACATGCCTTTCCAGTCCCAGGGGAAGCAGTTTTATATAAATTTTAGTTCATCATAATTAAAATTTTCTTCTTTTTAAAACATCTTCTTAGTCAAGCTAAACTAACTTTAATATAATTAATATTTTATTGAGAAAATTGTTTTAATATTAAACAAAATGTTGAATAAATTTCTTATTTTACTCATTAGAACCCCTCTTCATGATTATTTATTTGCTTTCTATGCGGACAAGTGTAGCATTTACCCTTGACATATATCCTGCAAAGTCATTCTTTCCTAAACCATGTGGCCCAAATGATGAATTTTAAGACATTTATAATAGTTATGTTAAATTTTTAAATGTTCTTTTGAGTCAGAGTGAAATGAGAAACCAGTGGTTACCATCAGTTGGTGAATTTTAGCAGATTGCTTTAAAAAATTAAAAATATATTTCTTTCAAGTGACAGAACCTACACTTCAGGGCAAAGTGACATATAGTCAACTCTTACGTTCCATTCCCTTCACCAGAGCAGGCAACAATGATCAGAACTGGGAGATCAGAATGAAAAGAACAACTTTAGTTGGGTTCTAATAGAGAGCTTCCAGAAAAGATCTGAGCAATTAAACTGAAGAATTTTTCTTAAATGACTCTGCCCTGCCATCACAAGGGTGGCTTTACAGTTTTTCAAATCCTAGATAACAGCCTACCAAGATTTACTTTATTCCAATTTAAATAATGCTTATTCTTTATCAAAGAAAAGCAAAGAGAAACACAAAATGCTGAGTAAATTTGCATGCAATCTGGTTGTTGCTCTGAAAGAAAAGTAAATATTTATAGCTCTAAAAAAGCACACTAAAGAATCCCTTAACTGGAAGAAGAGACTCTGAATTACATCTTTTTTTTCTAATTGCATAAACAGCTGGCTCTTGGTTGGAAGTTTGGCCGAAGTTTTTTACCTTCCTGGACAACATGTTTACCTTGAATGATTCAAGGAACTTGCACAGTGAGAGGTAAAATCTGTAACCAAGGTAAGTGGAATTGGAATGCATCTATTCTGATTGCTCTTTCATTAGGGAATCAGATACTTTTATAGAAAAACAGAAAAACACGATTTTGAAAAATCACATGACATAATGATATCCTGCGTAAGAATGGTTGACTAGGTTAGCGAACAGTGTTGACATACAGTTGGAAAGCTAAGAGTTAGTGACTTAGTTGAAAGAGTTTCTGAATATCAGGAATAAGGCAGGAAATACTTTAAAAGTCAAAATTAGTTGATAGCTCTGTCTTATTAACATTTATTAACATTAGCACTCTAAAATGTTTCTTCTAGTGATCTAGAATAAATGCAATTTGGATGTAATGCTTCTTCAAGTCTCACATAGGCTAAAAGGAGATGCGAACTCAAATGGCAGTTACTTCATAAAGAGTTTATCTTCTTTTTCCCTCTTTTTTGGCCACATGTTTAGTGCTTTTATGTTGCTCCCTCGGCTTGGACTGCCATACTGGGGGTTCCATTCCTGTCTATTATTCCTGAACAATTCCTGAATGTGTTCTATACCTCAGATAGGGCTCTTAGAAAGTTAACTATAAAAGCATAGCTGGACCTGGAGGATATGATGGCTTATGTAACAACAGTGAGAATGGAGCAGATGGAAAAGTTTAGATGAAGGAGACTATACAGAAATTGGACAGAACCTAGTAAGATATTTAAAGATGTACTTAAGATCTTCAAATTGGGAATACCATTGGTAGCAATGAAAAGAATGATTTGGATAGAGTCAAGACTAAAGGAAAAGAGGATTTCATAGCAGTGATTCATGTGAAAAATGATAGAACTTAAAATAAGTGGTATTGACAATGTGGATGAGGAAAACTAGAAGGAGTTAGACATTTGAAAAACAATAGTTCATGTCATAATGTTTCTAAATTATATATTTCTAGAAACATTATAATTTTAACTATGGACACAATTATTTGCATAAAGAAAAATTGAACAAGATTATTTCCTTTATCTAAATAATTCCCAAAGAATTATGAAACTGATTTCTTAAAAGAAAAATTGAAAAGGACTTGCTTAACTTTATGTGAAGATCCAGATTTAAATAGTTTTCTAATTACAAAAAATTTACTAAAGAATATCTGTTTCCTTACAAGAGAATTTGAGCTGAGGGCTATTACTTTTGGTCATATTCCAGTTCACTTATTTTTTTTTTTCAGATGGGTCAAATATGTTGTTGAACCCATGCACTGATTTTTTAAATACAAGCTATTGTGCTTTTCAGTTCTTTAATTTCTATTTGGTTCTTTCTTAGTAGAATCAAATAAATACAGCAACTTCATTTTATCTTATTACATTTGATCACTGTAGTATTTACACAAGTTTGATTTTTTTTTTTTTTTTAGTGTGAGAGACAGAAAGAGAGAGGAACAGACAAGTAGATAGAAAGGGAGAGAGATGAGATGCATTGACTCATAGTTGCAGCACCTTAGTTGTTCAGTGATTGCTTTCTCATATGTGCCTTGACCAGGAGGATTCCAGTCAAGCTAGTGACCCCTTCCTCAAGCCAGAAATCTTGGGCTTCAAGCCAGTGACCATGGGGTCATGTCTACGATCCCACAATCAAGCTGGTGAACCCGCACTCAAGCCAGCGACCTTGGGATTTTGAACCTGGGTCCTCAGCATTTCAGGCAGATGCTCTATCCACTGTGCCACCACCTGGCCAGGCTACACTGGTTTGATTTTTATTTTAATTTACTTCATGACTTTTATAGGTTAATTGGGAGGCCACTAAGTCTCTGAAACTGAGGGCAAGGTAAGAATGTAGGATGAGTAGGGATCAAGAAGATACTGCCTCACAGGTGAAAAATATTGGGCAGTTGTAGTTTGGAATCCAAGGCTACAAGTTTGATACTGAAGAGGGTAATCAAAGAGTAAAAGTCTAAATGTAGACCATCTGCCATTAAAAAAAATTGGGGGGGGGGGAGGGGAGCATTTGTAGGCAAATCTTAAGGAACTAAAAAATGACATTGGCAAGAGGGGGGAGGGAGCATTTGTAGGCAAATCTTAAAGGAACTAAAAAATGACATTGGCAAGAGGGGGGAGGGGAGCATTTGTAGGCAAATCTTAAAGGAACTAAAAAATGACATTGGCAAGAGGGGGGAGGGAGCATTTGTAGGAAAATCTTAAGGAACTAAAAAATGACATTGGCAAGAGGGGGGAGGGAGCATTTGTAGGCAAATCTTAAAGGAACTAAAAAATGACATTGGCAAGAGCAACTAGAGAGTTCAAGTCCAAATATCTTCATAAACTGCCCTCTGGAGTTCAGTTAGTAAAAACAGAATCAAGGTTTCCAAGGTACTGTCACTATTCTGGTCATTAAAACACACTCTAAATGAGACACAAATATTCCTTTTCTTGACCACAGAAAAATGCCTTTTATCTGGTGTCTTTTCCTGCTACAGTTCATTGTCACAAAGCAGGAAGATCCTTCAGAATCTAGACAAGATAATGTCACATCCTGCCTCAAAACCATTCAGTCATTTCTCATTACAACTATCATGAAACCTAAACTCTACATCTTAGCCTACAAGAATCCTACCTAACATGTTTCTTGCCTACTTCCACTATTCATTTCATTCAATCTCCTTTAGACACATTGGCCTTTTCTCTTTCTATGAGCATCTACATGTATCTTAGAACCTTGGTCTTGCTGGTCCCTCAGCCTAGAAGACTTTTCTTTAGATGGAGATGTGGCTTGATCTCTTAGAAGAGGACTTTCCTGAGCATCTTATTTAAAAGAGTCTCCATCCCTATATCTGCCCCCACAGTCACCCTCTAAACCTGTAACCTTATTTTCCTTCATAGCACTTATCTTCACCAGGACTTGTGTTAAATCTGTTTATTTCTTTTTCCTCCATTAAGATCTTTATGAACAGGGAATTTGTTGAATATTGCTGTTTCTCAGGGACAAAAAAGATTCTCTGGAAAAATAAGTGTTCAATATATATTTGTTGAACTAGTAAATTTTTTTTTAAAATAAATTTTTATTAATGGTAATGGGATGACATTAATAAATCAGGGTACATATATTCATAGAAAACATGTCTAGGTTATTTTGTCATTAAATTATGTTGCATACCCCTTGCCCAAAGTCAGATTGTCCTTCGCCACCCTCTATCTAGTTCTCTGTGCCCCTCCCCCTCCCCCTAACTCTCCCCCTGTCCTCCTCCCCCCACCCCTGGTAACCACCACACTCTTGTCCATGTCTCTTAGTCTCATTTTTATGTTCCACCAATGTATGGAATCATGTAGTTCTTGTTTTTTTCTGATTTACTTATTTCACTCCTTATAATGTTATCAGATCCCACCATTTTGCTGTAAATGATCTGATGTCATCATTTCTTATGGCTGAGTAGTATTCCATAGTGTATATGTGCCACATCTTCTTTATCAGTCTTCTATTGAAGGGCTTTTTGGTTGTTTCCATGTCTTGGCCACTGTGAACAGTGCTGCAATGAACATGGGGCTACATGTGTCTTCACGTATCAATGTTTCTGAGGTTTTGGGGTATATACCCAGTAGAGGGATTGCTGGGTCATAAGGTATGAACTAGCAAATTAATGAGAAAATGAGAGATATATGAATTTGATCCAACTAAGGGAAGGAGGCCCAAGAGAACTGTAGTCAGATACTACCAGCTTCTGTATTAACTAAGTTCAGAGCACTAGAGAGAAGCAAGTGTGAAAGCGAGCCCAGCAGTTGCCACTGGGCCATGGAATCTTGATTTCATTCCAATTCCTAGATAGGTGTTGAAGCCAAGGTTATAGACATACTTCCTTTGTTAGTTATAGTTCCTAGGACGAGGGGCAACCTTGGACCTCCATACTGTCAGAGTGATTCAAGGGTTAGGGTAGGGCAAATAGTAATAAATTTAGCTGTGAGAAACATTGATGGCAGAAACAGATGAGCAAAGAGAAGCTAACAGTTATGAAAGAAGCAGATTCTAGCTGATATTTTCAGTATCACCACTTATCAGTATTTAGAATGTCATTACTGACAAAAAAGCCCTTCCAATGGTTCCCTCACTTTTGGGGGAAAAAAAACAACACGCCCAAAGAAGAACAGGCTGTTGGGCTCTGGAAATGGCCGTGCTGCATAGTGGATTGGGGCTGCACGGTAGACCCAGTCAGTTAGAGTGAAGCATTGTCTCTTTACTTACATTAATAGGAACAGGAAAATAGTTACAAATTTTGCTACTACTCAAACATACACATAATTAATCTTTCAGCTTAATTTTATTTCCAATTTTGGTTTTCTTTTTCCTAGTCTCAAGAGATGAGAATGATTACTTATTATGTAAGGGTAATTTCTGTCTTTAAGAAATAGTATGAGTGGCATGACTATGATTCATAGTTAGGAGACACTGTCACATGCAAAGCCAATTTTACAAAAAAAAAAGTTAGAAATCTGTTTGCAAATCATATCTGACTCCAACCTGCATCATCAAACTAGTCAAGCTTAATTCACTAAAGTGCATGCCCTTCAATCAAGCAGTAAAGCTGAAGAATGTTTTCCCCTTATCAAAATCATAATTTAAAATCTGACTCTATTCAAAATATTGACCATAAATGTGTACTTTGCTCATTGCTCTGTATGTTATGCCCATATAGCTAAGGACATAAGAAATATAGTGTCCATGGTAACAAGGAAGTTTTCCACCATAAATAACAGAAAATTAAAACACAAATACAGGCAGCTTTTTTTTTAAAAGGAAGAAAAAATGAAGGAAAGCAAAGCACATGTAAATATTATGGGCTAAATACATATGATGAGCACTGCTATCTTTCTTTTCCATGAACATTTTTTTTTCAGAAGAGCACGATTACGGGAATTTCTCATTGTTTAGAAACACAGATGCAGATGTGAGGAAGCGGTGGGAAGAGTAAAGTCAGAGACACAGGGGGACTCTGAAAATGAGGTGCGAACAGAGATCCAGCTTTACTTTTCCCCAATTGCTGTAATATTTATGAAAATAAACCTTGGCCCTGGCCTGCTGGCTCAGTGGGTAGAGTGAGCCTAGCATGTGGATGTCCTGGGTTCAGTTCTGTCAGGGCACACATGAAAAGTGACCATTTACTTCTTTTTCCCTCCCCCTCCCTCTGGTCTTTCTTGTTCCTTCCACAGCCAGTAGCGTGGGTGGTCCAAGTGTCAGCCTCAGGCGATGAAGACAGCTCAGTTGATTTGAGCGTCAGCCTCAGGTGGAGGGTGCTGGGTGGATCCCTTTCGGGGCACAGACAGGAATTGCTCTCCCTATCTCCTCTCCCCTCACTTAAAAAAAAAGAAACTTTTCAAAGATTAGTTTTTGGTTTTGTTTTACGTTTTAATTTTTGGTTGCTTCTCTATGTTTTAAATGTCTTTTTTGAATTATATAATTATTATTATTGTTTATATTATTTCATTCTTTCATATTTCTATATGGTGTTATATTTTTCCAGCTTATTTTTTTGAATTTTAGGTTTACTTGTTTATAAAATTATTGTCTTGTTTATAGAAAAACATTTAAAAGTAAAAAGTTCTCTCTAAGTGCAACTTTAGCATTGTCTTACAATTTTGACAAGCAGGGTCTTAGATATTATAAATAACTTAGGTAAATAACTTTCTAATTACTTAAACTTTTAATTGAACAGGTTTCCAGTATCTTCATTTCAAGTTTTGTCTATTTTATCTATCACTTCTGAGAGGTATATGTTGACATCTTCAACCTAAATCACTGGTTTAGACACATCACCTACAATTCTGTCAGTTGTTTTCTATAATTTGTTGTGTGCATATATGTTCACATTAATTACATATTTCTTGGTTTATTTTTTTCTCTAACACTGTATAACACCTCTTTTAAAAGTTAATACAGAGTAGTAAATAAAAGCACAAATTTTATAGCCAAACACCTTGAGTTAAAATTGTGGTCCTTAAAACATCCTTACAATGAGATGTTTCGTAAGAATAATTTGTCTGTTCTGCCTACTGTGAATCTAACCTGATTTCATTTCTTTTTTACATGTTTTTATTTCTAAATCCTGGAAAAATATGTCAGATTATTTAGGGGCATGCATTTTTATGTTTTCTTTTTTAATAATTAAGGATTAAATGGTTTGATTGATCTAGAATAACATTCCTCAAGGATTTTCTGCAATAATGGATATGTTTTACCTCTGGGCTGCCCAATATAATAGTTAATTGACAATATTCAGCACTTAAAATGTAGTTAGTGAAGAACTGAATTTTATTTATTTTTAATTAATTTAAATTTAAATCTCCACATGTGGCAAGAAGCTACTGTATTAGTTCAGGTCTTCAAACTTTATGTTGTAAATTCTGTGGTTCAGTAAACTCTCCGATCTTCTCACCTCACTTAGGGTAAAAGACAAAGTTCTTACAATGACCCACAGGCACCTGCACAATACGGCTCTGCAGGGGACAATTCCTCTGAGCTCTTTTCCATGCTTCCTCTGCTGCAGCTACATTGGCCTCCTTGCTGACACTCTTCAGCCCAGATATTTTGATGGTTGTTCCCATTCTCAAAAAGGTTTCCCTCAGCTACTTCTATGCTCCTTCCCTCCGTGTCTCCATTACTGCAGGTCTCTATTCAAGTAACAGCTTCAGAGTAAATCCTTTTGTGGCCATCCTATCAAGACATGGAAACAACCAAAGGGTCTCTCAATAGAGGAATGGCTGAAGATGTGGTGCATATATACAGTGGAACACTACTCAGCCATAGTGATAGAGAAGATTTGACTTTGGGTGATGGGCACATAATGTAGTGAACAGTTCAAATTCTATAGAAATGTTTGCCTGAAACCTATGTGTTCTCATGGACCAATGTCACCCTATTAAATTTAACTTCTAAATAAAGAGATTTTTCAAAAATGTAATATGTTAATAAAAAAAATTCTCTCCCAAACAGTATCTCTCATTCCTATTTTTTTCTGTAATACTTCTGTCTTATATATTCTACTTACTTATCTTTTTTTTGTTTGTTTATGACTACCTACAAAAGTATGCTCCAGAGAGCAGGGATCGCCTGACCAGGCAGTGGCACAGTAGATAAAGCATCGGACTAGGATACAGGGGACCCAGGTTTGAAACCCTGAGGTTGCCAGCTTGAGCGTGGGCTTATCTGGTTTGAGCAAGGCTCACCAGCTAGAGTCCAATGTCACTGGCTTGAGCAAGGGGTCATTCAGTCTGCTGTAGCCTCTTGGTCAAGGCAAATATGAAAAAGCAATCAATGAACAACTAACATACTGCAATGAAAAATTGATGCTTCTCATTTCTTTCCCTTTCTGTCTGTCTCTGTTTGTCCCTCTCTCTGTCTCTCTCTGTCTCTGTCACACAAAAAAATAAGAGACAGAGAGAGCAGGGATTTTCTGTTTTACTCAGCTGCTAGAATAATGTTTTACATGATGAGTGTTCAGCTGATATTTGTTGAATAGGTGTTTTGACAAGATTCTAAAGGATTTAAAAAATCATAGAAGTGCATCTTAACACTGCTTGCTTATTTAGTCTGTTCCAAATGTATATTCACTGTCCAAATTCAGTAAGCTGAGCTTTTATGAATTTTGGAGTTACAAAACAACAAGATATTTTACAAAATGGCATGAAAAAATTGGAACTACAGTAAGGGTGGTTTATACCTTCCTAACCTATTACACTTAAAGACTTTGCTCCCCCCCCCCCCAAATTTCTCTATAGCCTTCTGGAAAATACTAGAGGAATTGAAATGAACATAGTTTTGCAGCAAGTTTTCACAAGTGAACGACCTAATGTCTAAGCTTCCTTGAATCTTGTAGACTGCTTGCATGCTTTTTAGTCAGAGTTCCCTGGAACAATGCATTCTGTTTTCATGGTATAAAGGCTTTTTCTACAGCTGAGGTAGTCCCTCTCCTCTCCTCTCCTCTCCCTTCCCCTCCCCTGCCCTCCCCTTTCCTCCCCTCCCCTCCCCTCCCCTCCCTTCCCCTCCACTCCTCTCCTCTCTTCTCTCCTTTTCTCTCCTCTCCTCTTTTCCCTTCCCTCTCCTCTCTTCCCCTCCTCTCCCTTGCCCTCTCCTCCCTTTCCCTCCCCTCTCCCTTCCCCTCCCCTCTTTTTACCTTTCCCCTCCCTTCTCCCCTCCCCTTCCCCCTCTCTTCCCCTCTGCCCTCCTCTCCTCTCCTCCCCCTCCTCCCTTCCTCCTGAGACCTACTTCAAATTCAGGCTCATCAAGCATGCAGAAGACATTAAGAACAGCAAAATACATCTACTTTTCCTTTATTCTCATCCCAATGTTTAGAAAAAGCTAAAATATGCAGCTGGTTCAGGAGGTGTGTTATTAAAAGTTTGGACTGATTCAGGCCTCATTAAATATGGCTTCTGTTAGTATCCTGGATGCCAGCACCTGGCTTGGCTAATTAAAACAAAACACCTGGGTTACTATATGGACCCTTGAAATGTATGCATAGAAGAATAAATCACCCACAGGCATCTAGAACAATATCCAAATCTTACAGCTATTCAACCACTGTAAGTATAGAACATAAATATAAAAAAGAAATCTGAGTGATTATGTACTCCATCTATTACCTATGGTTTAAAAATATATTTGCAAAGTAATTCTTTCCACCTCCAAAATGTACCTATGGAAAAGTTAAGAAGGAATGAAATTCCAAGGACATACCTATTTAAAACAGAAGAATCACATAGGGGCTTCCCCTCTTGAGGTCATTACAGTTTTATTATTACTATTAATATTATTAGGAATGCGGGGTTGGGGTCAAGGGTAGGGCATAGTTATCAGAGAGTGATGCGGGCAGGACCCATCTGAAACCTTTACATTATGAATGCTGTGCAGCAAATAGAAAAAGTGATTCTCTGGCAACAGGACACCAAATTCCTGTTCTCTTTGCCGCTATGAACCCCTCTGATTTAGGTAATTTGTTTGCATGTGTCTAATTCTCAATTCTATGCTCTTGAAAATAAAGAGATAGAAAATCTCTAAACTTTTGAATGATAAATACAGTTATATAACCTTTAAAAACCTCAAATACTCCAAAATGATATTAATTGAACTATTAGAACCTTGCCAATTAAGAAAATACACGAAGAGAAAAGGGATTAGGAATGCTGTGCTAGTCTTTTTATTTGATTTATCATAACAGCAACAACATATATTTGAATTATATTTGTAGGTGTGCTCCTTATGTTAAGCCTAATCTGGAGGGACTCGAAACATTGAAGACACGAACAAAATCCGTCGATTCCACACCAAAGCTTTATTGTCTAGCTTGGCCAAGCAGCCGCAACTCCAACAGAAATCTGAGGGAGAGCGCGCCAGCCCTTTGTTCTACCTAGTTTTTATAATTTTGCAAGCGGGAAGTACAGAAGCAAAAACTGTAATTAGGAGCCCTTTATCACTATTGGTTATAGTCATATGCCCTTTAACATGATAGGACTATGTTTAATTTGCAAACCATACACCATTTTGGAGAAAACAAAATTTACAAGTCAACACAATGGTAGAAAGATGTCTTTTCCTGCACCTGGCTGGCAATTCACCCCTCTCCCCACAAGTGTGGTGGAATGTCAGGGAATCCATGTTTTCCTTCCCTTGGCATTTACAATACAATGCCAAGGGCCATCCTGGTTTTATGCCAATCACACAGTACAGAGATTATTCACAAAATTTCTCTGCACACCTTAACCCAAATTAATAAAATGTTCTTCAAGCCTTTAAAATATTAAAATTGATTCTGTAGCTTTTGGTACTTTATAACACCTGTGGGTGAGGTGGCGCAGTGGCTCCTCAGGGCTCCTCATTCCCCCCTCTGAATGGGAGGATAAGACGCGGTATCTACTGAGGGGAGAGGCTGGTAGGTAGGCTGAAGCGTGGGTCAAAGGACGAGGAGATTGGCGGCCCCTAGCTGGCGTTTGACCAGTGTGGCCACCGTGCGTAGAACACAGGGGCTGATCAGGAGCACGGCAAGGAGAACCAGAATGGGACCTGCAAGGGAGGAGAGGAATGTAGTGGCCCACGAGGGCCAGGTAAACCCGGGGACCCAAAGCCCATGTGCTTCTCTGTCCAAACGGCGTTTCTCCAGTCTCTTCGGAGGTGTGGCTGGAATAAGCAATAATTAGGTATTGCTTTTTGTTAACTGGGCAGGTGAGATGGGTGGTTAGGCCCGGCACCTGTCCCCTGGATATAAAAACACCCTGTTTATATTTCAGTCCCCAACAAATCCCCCTTTTGTATTTATTAAAACTTCAAATTTGTGTGTTGTGATTCATACTTATCCAAATTCCCATGTTTGGATTTGGAGGCAGACTGGAAAATATAAAATAAACAACAATATTAAAACAGCCAATGCTAACAGATACTATGACAAGTGTCCTAATACAATGAAGTGATTAAAGATTATCAAGCAAAGTCTTAACTAATACAACAGGATCTAAAATAAAATTCTTAGTCTAAAATGTCCTTAACATGTTAATGTAATTTCACCAAGTCCATGTTGACACCATCACCACTTCATATTATTTGTAAATGTAACCCAACCCCACTTCAGTCTGAGAAGTGTCCCAAGGAGCAGGAGTCACACACATTCAGGAAAAGTCCACAAGGCACTGGCATTGTGGTCACATTTCCATGCTTTGCAGCTAGAGTCTAAGTTCCAATGACCACTGCTTCTAGCTGGTAACAATTCAGGTAGACTGGAAAAGCTGTCTGCAGCACATATGGAGACGGAGCTTCTGTTTTCTTTAAACTGGAGGGTGAACCCAGGGTGCCTTTCCCTGGAGTTCTGCAATCATGGTGTGGTGAAGAGAACCTGGGGACACACTATTCTGGGTAGTAGAGGTAAATTTGTCTAAATTAAGAGCAAGTCCCAGCCTAAAATAGGCATGGGGCATTGAGGCAAGAGGAATAAAGGAAACACTATATATTAAACAAAGCAGCAGAAAATAAGACTATCAACACCCACAACAGAGATTTTTGAGGGATAAATAAAAACCTGAATATTCAGGCAAGGCATAGTAAGTGGCCCTTGTGTCCATAAGAGAGGAGATCAGTTTACCTGCTACTTGGAAGAAATACCCTAGGCTCGTCCACAGCGACGTGAGATGGGACCGATGACCCTGGGCACCTTTAGTCTTCAGTGGCAAGCCCCAGTAGGCTGGCAGGGTCAGGTCACAGGTAGCCAGAGCAGGGCTAGAAGAGACTGAACCCTCCCTTGGAGGAGTGAGGGGGCAGTGTACCTTCCAGTGTCCCTTTTTCCCTATAGCAAAGGTATGTCCCTGGTGGGAGCCGAGAAGACTGGCAGGCTTTAGCTCAATGACCTTCCTTTCCACTCTTGAAGCAGGGCCCTGATGGAGTCCTATGAAGCCCCTTCGGGGCGTTGGAGCCTTTATGGGCATATGCCAAGAGCTGGTATTTTGCCTGATCTCTTTTTGGGCTCTGTCTGCCTTTTCTGTTCCTCTCTTGATCATTATAGACCTTAAACACCATTCTCAGAAGAGCTTGTTGAGGGGTTTGAGGGTCCCCATCTGTCTATATAAACTTTTTCCGTATATCTAGAGCTGATTGGAAAAAGACAAAACAGCATTATCAGCTGGATCAGATAAAAGAGGGTAGAAGTTTGCAGGAGAAAGAAAAGAAGTTTGGCATCTCCTGTAGGATTCCAGAGTCTCTCAGCTGCTAAATAAACCTGCACATCAGCATTCAAAAGAAAAATTTTTTAAAGTAAAAAGCATGATAAAATAGATTTGCAGGAGTTCCAGGATATGACTCCTTCCCCCTTTTTAAAGATTATTTATAATTGACCTTTAAGCATTTGTTGAGCACACTTTATAATACCTTTACTTCAAAATTGTAAGAAATACTTGTCTTTATGTTAATTTAACAAAACATAGTAAATGCATTTTCAAGTAACATTCCCATACTTATTAAAACATTTTTACCCCATTAATTAACAGGCAAATTAAAGAGCACAATAAGGCTGGAAAATTCCAGTGTGGCTTTCATTATTTTCCTATATTATTAACAAAAATCTACACCGTTGTTAGGTAAATCTACTCTGCTTCAAGCTTTGCAGCTTGCAGCAGCAGCCTGAAGTTTGAAGCAATTTAGCCAAAATTAGCAAGTCTTTAGGATTCACATTCCATTCTATTTAAATTTAAGAGAGCACGCTATATTTATTCCAATTAAAATTAAAAATTTGTAGGGATGATATTTTATTTTTTCAATATTAAAGCCGGCATTTCCAATTTTTTCATGCAAGAACTTAAAACATCACATTTAGACAACATTAAACAAAGACCAAACACAAACAAGGATCAGACAAGGTAAACAAATCAGAGAGAAACCCGGGATTTTAGAGATTAGAACATAGCCTGCTTGATCTTTATGCAGGGCTATTATGATAGAAACAAAAAGATAGAAACTAACAGAACTCTCTCGAAAAAGTTTGAGAAAGGCCGTTTATGAAATTCTGTTTAGCCACATCTGAACAGGTGTTCCCTTTGCTATCATTTCAGGCATAGAACAGTAAAGAAATAAAATGAGTTTAGAGAAAGAGAATAACTGGAAAAATCTGTATTTTACCCAAACTCTTAAGTATTTCTACTTACTAAAGAAAATCATATAATAACACAACTTTAAAAAGCATCTCAGTCTTCTAATCATTCATAAATTCTAATAGCTGCTACAACCAGCAGCTGAAATCCCTCCATTTCCACCCCCGCTGAATGGCAGGTTTAGCTTATCTGGGAGGGGAATATTTTCACGCTCCTCTCCTGGGGTTGGGACTCCCTGGCAGAACCCAACCTCGCTCGCACAAAGGTCAGCCTGCTGTAGAGCCGCCACCCCCGCGGCCACAGGGATTTGGGCCCCGGGGGCTTGGAGGCGCTTCCTCTGCTGCTGCGCCTCCAGCTCGTAGGAGCTGCACATTCCTGCAAAGGAGGCTGTGCTGTGCACCTGGCCTGTGCCACCCGTGAGACACGTCCCGTCTGCTGCCTGCGTGTCCTCGCAGAACATGCTTTCTTCGCCGCCCACGTGAGTGGCCGCCTGCGCATCCAAGAGGGGACCATGGCCGGGCCGCACTGGTGGCTGCTCGGACTCAAGGCGGTGGCTGCCACGGCTCCTTGTGCTTGTGCTACTGGGTACTTGGCGGCTTCCAGAGCCTTGTATTTGGGGGCGCCTTCCCTGCTGCACACCTTTTGTATGCGGATTCCGAGCACTGGCCAGAGCTCTCTCCCGCCCCATTTGTGTCTTTTTCGCCCCGCTGACCTGGGAAGCCATCGCTTCTGCCTCTGCTGTTGCCTGCTCGCTTCACCTTAGTGGCACGGGGCAGGGCAAGCTGCGAGGCAGCGCAAACCCTAGTCTGCGGGCGGCCCTGTCCCTGCCGCTTTACCGGCTCTCGGCTCATCGCCCTGCCTGGGAAGGCCAGCCTTCTGCTCTTTGGAGCTGAGATTTCCAAGGGCCGGAGACAAAGGCTTTGGGAGCAGAGGGCTGCAGAGCCACAAAGTTTAAAATGGCCACAGCCGCGATATTCCCATCTCCCGAGTTACTCTCAGACTCCAAGCTCTTACACTTACACTCCTCTGTTTCTACCTCATTCTGATCAAACAACTTATTCTCAAATAAAAACATTTGTACAAAAAGAAAAAGGTTCCTCACTTTTGAACCTAGTACTGCCATAGTTATTTACTCCCAAATTATTACTGTACTCTCCCACCACACTGAACTTAAAAGCTTCACTCTCTAAAAGCTTTAACTTACTTTGTGTGCTCACTTCTGGGGGAGTTCCATTACCTCTTCGCTTTCCCTTCTGCCACCCATGTCTGGCTGTGGGGAGAATAGGACCAAGATGAATGTAGTGACAAAAACAGATAGACAAACAGCAAAAACAGATAGACAAACAGGCGCCACTCTTCCCTTGAGCTCAGAATATCTAAACTCAAACAGGGTTCTCTAAAAGCGGGATGCCCTCCCAAATCTCCTAACCTCACGTCCGAGGGGAGACGGCCACTGGCTCCCTCCCGGCTCATCAGCCAGGGCTCGCGTGGCAAACAGTTGCGACCTTGTTCTACTTACCCGGGGTTGAACAAGAAAGCTCCCGTGTACAGACCGACGGTGGTCCCTTGATCATGGATGAGCCCTCAAAATGTTAAGCCTAATCTGGAGGGATTCAAAACATTGAAGACACGAACAAAATCCGTCGATTCCACACCAAACTTTATTGTCTAGCTTGGCCAAGCAGCGGCAACTCCAACAGAAATCTGAGGGAGAGCGCCCTGGCCCTTTGTTCTACCTAGTTTTTATAGTTTTGCAAGCGGGAAGTATAGAAACAAAAATTGTAGTTAGGAGCCCTTTATCACTATTGGTTATAGTCATATGCCCTTTAACATGATAGGACTATGTTTAATTTGCAAACCATACACCATTTTGGAGAAAACAAAATTTACAAGTCAACACAATGGTAGAAAGGTGTCTCTTCCTGCACTTGGCTAGCCATTCAGATGTGGTGGAATGTCAGGGAATTCATGTTTTCCTCCCCTCTGCATTTACAATACAATGTCAAGGGCCATCCTGGTTTTATGCCAATCACACAGTACAGAGATTATTCACAAAATTTCTCTGCACACCTTAACCCAAATTAATAAAATGTTCTTCAAGCCTTTTAGAATATTAATATAGATTCTGTAGCTTTTGGTACTTTACAACACCTGCGAGTGAAGTGGTGCAGTGGCTCCTCACTTAGATATGCTATTCTCAAACATGCCACTTGGGCACATTGATTATTTTGAGCAAATTCCGAGTGAGAGACTCTGCATTCCTTTCATCTGCCTAAAGACAGAACCTCCAAAAAGATTCAATAGTCACAGATCCTTTCCCCAGGAGTCTCATTAACACAGGACATTGACTCTTGTCACAGCAGAGGAGGCTATAAGTGGACACCACACCCAAACTTGGTCACAAACTCTTCTACCTCCCATTATTCTTCTAAAGATGCATCCATCTTTTCTAAAAATCATTTATTGTCCCCCAAGAAGCCTATGTCTCTCCTCCACTTTCCCTGTTAAGATGGTGTTTAATTCTGATTTTAAGCCACCTCGGGGAGTCACTCATTTTCCCTGGGCATCCATGTGTATATGAGGTATATATGTTATAAACTTCTTTGTTTTTCTCTTGTTAATCTGTCTTTTATTACAGGGGGCTCATAATAATGCAGGAAGGTAGAGGAAAAATTATTTTTCTGCCCTGCAGTGCATGCACACACACACCCACACACCATATATATATACATATATATTCCCAGAAACATGTAGCTTTTTCTTCATGCTACTCTCTAACTATATCTCAAGGTATATGCCTTGGGCCCCTTTTCAATATCTGCTCCCTCTTAGAAGGTACTGTGGTCCTAATACTACAGTAATATAATGTTATAGTAATATAAAAATATAGAAAAATATGGAAGATATATAGAAATAAGTTAGGATATAATATTAAAAGCAATTAAGGAAAGTGAATAAGGCTATGACATTTGGACAGAAATTAATCTAGTATGTACAGATGATAGACAGACTGCTTTGTGCAGGGCCCAATTAGTGTGTGTGTGAAGTATTATATATAGATAAGAAGTGGCTTGAAGTCATAGCTCTGTAAATTAACATAAACAAGAAGCTTCTCTAGGAACACCTTAAAAGTGGTTTGATGTGACATTTCAGCAGATGAACATATAAAAGGCTCCCTGTGAAGAATTCCCCAAAAGGTGGTTTGAGGTGATAATCCTGTAGATTGACAATTGTTAGAAGGCCTTGGCCAGAAAAGGTACTAAAGCTAAGGACCCCCTGCTGCGGTAGTCACCCAGACTCCAACGTGAACGTGGACTGTCTCCACGCCACTCTGACCAAGGACAGCCAAGAGGAGCATGTTGACAAGGCCACCTTAAGCTGTACCCAGGCACGCCCAAAGGATCTGTGAGTAATAAACTGCCTGTGTGATTTTTGCAACTAACTTGTGTGTAGGTCTTGTCTTTCCTCCAGTGGCTGTTGGCCTGGGCACTGATAAGTCGAATCCTCATGGCTGCCTCAAGAGTAGTCTTGAAGAGGTTGCCAGCCCTGCTGTTAAACAGGAGTGTCCCACAGCGCAGGGAATTTGAATCGGAACGCCTCATCGACATAGAGCTTGGGCTCTACTGGGACACCTAAGTTAGAAACAACTGTGCTCAGCAAACCCTTAAACTCCCTTCTGACCTACTGGGCCTGAACCATGACCAGAAACAAACCCCAGTGGCATTATTCTCCAGACTCTTTGCAAAGTGGGAGGAGTTATATTAATTTCCACTTCTGCTGTATCAAATTTACCACAAATGTAATGTCTTAACCCCAATAATAATAACAGATAATAATACTAATAACTACATTTATGTTGAGTTCTGGAGAACAGAAGTCCACCATGGACGTGTCTTACTGGGCCAGAACCATGGTGCATGCAGCACTAATTTCCTTTCTGGAGGCTGTAGGGGAGAATCCACATCCTTACCTTTTTCTATTTCCATAGGTGCACATATCCTGGCTCGTGACCTTCTTTCTCCATCTTGAAAGCCAGCAACGTTGGGCTGAATCCTTCTCCCAGGCCAGCCCTCTGGGGCCTCCTACTCTGTCTCTCCTCCATCCCCCACCTTTTTTAAGGGCTCTGTGATTAGACTGACGCCACCTGGATAATCCAGGAGTACACACATGCACACGTTCTTTCATAGTGAGAGTCTGAGGATAATCTTAATGTCTAAGTCTTTGCCAGAGTTAATTTCTACCTTTTTTTAAAAAAAACAAAGCATACATGCACATATGCATATGGTTAAAAATCAAGTAATTTAGAGGAACTCATAATGAAATTCATCAGTGTTCTATTTGAATTCCTTTTTTCTGAAAAAAAAAAGTTTCTCTTTTTAGAAGCTGACTTGCATTCTTTTCCTGGCTTTGGCTTCTTATTCTGTGAATTATTTTTAAAATTATTTCTTCATGTTATCAATTTTGTGCTTTAATCTCTAATAATTTATCTTATACTACTTTATTTAGTCTCCTTCCTCTTACCAATATAGTTCTATCACATCTTTAGTTCCTCTATAATTTAAATTATAAACATGATAAAAGTGAGGGGCTGAAAAGATTTTATAGTTATGATGATGCAGTCATGAGAAACCATGTTTTTTTTTTGTGTGTTTTTTTTTTTATAATTTTATTTTTTTAATGGGGCGACATCAATAAATCAGGATACATATATTCAAAGATCAACAAGTCCAGGTTATCTTGTCGTTCAATTATGATGCATACCCATCACCCAAAGTCAGATTGTCCTCTGTCACCTTCTATCTAGTTTTCTTTGTGCCCCTCCCCTTCCCCCTTTCCCTCTCCCTTTCCCCCCTCCCCCCGTAACCACCACACTCTTATCAATGTCTCTTAGTTTCACTTTTATGTCCCACCTACGTATGGAATAATGCAGTTCCTGTTTTTTTCTGATTTACTTATTTCACTTCGTATAATGTTATCAAGATCCCACCATTTTGCTGTAAATGATCCGATGTCATCATTTCTTATGGCTGAGTAGTATTCCATAGTATATATGTGCCACATCTTCTTTATCCAGTTGTCTATTGACGGGCTTTTTGGTTGTTTCCATGTCCTGGCCACTGTGAACAATGCTGCAATGAACATGGGGCTGCATGTGTCTTTACATATCAATGTTTCTGAGTTTTTGGGGTATATACCCAGTAGAGGGATTGCTGGGTCATAAGGTAGTTCTATTTTCAGTTTTTTGAGGAACCATCATACTTTCTTCCATAATGGTTGTACTACTTTACATTCCCACCAACAGTGGATGAGGGTTCCTTTTTCTCCACAGCCTCTCCAACATTTGCTATTACCTGTCTTGTTAATAATAGCTAATCGAACAGGTGTGAGGTGGTATCTCATTGCAGTTTTGATTTGCATTTCTCTAATAACTAAAGAAGATGAGCATCTTTTCATATATCTGTTGGCCATTTGTACTTCCTCCTGGGAGAAGTGTCTGTTCATGTCCTCTTCCCATTTTTTTATTGGATTGTTTGTTTGTTTGTTGTTGAGTTTTATGAGTTCTTTGTAAATTTTGGATATTAGGCCCTTATCTGAGCTGTTGTTTGAAAATATCATTTCCCATTTAGTTGGCTTTCTGTTTATTGTGTTACCAGTTTCTCTTGCTGAGCAAAAACTTCTTAGTCTGATGTAGTCCCATTCATTAATTTTTGCCTTCACTTCTCTTGCCATTGGAGTCAAATTCATAAAATGCTCTTTAAAACCCAGGTCCATGAGTTTAGTACCTATGTCTTCTTCTATATACTTTATTGTTTCAGGTCTTATGTTTAGATCTTTGATCCATTTTGAGTTAATTTTAGTACAGGGGGACATACTGTAGTCCAGTTTCATTCTTTTGCATGTAGCTTTCCAGTTTTCCCAGCACCATTTATTGAAGAGGCTTTCTTTTCTCCATTGTATGTTCTTGGCCCCTTTATAAAAATTATTTTACTATATATATGTGGTTTTATTTCTGGACTTTCTATTCTGTTCCATTGGTCTGAGTGTCTATTTTTCTGCCAATACCATGCTGTTTTGATTGTCGTGGCCCTATAATATAGTTTGAAGTCAGGTATTGAAATGCCCCCAGCTTCATTCTTTTTCTTTAGGATTGCTTTGGCTATTCGGGGTTTTTTATAGTTCCATATAAATCTGATGATTTTTTGCTCTATTTCTTTAAAAAATGTCATTGGAATTTTGATGGGAATTGCATTAAATTTGTATATTGCTTTGGGTAACATAGCCATCTTGATTATATTTATTCTTCCTAACCAAGAACAAGGAATATTCTTCCATCTCATTATATCTTTCTCAATTTCTCTTAACAATGGTTTATAGTTTTCATTATATAAGTCCTTTACATTCTTTGTTATGTTTATTCCTAAGTATTTTATTTTTTTTGTTGCAATCGTGAAGGGGATTGTTCTTTTGAGTTCATTCTCAATTGTTTCATTGTTGGCATATAGGAAGGCTATTGACTTCTGTATGTTAATTTTGTATCCTGCGACCTTACTGTATTGGCTTATTGTTTCTAGTAGTCTTTTTGTGGATTCTTTGGGGTTTTCGATGTATAGGATCATATCATCTGCAAAAAGTGATATCTTTACTTCTTCTTTTCCGATATGGATGCCTTTTATTTCTTTGTCTTGTCTGATTGCTCTGGCTAGAACCTCTAGTACCACATTAAATAAGAGTGGAGAGAGTGGACAACCCTGTCCTGTTCCTGATTTAAAGGGGAAAGCCTTCAGTTTTGTGCCATTTAATATGATGTTAGCTGATGGTTTATCATATATGGCCTTTATCATGTTGAGATATTTTCCTTCTATACCCATTTTGTTGAGTCTTAAACATAAAATTGTGTTGTATTTTATCGAAAGCCTTTTCTGCGTCTATTGATAAGATCATGTGGTTTTTGTTCTTTGTTTTGTTGATATGGTGTATTATGTTAACCGTTTTACATATGTTGAACCATCCTTGAGATTCTGGGATGAATCCCACTTGATCATGATGTATTATTTTTTTAATATGTTGTTGTATTCGATTTGCTAGTATTTTGTTTAGTATTTTAGCATCTGTATTCATTAGAGATATTGGTCTGTAGTTTTCTTTTTTTGTGCCATCCTTGCCTGGTTTTGGTATGAGGGTTATATTGGCCTCATAAAATATGTTTGGAAGTATTGCTTCTTCTTCAATTTTTTGGAAGACTTTCAGTAGAATAGGAACCAAGTCTTCTTTGAATGTTTGATAAAATTTGCTGGTATAGCCGTCAGGTCCTGGACTTTTATTTTGGGGGAGGTTTTTAATGGTTTTTTCTATTTCTTCTCTACTAATAGGTCTGTTTAGGCTTTCTGCTTCTTCTTGACTCAGTCTAGGAAGGTTGTATTGTTCTAGGAATTTATCCATTTCTTCTAGATGGTTGAATTTAGTGGCATAAAGTTTTCCATAGTATTCTACAATAATTCTTTGTATATCTACAGTGTCCGTGGTGATTTCTCCTCTTTCATTTTGGATTTTGTTTATATGAATTCTTTCTCTTTTTTCCTTGGTAAGTCTTGCCAAGGGTTTGTCAATTTTATTGATCTTTTCAAAGAACCAGCTCTTTGTTCTATTAATTTTTTCTATAGTTTTACTGTTCTCTATTTCATTTATTTCTGCTCTGATTTTTATTATCTCCTTTCTTCGGCTAGTTTTGGGTTGTTTTTGTTCTTCTTTTTCTAGTTCCTTAAGGTGTGAAGTTAAGTGGTTCACTTGGGCTGTCTCTTATTTGTTCATATATGCCTGAAGTGATATGAACTTCCCTCTTATCACTGCTTTTGCTGCATCCCATAGATTCTGATATGTCGTATTATCATTTTCATTAGTCTGTATATATCTTTTGATCTCTGCACTTATTTCTTCTTTGACCCATTCATTTTTTAAAAGTATGTTGTTTAGTTTCCACATTTTTGTGGGATTTTTTTCCTCCTTTTTGCAGTTGAATTCTAGTTTCAAGGCTTTATGATCAGAAAATATGCTTGGTACAACTTTGATTTTTCTGAATTTGCTGATGTTGTTTTTGTGGCCCAACATATGGTCAATTCTTGAGAATGTTCCATGTACACTGGAGAAAAATGTATACTCAGTCACTTTGGGATGAAATGTCCTGTAGATGTCTATCATATCCAGGTGCTCTAGTGTTTTGTTTAAGGCCACTATATCTTTGTTGATTCTCTGTTTGGATGACCGGTCTAGAGCCGTCAGTGGTGTATTGAGGTCTCCAAGTATGATTGTATTTTTGTCAGTTTTTGTTTTAAGGTCAATAAGTAGCTGTCTTATATATTTTGGTGCTCCTTGGTTTGGTGCATATATATTAAGAATTGTTATGTCTTCTTGATTCAGTGTCCCCTTAGCCATTATGAAATGGCCATTTTTGTCTCTGAGTACTTTTGTTGTCTTGTAGTCAGCATTATCAGATATGAATATTGCTACGCCTGCTTTTTTTTGGATGTTATTTGCTTGGAGTATTGTTTTCCAGCCTTTCACTTTGAGTTTGTTTTTATCCTTGTTACTTAGATGAGTTTCCTGTAGGTAGCATACAGTTGGATTTTCTTTTTTAATCCATTCTGCTACTCTGTGTCTTTTTATTGGTGAGTATAATCCGTTTACATTTAATGTAATTATTGACGCTTGTGAGTTCCCTATTGCCATTTTATAGATTGCTTTCTCTTAGTTTTGTGTCTTGTTTGATCCTTCTCTTTCATTTTTTTATCTTTTGTTTTTATTTGGTTGTATTCCATACATCTTTCCACTGTTGCTATCTTTTTTATCTCATGTGCTTCTGTGGTGGTTTTTTCAATGGTGGTTACCTTTAGGTAATGAAAAGGGTTCCTACCCTGTTCATTGTAGCGCACTATTTTGTGAGTAATTTTGCACTCCATCGTCCTTTGGTACTGTTAATCTCCATCCTCTCCCCCCTTTGTTTTCGTTGTTGTCACAGTTTAAATTTGGTTTTATTGTGTTCTTCTTGGAGCTTTTACTTGTGGCTTTATTTTTTTTTTGTTCTTTGTATCTGATTGGAGAACCCCTTTTAGTAATTCCTGGAGTAGGGGTTTTCTGATGATAAATTCCCTCATCTTCTCTGTATCTGTGAATGTTTTTATTTCTCCTTCATATTTGAAGAATAGCTTTGATGGGTATAGTATTCGTGGCTGAAAGTTCCTCCCTTTCAGGACTTTAAATATGGGGTCCACTCTCTTCTAGCTTGTAGAGTTTCTGCTGAGAAATCTAATGATACTCTAATGGGCCTTCCTTTATATGTTGTATTATTCTTTTCCCTGGCTGCCTTGAGAATTTTTTCTTTGCCATTGGTTTGTGTCAATTTCATTATGATATGCCTTGGAGTAGGTTTGTTGGGGTTAAGAAAACTCGGAGTTCTGTTTGCTTCATGAATTTGAGGCTTTAGTTCTTTCCACAGGCTTGGGAAGTTCTCATCTGTTATTTGTTTGAGTATGTTCTCCATTCCATTTTCTCTCTCTTCTCTCTCTGATATACCTATTATTCTTATGTTTTTCTTTCTGATGGAGTCAGATAATTCTTGTAGGGCTATCTCATTTTTTTTAATTTTTGAGTCTCTTTCTTCCTTTCTCTGTTGTGTCTCAAGTTGCTTGTCTTCTATTTCACTAATCCTCTCTTCTATCTGGCCTGTTCTATTAGCCAAGCTTGTTACCTCTTTTTTCAGCTCGTGAATTGAGTTTTTCATCTCTGTTTGATTTGTTTTTATAGTTTCAATTTCCTTGGTAATATATTCTTTGTGTTCGTTGAGTTGTTTTCTGAGCTCCCTAAATTGCCTTTCTGTGTTTTCTTGTATATCTCTGAGTATTTTTAGGATTTCTATCTTGAATTCTCTGTCATTTAACTCCAAGGTTTCCAATATATTAAATTTTTTCTCCATAGATTTTTCCTCTTCTATCTGTGTTACCTCTCTTTCTTTTGTATCCATGATATTCGATTTTCGCTTCCTTAATGGCATCTTAGGGTGGTTTTGTTGATAGTATTAATGAGATTTAATAAAAAATAAAAAGTTAAAAAAATAAAAAATTGAAAAAAGTTGTTTTTTTTAAAAAAAATTAATAATGAAATAAATAAAAATAAAATAAAATAAAAATTTTAAAAAAGGAAATTATTCCCCCCCCTCCTTTTTATCTCTCCTCTCCTCTCCCCTCTTTCTTGAGAAAATCTTGTGGTGAACTGTGAATTATATTGTATTTAATAGAACAAACAATGCCTGTAATGGAGGGCCTGAATTGGGGAAAAGTAATAAGGGGCAAGAAAAAATAAATAAATAAATAAAAGGGGTGGGGTTATAGACCCACAAAAAGCAAATAATGAAAAAATTTGGATCAAGAATAAAATGATTTGCGTTTAGGTGTTGGTTGACTAAGAATTATGATGAGAGGAGTAAGAGGGAAGCAGGAAAATGGGGGGACATAGCGTGCGGAGGACCCGGGTTCGATTCCCGGCCAGGGCACACAGGAGAAGCGCCCATTTGCTTCTCCACCCCTCCGGCGCTTTCCTCTCTGTCTCTCTCTTCCCCTCCCGCAGCCAAGGCTCCATTGGAGCAAAGATGGCCCGGGCGCTGGGGATGGCTCTGTGGCCTCTGCCTCAGGCGCTAGAGTGGCTCTGGTCGCAACATGGCGACGCCCAGAATGGGCAGAGCATCGCCCCTGGTGGGCGTGCCGGGTGGATCCCGGTCGGGCGCATGCGGGAGTCTGTCTGACTGTCTCTCCCTGTTTCCAGCTTCAGAAAAATGAAAAAAAAAAAAAAAAGAAAATGGGGGGACAAATTAAAAAATTACTATTGTATTTAGTGGAACAAGAGCTTGATAAAATGGAGAGCCAGGGATGGGAGCACTGCTAGTGAGTTAAAAAGGTGAAGTAAAAAACCCCCAAAATGCCACAAACATAAGTTTGAATCCCAGATAAAATAATTTGTTATTGAGGTTTGAATGAGAAGAGATGTAAAGGAAAAAGGAAGAAACAAATATATAGGGAGAAAAGAAGAGAGAGAGAGAGAGAGAAAAGAGGGATCCACTAAAAGAAGAAAAAAGAAAAAAGAGGAGAGAGAGAGAGAGAAAGAGAGTTAAGGGTTTTGGAGTGCAACCCTCATAGAGAGAAAGAAAGAGGAAAGAAAAGATAATGGGAGATGTAACACTTATGGGTAGTGTAGTTCAAGGAGAGGAGAGAGTAAGACCGGTAGGGAGTTAAACGACCAAATTGGAGGAGGAAAAAAAGAAAAAAGAAAAAAAAATCAAGGATGAAGATAAGAGAAACAAACAAACAAATATAATAAAATGAGATAGGTTATAAAGTCTGCAGATTATTCTTGATTTTGAGAGGTTATCTTCTTGCTTTTTCTTTTCTCTCCCTCTTCCTGGTTGGTGACTCTGTATCCCGGGTTCTGCCCCTTTGGCACGCTCAGGTAGAGGTTTGCAGTTGATAAGTCTCTATGGCGATGTCATGTATTGTGCTTCAGTCTCGTTGGCAGTCGAGGCTCATTAGCATTTATAGGCTCCGACAGTGAGAGAGTCCGTGTTCCAGGAGCCTCTCTCCTAGTCTTTCCTTCCTCAACCAGCAGCCTGAGAATCCAGCTATGGGGTTGCTGCTGCCTCTGCCTGGATAGTAAGAGGCCCAAAGAGCGGGCAACTCTCCACTCTTATTTCCACTCAGCACAGGACTCTGGGTAAGGCTCAGTCAGTCAGAGCTGCTAGCATAATCAGCCGGGGCTTTCGCCTACTCAAAGACCTCTGGCTCTGTCACTCTGTCCGGTAACATGGGCGGGTCTGCGCGCGCAGACCAGGATGTTAGACCGGAAGTCTCGCCCTCTGAGTGAAACCCCCCGCCCGCACTGAAAAGTTCCAATGTTGGAATTGGCTCTCGCTCGTCCCCGTGTGCCGCTCTTTCAAGGCGCTGGGGCAGCCCGTGACTCCGCCCTCGGCCCACACAAAGGTCCCCGACTCTGCCCCTCCATGGGACAACACAGGCTCCCACTCCGGAGGTGCTGGGAGGAGTCTCCTTCCCACTCTCCGTGCGTGCAGACCAGGATGTGAGGCCAGAGTCTCGCCCTCTTAGTGAAACCTCCCGCCCGCACTGAAAAGTTCCAGTGTTGGAATTAGCTCTCGCTTCCTCCCCGTGTGCGGCTCTCCCCGGGTGCTGGGGCAGCCCGGAGGCTTTCGGCCCACACAAAGGCCTCTGACTCTGCCTCTCTGTGGAGTAACACGGGCGCACTCTCCGGGGGCTTTGGAAGGAATCTCTCGCCCACTATGCGCCTACCAGGGGATCAGGTAAAATGGCCACCCCGCTTGTCTTTCTTTGTCTGGGTTTGGCGCGAGCGTTAGTTGTATTGCCCAGGTTGTCACAGGAACAGTTTTTCCTTGGCTTAGATCTCCATTCCACAGCCTGGTTCGGCCGTTTGTGCCGCGGCCTGGATCTATTCACCCCCTTTGCCCGCCTTAGTTTCTATATTCTCAGTTTCCAGTGAAAATCGCCCTGTTTAGGTTAGTAAGGAAGGCGGAGCATTTCTTACTCCCTATTTCCTTCGGGGTTTGGTTATATATTTAGCCAATTTTTCGCTCGATCATACCTTTGGGTGTATTGCGAAACATCTGGAGGCTCCAAGGATAGGTTTTTCTGTTTCTGGTTGAAGATCTTGTTGAAGTTTGGGGGAGATTTATCGGTATCGCTTCCTACTCCGCCATTACTCTGACGTAATCAAACCATGTTTTTTAATGAGTTAATAACATGGTAAAGATATACTTAAAATTAAGTTAAAACTTAAACATACATATTTATTATTATATGTTTCAAATTTTTAAAAAATGTAAATTCCTTATTATAAAAGTATAAAATTATATAAACAATAAAGTTAATAATGTTTATCTCAGAAGAACATGTAATAAATACATACTACTTTTGTAATTAAAAATATTTAGATGGAAATACATCTCTTTGTTAAGTAAAAGGAATAAAAAACCCTGAGAGCCAAGGAAAGAGGGGCCTTGTTTCAGGTCCTGCTTTTCCACTACATGGATTTGGGGTGCTGATCCCACCCAAGCCTTCTTTTCTTACTTAAAATATGCCAACTGGTGGCAGTCCAGGAATCCAAATTATTATAAAAATGCACAATATCATCAGAACTTTTAAAAATAAAATTTCTAATTAAGTGCATAATACATATGTATGAGTGCATTGTCTTTTGTAAAGAAGACACAGCTGCTTGCTATGGGTGTAAAATCCCATTTAAAAATTGTAATCCCCTGCTAATGATCTAAAAGAAAAGGCAATAACATTTTACTTTAATATTAAGTGTTTTTAATGTGAGGGGAGCCTTCACTTTTTCAGTATTAATTAAAAACAGTTATATTTTTTATGGTAGTATATCCCATCTCTAAAGAAATACCATTATTAAAAACCAAAGCCGAGAAAAATGGTGCTGTAAGGGGCCATACCGATAAATCTCCCCCAAAATTCAACAAGATCTTCAACCAGAGACAGAAAAATCTATCCTTGGAGCCTCCAACAGTTCCACACTAAACGCAAAGGTATGATCGAGGGAAAAATTGACTAAATATATAATCAACCCCGAAGGAAATAAGACAAAGGAAGAAACACTCCGCCTTCCTCACTAACCCAAATAAGGACTGCTTTCACTTGGAGCTGAGAGTATAGGAACTGAGGCAGGCATAGGGTGTGAATAGTACCAGGCTGTGGCACAAACATCTGAACCAAGCTGTGGCACGGACATCCAAGCCGAAGAAAAATTGTGCTTGTGGCAACCCAGTCAACACAAGCTAACGCTCGCGCCAAGTCCAGACAAAGAAAAACAAGTGGGGCAGCCATCCGCCCCGATCTCCTGGTCGGTGCATGCAGATAATGTGTGAAAGATTCCTCCTAGAGTCCCGGGAGTGGGCGCCCATGTTACGGGACAGAGGGGCAAAGTCAGAGGCCTTTGTGTGGGCTTAATCAGAGTCTCGGGGTCACCCCTGGCCCTGAAAAGCAGAGCGCAAGGAGTGAGCAGGAGTGAAATTCCCTATGCTTAAACTTTTCTGTGCGGGCGGGGCACCTCACCCGGAGTGAGAGGCAGCCAGCCAGCCTGATATCCTGGTTGGCGAGCAAGGACAGTGGGCGAGAGATTCCCCCGGGAGTGGGCACCCGTGTTACCATACAGAGGGGCAGAGTCAGAGGCCTTTGCATGAGCTGTGACTGGAGTCTCAGTGTCACTGACCCTGCGCCCTGAAGAGCAGTGCGCGAAAGCAAGATTCCCTATACTTGAACTTCTCCAGGCAGGTGGGGTGCCTCACGCAGCCATACAAGCTAACAGACCCATGAAGGATTAGTTTAACCCACAGTCTGCTCGCCTCCCAGCTGACCTATGCGACCCTAACTGACAAGATCTCTCTCAGGTCAGTGATCTATTACAAGAGGGAAGATAATTTTTAGTACCTCTTGTTATGCTATGTACATAGGGGTGGGGGAAATCTCTGATTGGCAGAGCTTGCCTACTCAGGGCTACATGTTAAAAAGAGGGATTTGGCAGCTTGTAAGTCCTCCTGCTTTGCAAACAGTGACTAGGGCATCTTCTACCCAGCCAAAACAGGTTACAAAGTGCCAAAAGCCTGGAGAAAGGGGTCTCACAGAGTGCTGAGGCATTCAGGACGTGCCTAGAGGCACATAGAAAGGCACCTTGAAAACAATTGGCTCCCAACCCCGCCTGATTATGCTAGCAACTCTGACTGAATGAGCCTTATCCAGAGCCCTGCACTGAGTGGGAATAGAGTGGGGATTTGCCAGCTCTTTGAGCCTCTTACTCTCCAGGCAGAGGCAACAGCAACCCCATAGCTGGATCATCAGGCTGCAAATTCAGGAAGGAAAGACTAGGAGAGAGGCTCTGGGAAAACAGACTCTCTCATTGGTGGAGCCTGCAAATGCTAATGAGCATCGACTGCCAATGAGACTGAAGCCCAATATATGACATTGCCATAGAGACTTAACAACTGCAAACCTCTACCTAAACATGTCACAGGGGCAAAACCTGGGGTACAGAGTCACCGAACAGGAAGAGGGAGAGAAAAGAAAGAGCAAGAAGATAACCTCTCAAAATCAAGAATAATCCACAGACTTTATAACCTATCCAATTTTATTATATTTGTTTGTTTGTTTCTCTTATCTTCTTGTCTTGATTATTTTCTTCCTTTTCCAATTTGGTCGTGTAATTCTCTGCAAGTCTTACTCTCTCCTCTCCTTGATCTACACTACCCATAAGTGCTACATCTCTCATTATCTTTCCTTTCCTCCTCCTTTCTCTCTATGAGGGTTGCATTCCAAAACCCTTAAATCTCTCTCTCTTTCCTTTTGTTCTTTTTTTCTTCTTTTTGTGTTTTCCTCTTTCTTTTTTTCTCCCTTACATTTACTCTCATTCAATCCTCAATCACGAACAAATTATTTTATTTGGGACTCAAGTTTTTCTTTGTGGTGCTTTGGGGGTTATTTACTTCGCTTTTAAAACTCACTAGCAGTGCTCCCAACCTTGGCTTTCCCTTTTATCTAGTTTTTGCTCCACTAAATACAATAGGAATTTTTTGAATTTTTTTCCATTTTTCCTGTTTCCCTCTTATTCCTCTCATTATATCTCTTAGTTAACCATCACCTAAAAATAAATTATTTTATTCTTGACCCAAATTTTTTCCTTTTTTGCATTTTGTGGGTTCATACCCCCTTTTTTGCCGCTTTATCACTTCTCCCCAATGCAGGCCCTCATTATAGGTAGTTTTTGTTCTATTTAGCACAATATAATTCACAGTTCACCACAAGATTTTCTCAAGAAGGAGGGGAGAGGAGAGGAATGAAAAAAAAGGGAAATAATAATTTATTTTTAATTTTTTTAACTTTTTATTTTTTATTAATTCTCATTAGTACTATCAACAAAACCACCCACAGATGCCATTAAGAAAAAGGAAATCAAATATCATGGATAGAAAAGAAAGAGAGGTAGCACAGATAGATGAGAAAAAATCTATGGAGAAAAAATTTAATATATTGGAAACCTTGGAGCTAAATGACAGAGAATATAAAATAGAAATCCTAAAAATACTCAGAGATATACAAGAAAACACAGAAAGGCAATTTAGGGAGCTCAGAAAACAACTCAACGAACACAAAGAATATATTACCAAGGAAATTGAAACTATAAAAACAAATCAAACAGAGATGAAAAACTCAATTCACGAGCTGAAAAATGAGGTAACAAGCTCAGCTAACAGAACAGGCCAGATAGAAGGTAGGATTAGTGAAATAGAAGACAAGCAACTTGAAGCACAACAGAGAGAAGAAGAGACTCAAAAATTAAAAAAAAAAAGAAATCCCTACAGGAATTGTCTGACTCCATCAAAAAGAATAACATAAGAATAATAGGTATATCAGAGGGAGAAGAGAGAGAAAATGGAATGGAGAACATATTCAAACAAATAATAGATGAGAACTTCCCAAGCCTATGGAAAGAACTAAAGCCTCTCAAGAAGCAACCAGAACTCCGAATTTTCTTAACCCCAACAAACCTACTCCAAGGCACATCATAATGAAATTGGCACAAACCAACGACAAAGAAAAAATTCTCAAGGCAGTCAGGGAAAAGAAGAATACAACATATAAAGGAAGGCCCATTAGATTATCATCAGATTTCTCAACAGAAACTCTACAAGCTAGAAGAGAGTGGACCCCAATATTTAAAGTCCTGAAAGAGAGGAACTTTCAGCCAATAATATTATACCCATCAAAGCTACCCTTCAAATACGAAGGAGAAATAAAAACATTCACAGATACAGAAAAGATGAGGGAATTAATCATCAGAAAACCCTCAATCCAGGAATTACTAAAGGGGGTTTTCCAATGAGATACAAAGAACAAAACAAAACTAAACCACAAGTAAAAGCTCCAAGAAGAACACAATAAAACCAAATTTAAACTGTTACAACAAAAACAAAAAAAAAGAGTAAGAGGACAGAAATTAACAGTAGCAAAGGACGATGGAGTACAGAAGTACTCACAAGATAGTGCATTACAATGAACAGGGTAGGAACCCTTTTCATTACTTAATGGTAACCACCATTGAAAAAACCACCACAGAAGCACACGATTTAAAAGAGATAGCAACAGAGGAAAGAAGTATGGAATACACCCCCAAAAAAACAAAGCATAGAAAAACAAAAGAGAAGAATCAAACAAGACACAAAACTGACAGAAAGCAATGTATAAAATGTTAATAGGGAATCCACAAGTATCAATAATTACACTAAATGTAAATGGATTAAACTCACCAATAGAAAGGCACAGAGTAGCAGAATAGATTAAAAAAGAAAATCCAACTGTATGCTGCCTACAGGAAACTCATCTAAGTAACAAGGATAAAAACAAATTCAAAGTGAAAGGCTGGAAAACAATACTCAATCAAATAACGTCCAAAAAAGAGCAGGCAAAGCAATACTCATATCTGATAATACTGATTATAAGACAGCAAAAGTACTCAGAGACAACAATGGCCATTTCATAATGGCTAAGGGGACACTGAATCAAGAAGACATAACAATTCTTAATATATATGCACCAAACCAAGGAGCACCAAAATATATAAGACGGCTACTTATTGACATTAAAACAAAAACTGACAAAAATACAATCATACTTGGAGACCTCAATACACCACTGACGACTCTAGATCAGTCATCCAAACAGAAAATCAATAAAGATATATTGGCCTTAAACAAAACACTAGAGCACCAGGATATGATAGACATCTACAGGACATTTCATCCCAAAGTGACAGAGTATACATTTTTCTCCAGTGTACATAAATCATTCTCAAGAATTGACCATATGTTGTGCTACAGAAATAACATCAGCAAATTCAGAAAAATCAAAGTTGTACCAAGCATATTTTCTGATCATAAAGCCTTGAAACTAGAATTTAACTGCAAAAAAGAGAAAAAAAACCCCACAAAAATGTGGAAACTAAACAACATACTTTAAAAAATAAATGGGTCAAAGAAGAAATACGAGATCAAAATATATATACAGACAAATGAAAATGACAATACAACATATCAGAATCTATGGGATGCAGCAAAAGCAGTAATAAGAGGCAAGTTCATATCACTTCAGGCCTTTATGAACAAACAAGAGAGAGCCCAAGTGAACCACTTAACTTCACACCTTAAGGAACTGCAAAAAGAAGAACAAAGATAACCCAAAACCAGCTGAAGAAAGGAGATAATAAAAATCAGAGCAGAAATAAATGAAATAGAGAATAGAAAAACTATAGAAAAAATTAATAGAACAAGGAGCTGGTTCTTTGAAAAGATCAACAAAATTGACAAACCTTTGGCAAGACTTACCAAGGAAAAAAGAGAAAGGACTCATATAAACAAAATCCAAAATGAAAGAGTAGAAATCACCACGGACACCGTAGATATACAAAGAATTATTGTAGAATACTATGAAAAACTTTATGCCACTAAATTCAACAATCTAGAAGAAATGGATAAATTCCTAGAACAATACAACCTTCCTAGACTGAATCATGAAGAAGCAGAAAGCCTAAACAGACCAATTAGTAGGGTAGAAATAGAAAAAACTATTGAAAACCTCCCCCAAAATAAAAGTCCAGGCCCAGACGGTTATACTAGTGAATTCTATCAAACATTCAAAGACTTGGTTCCTATTCTACTCAAAGTCTTCCAAAAAATTTAAGAAGAAGCAATACTTCCAAACACATTTTATTAGGCCAACATAACCCTCATACTGAAACTGGGCAAGGACAGCACAAAAAAAGAAAACCACAGACCAGTATCTCTAATGAATACAGATGCTAAAATACTAAACAAAATACTAGCAAATCGAATACAACAACATATTAAAAAAATAATACATCATGATCAAGTGGGATTCATCCCAGAATCTCAAGGATGGTTCAACATACATTAAACGGTTAACGTAACACACTATATCAACAAAACAAAAACCATATGATCTGATCAATAGATGCAGAAAAGGTATTTGCTAAAATACAACACAATTTTATGTTTAAGACTCTCAACAATGGGTATAGGAGGAAAGTTTCTCAACATGTTAAAGGCCACTTATGATAAACCATCAGCTAATATCATATTAAATGGCACAAAACTGAAGGCTTTTCCCCTTAAATCAGGAACAAGACAGGGTTGTCCACCTTTTCCACTCTTATTTAATGTGGTGCTAGAGGTTCAAGCCAGAGCAATCAGAGAAGACAAAGAAATAAAAGGCATCCATATCAGAAAAGAAGAAGTAAAGGTATCACTTTTTGCAGATGATATAATCCTATATATCAAAAACCCCAAAGAATCTACAGAAAGACTACTAGAAACAATAAGCCAATACAGTAAGGTCACAGGATACAAAATTAATATAAAAAAGTCCAATGCCTTTCTATATGCCAACATTGAAACATTTGAGAATAAACTCAAAAAAATAATCCCCTTCACGATTGCAACAACAGCAACAAAATACCTAGGAATAAACATAACAAAGAATGTAAAAGACCTATATAATGAAAACTACAAAGCATTGTTAAAGAAAATCAAAAAAGATACAATGAGATGGAAGAATATTCCTTGTTCTTGGATAGGAAGAATAAATATAATCAAGATGGCCATATTACCCAAAGCAATATACAAATTTAATGCAATTCCCATCAAAATTCCAATTACAGTTTTTAAAGAAATAAAACAAAAAATCATCAGATTTATATGGAACTATTAAAAACCCCAAATAGACAAAGCAATCCTAAAGAAAAAGAATGAAGCTGGGGGCATTACAATACCTGATTTCAAATTATATTATAGAGCCACAACAATCAAAACAGCATGGTATTGGCAGAAGAATAGACACTCAGACCAATGGAACAGAATAGAAAGTCCGGAAATAAAACCACATATATATGGTCAAATAATTTTTGATAAAGGCCAACAACACACAATGGAGAAAAGAAAACCTCTTCAACAAATGGTGCTGGGAAAACTAGAAAGCTACATGCAAAAGAATGAAACTTGACTACAGTTTGTCCCCTTGTACTAAAATTAATTCAAAATGGATCAAAGACCTAAATATAAGACCTGAAACAATAAAGTACATAGAAGAAGACATAGGTACTAAACTCATGGACCTTGGTGTTAAAGAGCATTTTATGAATTTGACTCCAAAGGCAACGGAAGTGAAGGCAAAAATAAATGACTGGGACTACATCAGACTAAGAAGTTTTTGCTCAGCAAGAGAAACTGACAACAAAATAAACAGACAGCCAATTAAATGGAAAACGATATTTTCAAACAACAGCACAGATAAGGGCCTAATATCCAAAATATACAAAGAATTCATAAAACTCAACAACAAACAAACAAACAATAAAAAAATGGGAAGAGGACATGAACAGACACTTCTCCCAGGAAGAAATACAAATAGCCAACAGATATATGAAAAGATGCTCATCTTCATTAGTTATTAGAGAAATGCAAATCAAAACTGCAATGAGATACCACCTCACACCTGTTAGATTAGCTATTATTAACAAGACAGATAATAGCAAATGTTGGAGAGGCTGTAGAGAAAAAGGAACCCTCATTCACTGTTGGGAATGTAAAGTAGTACAACCATTATGGAAGAAAGTATGGTGGTTCCTCAAAAAACTGAAAATAGAACTACCTTATGACCCAGCAATCCCTCTATTGGGTATATACCCCAAAAACTCAGAAACATTGATATATAAAGACACATGTAGCCCCATGTTCATTGCAGCATTTTTCACAGTGGCCAGGACATGGAAACAACCAAAAAGCCCTTCAATAGAAGACTGGATAAAGAAGATGTAGCACATATATACTATGGAATACTACTCAGCCATAAGTAGTGATGACATCGGATCATTTACAACAAAATGGTGGGATCTTGATAACATTATACGGAGTGAAATAAGTAAATCAGAAAAAAAACAAGAACTGCATTATTCCATACATAGGTGGGACATAAAAATGAGACTAAGAGACATTGACAGGAGTGTGGTGGTTACGGGGGGGAGGGGGGGGAGGGAAAGGGGAAGGGGAGGGACACAAAGAAAACAAGATAGAAGGTGACAGAGGACAATCTGACTTTGGGTGATGGGTATGCAACAGAATTGATTGACAAGACAACCTGGACATGTTTTCTTTGAACATATGTACCCTGATTTATTGATGTCACCCTAGTAAAACCTAATAAAAAGAAATAAATAAAAAATAAAAAAATAAAACATCGTTCAGACTTAAATATATATAAAAAAAAGAAATACCAAATTACTTTTAATGAAGAACTCTTTGTACATTGCTGAATTTAAGAAATTCTGTCTTCTCCATACTCAAGACTATATAACCTAAGAATACAGCAGGAAATGTTTTGCACTAAGTAGTGAGGCAGTGGGACTGGTTGAGCCCCCAGAAAATCACAGCTGACTGGGCCACACCCAGCTCTGCACAAGGCACTTCCTCCTCCATAGGGCATTGACAACTTAAACAGCCTTTCTCAGATCTGCTTCCATTGGCCTACATCCTTCCATTTAATTTCTAGCAGTCTTGCTAACTGCCCTGCAGTCAGTGTGGTACTTGACTGCTCCCAGAAGGCAGACTGATACTAAACCTCTCTGCTTGAGACTCTAGTGTGTGGCCACATGAGCCTGCCTGGGAACTGGCATCTACTTTTCGGAATGAGAGATTCGTGACTGTGCAAGCTAGAGACACTGTCCTTCCCCAGGCCCTTACTACAGGTTTCTACCCCCAGGGTTTCTGCTACCCCATCCCTCATTCCTCCACTAAAGTCAGTGGAGTGCAATATGGACCAATCTACTGTTGCAGTATAAATTAGCATCAAACCTGTCTGGGATTGAATCAAGTTTTGGCTCCTTCTTTTTAGCTTTATGGCCTTGATAAAGGAACTTAATATTTCTGTGTCTCATTTTCCTTATCTATAAAACAAATAATTGTACTAAGTCATGGTTATAGTAAGAATTAAATCAAATTATATACTACAGTGTGTCCGTATAGTCATGGTGCACTTTTGACCGGTCACAGGAAAGCAACAAAAGACTATAGAAATGTGAAATCTCACCAAATAAAAGGAAAACCCTCCCAGTTTCATACCTATTCAGTGCAGTTCGCTGTGGGCTCACGCACAGATTTTTTAGGGCTCCTTAGGTAGCTATCCCGTATAGCCTCTACAGACTCATCACTGATGGCCTACCAGAACGGGGTTTCTCCACCAAACCACCGGTTTCCTTCAACTGCTTATCCCACCGAGTAATGTTATTCCTATGTGGTGGTGCTTCATTATAAACACGCCGATATTCACGTTGCACTTTGGTCACGGATTCAAATTTAGCGAGCCACAGAACACACTGAACTTGCCTCTGTACCGTCCACATCTCGACTGGCATGGCCGTGGGCTGGTCCACTGTATACACGGTGTTACATCATCATCTGTGCATGCGCACATGCTGTCACATCATCCTACAAAAACTGGGAGGGTTTTCCTTTTATTTGGTGAGATTTCACATTTCTATCATCTTTTGTTGCTTTTCTGTGACTGGTCAAAAGTGCACCATGACTTTACGGACACACTATATATAAAGTACTAACAGCAGTGTGTTGTATACAGTGAACTCTATATAAATGTAGTTATTATTATTTCTGTAGAAGACACACAATATCTTCATGCAGTTATACACACATGCTGACACACACACAAACATATATTTGTTAAAGTCCTGATATAATTCAGACAGAAATTGCAAGACTTATTTAGTAAGAAAGGAAGCCTTAGGAAGAGAGAACTGCACTTTCACTGACTGTCTCCAAGTAACAATAGAACTTAATGACAAACAACTTCCTATGTAATAACAGAAACTATGCAAAGATGCATTTTCCAACTCATTCTGAATCCAAAAGAGTTTAAAACCAATGATGCGCCCTGGCCGGTTGGCTCAGTGGTAGAGCGTCGGCCTGGTGTGTGGGAGTCCTGGGTTCGATTCCCAGCCAGGGCACTCAGGAGAAGCGCCCATCTGCTTCTCCACTCCTCCCCCTCTCCTTCCTCTCTGTCTCTCTCTTCCCCTCCCACAGCCAAGGCTCCATTGGAGCAAAGTTGGCCTGGGCACTAAGGATGGCTCTGTGGCCTCTGCCCTCAGGTGCTTGAATGGCTCTGATTGTGGCAGAGTGATGCCCCAGATGGGCAGAGCATCGCTCCCTGGTGGGCATGCCAGGTGGATCCCGGTCAGGCGCATGCGGGAGTCTGTCTGACTGCCTCCCTGTTTCCAACCTCAGAAAAATACAAAAAAGAAAACAAACAAAAACAAACAAACAAACAAAAATCCCAATAATGCTTAGACTGGCTTAGTTATGAAAACACTTGGCTGCAAAATGAAATTATCACTCAAGGAGAAGTTTCTTTAAAACCTGTCCTCTGTTTTAAGACATCCAGGACCAGACACATTTTCAGGACTGATTCAATACCAAGCTGTGTTAAGTGCTCTTGCTCATTTGGCAGAAAGCCTCTGTCTCTAGAACTACAGGTCAGCCCATAGGCAAAGGTCTGGCTCACATAAGGCTCATTTGAAAAGTAATAGCTAGATTAAGAGTTTTAGATGAAGACTTGGTGATTCATTAGACTTCACCTATCCCTCTGACTCAGTTGTGAATAAATGTACTAGCAGATGGTGGGACAGCTACTGGAAATGGCTAGGCTTTTGACTATCTTCCAATAGCGGTACTATAATTTCATGCCTGCAGCAAAACTTTCTCCAAATTACACCCACACTATAGTCAGTTGCAGAGGCCTTCTCTGACTTTTTATAAAGGGTACTCTTTAATTCGCCCTTATAATTTAGTTAGTAGCATTTGCTGACAGTTTTAACAGCTATGCAGAGCAAAGCTACTTCCATTAGGTACACCATCTTGTTTCTAAGTGTCAGCACTCCACTTAACCATGAAATGGCAATTAACACAGCTGCCACCATATTCTAGTGTGAAATTATAATATTTCTCACATTTTGGCAATTGCAAACATTTTAGATGTGTGCAATCTAAAATTAGAAAAAAATAGGATTGTATTGGGTTGTAGCTCTCTAAAACAAAAAGCACAGAGAAATCTGCAACCTTGAACTTGAATTCAGAGATTCCACATTATTCGGAATTTTCCAGTCCAATTTTTCGTCAGAGGCGCACATGAGGTTCATCAAAACTGCTCCAGAGAAAATTTCAGGCACATGTTGGTGACCTAGGGGCCTTGTTTTGGCAAGATCTTCATTTCAACCAAGACTAGGGATCAGTAGGACAGGAATGAGCCTGAGATTCTTCCTTTTAACAGCTCCCAAGCCGTGCCAACGTATACCACATTTTAGATAGTAACTGAATTGGTGGCAGGGATGGGAAGATTGGGGGAGAAATGTGTGTTTAACAAATGTATGCATAAAAATTGTGTCATTGAATCTTTCTGGTGGTTATGAAATCTTAATTTATTGAAATCAATAGGGCTGATTCTTATATTGTCAGTCTTTACTGTCTTCTTAGTTTTATAATCATCATCGTCACAGAGAAATAACCGTAGAAAGATTTCTAAGAATAGATCCACGAATAAGCAGAAGGCTTAAGTTGCACAGATGACATAAAAGTGCATATTCTTAGAGCTCATGACTATAATAAGAACCAAAACACTACTCCTCACTCAGATTTAAAATAAATTAACTGTTCTTCTCTGGGAAAGACAAACTTTTATTCTCCAAGTTTTATTTTTCTTTTTTTGTATATTTTGAAGTGAGAAGCAGGGAGGCAGAGACAGACTCCCACAGGCGCCCAGCAGGGATCCACGCAGCACAGTCGAGAGGGGGCGATGCTCTGCCCATCTGGGGCGTTGCTCTGTTGCTTGGCAGCTGAGCTATTTATTTATTTATTTATTAACCTTTTTTTTTTTTAAATTTTATTTATTCATTTTTAGAGAGGACAGAGAGAGGGAGAGAGAGAAACAGAGAGAGAAGGGGGGAGGAGCTGGAAGCATCAACTCCCATATGTGCCTTGACCAGGCAAGCCCAGGGTTTCGAACCGGCGACCTCAGCATTTCCAGGTCGATGTTTTATCCACTGCGCCACCACAGGTCAGGCCAATGGTGGTGCAGTAGCTGAGCTATTTAGTGCCTGAGGCAGAGGCCATGGAGCCATCCTCAGTGCCCGGGGCCAACTTGCTCCAACTGAGCTATGACTGTAGGAAGGGAAGAGAGAGATAGAAAGAAAGGAGAGGGGGAAGGGTTGAGAAGCAGATGAGCTCTTCTCCTGTGTGCCCTGACTGGAAATTGAACCTGGTACATCTACACGCCAGGCCAACGCTTTATGACTGAGCCAACTGGCCAGGGCCCTATAAGCTTCTTTCTATGTCTAAAATATTGATTCAATAAATCTGAATTTTTAAATTCACATGTGATATGTGTCACATTTGAAATTGAGTAATAACTTGTTGTATACAGCATGAAAAATAGTTTATTTTGCCATCATAAAAATTGAAACAAATAATGACATAAATATCTTTTAACATGTTTACTGATATGTTATTCAATCACAGTAACATGATGTGAGCAATCTCAAATATTTAAAAAGAAAAAAGTTCTTGGACTAAAAAAAACTAGTTGTCTACTGATAGATCCTATTTTATTTTGTTTTATTATTTAAAACTTTTCATATGGAACCTCTATTTTCAAAATGCATTTATTGTATATCAATGATATTCTATAACTGATATTATAGTTGACTTTTTCAAAACTTCAAGATTATTTTCATGAAAGTTTCAGTAACTGTTTCAGCAGAAATAATTCAGCATATTTATGACAAAACACCATTTTAGCAAGCATAACCTCTCAAAATTCCAAGTGTTTATGATACAAATATTCTTTTCAGACAGACGATGTATAAAATTATTTTCTAATAGTTTTCTTTGATCTGCTAAGAAGCCCTCCAGCTTAAGGGTGCTATTTGAGAAACAGGAGATAAATAATTATTTAAAAGTCTACGTAAGTGGCCCTGGCCGGTTGGCTCAGTGGTAGAGCATCGACCTGGTGTGCGGAAGTCCCGGGTTCGATTCCCGGCCAGGGCACACAGGAGAAGCGCCCATCTGCTTCTCCACCCCTCCCCCTCTCCTTCTTCTCTGTCTCTCTCTTCCCCTCCAGCAGCGAGGCTCCATTGGAGCAAGGATGGTCTGGGCGCTGGGGATGGCTCCTTAGCCTCTGCCCCAGGCGCTAGAGTGGCTCTGGTCGCAACAGAGCGACGCCCCAGAGGGGCAGAGCATCGCCCCCTGGTGGGTACAGCGTCACCCCCTGGTGGGCGTGCCGGGTGGATCCCGGTCGGGCGCATGCAGGAGTCTGTCTGACTGTCTCTCCTCGTTTCCAGCTTCAGAAAAATACAAAAAAAAAAAAAAAGTCTATGTAAGTAAATATTTAATTATTTAATGCTAATTTTCGAACTTTTATATTTGTATAGATTCTATCTTCACTATTTCACCATTCTCAATTAACTATTTTTTTCAAGGTGGCAAAAAACATGAAGAAAAAGGTTAAATTATACCCAAATATTAATAGCTTTTTTAATCTTTATACTATAGGAGATCATATTAGCAATATTAAACATGGCAATTTCAAAATTGTTATATCTACTTGCACAAAGTTTGCTGATTTTTATTTTTTCCTGGTCATGTTTTCACCTTGTAAAAGAGAGTATTTTATAATAATAATTATTATTATATTAAGGAATTATGGGTCATTTTAATTCTATGAAAAATCATTATTTTACAGAAGAAAAAAAATAAACTTCCAAGTGGTTCAGTAATGTGCCCATGATCATACTGCTAATAAGTGACAAACCTGAGACATAAAATCTGATCTTCCCAATTGTAAAATTCATAGTTTTTCAATGTTTCATACGCATCCCTCAGACTTCCTGTCCAAAAAGTTGAGTGTATTCTTAGAGCATATCAGACAGTGTAAAAGGCCTACTTAGTATACACTAGGAGACAGAGAATGCTTAAATCTTAGGTCTATTTTAATTACAAAATAAAAGCAAAAATATTTCTTATCCATTTATTTCGTTATTTGTTTTTACTTTTAAAAATTGTTTTTTATTTTTTTATTTTTTAGCAAAAGAGAGACAGAGACAGACAGAAGAACAGACAGACAGAAAGGAGAGAAGTGAGAAGCATCAAATCTGTGTTGCGGCAACTTAGTTGTTCATGATTGTTTTCTCATTTGTGCCTTAACCAGGGAGCTGCTAGCACATCGTGACCCCTTGCTCAAGCCAGCAACTTTGGGCTTAAGTCATTGACGTTTGGGCTCAAGTTAGTAACCATAGGGTCATGTCTATGATCCCACCCTCAAGTGAGCAACCCCCATGCTCAAGCTGATGAGCCAGTGCTCAAGCCGGGTGACCTCAGGGTTTTGAACCTGGGTCCTCTGCATCCCAGTTTGATGCTCTATCCACTGTGCCACTGCCTGGTGAGGCTATTTGTTTTATTTTTAAAGAGAGGAAATATGTACCCTAGAAGGGAAGAGGAAGAAATGTAAAATTCAATAGACTTGATTTTTTAAAAACACCTGCCTGGTTATTTCCAAGATTCCTATTCTCTAGAAGATTAAGTTCAGATGTATCTGGGAAGAACACAGTGAAGCAAGCACTCCTCACACACACACATACACACCCACACACACATGTGCACACACACATGTGCACACACACACTGTTGCACTCCAGGACCTAGAATATGTATAATAGGGACTCAAGGAAGATTTACTGTTAATGATGGAAATGCCCACGCCATGCACACACCAATGTAATGCTGCTCCTATCTCCATAGCAAGAAAATCTCCTGAGTCATCAAATGCAATGTATTTGTGCCAAATGTTTCATCACCCATGTAAGTCAGAAATGTCCACCACACTATCCATTTACTGTATGTCCATTGATGACCTTCAGTTTCTGCTTTTCTCCTCCCTTTTGTCCAGAAATTCCAATTTCTGTATTCTTCATAAATGTGTTTCTTTGCATTTATTGACACTTGGCAAGCTAGCAAGGCATGATCTTAACCACTCACACACTAATTATACTTGCTAAAGTTTTCACAGAAGGTGTGGTATTTCTTTCACTGTATGAACTTAATTTTGAGCCTTTTTTATACTATACATATGCTACCTGTGATTTTTTTCAGCCAACCTATAATACAAATAAGTTAGCAATGCTTACATTGGCCATTTTATATTATGTTACTCTGTTCTCTCAATACTAAACCTATAGCTCACTTCTATAGTATCTTAGTGTCACAATACCAGGTCATAACTCAAAGTAATTGAATTAAATTTTTACATAGATAAAGACTTCATAGTTAACTTACATGATGCTTTCTTGAAGGCAGAAATAAAAATATACAGGAAATACTGTCAAACTCAAAAGAAATAATAAATATACTGAGTTTGTATAGCTCCAAGACTTGTAGATTTCTCACAAATTTAAAATTTCATTTGAAATTTTCCACCAAAAGTGATGACAGTTAATGAATAGTGGTATGCAGAAGCAGCTGCTTAGTTCATATTTAAACAATTTGCCTGAGAATATAATTTCTAGGAGTGCAGTGGATTGCAGTAGGGATCCCTGCCTTGTGTGTTCTCCACATAAAAGAGCTCCAGTCATTTGATACATTTTTACAATCTAAGAATCCTTTTTTGAGCTTGATGGAGAAATTTTTTAGCAAATTTCATATTGCGTGAGTATGTACGCACGTGCACGCGCACACATACACAAACACACACACACACACACACACACACAAGAGCTTTAGTGATAACACCTTTCCAAAATTTAATATTCAATACCCCAGGACAGTGAGAGCATCACCAAATAAACCCAAAGAATATGCATTGGTTTGGCTTTTACTTACAGTGGGCATAAGAGGTGATAATGATATAACTAAAAGGACACAATATTTGGGAAATAAATTTAATATGCTTCCACAAGGATAGCAAAAGCCATACTCATTGAATTGAAATCAAATGTAAAAGGCTATATGAAAATATAAATAATCGGGTGACGTCACGGAAATGGCGCCATGAGCAGCGCGTCCGACAGATCTCCCCAAAATCTCAACAAATTTATCAACTAGAAACAGAAAAATTTATCCTCAGAGCATTCCGGAGTTCCACACACACACTGAAAGCAAAAGGACTGTTGCCGAGGATGGAGTACACCTGTGGTGAGTCAACCCACACGTGCAGCTGCCCGCCCACACTCGGGGAATGGCAGCCTGGGCACTAGCGGCCGCCGCTGCATGCCCTGAGAAACCGCAAGCGAGCCCCGTGCCGCGGTCCAGAGAGTCCCCGGCCACTGGTGTGTCGAGAAACCCCGCGCGCGCCCCGTGCCGCGGTCCAGAAAGTCCCCGTCCACTGGCATGCCGAGAAACCGTGCGCACGCCCGGTGCCGCGGTCCAGAGAGTCCCCGGCCACTGGTGTGCCGAGAAACCCCGCACGCGCCCCGTGCCGCGGTCCAGAAAGTCCCCGTCCACTGGCGTGCCGAGAAACACCGGGCGCCCCGAGCCGCGGTCCGGGAGGGGCGCCAAGGCTGTCTTTCCTAGTCAGGAGATTCTCTCCGTGGGCGGGGCACCTCACCCAGCCATTCAAGCTAACAATCAAGCGTTGGGGGGAGGGGCGCGCAGGCAGCCTGAAATACTTTCTGGAGCACAGCTGCGGATCCAATCACTGAAATTAGCTTAACCCACGAAATCTACACACCCACGGGGCTCTAATTGATAAGATCTCTCCCAGTTCAGCGATCCAAGACAAGAGGCGTGATATTTTTCAGTGCCTTTCGCTAAAGGGGCGGGGGCAACTTCTGATTGACAGAGCCTCCATATTCAGGGATATACCTAACAAGAGGGACTTGGCAGATATTAAGATCCATAAAGCAAGCAGCGACTAGTGCTTCTTCTTCCCAGCCAAAACAGGCTACCAAGTGTGGAAAGCCTGGGTTGAGTGGTCCAACTGAATGATAGGCGCTGAACAGTCACCTTGACAACAATTGACTCCCAGCCCCACCTGATTATGCTGGAGGCTCTGACTGCCAGAGCCTTACCCAGAGCCTTGAGCTGAGTGAGGATAGAGTGGGGATTTCCCAGCTCTTTGAGCCTCTTACTCCCCAGACAGAAGCAGTGGCAGCCTCATAGCTGGATCACCAGGCTGCTAATTCAGGAAGGGGAGACTAGGAAAGAGACTCAAGGAAAGCAAACTCTCTCATTGTTGGACTCTGCAAATGCCAACAAGCCTTGACTACCAGCGAGACTAAAGCCAATTATATGACATTGCCATAGAATCCCATCAACTGCAAATTCCTACCTAAGAGTGACACAGGGGCAGAACCTGGAGTACAGAGTCACCGACCAGGAAGAGGGAGAGAAAAGAAAAAAGGAAGAAGTTAACCTCTCAAAATCAAGAAAAATCCACAGACTTTATAACTTGTTCCACTAATTCTTTGTTGTTGTTGTTTCTTTCTTCTATCTTATTGCCTTTATTATTATTTCTATTTCTTCCACCTCGGTCCTTTTACTCTCTGCCCATCTTATGCTACCCTTTTCTTGAACTACACTACCCATGAGTGTTACATTTTATTTCTTTTCTTCATCCTAACTCTCCTTTAGGGTTACACTCCAAAACCCTTAACTCTCACTCTCTCCCCTTTTGTTTTTTTTTCCTTTCCTTTTTTTCTTCCTTTGTTTCTCTCTTATTCTTATTTTTTCATTTCTATTCATTTCTTCTTTTCTCCTTTTACTTTTCCTCCCATTTAAGCCTCAATCATGAACAAATTATTTAATTTGGGACTCAAGTTTTTTTGGGTTTTTTTTTTTTTTGTTCTTTTTTTTCTTCTTCTGCTTTTGTTCTTGGTTTTCCTTTATTTGTTTGTTTTTGTGGCATTTTGGGCACTTTTTACATTGCTTTTTAACTCAGTAGCATTCCTCCCAACCCAAAGTCTCCATTGTATTTAGTCTTCGCTCCACTTAATACAACAGATTTTTACTTATTATTTTTATTTTTATTTTTTCTTCTTTAATTATTGTTTTTTCTCTCCTTTTTTCTGTTTCCCTCTTATCCCTCTCATTATATCTCTTAGTCAACCATCACTTACAAGCAAATCATTTTATGCTTGTCTACGATTTTCTCCTTTTCTTTTTTTTTTGTATTTAGTAGGTCCCTACTCCCTTTTTTGCCCCTTGAACTCTTCACCCCAAATCAGGCCCTCCATTATAGGCAGTTTTTGTTCCATTTAGCATAATATAATTCACAGGTCATCACGATATTTCCCTAAGGAGATGAGAGGAGGGGAAGAGAAGAAAGAAAAAAGGGGGAAATAATAAATTATTACTTTTTTTTTTTGTGGAGTGTTTTCCTTTTTTCTTTTTTCTTTTTTTTTCCTTTTTCTTTTTTATTAATTCTAATTAACATTATCATCAAGACCACCTTCAGATGCCAATAAGAAAAAGGAAATCGAACATTATGGATACAAAAGACAGAGAGGTAACACATATAGATGTAGAAAAATCTATGGAGAAAAGATTTAACATATTGGAAGCCTTGGAGCCAAATGACAGAGAATTTAAAATAGAAATCTTAAAAATACTCAGAGATATACAAGAAAACACAGAAAGGCAATTTAGAGAAATCAGAAAACAACTCAACGATCACAAAGAATATATTACCAAGGAAATTGAAACTATAAAAACAAATCAAACAGAAATGAAAAACTCAATTCAAGAGCTGAAAAACGAGGTAACAAGCTTAGCTAATAGAACAGCCCAGATAGAAGATAGGATCAGTGAAACAGAAGACAAGCAACTTGAGGCACAACAGAGAGAAGAAGAAAGAGACTCAAAAATAATAAAAAATGAGAAAGCCCTACAGGAATTGTCTGACTCCATCAGAAAGAATAACATAAGAATAATAGGTATATCAGAGGGAGAAGAGAAAGAAAATGGAATGCAGAATATTCTCAAACAAATAATAGATGAGAACTTCCCAAGCCTGTGGAAAGAACTAAAGCCTCAAATTCAAGAAGCAAACAGAACACCGAGTTTTCTTAAACACAACAAACCCACTCCAAGGCACATCATAATGAAGATGACACAAACCAATGACAAAGAAAAAATTCTCAAGGCAGCCAGGGAAAAAAAGAATACAACATATAAAGGAAGGCTTATTAGATTATCATCAGATTTCTCAGCAGAAACTCTACAAGCTAGAAGAGAGTGGACCCCAATATTTAAAGCCCTGAAAGAGAGGAACTTTCAGCCAAGAATACAATACCCATCAAAGCTATCCTTCAAGTACGAAGGAGATATAAAAATATTCACAAATACAGAAAAGATGAGAGAATTTATCAGCAGAAAGCCCCCACTCCAGGAAATACTAAAGGGGGTTTTCCAACCAGATTCAAAGAACAAAAGAAAACATAACCACAAGTAACAGCTCCACCAAGAAAACAATAAAACCAAACTTAAACTGTGACAACAAAAGAAAAAAAAGGGGAGAAAGGATGAAGATTAACAGTAGCAAAGGACGATGAAGCGCAGAAATACTCATAAGAAAGGGTACTACAATGAATATGGTAGGTACCCTTTTCATTACTTAATGGTAACCACCCTTAAAAAAACCACCACAAAAACACTTGACTTAAAAAAGGTAGCAACAGAGGAAAGAAGTATGGAATACAAACAAACAAAAACAAAAGATAGAAAAACAAAAGAGAAGAATCAAACAAGATACAAAACTAACAGAAAGCAATTTATAAAATGGCAATAGGGAACCCACAAGTGTCAATAATTACACTAAATGTAAATGGATTAAATTTACCAATAAAAAGACACAGAGTAGCAGAATGGATTAAAAAAGAAAATCCAATTATATGCTGCCTACAAGAAACTCATCTAAGCAACAAGGATAAAAACAAATTCAAAGTGAAAGGCTGGAAAACAATACTCCAAGCAAACAACACCCAAAAAAAAGCAGGTGTAGCAATACTCATATCTAATAATGCTGACTACAAGACAGAAAAAGTACTCAGAGACAAAAATGGTCATTTCATAATGATTAAGGGGACACTGAATCAAGAAGACATAGCAATCCTTAATATATATGCACCAAACCAAGGAGCACCAAAATATATAAGACAGCTACTTATTGACCTTAAAACAAAAACTGACAAAAACACAATCATACTTGGAGACCTCAATACACCACTGACGGCTCTAGATCGGTCATCCAAACAGAGAATCAATAAAGATATAGTGGCCTTAAATGAAATACTATAACACCTAGATATGATAGACATCTACAGGACACTTCATCCCAAAGCGACAGAGTATACATTTTTCTCTAGTGTACATGGAACATTCTCAAGAATTGACCATATGTTGGGCCACACAGACAATATCAGCAAATTTAGAAAAATTGAAATTGTGCCAAGCATATTCTCTGATCATAAAGCCTTGAAACTAGAATTCAACTGTAAAAAAGGGGGGGAAAACCCCACAAAATTGTGGAAACTAAACAACATACTTCTAAAAAATGAATGGGTCAAAGAAGAAATAAGCGCAGAGATCAAAAGATATATACAGACAAATGAAAATGAAAATATGACATATCAGAATCTTTGGGATGCAGCAAAAACAGTAATAAGAGGAAAGTTCATATCACTTCTGGCCTATATGAACAAACAAGAGAGAACCCAAGTAAACCACTTAACTTCACACCTTAAGGAACTAGAAAAAGAAGAACAAAGACAACCCAAAACCAGCCGAAGAAAGGAGATAATAAAAATCAGAGCAGAAATAAATGAAATAGAGAACAGAAAAACTATAGAAAAAATCAATAAAACAAGGAGCTGGTTCTTTGAAAAGATCAATAAAATCGACAAACCCTTGGCAAGACTCACCAAGGAAAAAAGACACAGGACTCAAATAAATAAAATCCAAAATGAAAGAGGAGAGATCACCACAGACATCATAGATATACAAAGAATTATTGTAGAATACTATGAAAAACTATATGTCTCCAAATACAACAATCTAGAAGAAATGGATAAATTTCTAGAACAATACAACCTTCCTAAACTGAGTCATGAAGAAGCAGAAAGCCTAAACAGACCAATCAGCAGGGAGGAAATAGAAAAAACTATTGAAAACCTCCCCAAAAATAAAAGTCCAGGCCCAGATGGTTATACTAGTGAATTCTATCAAACATTCAAAGAAGACTTGGTTCCTATTCTACTCAAAGTCTTCCAAAAAATTGAAGAAGAAGCAATACTTCCAAACACATTTTATGAGGCCAACATAACCCTCATACCAAAACCTGGCAAGGACGGCACAAAAAAAGAAAACTACAGACCAATATCTCTAATGAATACAGATGCTAAAATACTAAACAAAATACTGGCAAATCGAATACAACAACATATTAAAAAAATAATACATCATGATCAAGTGGGGATTCATCCCAGAATCTCAAGGATGGTTGAACATACGTAAAACAGTTAACGTAATACACCATATCAACAAAACAAAGAACAAAAACCACATGATCTTATCAATAGATGCAGAAAAGGCTTTCGATAAAATACAACACAATTTTATGTTTAAGACTTTCAACAAAATGGGTATAGAAGGAAAATATCTCAACATGATAAAGGCCATATATGATAAACCATCAGCCAACATCATATTAAATGGCATAAAACTGAGGACTTTCCACCTTGAATCAGGAACACGACAGGGGTGTCCACTCTCTCCACTCTTATTTAACGTGGTGCTAGAAGTTCTGGCCAGAGCAATCAGACAAGACAAAGAAATAAAAGGCATCCATATCGGAAAAGAAGAAGTAAAGGTATCACTTTTTGCTGATGATATGATCCTATACATCGAAAACCCAAAGGACTCCACAAAAAGATTACTAGAAACAATAAACTAATACAGTAAGGTCGCAGGATACAAAATTAACATACAAAAGTCCATAGCCTTTCTATATGCCAACAATGAAATATTAGAAAACGAACTCAAAAAAATAATCCCCTTCACGATTGCAACAACAACAAAAAAAAATACCTAGGAATAAACATAACAAAGAATGTAAAGGACCTATATAACGAAAACTACAAGGCATTGCTAAGAGAAATAGAAAAAGACACAATGAGATGGAAAAATATTCCTTGTTCTTGGATAGGAAGAATAAATATAATTAAAATGGCCATATTACCCAAAGTAATATATAAATTTAATGCAATTCCCATCAAAATTCCTATGACATTTTTTAAAGAAATGGAACAAAAAATCATAAGATTTATATGGAACTATAAAAAACCCCGAATAGCCAAAGCAATCCTAAGGAAAAAGAATGAAGCTGGGGGCATTACAATACCTGACTTTTAACTATATTATAGGGCCACAATAATCAAAACTGCATGGTATTGGCAGAAAAATAGACACTCAGACCAATGGAACAGAATAGAAAGGCCAGAAATAAAACCACATATATATGGTCAAATAATCTTTGATAAAGGGGCCAACAACACAAAATGGAGAAAAGAAAGCCTCTTCAACAAATGGTGTTGGGAAAACTGGAAAGCCACATGCAAAAGAATGAAACTCGACTACAGCCTGTCCCCGTGTACTAAAATTAATTCGAAATGGATCAAAGACCTAAATATAAGATCTGAAACAATAAAGTACATAGAAGAAGACATAGGTACTCAACTCATGGACCTGGGTTTTAAAGAACATTTTATGAACTTGACTCCAATGGCAAGAGAAGTGAAGGCAAAGATAAATGAATGGGACTACATCAGAATAAAAAGTTTTTGCTCAGCAAGAGAAACTGATATCAAAATAAACAGACAGCCAACTAAATGGGAACTGATATTTTCAAACAACAGCTCAGATAAGGGCCTAATATCCAAAATTTACAAAGAACTCATAAAACTCAACAACAAACAAACAAACAATCCAATAAAAAAATGGGAAGAGGACATGAACAGACACTTCTCTCAGGAAGAAATACAAATGGCCAACAGATATATGAAAAGATGCTCAGCTTCATTAGTTATTAGAGAAATGCAAATCAAAACTACAATGAGATACCACCTCACCCCTGTTAGATTAGCTATTATCAACAAGACGGGTAATAACAAATGTTGGAGAGGCTGTGGAGAAAAAGGAACCCTCATACACTGTTGGTGGGAATGTAAAGTAGTACAACCACTATGGAGGAAAGTATGGTGGTTCCTCAAAAAACTGAAAATAGAACTACCTTATGACCCAGCAATCCCTCTACTGGGTATATACCCCAAAACCTCAGAATCATTGATACGTAAAGACGCATGTAGCCCCATGTTCATACCAGCACTGTTCACAGTGGCCAAGACATGGAAACAACCAAAAACCCTTCAATAGAGGATTGGATAAAGAAGATGTGGCACATATACACTATGGAATACTACTCAGCCATAAGAAATGATGACATTAGATCATTTACAGCAAAATGGTGGGATCTTGATAACATTATACGGAGTGAAATAAGTAAATCAGAAAAAAACAAGAACTACATGATTCCATACATTGGTGGAACATAAAAACGAGACTAAGAGACATGGACAAGCGTGTGGTGGTTACCAGGGGTGGGGGGAGGGAGGACGCAGGAGGGAGGGAGGGAGAGAGTTAGGGGGAGGGGGAGGGGCACAGAGAAAACTAGAAAGAGGGTGACAGAGGACAATCTGACTCTGGGCGAGGGGTATGCAACATAATTTAATGACAAGATAACCTAGACATGTTTTCTTTGAATATATGTACCCTGAATTATTAATGTCATCCCATTAACATTAATAAAAATTTATTAAAAAAAAAAAAAGAAAATATAAATAATCTGGAGTCTATTATCTCCATGTAGGCTATAATCTATATTTTATATACATTATATATTATATACAAATTAGCTTCAATGATGTAAATAACTTTTGTAATGAATGGTGAAGCCTCTTTGAGCCAGCCACATAATGGGATTGATATATGCACATCACCTTTACTACATACTGAGTCAGAAGAATGAAATGCACTGTTTTTACTTTTTAATCATAAAAATATTATTTTTTCTTTTAGGATACTCATAAAAAATCTACTAGTAGAGCTGAATTGCATTTAAAAATTATGACTATATCCATCTCTCTGATTCATTTCTCACTCTCATGATATATTTAGAAATTGTTCCTTTAGAATTTCCAGAACCTTGTCAACCACTCTGCTCTTAAACTTGCCATTTCTACAAAATAGTTCTTGGTGAAGTTTTGAAGTGTTGAGTTTTCTCACCACAAAGTCCCTTAAAGAGAGCTGAAACTGACATTTTGAAAGCAAAATGAAACACACACATTAGTTGTATTTTAAAATTTGACAAAGCACATCCTTCTTCTACTCATATAATTAGCTGAGTTAGGTTTTAACTTCATAGTCATTGTGTGGGTTCAATAATTCTTTTTCAGAAGTGAAAATTCCATTCATTTCAAGATGTTACCAAAGGGCAACGGTTGTGGCAATGGTAACTCAGACTTTGTCTCTTTAACCCAAGAGAACAATTCAACTACGATAGCCAGCATTCTCTGATTTTTAGCTAAAGATGCCTTGAGATTAAGACTCTCCTAATTTTCTTCACACACACACACACACAAAAATACTTTAAAATATCATCATCAGAAACCACATACTTACTTCTCAAAAACAAAATTCAGTTTGGGGGCCTGAATGCATTATAGTTCGTAGTCTCTATGTCTTTACTTATGTTACTGCTCACGTCTAGAACGCTATACACACACACACACACACACACACACACACACACACACACACACACACACTCTTGTTCAGTATACAATGTGCCCTGAATCTATACCAGGAATATATCTTTGATTTCTTCTTTTCTTTGAATCACAAGAAATTTTTAAAAGATCTCACTGCCAAGGCTACATCTTAGATCAATTAAATCAAGGTAGGATCCATGAATGAGTATTTTTTAAGGCTACTCAGACAACTCAACCTTGTAGCCAAGGCTGAGAACCACTGTAGCAAGGTTTTAGCAAACTGTTCTTCCTAACAGCAATCCGCCTCCTGAATTCAGCCCCCATATTCCACTGCCACATTTCTCCAAACTTTCATTTGGTCTTCCCCAAGCCAGAGTTCTCCACTATGGCTACAGATTACTTTCAGGGTGTAGTCAAGTGCTTTGTTGAAATCCAAAGCCTCAATTATTTGGTCATTGTTTTATTACTCTTCTAAATTCCTTAAAAATAACACCTGATAATCCTAAATTACATGAGATTTTTCTACATTCAGCAAAACATCCATACAAATTATTTTTCTTTTTATAAAAACTCTATGGATCTCTACTAAAAGTTAAGTATAGATATAATATTTATATTATAGTCCATTCTAACTATTATATAAGTTCTGGAATAAAAGCTTTACAATCAAGTTGTTTTATATCTAAATATGTTCTGTCAAGCATATATAAATATATGCTAATATATTTAAAACTCTTTGTCACGCCTTTTAAATTCCTCAGAAAATGATAGTTAACATGAAAGGTCCCAAGCAATATCCACATCACTTTTTAAATGATTCAGTTCACTTAGAAACACAGTATTTTGAAAATAGATAAATTTTTTTACTGATTTTTTATGTTAGATAATGATTAACATACCATAAAAACAAAGCTTTTTCCAAATACTTTTGTGCTTAGGAGATGGCTATACAAAGAGTCAAGATCCCTAAATTTTAGCTCTGGTTCAAATAGTCTATGACCTTGGGCAATACTTTGATTCTCCTATAGTGTTTCTTAAACGCTATATAGAATAAAAATAATGCTACAGGCTAAAATTCCTAGGAATGTTGTAAAAAGTCAATGAGATTAGATGTGTGTGCTTCCTACAGATGACAGATAGATGCACAATAAAAAAAAACTGAAGATAATTTAATAAAAGGTCTATTTATAAAGGTATGTGAATCAAAAAGAAACAAAGGATGGATGGTAAATCACCCTAGGACTCATTAATATAAGAATCAGTTACTACCTCTAAACTTGAAGGCAGAAGGGAAGGATTTTCTCTAGAACCAAATGAGAGTTCTACCTGTGGAAGAGGAAACTTAGTTGTATTCATGGGTAGAGAAACACAGCCATTGTCAAACCTCTAACTTGCTGTAAAGAAAGCAGGCAACTTCTGCTGACCAAACCCAACCACAATTCAGAAGGGAGCCTCAGCAATGCACCATGTAGAGGTCACCCCCAGGGGCACAGAGTGGGATGGACAGAAGTGAACAATCTATAGAGGCAGTTGGAGAATAGTGGGCACAAGGTGAAAGCTATTTTGACCTAATATAGGTTCAGTAAACTGTTTTAAAATACTAAATGAAACACAGTATGACGATAAAGTTATCATTTTGAATGATACTATTCAATACATATAACAGTGGATACATGTCATTACATATTTGCCCAACTCCATAGAATATACAACACATATAGTGAACCCTAATGTAAAATACAGTCTTTTGTTAATCATAATGTAGCAATATTGGTTCACCAATTGTAGTAAATGTACCACATTAATGCAAAATAGTAAGAACTGGAGAAACTATTGGGGTGGGTAAGGAGGGAAACTCGCTGTACTTTTTGCTCAATTATTTTTATAAGTATACCTCCTGCAAAAACATAAAATCTAATTACTTTTTTAAAAGTGCCCTTTCTTGACCAACATCCACTGAAAATATTCAGTCTCTCCCAAATTTCAACATGCTGTTACTCCCACAAAAATGAGATGACATTGTGATAATGCTGTAACTATCCTGTGACATTGAGTAATAAGATGTTAATTCCCAAGGTTGGAGAAACAGAAATACATGTGGGAAACCTCCAGCTGCAAGAGTTAAAGGTGCTTTCCCTTTGTAAAATCTCCACTTGGCCACTCCTTGTTTTGTTAATTAAAATGGCAAAATTCTCCTTTGCTTTATAGAGGAAACTCTTTACGTATTCTGTATGATCATTGCTCTTGGAATGAGAAGTTTTCCACTCACAAATAAGGCAACTTTGCTTTTCCAATGTTTTAGATATAAAAGTTTTTTGTCTTTGAAGAGCTTGGTTACATAATTTGGAAATAGTCTCATGATTTAATAATAACCATAAGTATCTCCTGCTGATACATTTTTTACTGAAACTTAGAATTTATTAATGTATTTACATAACTTATCATTTGTAAGCAATCTTGCTGATAATTATTCACCAAGGTAAATGAGAAAGTATAATACGTTTGGGTCAAAAAAGAGAAGCACACACAAAGTGAAATACATTAAATTTAACATCAGGTTTATTTTCTTTTTTTTTTTTTTTTTTCATTTTTCTGAAGCTGGAAACAGGGAGAGACAGTCAGACAGACTCCTGCATGCGCCCGACCGGGATTCACCCGGCACGCCCACCAGGGGGCGACGCTCTGCCCACCAGGGGGCGATGCTCTGCCCATCCTGGGCGTCGCCATGTTGCGACCAGAGCCACTCTAGTGCCTGAGGCAGAGGCCACAGAGCCATCCCCAGCGCCCGGGCCATCTTTGCTCCAATGGAGCCTTGGCTGCGGGAGGAGAAGAGAGAGACAGAGAGGAAAGCGCGGTGGAGGGGTGGAGAAGCAAATGGGCGCTTCTCCTGTGTGCCCTGGCCGGGAATCGAACCTGGGTCCTCCGCACGCTAGGCCGACGCTCTACCGCTGAGCCAACCGGCTAGGGCTCAGGTTCATTTTCAAGTAGTTTGTTTCGACATGATTTGCCTATTTCTTTTTAAAATTTATTATTTATTTATTTTACATTTTTTATTTATTAGTTTTAGCAAGAGAGGAAGGGAGGGAGGGAGGAAGGGGAGAGAGAGAGAGAGGAACATTGACCTCTTCCTCTGTGTGCCCTGGTCGGGACCGGACCGGAACCTGTACACTTCAGTACAATGCTCTAGCAGAGGTGTCTGGCCAGGCATGATTACCATATTCTTATAGTAGGTCGACTGAAATGCATGTAACATGCCAAAATAATGAAGTTCTACACATTAAAAAACAAATCTAAAAGTTTGCATGGGTTTTTCTTTTTCTTTTTGATATATGACCCACAGCACCATAGGCATTTGTGAAATATTGTTAGTGTTCTCTTCATAAAAGAGATTTCACATTTTAAGCACAAATTTATTTAAAATTAGATTAGAAATTAAATCACATAGCAAATTATATTTTAAAATTGTTTTAAATACAGGACTTGATGCCTAAAAGTAGATCCTCACTAAATGACAATAGAATTTAGAGATGATTCCTGCTGCCACTAACTATAGGAACAATTGTGGTTATATCTTTTTTCTAGAGCATTGCTATATGTATCCTTTCCCTCCTCTTATCCTACTTACAATAGTCCCCACTTAAATCCAAACACCCTGCATTCATACTTCAGAAGAGGACTCAAATAAATTCTATTCTCCAATTGGCCTGGCGTTTAAACTCAAGAGTTGCAGGCACTAGAGAGCACAGGATCCCCATTCTTCAAGATGCTGTGGTCTAGCCTAACAGCTGAGCTACTGGAGTGCCTCCGAAGAGATTCAGCATGAATGAGGGAAGTTCATATGGTTTATGACTTTGATGATAAGACTAAGTCATTAGGCACAGAGAAGTTTCAAATGTGTTTCCATGCCTCCCCTTTTTGTTCACTCATGTGCATAAATACAAACATCGTAAAGATATAAGTGCCCTTTCTGGTCTTATCTTCACTGTTCATGTGCACACCCTAGCCCTGGGAAGACCGAGGCACAACCAATCAGGCAGGCATGCTGAGTGCTTTCTGATTTTCAACTGCAGCTGTTGTTTGCAGATCCTGCAGCTTCTTACAATAGTTTTTCTCATCCATATTTATGCAGTTACTTTTCTTGAAAAACCTAATCCCAAACACTGAGCTAGTTTCATCTAGCCCCATGATTTCTCAGAAATCATAGCTGACTCAATCTTCTACAGGGTTTCAACACAGAAAAGTAGTGGTATAACTGTTGAAAAAAATAACAAATGGGCCTTCTTTTTAAAATAATTAATAATCGTTAAAAGAATATTTCAAAAAATCAATCCAGGATTCACTCTCTGGCCAAAGGAAGGCTATAATTAGAGTTGAGCCTTCTAAGAATTTCTTACAGAGTCCCTTATTCTCTAAGGAAGCACATACTTTGGCCATGGATATGTATTTTGTCAAATTAAGATGAACAACAACATCTTAGTAGGTAATGGGTTCAGCCACTACTTCACAATTTGTTCTTGGCAAAATCACCGAGGGTTCTGGAACACTCTGGAAAAACATTTCAGGGAAAAAATGCAGGATGCAGCCTGAAAACAGATTACAGCTCCCTCAAGTGAGGACTGGAATGTTTCTTCCCTGTCGCTAATGTTTGTATTTGTTTCCGCAGACCTTGAGAAATAATGAACAATGACTTTCAGTGGCACTTTTGAAAATGTGTCAATAACTTTATTTTAGCTTGGCAAGGAAAACAAAAAGGAAAGAGGAAAAATGAATTTATAGATACTTTAAAATGTATAATAAGAAAGTCAGGGAAAATATTCATACATAACTGTATAATCACTTTGACAACTTATAACTGAATTATAAGGGTAACAACCAGCAACAAAACACAGGATATAAAACAACAGGGGACAAGGAGAAAGGAAAATAATTTAGTTTCGATATACACACACCTGTGTGTACACATGCACACACACACACACACACACACACACACACAGGTTTCCTCAAAAGTCTTAGTGAGGTTTCCTCTTTTAATAACTCAAAAGTATAAATGTTACAAACTAAAGAAAAAAAGAAACAGCATTATTTCAAGACTTAACTTTTTGACACTTGTTTAGTTTTGTGAATGTTGAATACAGTATATTTTTCATTTTCACTTCTTGTTTCTATCAGCATCTGCCATCATCTGCACATGTATACATAGCAAAGATGAAAGACACCTAGCAACAGGTCACAAGGCCATCGCTGGGTTTTATAACTTCTTCCTTTCACTGTCAGTTCTTGTTTCTTGTCTCTCCGCCAACATTTCTGAGCTGGGTGTTGTTCTTTACTTGATTGGATGACCCAAATATTATTTCTGAATTGTTATTAGTAGCAATAACAGCAGCAGCAACAGCAGTCACAGAAGTGCCCAGAATATACAACAAGCAACCACATTTCTCCTCGATAATCAGGATCAATTACCCAGACATTAAAATCCTGCTTTGCCCTTTCAGTAGAATGAGGATCTCAAAAGTGGACTTCTCAACTTTCAGTTTGATGGAAGCATTTTTGTGAGAACTAAACTCACTATCCAGCAGAGATCAAAGTTACTGGAATGGGAAACAAACTTTTTAGTGAATCCTTTATTGAAGTGACAGGGAAAGGGGCTACCACCACCCTGATGCTATGGCAGAAACAGAATCGTGTAGCAGTTACTGCTGCTGTCTGTCGCTATCAGAACATATACTACAGCTTGTCCAATAGCACTCCAAACTTGCTTGTTTTTATATGTATATTTGGGTTGTGCTGTCCTCCCAGAGAGTAGTGGACTGCTTCTTCAATGGAACATTGCGACATTCCATCAGGACAGTGGCTTCTGGACGATGTGGTACAGGGGGAAACCACTGAGTCTCATGGATATGAGTCACTGCTCTTGCTGTATAATGAGCTTTTTGGTTAGAAGCCATATTATGTGGGATCCAATATAAAGAATAAGGTATTCAGTAAATGCACAGGTGGTGATTCTGGCAGAAACATTGTGGGGGAGGAAATAAAATTTATAGCCAAAGTAAGTATATTTTCTAAAGAGAATAATTTTTCTCCTTCCAAGATGGCAGGGGTCCAAGGTAATTATTCTGTCACTGAGCAGCTTAACAGTCCCATGAGAAAATGTGCTGTATTGAGGGCTCAGACTTGGTCTGTGCTCTTGGTCGGTTAACCAGACAGCAGTGGCATTTGCCATATGAGCTTTTGGGAGAAAAACTTGTGTTGTTTAGACTCCATCCTTATCCTGGGGGTTTTGTTCATGAGTCCAATGGTCATACAGTAGAAAACGAGGCAAATCAATTTCCACAGAATAGGTGTATCCAAATATTATGGAGGGGTTTCTCTGGAATGCTCTGCTAAGCATTCACAAACACTTTGGCTAGCCTTCCACATGAGCCTCCTATCTTATTCCATTTGAGTCTGTAATTATCCAGGTTATCTATTAGTCTTTGCTCATAAACTGGTATCCATCTGTACCTCTGCCCATTGTTCCTTCAAGATAAAGTTAAAAATAGTGTACTTCTTTTTTCTTTCTTTTTTTTTTTAGTGAGAGACAGACAGACAGGGAGAGAGATAAGAAGCATCAACTCATTATTGTGGCACCTTAGTTGTTCACGGATTGCTTTCTCATATGTGCCTTGACTGGGGGGTTCCAGCTATGCTAGTGACCCCCTAGTTAAGCCAGCAACCTTTGGGCTCAAGTGAGTGACCATGGGATTATGTCTATGATCCCACGCTCAAGCCAGCAACCCTGTGCTCCAGCTGGTGAGCCCACACTCAAGCCGGCAATCTTAGGGTTTTGAATGTGGGTCCTCCGTGTCCCAGGTTGATGCTCTATCCACTGTACCACCACCTGGTCAAGCTAAAAATACAGTGTGCTTCTTCAAGTTCTATCCACTCGGAAGGATTTTTCCCTCGCTATCTTTTTATAACCCTCCTAAACGTGGCTGTAATAGACTTGCAGTTCACTTCAAACCGATAGCAGCCTATATCATCCAGATCTTCCTCTAAACTAAACCTGAAATTTTTTTCTGCTTCAGGCAACCGGTAATAGAAAACTACTGCCTAGGAGTCTACATGTTAGAGTTGAAGGAAAAATGACAATGAAGCAGAAGTAGTTACATTCAGAGCCTGAGTTATCCGCTCATGTAACTTTCTTTTGGTTTCATGATCTGTTTGAACATACCTTGATAATATCACTTCTATCTACTTGATGATAGAGTGATACTTGGCATGCTCATCTTTATGGTTGAGATATCATAACATCTAGATCAGGGGTCTCAAACTCAACTCAGCATGTGGGCCACAGAGCAAGATGCTAGAGAAATGAAAAATACAAGTAGGCCCCTAGGCTTACTTAATTTTATCCAAAATATTATGAACTTCATGGATTAGTCTGCGGGCCACACAAAATTGTTCTGCGGGCCGCGAGTTTGAGACCCCTGATCTAGATTGTGATGGGAAATTTGGTGGCATGGTCAACTTATATATCCTATAGGGAGTCATTCTGTCATTCTCAGGGCTGAAACACAAGCCAAAGACTATTTCTTAAAAGGAGACAGTTAACTGTGAAGGATAGTATTTCTTTTTAAAGACCCTAGGGATATGTGCTATCACATACCTAATAGGTCTTGCCCAAGGTACTATAGAGAAAACCTGTCTCCTACAGATATCTTGAGCACTGATTGAATTTGCTGTTTCATAAATTCTAAGTGGCAAAGCAGCATGCACTTTGGCCCAAACCAATGACAACACTCCCTCTTCTTTGGGACTCCATTCAAAACCAGCAGTTTCAGGTGTTACTTAGTAAATGGATTATAGGATTCTGGGGAAAAAAAAGGCTCAATTCAGGTCTTTTATCATGAAACCTAGAGATTTTTTAAGATTCTATATCTGCGCCGGCGAATCCAGGGACACGGCCCTGGGGGTCAGTGCTGAGAGGCTCGTGCAAGACTCCGCTGGGGTCCTCTGGCTCTACTCCTGGCCCCTGTGTGGGGGCCGCTGTTGCAGTGTGCTTGCAGAAGGCAGAGAGGAGGTGGACTGGGGACACTTTTCTTCAGCTGCTGTGCCCCAGGAAAGCAGCTCTGTAGGTTGTTACTGGAAGAGTCGCACAGAAGTTTGGGACACATTTTTCTCTGGACCTGCCACACCTGTGGTCAGCAAACTCATTGCACAAGGTCAGGTCAGAAAGAGAAAAAAAATCAGACTCTCTTTTTTAAAAAGGGAGCATATAATTTCAACCAGGTAGCACAACACCTGCCATTGTGCTGGAATGTTTCTTCATAGTTCCCCTGGCCAGAGGTGGAAGGGGCCTTTCATTGTCCTCGCTGGGTCGCTGGGTCGCTGGGTCGCTGGGTCGGTGACTTCCTGGCTCCCTCTGTCTGCTTTATGCCACGTGCCCAGCATTTGCTCAGGGGCAGCCCCCGTTCAGGACTGGGCCCGGGACAGTTACCCGTCCTTGGCTGGCGGTGGCCAAGAGGAAGGGGGCAGAGCTGGCCAACACATGGGGTGGAGGTCTTTCTAGGGCACAGTACAAGCTAGGGACTTGGCCTTATTTAGTTTAGTTTCCTGTTCCTGAAATCTCACCAGGGGACAGATCACAAAGCCTGGTGACCGTCGGCGGCTTAAACCTCTCTACAGAACTGTACATTTTGTGGATGGGATTAGTGCCCTTCTAAGACGGACCTCCAAGAGTGCTCTATCATGTGAGGACATGGGAAGTCTGTGGTTTGCAACCGAGACGGTGACTGTCACCAGAGTCCAGCCATGCTGGCACCCTGATCACAGGTGTTCAGCCCCCAGACTGAGAAAGAAATTCCTGCTGTTTACTAGCTGCTCAGTTTATGGTGCCCTGTTGTTAATGTTCAGGGTTTCATGAAGAGGAGCCACAAAAAATGAGGCAGCAACAATACTGCAAGTGGAAGACCCCACTCTCTCCAGGATTGAGGTGCCTTGGAGAGATCAGCTGTCCAATTTATTGCTTACAGGTCTGTAAGCAGAAATATGTCATCTTGCATAAGAAACTAACAAGCAGAATACAGTGTTCAATTTAATTATTTAGTTTTGCAAAACTGATTAGATTTTTCTTGCACTTTCTGAGACATAACACCACACCATCTGCTGTCTGATTCCTGATCTGCAGAAAGCTCCAGTTTGGCCAAGCATCATGTCCTTGGGCCTTCCCTGGACGCAACTGCCTTCAGTCATGTATGCTTGGTCTCAACCTTGACTTCCTCAGGATGGGAACAGAAAGTCACTCGGTGCTTTGACTTTCCTCCAACAGTGCCCTGTCATGGCCACCTAGACTAAGACAGTCCCCACTGTCCTATTGCTCCCAGTCAACAGAGAAGCAGCTAACACTGAGGGAGGTTTGAGCCTGGCTTAAAGTAGTAAGCAGCAGGGCTGGCGTCTGAACCAAGGCTTCCCAACCCCAAGTGCAGTGCTCTTAATAAATTCTGTTTGGGGGATTGGGGGTGGGCCTTGCGTGGCCACAGAGAGGACGCCCATGTTCCTATGAACATTACTGATTACTGAGAATGGTATTCAGGAATGGTGTGAGCTGTGCTCTGTTCTAGAGGAGGGTTTAAACAAAATACTCTATTTCATCGACTGACATTCTGGTATCTTTGAGGTTAGGATGCATTTTATAATCAATAGCATGTCTTAGTTTAATGGTATGTCTTATATTCAGTAGTGTCTCTGATTAAAAAGTTTTAAAATTTAAAATAAAATAAAATAAATTTGGAAAATATTGCTTTTGTTTCAGCAGGTATCCATGTCCTCCTGGATTAGACTTTGTAATCATTCCCAACACAGTGTTCAGCCTCCAATAACAGGTCTGGAAGCAATGGGAAGTGGTGGGAGTGGGTCCTGCACAGAAATGGCATTCCCTTACAAGGGGATGCTTCACTAAGGTAATTTAGACTCACCAGGCAAAGTGAAGTTAATGTCCCCAGACAGGGGGAGATGCATTACTTCTGATGGAAAGTAAGGGTCAGTGGAAGGAGGCAGTTCAAACACCTCAGATTCATCAAAATCCATTGAAGAGTTTATATTCCAATTCTTAGGTTTCTACTTTATTCTAATCAATATTTTAATCAATATCACAACTTTTACATAAGAAGCAAAAGAGTGCTAAGAATTCTATTTGCCTTATAAATCTGCAACTCACAAAATCAAATCTTATTTCTTGTTCTGTATTTTGTAGCTTTGTATCTGTTACTTTAAGTTTTTTAAGAGCACTTACAAAAAGATTTTGTTTCTCTGATTGTTCCATGAACTTGCCATTGATACATACTTTATCTCCTATTGGCCATTTTCTGGGGAGAGGGAGAAGTGCCAGTATTCTAATTTTCACTTATGATAAGTTGTATGGGTTCCCAATACCAAGCCCAGAATACATGTTCTTGTATATATTGTATCAGATGGGGTTTGGTCAGAAGAACCGAAAACACTCTAAGTATAACCAGGGAAGGGATTTAACAGAGGGAATTAGAGCCTTACAGAAAAATCTGAAAATCTGAGTTGTGGAAGATAGCAAAGATCTGCCAGATTCAAGAAATCATGAAGTGCCTGATCAGGCAGTGGCACAGTGGATAGAGCATCAGACTCAGAGGACCCAGATTTGAAATCCCAAGGTCGATGGCTTGAGCATGGGCTCATCCAGCTGAGCATGGGCTCACCAGCTTGACCAAGGGGTCACTGGCTTGAGCATGGGATCATAAACATGACCCTATGATCTTTGGCTTGAGCCCAAAGGTTGCTGGCTTGAGCCCAAGGTCTCTGGCTTGAGCAAGGGGGTCACTCGCTCTGCTGTAGCCCCCCAGTCAAGGCACATATAAGAAAGCAATCAATGAACAACTAAGGAGCTGTAACAAAGAATTGATGCTTCTCATCTCTCTCTCTTCTTGTCTGTCTGTCCTTATCTGTCCCTTGCTCTGTCTCTCTCTATCTGTCACACACACACACACACACACACACACACACACACACACACACAAGCTGTGGAATAGTATTCATAATGTAGGATCTAGTTACGTGAAAAGAGATTTTGTTTCAATTTCCAGTTAAAATATGAATATATTTTGTAGTAATGGGTGCATAAGTAGTGTGAAATTTACCAAGTTGTCACAGGAATGTAAGATAAAGCATAAGGACTATAATCAACAATACTGTAATAACTATGGTGACAGGCGAGCAATTGAACTATTGAAGGAAACACTTTATAACCTATATGAATGCCTATCTGCTAAGCTGTACACATGAAACTAATATAAAATAATATTAGGAAAAGATGACATCAGAGTAATGGTAGCATGAGAGACATTACTGATCTCTCCCCTTGAAATTTCAAAAAATGAACAACTATAAAGCAGCAAAGAAACCCCAACTGGGCCTTCAGGTATGCCTGCAAGATCTGCGAACCAAATGGGCTAAAGGCGGGACAGAGTGAAAAGAGAGGTGGAAGATAAAGCACATTTACGGTGTGCTTTGGAGAGGAGAGGAGACAAACCTGGAGTGACTGGGTTTTTTTCTCTGCTGTACTATGGAGAGGAGGGGAGGTTGGGCACTCTGGGTTTTGTCTGTGGGGTACTGAGAGGAAAACTCAGAGTGACTGGGTCTCCTGCCGGGAGGAGTGGTGAGACAGTGGGGCAGAGGGGGAGATAAACCAAAGCGGCCAGAGCATGGGGTCACAGCCAATGTTCCCATGGTCTGCCTGCAGCCCATACTCGGAAGAGACAGAGAAGGCTAAAGTGCAGCCCCAAACCTCCCAGGTCCTGTCTCCCTCACCTTGTGGTAAGGAGAATGGCAAGACACACCCCATAGTTAGCTCTCCAGAGACATTCTCTCCCCTGAAGAACAGAGGTGCTTCATGTCTGATCCCCAGGTCTGTTGAGACATGGGAAGAAATGAATGCCCAAAAGCCAGAGCTCGCCATTGTTAGAGGCATAACACACTCACAACACATCCCAATCACCAACGGAACTGAGGCAGCCCTGCTTACATCATTCTGACAGCAACATCTCAATAGAAGACAGCTCAGGAACTTCACAGAGCTAAAAGTTGTAATACAGCAACACCTACTGAAAGAAACCTCTCAAAACCAAAATTTATCCCCCTCTTTTTTTCATATTTTTTCTTCTTATTCTTTTTCCTGTTTTAAATTTTATTTTCTTTAATTTTTATATTTATATTCTTATTTTTTGGCTGTTTTGTTTTTGATTTTTTTATTGCTTTAACTCTGTTTTTCTGTGGTTTTTCTTTTTGTCATAATTTTTAAAATTTTTATTTTTATTGTACTTTTTAATTTTAAATTTTCATTGTTTTAGTTGCTTTTGTTGTTAGAGTTCTTAGAAATAAAAATCTCAAATTCCATTAAGGAAGAAGAAATTGAATACCATGGCCATATAAGACAGAGACATAGTTCAGAAAGAAAATAAAAAATTTCCAGAAAAAAATCTCAATCACATGGAAACCTTGGAGTTAAATGATAGAGAATTAAAAGCTGAAGTTTGGAAAATACTCAATGAGATGCAGTAAGACACCAACTGGCTTCTTAATGAGCTCAGAAACCAAATTAATGAACAAAAAAACCTCACCATGGAGATTGAAACTTTAAAAATGGATGAAAAACTCAATACATGAATTGAAGACTGAGATAGCAAGTTTAGCTAATAGAACAAGCCTAATGAGGAAAGAATCAGTGATGTTGAACACAGGCAACTAGAGATGCTACAGAGAGAAGACAGACCCATGAATTAAAATTCTGAAAGATCTCTATAAAAATTGTCTGACTCCATCAGAAAGAGCAAAATAAGAATAATGGGTATATCAGAAGATGAAGAGAGGGAGAAGGAAGTGGAGAGCCTTATTCAAAGAAATAATTAATGGGAATTTCCCAAGCCTTTGGAAAAAGTTAAAGTCTTGAGTCCAAGATGCAAACAGAATACCGAGTTACCACAGCTCAAACAGACCTACACCAAGGCACATCATAATAAAATTGTCAAAAATCAATGACAAATAAAAAATTCTCAATGTAGCCAGGGAAAAGAAGAACATAATATAAAGGAAAGCCCATTGGGTTATTATCAGACTTATCAGCAGAGACTCCACAAGCCAGAAGACAGTGGACCCAAACATTCAATGTACTGAAAGAGAAGAATTACCAGCCATTGTTATTTTTCAAATATGAAGGAGAAATAAAACATTTTACAGACATACAGAAGCTTAGGAATTGATCACCAGAAAACCCCCACTGCAAGAAATATTCAAGAGGGTTATTCAACAAGATACAAAGAACAAAAAAAGAAAAATCAAAACTACAAATAAAAGCTCCAACAAGGTCACAATAAAAACAAGAATAATCTGTGACAACAATAACATTAAAAGGGAGAGGATAAAGATCTGCAGTAGCAAAGGAGGATAGAGTGCAGAAGCACTCATGAGACAAAGAATTCTTGTACATATGAACATTTTTCTTTTAGTAACCCAATGATAACCACCCACGAAAAAGCCATTACTAAAATACACAGATTAAAAAAAGAAGGAATGGGGAAAGAAGTATGGAATACCGCCAAACAAAAACAACTGACAGAAACACAAAAGAGAAGAACCAAAAAAGACACAGAGCTATCAGAAAACAAAACATAAAATGGCTACAAGAAGTACTCTAGTGTCAATAATTACCTTAAGTGTAAATGGACTGAACTCACCCATAAAGAGGCACAGACTGGCAGATTGGATCAAAAAGCAAAACACAACTATATGCTGCCTTCAAGAGACACATCTAAGCTGCAAGGATAAAAGTAAAGGGTTAGAAAATGATTCTCCAAGCAGGTGTAGTCATATTCATATCTGACAATACTGACTTCAAAGCAACCAGAGACAAAGATGGACATTTAATAATGATAAAGGGGACATTGTATCAAGAAGACGTAACACTTCTTAATATATATACACTGAACGAAGGAGCACAAAAACATATAAGATATCAACTAACATCTAAAAATAGAAGCAGACAAGAACACAATAATACTTGGAGATTTCAACACAATGTTGATTGCTTTAAATAGATCATACAAACAGAAAATTAATAAAGAAATATCAACCTTAAATGACACTCTGGACCAAATGGACATAATAGACATTTTATCCCAAAATATCAGATTATACATTCTTCTTCAGTGTGCATGGAACCTTCTCAAGGATAGACCATATGTTGGGCCACAAAACTAACATCAACTAATTCAGGAAGATTGGAATTATACCAACCATATTTTCTGATTATAAGGCTTTGAAATTAGAATTCAACTGTATAAAGAAACTAAAGAAACCCACAAAAACATAGAAATCAAGCAACATACTTCTAAAAGATGACTGGATCAAAGAAGAAATAAAAACAGATCAAAAGATATATACAGACAAATGAAAATGATAATATGACATATCAAAATTTCTAGGGTATAGCAAATGCAGTAATAAGAGGAAAGTTTATATCATTACAGGTTTATATCAAGAAACAAAAGAGATCTCAAGTAAATAACCAAACATCACACCTTAGGGAATTAGAAAAAGAAGAACAAAGGCAACCCAAAATTAGTAGAAAAAAGAAAATTCTAAAAATTAGAGCACAAATAAATGAAATAGAGAACAAAAGAACTATAAAAAAATTAATATAGCAAAAAGAGCTGGTTCTTTGAAAAGATTAATAAAATTGACAAACCACTGGCTACACTCACTAAAAAAAAAGAGGAAAGACTCATTTAATAAAATCTGAAATGATTCCCTGGCCAGTTGGCTCAGGGGTAGAGTGTCGGCCTGCGTGCAGGAGTCCCGGGTTCAATTCCCGGCCAGGGCACACAGGAGAGGCTCCCATCTGCTTCTCCACTCCTACCCCTCTCCTTCCTCTCTGTCTCTCTCTTCCCCTCCCACAGCCGAGGCTCCATTGGAGCAAAGTTGGCCCAGGCGCTGAGGATGGCTACATGGCCTCTGCCTCAGGCGCTAGAATGGCTCTGGTTGCAACAGAGCAATGCCCCAGATGGGCGGAGCATCGCCCCTTCGTGAGCATGCTGGGTGGATCCCGGTCGGGCGCATGCGGGAGTCTGTCTGATTGCCTCTCTGTTTCCAACTTCAGAAAAATACAAAAAAAAAAAATCTGAAATGAAAGAGGAGATATTACCAGAAACACCATAGATATACAAAAAAATCATAGTAGAATATTATGGAAGACTATATGCCACCAAATTCAACAACCTAGAGGAAATGGATAAATCCCTAGAACTATACAATCTTCTTAGACTGAATCATGAACAAGTAGAAAACCTAAATAGACCTATAAGCAGGGAAGAAATAAAAACAACTATCTAAAACCTCCCCCAAAACAAAAGTTCAGGACCAGATGGCTACACTGGTGAATTCTACTAAACATTCAAAGATTTGGTACCTATCCTCTCAAAGTCTTCCAAAAAATACAAGAGGAAGCAACACTTCCCAACACATTTTATGAAGCCAACATAACCCTCAAACCAAAACCTAGCAAGGACAACACACACACACAAAAGAAAACTACAGGCCAATATCTCTAATGAATACAGAGGCAAAAAATCCTAAACAAAATACTAGCAAATCTAATACAACAACATATTAAAAAAATAATATATCACAATCAAGTGGGTTGCAATTCAGGAGAATAAGAATGGTTCAACTTATGGAAATCTATCAATATAACACACCACATCAACAAAACAAAGATACTATTAATAGATGCAGAAAAGACATTCAATAAGATACAACATTCCTTTATGTTTAAAACACTCAATCAAATCAGAATAGAAGGAAAGTACTTCAACATAATAAAAGCCATATGTGACAAACCATCAGCTACTAGCATACTAAATGGTGAAAAAATGAAGACTTTTTCTCTAAAATCAGAAACAAGACAAGGCTGCCCACTCTCTCTACTCTTATTCAACATAGTTCTGAAAGTTTTAGCAAGAGTGATCAGACAAGTGAAAGAAATAAAAAGTATCCATATCAAGAAAGAAGAAGTAGGCCCTGGCCGGTTGGCTCAGCAGTAGAGCGTCGGCCTGGCGTGCGGGGGACCCAGGTTCGATTCCCGGCCAGGGCACATAGGAGAAGCGCCCATTTGCTTCTCCACCACCCCTCCTTCCCCTCTATCTCTCTCTTCCCCTCCCGCAGCCAAGGCTCCATTGGAGCAAAGATGGCCTGGGCACTGGGGATGGCTCCTTGGCCTCTGCCCCAGGCGCTAGAGTGGCTCTGGTCACAACAGAGTGACGCCCCGGAGGGGCAGAGCATCGCCCCCTGGTGGGCAGAGCAGCGCCCCTAGTGGGCGTGCCGGGTGGATCCCGGTCAGGCACATGCGGGAGTCTGTCTGACTGTCTCTCCCTGTTTCCAGCTTCAGAAAAATACAAAAAAAAAAAAAGAAAGAAAGAAGAAGTAAAGGAATCACTTTTTGAAAATGACATGATCCTGTATATAGAAAACTCCAAAGATTACCAAAAATTCTATTAGTAACAGTAAATCTATAGAGTAAAGTCACAGGATACAAAATCAATATATAAAATTCTACTGTTTTCCTATATGCCAACAAGGAACCATCAGAAAATGAATTCAAATAAACAATTCCTTTTACAATTGCATCAAAAAAAATACCTAAGAATAAACTTAACAAAGGTGTGGAGGACGTATATACTGAAAACTACAAAACATTATTGAAAAAGACACAATGAAATGGGAAAATATTCCATGTTCATTGATTGGAAGAATCAACATAGTTAAATTGGCCATATACCCAAAGCAATATACACACTTAATGCAAACTCCATCAAAATATCAATGCCATTATTTTTGTGACAGAGACAGAGAGACGGACAGATAGGGACAGACAGGCAGAAAGGGAGAGAGATGAGAAGCAATCCTGAGGAAAATGAATGAAGCTGGAGGTATCATTCTACCTGACTTCAAATTACATAATAGAGCCACGATAATTAAAACAGCATGACATTGGCAGAAAAACAGACACATAGACCAATGAAAGAGAATCAAAAGCCCAGAAATAAAATCACATATATATGGACAAATCATCTTCGACGAAGGAGCCAAAAACACACAATGGAGAAAAGAAATCCTCTTCAATAAATGGTGCTGGGAAAATTGGAAAGCCACATATAAAAGAATGAAACTTGATTACACCTTGCCCCCTGCACAAAACTTAATTCAAAATAGATCAAAGAACACAATGGCACAGTGGATAGAGATCAAACTGGGACGCAGAGGATTCAGGTTCAAAACCCCAAGGTCGCTGGCCTTAGCACAGATTCATCTGGTTTGAGCAAAGCTCACCAGCTTGAGTCCAAGGTTGCTGGCTTGAGCAAGGGGTCACTCACTCTCTGTAGCCCCACGGTCAAAGCATATATGAGAAAGCAATCAGTGAACAACTAAGGTGCTGCAACAAAAAATTGATGCTTCTCATCTCTCTCCCTTTCTGTTTGTATGTCCCTATCTGTCCCTCTCTCCGTCTCTTTCTGTCTCTGTCACAAAAACAAACAAAAAACAACAGCAGACAAAAAGAAAAACATATCAAAGACTAAATATAAGATCTAAAATAATAAATTACAAAGAAGAAAACATAGGTACTAAGCTCATGGACCTTAGCTGTAGAGGACAATTTATGAATTTGACCTCAAAAGCAAAGGAAGTCAAGGCAAAAATAAATGAATAGGACAGTATCAAATTAAAAAGCTTCTTCACAGCAAAAGAAACTGACAACAAAATAAATAGGCAGCCAATTAAATGGGAAATGATATTTTCAAACAGCAGCTCTAATAAGAGGATAATATGCAAAACATATAAAGAACTTACAAAGCTCAGCAACAAAAAAGCAAACAATCCAACTAATGAAAATGGGGAGAGGACCTGAATAGACACTTCTCCCAAGAGGACATACAAATGGCCAACAGATATATAAAAAGATGCTCATCTTCACTAGCTATTTGAGAAATGCAAATCAAAACTACAATGAGATACAACCTCACACCTGTTAGATTGGCTCTTAACAACAAGATAGGTAATAACAAGTGTTGGAGAGGCTGTGGAGGAAAAGGAACCATCATTCACTACTGGTGGGAATGAAAATTAGTACAACCATTATGGAAGAAAGTATGGTGATTCCTTAAAAAATTAAGAATAGAATTACAGAAACAACTACAAAAACCTCCCCCCCCAAAAAAGTCCAGGGCCAGACGGCTATACTAGTGAATTTTATCAAACATTCAAAGAAGACTTGGTTCCTATTCTACTCAAAGTCTTCCAAAAAACTGAAGAAGAAGCAATACTTCCAAACATATTTTATGAGGCCAACATAACCCTCATGCCAAAAGCTGGCAAGGACAGCACAAAAAAAGAAAACTACAGACCAGTATCTCTAATGAATACAGATGCTAAAATACTAAACAAAATACTAGCAAATTGAATATGACACATTAAAAAAAAATTCATCATGATCAAGTGGGATTCATCCCAGAATCACAAGGATGGTTCAATATACGTAAAACAGTTCACGTAATACACCATATCAACAAAACAAAGAACAAAAACCATATGATCCTATCAACAGATGCAGAAAAGGCAATTGATAAAATAAATCATTTTATGTTTAAACACTCAACAAAATGGGTATAGAAGGAAAATGCCTTAACATAATAAAGGCCATTTATGATAAACCATCAGCTAACATCATATTAAATGGCATAAAACTGAGAATATTTACCCTAAAATCAGGAACAAGACAAGGTTGTCCACCCTCTCCACTCGTATTCAACATAGTGCTGGAAGTTCTAGCCAAAGCAATCACACAAGAGAAAGAAATAAAAGGAATTCATAATGGGAAAGAAGTAATCCTATACATTGAAAGATGATATAATCCTACACATTGAAAACCCCAAAGACTCCACAATAAGACTATTAGACACAATAAACTAAGACAGTAAGGTCGCAGGATACAAAATTAATATACAAAAGTCCATTGCTTTCCTATATGCCAACAATGAAACATCACAAAACAAGCTAAAAAAATAATCCCCTTCATGGTTGCAACAAAAAAATAAAATATCTAGAAATAAACATAACAAAGAATGTAAAAGACCTATATAATGAAAACTACAAAGCATTGTTAAGGGAAATTGAAAAAGATACAATGAAATGAAATAATAGTCCTTGTTCTTTGATAGGAAGAATAAATATAGTCAAAATGACTATATTACCCAAAGCGATATACAAATTTAATGCAATTCCCATCAAAATTCCAATGTCATTTTTTAAAGAAATGGAACAAAAAATCATCAGGTTTATATGGAACTATAAAAAACCCTGAATAGCCAGAGCAATCCTAAGGAAAAAGAATGAAGCTGAGGGCATTACAATACCTGACTTCAAATTATGATATATTATAGAGCCATGGTAATCAAAACAGCATGGTATTGGTAGAAAAATAGACACTCAGACCAATGGAACAGAATGGAGAGCCCAGAAATAAAACCATATATATATGGTCAAATAATTTTTGATAAAGGGGCCAACAACACACAATAGAGAAAAGAAAGCCTCTTCAACAAATGGTGCTGGGAAAACTGGAAAGCCACATGCAAAAGAATGAAATTCAACTACAGTTTGTCCCCTTGTACTAAAATTAATTCAAAATGGATCAAAGACCTAAATATAAGACATGAAACAATAAATTACATAAAAAATATGTATTAACTCATGGACCTTGGTTATAAAGAGCACTTTATGAATTTGACCCCAAAGGCAAGGGAAGTGAAGGCAAAGATGAATGAATGGGACTACATCAGACTAAGAAGCTTTTGCACAGTAAGAGAAACTGACAACAAAACAAACAGACAGCCAACTAAATGAAAGATGATATTTTCAAACAACAGCACAGATAAGGGCCTAATATCCAAAATATACAAAGAACTCATAAAACTCAAAAACAAACAAACAATCCAATAAAAAAAAAATGGGAAGAGAACATGAACAGACACTTCTCCCAGGAAGAAACACAAATGGCAACAGATATATGAAAAGATGCTCATCTTTATTAGCTATTAGATAAATGCAAATCAAAACTGCAATGAGATATCACCTCACACCTGTTAGATTAGCTATCATCAACAAAACAGGTAATAACAAATGTTGGAGAGGCTGTGGAGAAAAAGGAACCCTCATTCACTGTTTGTGGGAATGTAAAGTAGTACAACCGTTATGGAAGAAAGTATGGTGGTTCCTCAAAAAATTAAAAATAGAACTATCATATGACCCAGCAATTCCTCTACTGGGTATATACCCCCAAAACTCATAAACACTGGTATGTAAAGACACATGCAGCCCCATGTTCATTGCAGCATTGTTCACAGTGGCCAAGGCATGGAAACAACCAAAAAACCCTTCTATAGATGACTGGATAAAGAAGATGTGGTACATATGTACTATGGAATATTACTCAGCCATAAGAAATGATGACATTGGATCATTTACAACAACATGGATGGACCTTGATAACATTATACTGAGTGAAATAAGTAAATCAGAAAAAAACAAGAATTGTATGATTCCATACATAAGTGGGACATAGAAATGAGACTCAGGGACATGGACAAGAGCGTGATGGTTATGGGGAGGGGCAGAAGAGAGAGGGAGAGGGGTAGGGAGAGGGAGGGGTACAAAGAAAACCAAATAGAAGGTGACAGAAGACAATTTTACTTTGGGTGATTGGTATGCAACATAATCAAAATAACCTGAAGATGTTTTCTCTGAACCTATATACCCTGATTGATCAATGTCACCCCATTAAAATTAATAATAAAGGGAAAAAATTAGAATTACCTAGAATTACCACCACATGACCCAGCAATCCCTCTACTGTGTATCTATGTCCATAACTCGAAAACATTGGTACAGAAAGATGCATGCACTTCATGTTCATCGCAGCATTATTCAAAGTGGACAAGAAATAGAAACAACAAAAGTGTTGCTTGATAGAAGACTGGATAAAAAAGATGTGGTACATGTATACTATGGAATACTACTCAGCCATAAGAAATGATGACATCAGATCATTTACAACAACGTGCATGGACCTTAAGAACATTATACTGAATGAAGTAAGTAAATCAGAAAATGCTAAGAACTGTATAATTTTACACATAGGTGGAATATAAAACTGAGACTTATGGACATAGATAAAGTGAAGTGACTATGAAGGGGAAGGAAACTTGGGAGGGGGGAAAGGTGGGGGAAAGCTCTAAAGAGGACAAATATAAGGTGACAAAAATGATTTGACTCTGGGTGATGGGTATATGACATAACAGTTCAAATGCTATAGAAATGTTTACTTGAAACCTATGTACTCTTATTTATCAATGTCACCATGTTAAAGTTAATTTTCTAAAAAAAAAATTTAAAAAGAAAAAAGAAAAATAATATTAAATGCAAACTGTAATTGAAAAAAATAATAAAAAAGTATGAAGGTTTTACACCAAAATAATATTAGTTATTTTTCTGTTTTTTCTTTTTTTTTAAATAAAGATTTTTATTTATTTATTTTTTTTTTTTTGTATTTTTCCAAAGCTGGAAACGGGGAGAGACAGACAGACTCCCGCATGCACCCGCCCGGGATCCACCCCGCACGCCCACCAGGGGGCGACACTCTGCCCACCAGGGGGCAATGCTCTGCCCCTCTGGGGCATCGCTCTGTCGCGACCAGAGCCACTCTAGCACCTGGGGCAGAGGCCAAGGAGCCATTCCCAGTGCCCGGGCCATCCTTGCTCCAATGGAGCCTCGGCTGCGGGAGGGGAAGAGAGAGACAGAGAGGAAGGAGAGGGGGAGGGGTGGAGAAGCAGATGGGCGCTTCTCCTGTGTGCCCTGGCCGGGAATCGAACCCAGGACTTCTGCATGCCAGGCCAACGCTCTACCACTGACCCAACCAGCCAGGGCCAGTTATTTTTCTGTTTTGAGGACAGGCGATTATTTTTTTTTTGGTTTATTTTTTTAATATTTTCCAATGGTTATATATTATTTGTGCAATATAACCAACATTAACAATAATAGTTTTCTTTCTATTTTGCTGTATTTTCAACCCAGAGGCACTTCAAAGAGGTAGAGTATATAAATTAAAAGTGTTGAAAAAAAATCTGCAAAGACCTCAGCAGATAAAGACTTTGTTCTTCAAGAATACCTTCTAGGGCCTGACCAGTGATGGTGCAGTGGATAAAGTGTCAACCTGGAAACACTGAGGTTGCCAGTTTAAAACCCTGGGCTTACCCGGTCAAGGCACATATGGGAGTTGATACTTCTGGCTCCTCCCTCCTTATCTCTCTCTCTCTCTCTCTCTCTCTCTCTCTCCTCTCTAAAATGAATAAATAAACTCATAAGAAAAAAAGAATACCTTCTAGGGAACCCCAGGTTCACAAATAAGATCTCCAATGGTGTGCCCCCTACATTATATCATATAATCTGAAATTTCTTAAGAGTTCTAAAGCAATGATACTACAGAATGTTTTACTTCTAATTTAATTAATGCTAGATTTTAATTATGGGTAAAAAGTAAGGTCATGGTATTTTTTAGGAACAAGCTGTAGGGAAGAGAGTTATACAGATTGGAAAATGGATCCTGAGTCTTCTCTGTTTTCATTCATATGAGTGCATAAAAGAGTAACCTGAGGACGGCACATGGTTACTGTTCATCTAGGATATGCGTGTAAAATGGCATGATATTTCCCTTCTTGAAGGGAGGTTTTCTGTTTTCAGAGAATTGAATCATTCTACAGGTCCATTGTAAATAAGACTACCTGCCTGGGGTTTTTATCTTTGCACGTTGACCTTCTTACAGTATTATTCCCTTGAATTTCCTAGTCTTGATCCCTACTGGGTCAGATTCCACTGGCATCCATCCGTATACCAGAGCCATTATAACTTTCACATGATTCCAACATTCTCCACATACTTTCTCAAAGGGAACACCAACATTCTCTACATACTTTCTCAAAGGGAACATCAACATTTAATTTCTTTGTAATTACGTGTTCCACCAAGATCTCCCTCGAGGTCATTATTCTCTCACCATATTGTATTGGCTTAAAGACTAGTCTTGCTTACCTCAAATAAACAAAGTTAAACAAACAAAAACCCTTCATCTCTTTTCTTCAAAGAGAGAATAATTGAATTACTTTCTTTAAGTACTTTGTTTTTAAAAAACATCATTTTAGGCCTGACCTGTGGTGGTGCAATGGATAAAGCATCGACTTGGAAATGCTGAGGTCACTGGTTCAAAACCCTGGGCTTGCCTGGTCAAGGCACATATGGGAGTTGATGCTTCCAGCTCCTCCCCCCTTCTCTCTTTCTCTCTCTTTCTCTCTCTCTCTCTTTCTCTCTCTCTCTCTCTCTCTCTGTCTCTCCCTCTCCTCTCTAAAATGAATAAATTAAAAAAAATTTAAAAAAACAAAACAAAAAAAAAAAAACATCATTTTAAATATAAAAAGTTACATGGTACATCTCATCTGCAGCTGAAATCAATCAGTAATCAAACTTATTAACTAAATAAAAGATGAAATATCTAATAGTAATTATATTTTCTTTTATTTTGACATTTTTTTCCTGAAACAGAACAAGCTATTTCCCACATTCTCTCCTACTTAACTTTTCAACAATAAAATGATTTCTTCTAAATAGTCCAGTGGAATCTCTCTCATTAACCTTTCTACACAGATGGTTCCATTTGTCAAAGAAAAACTAGAGTCAGATAGTAGTTAAAGCTGTAAAAATAGATTTTACTCAGAAATTATTGCAATAGAAGAAAAAAGACCTCAGTATAGAACTGAGCTCAATGCAAAATATAACAAGGAAAAGTGGCAATTTATAGCCAAATTGTGTGCTGGGGAGCATGCTCAGTGGACGGAAGTGACTAGTGGAAGCAAGAGGAGGAAGGTGTTTCGGCTCAACCAGTCTAACAGGACTCGCTGAAAGCAGGCCGAGGCAGTGAGACGTTGCCTGAAGGATGGTGAGGATGAGGAACTTGGTCAGATATCAATGGTGATCAGGTCGCAAAGATACAGGATTCTGGCTAAAATGACTTACAAAGATTCTTGCTAAAATTGGGCTCTTGAAAGACATGCCCAATGACAGGGCCTAGTCCAGCTTAGAGGAACCTGACTGAAGTGGGGTGAAGAGAGAATTCTTGTCTGTCTCTCCTGTTCTTCCTGTTCCCTTTGAACAATACAAGTCCATTTGGTTACTTTTTGTTCATTAAGAACCCAGTGAACTATGTGTTGGCACTTGACAGGAGAGTACGTTTTCTGGATGGTTCCAGTAGTCAGATGTTTAATGAAGGAAGTTTATTTGAAATTAAAAGAAAACCAAAGGTTAGTAGTTAGAAACCCAGCTTCTGAGTCCAGGGCGCTTCTAGATCCTGGCTTGAGGGGGCAGTGGCCAGCTAACAGGTTTTCTGGTTAGAGTTTGAATGTCTTTTGCGATGGCATTGGGTGTTTCAGTGAACTTTGTGAGTTGCCCACAGCCGCAGGCCTGATGCTTGTGCATATATGATATGTGTGGTGATTTTAGTAAGTCCTCCAGCTTCAGCTTCCAAGGCTTCAAGAAAAGCAGAAAAGGACAGATTTTGTCCTCAGTGATGTCAAGTTGTAAGGGTGGGAGAAGAACTGGAAATGTTAGTTTGAAGAGTTATAGCCAAATAACAGAGAAAACTAGAATTGAGAACCCACAAGAGTGACCTGGAAATTTCCCATGGAAACAAAATTTCTCACCCTCACTTTTATTTTTGTTTACAAAATAAATCTAATTTCACTAGATCCATCCTGTCTATTTATATTAATTGCAGCAAGAAAAGTGCTTGGCCCCATAGGCCTTTTTGAGTTTGTTTTCTTGTAGCTTTTAGTAAGGAATCTCAGACTAGATTTAAAAGCTTGACAGGCAAAATATGAGAGCAGAAGCCTAGTTTAGCAGGGATGCCCTCTTTAATTTCTGGGAGACAAGAACCTCTGAGGATCTACTGTCAGAGAAACTGAGGGAAGGGTCTAGAGCAGTCTAGCCTCATGAACTTTCAAAACTGACCACCAGAGTTTCCTTCCTAACAGGGCTCTAGGCTGAAAGAAACTGCCTGGGCTAAGAATGAAAACTGATCAGTTTACAGACAAAAGAGTTGAAGGAAGGAGATGGTCTTTAGAGGAGACACTGAGCATGTGTGTGGGGTTTTTCTACAACACAACTGGTCAATGAACCGCAGTGTTAGTGTCTTTAGGATTTTCCTATAGCTCTGTTCAGATTACCAATGTTCTCTTCCAGTCTTCTGCCTGGTAGGCAGAGTTCTGGGAGTTCAATGGAGAAAAAATCCTGGAAAAAATCCCAGCCCACAACATGCTTCTGGTCACTGCATCCCCCACTTTCTGTGGGACACCAACATTATCATTTGTGCCAGTTGATCCCCATTCCAAAGACCCCCAGTCTTACCTTTCCCAAGAAATAAATCTCTTGTATTTAGTGCACTGGGTTAGTGGAGAAGAGGAATAAGAGATCCAACAGCTTTTCAAACAGTTTCCCCATTTTCCCTCATTTTAGCTTCTCTCCCTTCACTCCTAGCTCCAAAGGCACAAGGTGTAGCCTATTCCTAGTTCTTTTAATGATACTCTGCCTCAATCAGCCACTTTCTCAGATCTCTCTGATCACTGCTACTTTAAGCTTCTTTCTCAGGTCTGCACAGTAAGCCACTACAGGCCATCTGTTTTCAGCTTGCAAAATGCATTCCTGTTGGCTTTGTAAATGTCACGAATTGCCAGGATTAGAAATCTCAGTTCTCTTATCTCAGTTATACTTCTTAAGATCTGCAGATTCCACTGAGATTCTCTGTTGATCATTTGAGAGTATATCCCTGAGTTACTACCCAATTTTTATGCCGCACGCTATGGGCTGCCACAAAACGATGTAGGTATGCCATGAAGTACTGAACATTTCATCCTGCTGGGGATCAGGCAAGGCCTGGAATGGTCTCCAAAGATCCAGGCCTGTCTTCCTGAGTTCTACAGACAACGACCCAGGCAGAGCAAGCCCGACAGTATGCTGGGAGGTTCCCCCAGCAGTGAGCACACGAAACATACTGCACTTACTGCTTCACAATAAAGAATGAAGTCCTCTACCATTCTGCATGTCATGTGTCCCAGGTGCCCAAAGAGCTCAGTAGATAGACCAAGGTCAGGGGGAAGATCTAAAATGGGCCACCTATACATCTGAGGGTTCTGTTCATTTTGCAATGTGGGTGTTTTTAGAGGAGTCTAAAAGCTGGTGGCTGGGTCACAGCCCAAGCAACGTCTGTATGTATTCTGCAAATGAGAGAAACACTATTATTTTGAAATTCTTGATGTGGAAAAGTTTAAATGGGTTTGTGGTAATTACAATTACCATAAGAATTTTTATCATTAGCTTATTAACAAAAGAAAGAATATATGTAAGATCCTTTCAATACAATTTCAATAGTACCAAGTTCTGAAAACCTTAAAACGCGCTAATTTTTCATGTATCTGCATGAATGAAGAATTTCTTTGATGTTGTCTATCAAGAATTGGAAATAATCTTCATTAAAAGATCTCAACAAGGAACCCTTTCAAGCATAAAACTTAATTTTAAAGTATTTTTAACATACATAAACTCAAGTTTCCCATTATAAGTTTTCAGCGGATATTATTTTCAAGTTTTATATATATTCATATCTAAATCCCCCCAAAAAACTTTATTTCCTTTCATATAAAACTGTACTCAATTTCCACCTACCTCCAAATGGAAACTCTCGACTCCCTTCAACTTCCCTGTGTCTTAGACTGGATGCCCTGGACACCGATTCTGAGACAGAGAAGGAGGGCAGATCGATGGGGAAATGCCGTCAGGAGATGCACTTGTACAGGAGTCGGGGTGGAGGTGAGGCTGAGCAGAGAGAGCCGACCCATGTTGCAGGTACATTGAGCTCTCAGCTGATCCCACTTGGAGTTCTGATGAACTTTAGAACTGTCACAAATTGATGGAAGGGGCTGCCCGTATATAGTAGTCCTTCCTCATCCACAGAGTATATGTTCTTAGACTACCAGTGGATCTCTGAAGCCATAGGTAATACCGAACCCTACACTATGTTCTTTCCTATGTGTACACTTAAAAAGAAGTAAGTACTTTACAGCTTCTCTTTGGCATATCCATTATCGCTGTTCTTGCACTTGAGACCATTATTAAATAAAATAAGGTTCTTAAACACAAGCACTGTAGTACTGTGACAGTTAACCTGATAACCAATGCAGTTACTAAGTGACTAATAGGTGGCAGCATATGCAATGTGGATATGCTGGACAGAGGGATGATTCATGTTCCAGGAAGGACAAAGTGAAACAGTTGGCACCGATTTCACCATGTTACTCAACCGTAACGATTTAAAACTTAAGCATTGTTGATTTCTTGAATTTTCCATGTTATGTTTTCAGACTGCACTTGACTGGTGAACTGAATCTGAGAAAAGCAGGTAAGGGAGGATCACCATGTCTCCCACATCAGCCGATCACTGTGCTGCTGGGAGGGCACGTGGCCTTGGATGAAATACACCATGCCAAGTCAGGAGCTGCTTCCCTGCAGCCTGGAGACGACAGGTGAGCCAGCCCTGCGGGGTGGGCACAGCAGTAGTGGATGTGCTGCAGTGCGTGCTCCGGAAGCTGACTTACTGCAGAAACTGACTTGATTCTCTACAGAGCAACCTTCATTTCGATAACTCCCAGTGGGCCTACTTTTCCTAGAATACTCTGTACATCCCAAATTTTAGTCAGCATTGTCAGTGATAGAAGTATGTTTTTCATAGCACTAATTATTACATAATATTATAAATTAATTTCTATGGTGCCACATCTTTGTTGCTATCGTTATAATGTAAGAATTTGAGAAAATGTTGACAGCTTTACTTATTGTTGTTTTGCCAGAATCTAAAAACACTGACCGGCATATAGCAGGCACTCAATAAATATTCACTAAATGATTGATAAAGTAAATGAATGAATAAAAAGTACACCCTTACTTTTTTCTTCTTTTTTTTTTTAATAATTTTATTTTTTTAATGGGGTGACATCAATAAATCAGGATACATATATTCAAAGATAACAAGTCCAGGTTATCTTGTCGTTCAATTATGTTGCATACCCATCACCCAAAGTCAGATTGTCCTCTGTCACCTTCTATCTTGTTTTCTTTGTGCCCCTCCCCCTCCCCCATTACCTCTCCCATTCCCCCCTCCCCCCCGTAACCACCACACTCTTATTAATGTCTCTTAGTTTCACTTTTATGTCCCACTTACGTATGGAATAATGCAGTTCCTGCTTTTTTCTGATTTACTTATTTCGCTTCGTATCATGTTATCAAGATCCCACCATTTTGCTGTAAATGTTCCGATGACATCATTTCTTATGGATGAGTAGTATTCCATAGTGTATATGTGCCACACCTTCTTTATCCAGTCATCTATTGACGGGATTTTTGGTTGTTTCCATGTCCTGGCCACTGTGAACAATGCTGCAATAAACATGGGGCTGCATGTGTCTTTACGTATCAATGATTCTGAGTTTTTGGGGTATATACCCAGTAGAGGGATTGCTGGGTCATAAGGTAGTTCCATTATCAGTTTTTTGAGGAACCACCATACTTTCTTCCATAATGGTTGTACTACTTTACATTCCCACTAACAGTGTATGAGGGTTCCTTTTTCTCCACAGCCTCTCCAACATTTGCTATTACCTGTCTTGCTAATAATGGCTAATCGAACAGGTGTGAGGTGGTATCTCATTGCCGTTTTGATTTGCATTTCTCTAATAGCTAAAGAAGATGAGCATCTTTTCATATATCTGTTGGCCATTTGTATTTCTTCCTGGGAGAAGTGTCTGTTCATATCCTCTTCCCATTTTTTTATTGGATTGTTTGTTTGTTTGTTGTTGAGTTTTATGAGTTCTTTGTATATTTTGGATATTAGGCCCTTATCTGAGCTGTTGTTTGAAAATATCATTTCCCATTTAGTTGGCTTTCTGTTTATTTTGTTATCAGTTTCTCTTGCTGAGCAAAAACTTCCTAGTCTGATGTAGTCCCATTCATTAATTTTTGCCTTCACTTCTCTTGCCTTTGGAGTCAAATTCATAAAATGCTCTTTAAAACCCAGGTCCATGAGTTGAGTACCTATGTCTTCTTCTATGTACTTAATTGTTTCAGGTCTTATGTTTAGATCTGTGATCCATTTTGAGTTAATTTTTGTACAGGGGGAGAGACTGTAGTCCAGTTTCATTCTTTTGCATGTGGCTTTCCAGTTTTCCCAGCACCATTTATTGAAGAGGCTTTCTTTTCTCCATTGTGTGTTGTTGGCCCCTTTATCAAAAATTATTTGACTATATATATGTGGTTTTATTTCTGGACTTTCTATTCTGTTCCATTGGTCTGAGTGTCTATTTTTCTGCCAATACCATGCTGTTTTGATTGTCATGGCCCTATAATATAGTTTGAAGTCAGGTATTGTAATGCCCCCAGCTTCATTCTTTTTCTTTAGGATTGCTTTGGCTATTCGGGGTTTTTTATAGTTCCATATAAATCTGATGATTTTTTGCTCTATTTCTTTAAAAAACGTCATTGGAAGTTTGATGGGAATTGCATTAAATTTGTATATTGCTTTGGGTAATATAGCCATCTTGATTATATTTATTCTTCCTAGCCAAGAACAAGGTATATTCTTCCATCTCATTATATCTTTTTCAATTTCCCTTAACAATGGTTTATAGTTTTCATTATATAAGTCCTTTACATTCTTTGTTATGTTTATTCCTTAGTATTTATTTTTTTTGTTGCAATCGTGAAGGGGATTATTCTTTTGAGTTCGTTCTCAATTGTTTCATTGTTGGCATATAGAAAGGCTATTGACTTCTGTATGTTAATTTTGTATCCTGCGACCTTACTGTATTGACTTATTGTTTCTAGTAGTCTTTTTGTGGATTCTTTGGGGTTTTTGATGTATAGGATCATATCATCTGCAAAAAGTGATACCTTTACTTCTTCTTTTCCGATATGGATGCCTTTTATTTCTTTGTCTTGTCTGATTGCTCTGGCTAGAACCTCTAGTACCACATTAAATAAGAGTGGAGAGAGTGGACAACCCTGTCTTGTTCCTGATTTAAGGGGAAAAGCCTTCAGTTTTGTGCCATTTAATATGATGTTAGCTGATGGTTTATCATATATGGCCTTTATCATGTTGAGATATTTTCCTTCTATACCCATTTTGTTGAGTGTCTTAAACATAAAATTGTGTTGTATTTTATCGAAAGCCTTTTCTGCGTCTATTGGTAAGATTATGTGATTTTTGTTCTTTGTTTTGTTGATATGGTGTATTACGTTAACCGTTTTATGTATGTTGAACCATCCTTGAGATTCTGGGATGAATCCCACTTGATCATGATGTATTATTTTTTTAATATGTTGTTGTATTCGATTTGCTAGTATTTTGTTTAGTATTTTAGCATCTGTATTCATTAGAGATATTGGTCTGTAGTTTTCTTTTTTTTTGCCATCCTTGCCTGGTTTTGGTATGAGGGTTATGTTGGCCTAATAAAATGTGTTTGGAAGTATTGCTTCTTCTTCAATTTTTTGGAAGACTTTGAGTAGAATAGGAACCAAGTCTTCTTTGAACGTTTGATAAAATTCGCTGGTATAGCCGTCAGGGCCTGGACTTTTATTTTTGGGGAGGTTTTTAATGGTTTTTTCTATTTCTTCTCTACTGATAGGTCTGTTTAGGCTTTCTGCTTCTTCTTGACTCAGTCTAGGAAGGTTGTATTGTTCTAGGAATTTATCCATTTCTTCTAGGTTGTTGAATTTAGTGGCATAAAGTTTTTCATAGTATTCTACAATAATTCTTTGTATATCTACGGTGTCCGTGGTGATTTCTCCTCTTTCATTTTGGATTTTGTTTATATGAGTTCTTTCTCTTTTTTCCTTGGTAAGTCTTGCCAAGGGTTTGTCAATTTTGTTGATCTTTTCAAAGAACCAGCTCCTTGTTCTATTAATTTTTTCTATAGTTTTTCTGTTCTCTAATACATTTATTTCTGCTGTGATTTTTATTATCTCCTTTCTTCGGCTGGTTTTGGGTTGTCTTTGTTCTTCTTTTTCTAGTTCCTTAAGGTGGGAAGTTAAGTGGTTCACTTGGGCTCTCTCTTGTTTGTTCATATATGCCTGAAGTGATATGAACTTCCCTCTTATCACTGCTTTTGCTGCATCCCATAGATTCTGATATGTCGTATTGTCATTTTCATTAGTCTGTATATATCTTTTGATCTCTGCACTTATTTCTTCTTTGACCCATTCATTTTTTAAAAGTATGTTGTTTAGTTTCCACATTTTTGTGGGATTTTTTTCCTCTTTTTTGCAGTTGAATTCTAGTTTCAAGGCTTTATGATCAGAAAATATGCTTGGTACAACTTCAATTTTTCTGAATTTGCTGATGTTGTTTTTGTGGCCCAACATACGGTCAATTCTTTAGAATGTTCCATGTACACTGGAGAAAAACGTATACTCAGTCACTTTGGGATGAAATGTCCTGTAGATGTCTATCATATCCAGGTGCTCTAGTGTTTTGTTAAGGCCACTATGTCTTTGTTGATTCTCTGTTTGGATGACCGATCTAGAGCCGTCAGCGGTGTATTGAGGTCTCCAAGTACGATTGTATTTTTGTCAGTTTTTGTTTTAAGATCAATAAGTAACTGTCTTATATATTTTGGTGCTCTTGGTTTGGTGCATATATATTAAGAATTGTTATGTCTTCTTGATTCAGTGTCCCCTTAGCCATTATGAAATGGCCATTTTTGTCTCTGAGTACTTTTGCTGTCTTGTAGTCAGCATTATCCGATATGAATATTGCTACACCTGCTTTTTTTTGGTTGTTATTTGCTTGGAGTATTGTTTTCCAGCCTTTCACTTTGAATTTGTTTTTATCCTTGTTACTTAGATGAGTTTCCTGTAGGCAGCATACAGTTGGATTTTCTTTTTTAATCCATTCTGCTTCTCTGTGCCTTTTCATTGGTGAGTTTAATCCGTTTACATTTAGTGTAATTATTGATACTTGTGAGTTCCCTATTGCCATTTTATATCTTGCTTTCTGTTAGTTTTGTGTCTTGTTTGATCCTTCTCTTTCGTTTTTCTATCTTTTGTTTTTATTTGGTTGTATTCCATACATCTTTCCTCTGTTGCTATCTTTTTTATCTCATGTGCTTCTGTGGTGGTTTTTTCAATGGTGGTTACCTTTGAGTAATGAAAAGGGTCCCTACCCTGTTCATTGTAGCGAACTATTTTGTGATTACTTTTGCACTCTATCGTCCTTTGCTACTGTTAATCTCCATCTTCTCCCCCTCTTTCTTTTTGTTGTTGTCACAGTTTAAATTTGGTTTTATTGTGTTCTTCTTGGAGCTTTTACTTCTGGCTCTGTTTATTTTTTGTTCTTTGTATCTGATTGGAGAACCCCCTTTAGTAATTCCTGGAGTGGGGGTTTTCTGATGATAAATTCCCTCATCTTTTCTGTATCTGTGAATGTTTTTATTTCTCCTTCATATTTGAAGGATAGCTTTGATGGGTATAGTATTTGTGGCTGCAAGTTCCTCTCTTTTAGGACTTTAAATATTGGGGTCCACTCTCTTCTAGCTTGTAGAGTTTCTGTTGAGAAATCTGATGATAATCTAATGGGCCTTCCTTTATATGTTGTATTCTTCTTTTCCCTGGCTGCCTTGAGAATTTTTTCTTTGCTGTTGGTTTGTGTCAATTTCATTATGATATGCCTTGGAGTAGGTTTGTTGGGGTTAAGAAAACTCGGAGTTCTGTTTGCTTCTTGAACTTGAGGCTTTAGTTCTTTCCACAGGCTTGGGAAGTTCTCATCTATTATTTGTTTGAGTATGTTCTCCATTCCATTTTCTCTCTCTTCTCCCTCTGATATACCTATTATTCTTATGTTATTCTTTTTGATGGAGTCAGATAATTCTTGTAGGGCTACCTCATTTTTTTTTTTAATTTTTGAGTCTCTTTCTTCTTCTCTCTGTTGTGCCTCAAGTTGCTTTTCTTCTATTTCACTAATCCTACCTTCTGTCTGGCCTGTTCTATTAGCTAAGCTTGTTACTTCATTTTTCAGCTCGTGAATTGAGTTTTTCATCTCTGTTTGATTTGTTTTTATAGTTTCAATTTCCTTGGATATATATTCTTTGTGTTCATTGAGTTGTTTTCTGAGCTCCCTAAATTGCCTTTCTGTGTTTTCTTGTATATCTCGGAGGATTTTTAGGATTTCTATCTTGAATTCTCTGTCATTTAGCTCCAAGGTTTCCAATATATTAAATTTTTTCTTCATAGATTTTTCCTCATCTAGCTGTGTTAACTCTCTTTCTTTTGTATCCATGATATTCGATTTTCTCTTCCTTAATGGCATCTGAGGGTGGTTTTGTTGATAGTATTAATGAGATTTAATAAAGAATAAAAAGTTAAAAAAAATAAAAAATCGAAGAGTTGTTTTTTTTAAAAAAAAAATTAATAATGAAATAAAGAAAAATAAAATAAAATAAAAATTTCAAAAAAAGGAAATTATTCCCCCCCTCCTTTTTTCCTCTCCTCTCCTCTCCCCTCTTTCTTGCGAAAATCTTGTGGTGAACTGTGAATTATAACAAACAGTGCCTGTGATGGAGGGCCCTAATTGAGGAAAAGTAATAAAGGGGCAAAAAAAGAAAAAAATAGAAAAATAAAAAAAAAAGAAAGAAAAAAAAGGGGGGTATGTACCCACAAAAAGCAAATAAGGAAAAAATTTGGGTCAAGAATAAAATGATTTGCTTTTAAGTGTTGGTTGTCTAAGAGTTATGATGAGAGGAATAAGAGGAAAACAGAAAAATGGGGGGACAAATTAAAAAATTACTATTGTATTTAGTAGAACAAGAACTAGATAAAATGGAGAGCCAGGGATGGGAGCACTGCTAGTGAGTTAAAAAGGTGAAGTAAAAATCCCCCAAAATGCCACAAACATAAGTTTGAGTCCCAGATAAGATAATTTGTTTGTAATTGAGGTTTGAATGAGAGGAGATGTAAAGGAGAAAGGAAGAAACTAATATAGAGGGAGAAAAGAAAGAGAGAGAGAGAGAAAAAAAGAGGGAACCACTAAAAGGAGAAAAAAGAAAGGAGAGAGAGAGAGTTAAGGGTTTTGGAGTGCAACCCTCATAGAGAGAAAGGAAGAGGAGAGAAAAGATAATGGGAGATGTAACACTTATGGGTAGTGTAGTTCAAGGAGAGGAGAGAGTAAGACCAGCAGAGAGTTAATCGGCCAAATTGGAGGAGGAAAAAAAGTATCAAGAATGAAGATAAGAGAAACAGATGAACAAATATAATAAAATGGGATAGGTTATAAAGTCTGAAGATTATTCTTGATTTTGAGAGGTTATGTTCTTGCTTTTTCTTTTCTCTCCCTCTTCCTGGTCGGTGACTCTGTACCCCAGGTTCTGCCCCTTTGGCACGCTCAGGTAGAGGTTTGCAGTTGATAAGTCTCTATGGCAATGTCATGTATTGTGCTTTAGTCTCGTTGGCAGTCGAGGCTCATTAGCATTTATAGGCTCCAACAGTGAGAGAGTCCGTGTTCCTCGAGCCTTTCTCCTAGTCTTTCCTTCCTCAATTAGTAGCCTGATAATCCAGCTATGGGATTGCTGCTGCCTCTGCCTGGAAAGTAAGAGGCTCAAAGAGCTGGCAACTCCTCACTCTATTTCCACTCAGCACAGGGCTCTGGGTAAGGCTCAGTCAGTCAGAGCTGCTAGCATAATCAGGCGGGCTTTCTGCCTACTCAAAGACCTCTGGCTCTGCCACTCTGTCCGGTAACACAGGTGGGCGCCCACTTCCGGGGCGCTTGGAGGAAACTCTCCTCACTATCTGCACGCGCAGACCAGGATATCCGGCCAGCAGTCTCACGCTCTGAGTGAAACCCCCAACCGCATGGAAAAGTTGCGGCGTTGGAATTGGCTCTCGCTCCGTCCCCGTGCGCGGCTTTTGCAAGGCGCTGGGGCGGCCCGAGATTCCGCTTTGGCCCACACAAAGGCCCCTGTCTCTGCCCCTCTGTGCGATAACACGGGCGTGCACTGCCGAGGCACTCGGAGGAATCTCTCACTCAGTATCTGCGTGTGCAGACCAGGATATGAGGCCGGCCGCGTTTCACTCTGAGTGAAACCCCCACCAGCACGGAAAATTTCCACCGTTGGAATTAGTTCTTGCTCCCTCCCGTGCGCGGCTTTCCCAGGGTGCTGGGGCTGCCCAGAAATTCTGCTTTTGGCCCACAGAAAGGCCTCTGACTCTGCCTCTCTGTGGGGTAACACGGGCACCCACTCCCGGGGCTTAGGAAAAAATCTCTCGCCCACTAACTGCGCACCGACCAGGAAATCGGGTAAAATGGCTGCCCCGCTTGTCTTTCTTTCTTTGGGTTTGGCGCGAGTGTTAGCTTGTATTGCCCGGGTTGCCACAGGATCAGTTTTTCCTCGGCTTGGATCTCCGTGCCACAGCCTGGTTCGGCCGTTGGTGCCGCGGCCTGGATCTATTCACCCCCTTTGCCCGCCTCAGTTTCTATATTCACAGTTACCAGAGAAAGCCGCCCTGTTTAGGTTAGTGAGGAAGGCGGAGCATTTCTTACTCCCTAATTCCTTCGGGGTTTGGTTATATATTTAGCCAATTTTTCACTCGACCATACTTTTGGGTGTATTGCGAAGCATCTGGAGGCTCCAAGTATAGGTTTTTCTGTTTCTGGTTGAAGATCTTGTTGAGTTTTGGGGAGATTTATCGGTATCGCTTCTTACCCGCCATTACTCTGACGTCATCCCTTCTTATTTTTTTTAATCTTTATGCTCTGCCTCTCAGTATCTTATTCTGCTATAAGATGTGTGTGAATGTCAGTGTCACAGAACTCATCCCCATAACTCTCTTGGAGACCAAGGAGTTCACAGGTTGTTGGAAGAGCAGCAGAACCTTCGCCAGGATCCTCAGTCGGTTAGAGCGTCTTCCCCACACAGCGTGTCTGCAGGTTCCTCAGTGGGTTAGAGCATCCTCCCCACACAGCATGTTTGCAGGTTCCTCAGTCGGTTAGAGCGTCCTCCCCATACAGCGTGTTTGCAGGTCTCTCAGTTGGTTAGAGCATCCTCCCCATTGCAGGTTCCTCAGTGGGTTAGAGCGTCCTCCCCACACAGCATGTTTGCAGGTTCCTCAGTCGGTTAGAGCGTCCTCCCCACACAGCATGTTTGCAGGTTCCTCAGCCGGTTAGAGCATCCTCCCCATACAGCATGTTTGCAGGTTCCTCAGTCGGTTAGAGCGTCCTCCCCATACAGCATGTTTGCAGGTTCCTCAGCCGGTTAGAGCATCCTCCCCACACAGCATGTTTGCAGGTTCCTCAGTCGGTTAGAGCATCCTCCCCACACAGCATGTTTGCAGGTTCCTCAGTCGGTTAGAGCATCCTCCCCATACAGCGTGTTTGCAGGTTCCTCAGTCGGTTAGAGCGTCCTCCCCATACAGCATGTTTGCAGGTTCCTCAGCTGGTTAGAGCATCCTCCCCATACAGCATGTTTGCAGGTTCCTCAGTCGGTTAGAGCATCCTCCCCATACAGCGTGTTTGCAGGTCTGATCCCAGTCAGGGCTCATGCAAGAATCAACCAATGACGGCAGAAATAAGTGCAACAACAAATCGATGTTCTTCTTTCTCTCTTCCTCTTCCTTTCTCTCTAAAAATCAATCAATTAAAAAAATAAGTGGAACAACAAACTGATGTTTCTCTCTCTCCCTTTTTCTCTCTCTAAAATCAATAAGAATAAAATAAAATAAAAAAGATCACCTGCCCTAGCTGGTTGGTACAGTGGTCGAGTGTCGACCTGGTGTGGATGTCCCGGATTCATTTTCTGGTCAGGGCAAACAGGAGAAGCAGCAATTGGCTTCTCCACCCCTCTTCCCATTTCTCTCTCTCTCTCTCTATTTTCCCCTTGCACAGCCATGGCTTGAACAGTTCAAGCAAAGTTGACCTCAGGTGCTGAGGATGGCTCCATGGCCTCATACTCAAGTGCTAAAATAGCTAGGTTGCCAAGCAACAGATCTGCAGCCCAGCTGGGCACAGCATCACCAGGTAGGGGGCTTGCCAGGTGGATCCTAGTCCATGTTTCTTGTAACTACTCTGCAAATCTCCTCTGTGATGTGAGTGTGATTGGGAGTAGAAAGTGATTTGAAAGGAATCTTCAGGGACAGAATGCTCTTTGAGAAATATTTCTATATTACTTTACAAGATTCCAAGCAAATTTCCCAAAGTAAAGAAATTACTTTCTCTTCTGGCTAAGAAAACTCCAGTTGAGTAAAATAATTAATTTACTAGTATTTATGTTACTCATAAATTAGGTTACTAGTTAGCCATCTCATGTCCTCTCTATATAAGATAGTAATTCTTTATTGTCATCACCCTTACTTTCAAATATTCTGTATTTGATTTTAAAAATCCTGTACTCAATTTTTTTTTGAAGTTACATGTACTCAGAGAAGTTTCGCCAATGTCTTTTTAAACTTCTGCCCAATATTAACTCATATTTATCCAAGGTGCCTTATATAAACAAGATTCTATAAACTCTGATTTCATTACACAACATTTCTGGTAAAATAATAACTTCCTCCACATTTGAGATAAACAGTAAAAATAAAGCAGAAGAAACTAAGTAAAATGGAAAAGAAGCAGTGGAAATTTTGATGGGTGGAAGTGAGAGCTTTATTAGGTTTATCTGGAAAAGATAAAAAAATTAGAATTGTGAATCATGTTAGGAGTGAATTATGCTGAGATATTGACATTTTAAAAAAAGTTATAATATTTTACCCAGCGTGCTGGTGACTTGAGAATTGAAAGACAAATAACAGAATAGCCTTAAAACCAATGTTAAAATCTCAAAATAAAACTTAAAATACCATAATTTCATAGGGGAAGGATGTATTGTGTTTAACACTGTGTTGGGAAAATTAACTATTTTGAAAAAATTTCTTTGAAAAAAATTCTCAATTGGCATTAATCCAAAATAATGAAATTAATACACAGTAATGAAACTTGATGGAATGTTTAAAGGTGACAACTGAAACTGTAAAATATATATGAATATATAAGATATGGAAGATGAGAAATTTCTAATAAAGCCAATATAGTACATATGAAGATGATGCATTTGCTTACTGCATAAAAACTTAAATCTTTAATACACCAAATACTATTTAAATTTTTCCTTATATATAAATAATTAATGTAACTCTATAGCAAAATGGTCAAATTTATGAATAAATATTTTACAGAAGTCATATAATTAACTAATAGGCATATAAAAGCAACTTATTATGAATCAGAAGAATGCAAATAAAAGAATACCAATGTGACATAATAGCTTATAAATTGGCACCCAAAAAATGATAGTATTGACACTACTTCAAACACAGTTGGCATCACAAGGTGGCAAATAAGATGACAAAGAATGGAGGTTAAATGTATTTGTCAAAGACTAGTGAATGTAGAAAAAAGTAAATAATTTTGGTCCATATAAATTGTGCATTTCATCTCTGTTATTTCCTAGGGTAGAACAATGAGAATTTCAAGACATTTAAGTCGCTTTTAGGACAGAGAGCCCCAACATTCAAAATACCAAACATCAATTTGGTGTCTTGGTCCATTAAGGCTATAACATAATACCATAAACTGCATGGCTTATAAACAATCACATTTTATTTTTCACAGTTCCAGAGGCCAGGAAGTCCAATATCAAGATACTGGTGAATTCCGTGTCTGGTGAGGTCCTGCTTCCTGGGCCAAATGGCAGTCTTTTCCCGGTGACTTCATATGGTGGAAGAGCTGAGGGAGCCCCCTGGGGCCTCCCCTACAAATGCACTAACCCCATTTCAAGGGCTCTACGCTCATGATCACCTTCTAAAGGTCTCACCTTCCAATACTATTACATTGGAGATTAGGTTTCAACACATGAATCTGGGGAACAGAAGCTGTGGTGGGATTCAAATAACTTAACAACTGGGTTTCTGCCCTAATGACCGTTTTAAGTATAAAAAACGATGCACTGAAGGGTAGTTCATTATTTCATGCATTTCATATTTAAATAAGAACAAGAAAAGAGGTACACAAAACTGGATTATAAGAAAGAGTTTTAAAATATTAATGAAAAAAATATTAATTAATACTTGACAAAAACAATACAAGTTGTCACCCCCTGGTTGTTTGGCACTTTTTCTCTTTACATTATATGTTGGTTTACTAAAGTAACAAACATGAGGGAATTAAAATATAGTATTTCATCAAAAGTATAATGAGTTTTATAAAATGAATAAATATTACAAGCGTAGTTCCCATCAAATTTTTTTCACCTATGGATGGAATGAACATTACTGCAGGCACATAGCATACACTGTTGTGCAGATGAACATTAAAAAAGAGTAAGGAATGTAAATTTGTGATTTTCACATTCGGTAGCCGCCCAAGTGCCCACCTTAGAGAGAACCGTGATTACAAGTGCCATTTTAACAACTGGTTCACCGAACTCAACAAAAAAATGAGGTACTGGTTCTGCAAAATTGGTGCAAACTGGCTGAATCCCACCACTGAATACAAGCATTCAGTCAACAGCAGGTGGTAACTACATTCTATACATTATAGACATGTATGTAGTGTACATGTTTCTTTAAAAGCATATATATAAAAGCAATGACTGCTTTTTAAAGATTTACTGATGCCTATGTGTTAATATTTCACAAATGTATGCAAATTTTAAAAATTCATAGCTTTGTTCAGAACTCAGACATAGTGAATATCTTTATATATTATTTATAAGGGAAAAGAATCACACTTCAACTCATGCATAGTTTTTCTTTGCAACTGTAATGTAAACATGATCCCAGCTCATGGATTTAATTTTTTTTCTTAGATTTTTTTCATATTTTATTTGCTCCACTAGAACACAAAATGAAGAGTATGCAGATATATTTAATAAGTTATTTTTCCAGATTGAATTTCTACTGGAATCTTCTGTTACAAGTTACTGAATGCATTTCATAAGACTGAGTCATTTCAAAATGAGATTTCTTGCATTATAAGGAAAATTTGCATGTGCTTAGGAAAAAAAGAAATATTTTTCAGAGAAAATAACAAAACAGATGAGTAAATTAGCATAGCCAAAGGGCAGCAACATCTGATGTGGTGACAGGCTTTGCATTCTTCATGTATTCATGCAGTTTCCATAGCAGCCACCACCTCACATGACAGTTCAAAATAATCTGTAATTGCCAAGAATTCTTAAAGGAAAACATCCCAACTCTGAAATAATTTTAAAAATCAACGAAATGTCTCTGAATCTGGATTCTCTACTCAAACCCAATAGTGAAACGTTATAGAAGCCACAACTTCTAAATCTCTATTTCTTTATCCATAAAATGTGGATAAAAATACATACCATGCCTGCTTCACAAGATCAATGAATAACAGGCATGAACATGCTTTAGAACAAATGCAGGGCACTGTTAAATTGCAGTCATGGACTATTATAACTGAAAGAAATGTTAGAGATCACCTGATCCCAGAATCTTGCTTGATACTTGTAGTAAAAAGCACTAAACTTGTCCACAAGGTCACATTAGGTGAGTGGCAAGGATATTATTAGCACTCAGTTGGTCATTTGTCTCCATGCTCAGTGGTCCTGTCTTGAACCCTCTGTCCCTGTGGTAGCTGCTGTTCTAGGAGATCTACTGCTCCTGCCTCCCCGATCTCCCACACTGGTTACTCTGATGGGCAGCAATCACTCCAGTCTTCACAGCGTGTCTGCACAGATCTAGTCATAGAAATTCAAATTTATCTCTATCACAGCTGAGAGTCTTGCCATTTATCCCACACTGAGTCCCAAGGATATTCTTCTAAGCTCTTTCAGCCTTCCTAGTGTTTGGGAATGATCTCTGATATAATGGGGATTTTTAATAGATTCAAGAGTCTAAAAGTGTCTAGGCATTATGTATATCAAAAAAGAGAGAGTCTTTCTCTGGAAAGTATTATTATCTGAGTACTCTTCATCTAAATCATATCACATTAATAGCCAATTCTCATCATGTATGATATATTTTAGTTTGGGGCAAATTCATTTATAGATCTTTTTATGTTGTACAAATCTAATTTAATACTCAAATAAAGCTTTCTGTGAGGGAGGTTACTCTCCCAGTTTGCTGATGAAAAAACTGATTTTCAGAGATATTAATTAACCTTTCTATTGTGACATTAATGTTGGAGCCAGGACTTAAACTTAGATGGTGTTCTTTTGTTTTGCTTTGTTTTTAATTAGCTGGGTTTTCCCCTCCATTAATCAATACTGTCTACACAATCAGTATGCTTTAGATCAATCTGGTCCACTGGCTCAGTGTCATGTGCCTATGTGACCAAGAATTGAATTGAAGAAGCTAGACACAGAGACCAAATTCTTACACAGGACCCTGAGATTTTCTAACCCATTCAGTCTTGGCTTCTCTGTCCATTTCTTCTGACTTTAGCTGCTGACCTCAGCTGCTGTCTTCATCTTGCTTTTTCAACTTGACTCATAGTCTCCCAACTCTTGGCTGTAACACTAATGACTGATTATGGCCATCTTGATTTGATCCTACTGTCCCTGTAAATAGACTGTCTTTCCCCATTTCCTGCTTCAGAAAAATACAAAAAAAATATATACTTCAAGTATATTTGTTGAACTTAAAATTAATCTGGCACCTCAAAGTTTGAAAAGTAAAAAAGGTTCAAATGAGGTTGAACAATAGCACAGAATGTCTGAAGACATTCTCCCACTTTCTTATATGATTACTTTTAAGTCAAGACTTTTGAAGGTCTCACTTTTTCATTAAGACTTTTGAATGGAGGGGCTGCAGACTTTTTAGATTATTGGTTTCAATGTCCAATGACTGTCTAGAAGATGGTAGATAATGATAGATGATAGATAGATAGATATTAATTTATTCCCATTGCAAAATAAGAAGAGTTTGCTCTATTTTATACTTAAAAGGCAAGCAGTTGAACTGGTCACCATTCTATACTACTATTCATATGCTAGCGTTTTATAAATGATAGACATTAATTAATACACTGGGGAACAAATTTTTTTTATTTTCTGTCACATGAGGTTTTATAACTGTTTCTATATATTCCTGCATCGCTAATTCCAAATCTGAAATCCGTTTTTTGGTGCATGCTCGAGTTTTTATGCAATTTTAATTTCTTTTTGTTACAGTTAATGGTATGCATTGGTTTTTAAATTGGAGTTAAAGGGCAAGGACTCTTGGATTGAACATAACCACAAGGCAATTAATGTTTTACAAACATCACTTTTACATAATTGTAGTTGTTTTGAAATGTAAAAAATTATTATCTGATAAAAACACCCTCTTATTTTATTTTAAGATTGAATCGTGGCTTCTTCGAGTAGGAGTAAATGTAAAAATAGTCCTGACACTTGCTGTTATATATGTGGCTGTTACACACTTCAACATCAAAGGCGCAATATTTCATCATTCGTGACATGTGCATATATTGCCTATTTTCAAGTTCCTCTTGGCGATCAAGACAAGAATTGGGTGTCACAATATTGTGTGTCATAATTGTGAAGAAATGCTTTGTGACTGGACAAAAGGAAAGTGCAAAGGAATGCCTTTCGGTATTCCCATGGTTTGGCGTGAACCTAAGGACCACAGCAGTTACTATTATTTTTATCTGATCCATACAAAGGGCATTGGCAAAAAGAAATGGCATATGATTGCATATCCTAATATTTCTTCTGCAATACGACCTATCCCACACTCTGAGACACTCCCGGTTCCAGTTTTCAATGGTTTTATTTCTTCTAAGGACAAAGAAAGTGAACATGGTGATCAAGTGTATTTTGATAAGATGCATGAGGAAATGGTTGTAGAATCTGAAGGGTCTTCTGATGCTAAGAAGTCATTAACCCCTCAGCAGTTTATCCAACACAAATTGAATGACTTAGTAAGAGATTTGGGCCTGTCAAAGAAAGCAGCTGAGTTATTAGCCTCCAGGCTTCAAGAAAAGAATGTACTTCACCAGTCAGCTAAAGTATCCAATTTCAAGAAGTGTGAACAAATTATTGTGGACTTTTTTTTCGAAGACAAACACTTTGTTTACTGTCATGATATCAGTAGTCTCCTCAGCCAGCTAGGTGTTACCACTTACAGTCCAACAGAATGGCGGCTATTTCTTGACAGCTCTAAACAGAGTCTGAAATGTGTTCTCCTACACAATGGTAATGTTTATGCAGCGGTTCCAATTGGTTACTCAACTCATCTGTGAGAAGATTATAATGACATAAAAATTGTCCTCAACTTTCTGAAGTATGAGGGGCATAACTGGATCATTTGTGTGGATCTTAAAATGGGAAATTTCCTGCTAGGACAACAGAGAGGTTTCATGAAGTATCCTTGCTTTCTGTGTTTGTGGGACAGCCAAGCTCGGGAGAAACACTGGACACAGAAGGAGTGGCCAAAACATGAAGCTCTGGAAGTAGGGATGCAAAATATTGTGAATGAACCTGTAGTTAATCAAGACAGGATCATTTTTCCCCCACTTCACATCAAATTTGGCTTAATGAAGCAGTTGGTTTAGGCTCTGAATAGAGAAAGTGAATGCTTTCAACATATTATTTCTGCTTTTCCTGCCTTGTCTTTTGAGAAGATAAAAACAGGTGTATTTGATGGACCTCAAATTCGAACCCTCATACGTGACAAAGAATTTTCCATGAAGATGAATAAGGAAAAAGCAGCATGGCAGTCTTTTGTGGCAGTTAAAAAGAACTTCCTTGGCAATAAAAAAGCAGAAAATTATGAACTTCTGGTTCAAAGAATGCTGTTAGCTTTCCGCGACATTGGATGTAACATGAGCATTAAGATTCACTTCCTGAACAGTCACCTTGATAAGTTTCCCAAAAATCTTGGAGCTGTTAGTGATGAGCAGACTACTGCTGGAGCATCAAACGAGATTGTCCTCAACAAGTACACAAACGCAAGAGCTAGAAATGCAAATTTTTGCCCGAATAGAATTTAAATAAGTTTTGCACAAATTTTATGATTAAAGTGTTTTAACATGTTCTATTTCAAAATTGTAGACAAATTCTAATGCAATCATATCTTTTAGTGTATTATTGTATTTACTGAGTTATATAAATTATTATATTTTCACAAAGATGATGTCCAAGAAGACATTCTACATCATTATGTTAAACTAAATGTTGAAAATTTTATAATAAGATGAAAACCTAAAATCTTGAATTGCAAAACAACTGTAGCTTACAGAGTAAAACTAATGTCAGATTTGAGATCAGCACACTTGAATTAGGTAAGAAGAAGTATTTTTGTGGATGCAACAAAAATTTTGTTCCCCAGTGTAATCAATGATTTTCCTCACAAGTATTTAATTAGTTGCTGTTTATGCAATTTCTAGTAATAGATAATGCCCTGGCATGTATAGAATGTAATACAAATATTGTCATCCCTAACTATAATATATTCTAATGACCTAGTTTACTTTCTAACTCACTTTCTCATTACATGTCTGTATCCACAAACCACCACCTCCACCACCCTCTCAATATTCCCGTACTCCAACCCTTCGCTACTGCTACCAATCATCATTTGTTAAGAAGATCTTATACTGACATTACTCTTATAAAAAGTACTTAAGTTTTAATTTGTTTTTTTTAAGACTTTATTCATTTTAGAGAAAGAGAGAGAGAGAGAGAGAAGGGGGGAGGAGCAGGAAGCATCACCTCCCATATGTGCCTTGACCAGGCAAGCCCAAGTACTTAAGTTTTAGAAATAGAAGGAGTATCTAGAGATCATAAACCTCAACCTCACTATTTTTCTCATTAAGAATCTGAATCCCAGAAAATGTAAGTTTGCTCAGCGGGATAATGGCAAAGTCTCCAAGAGTCAGTTATCAATCGATCTTCTTTCAACTCTGAGTTTTTATGAATTATATTAATAAGAAAATATACTCTACCTGACCTGTGGTAGCGCAGTGGATAAAGCGTCGACCTGGAAATGCTGAGGTCGCCAGTTTGAAACCCTGAGCTTGCCCAGTCAAGGCACATATGGGAGTTGATGCTTCCAGCTCCTCCCCCTTCTCTGTCTCTGTCTCTCTCTCCTCTCTCTCCCTCTCTGTCTCTCTCTCCTCTCTAAAAATGAATAAATAAAATTAAAAAAAGAAAATATACTTGTAAAACATATTTTTCTTATAGTTAGCTTTCTCCTTTTCTACAAAGACTACATCAAGAATATCATGTTGAACAAAATTCAGACAGATTGTACTCTATCCAATTATCCTGATGCTATCCTGTTGTCCACAACTGCAGTCACTGAGAGAAATCACATCAACTCTGTCAATTTCCAAGGCAGGAGTAGCTATTCAAATAAGCATGGTATGTCTTGTAAAATCACTCAACCATTATTAATACATGGTGCAAGAATTCTTTGGCAAAGAATACAGGATTTAAATCTGCAGCCATTCGAAATACATTGCAAAGCAATCATGTGCTATTCAAATTCTTTGCACTTTATTCAATATGATCTTAGTTAATGCTGCTGCCTAGACCCCATTCTTCATGCTATCAGACAAACTACATTGTTTAGGCACTAACATATTTCAAGGGAGATACCTTTTAGTCTAACTCTAAAGTTCATGAGTGTTCAAAATGTTATTGATCATGAGGTATAATGGGAAAGAGTGTGAGCTCTGGTGTATAACTACCCGAACCCTGTCTCCTTCTTACTGACTTTGTAACCTGCAAAGTTACTTATTCTCTGACATTCAGTTTCCTTGTTTTTAAAATGGAGCCAATAATACCTCTGACATTATTACAAGCATTAAGTGAGCTCTTTCAGACAAAGTGCTTAGAAATTACCTGATACAGAAGGAACACTCATGAATGTTAGCTATTATGATTGTCATTGAAAATTTTTCTTTTCATAGATATAAAACAAATGGCAGATTGTGTCTTTTTCAGAAAAAAAAAGAGTCCATTCATTTTCAGGAAATTATATCAGGTTTTTACAAGAATAACCTAGGTTTGTGTTCTAGCCACTGCCCATGAGTGTGACTTTGGCCTGGTAAATTAATCTTCTTGTTTCTATTTCCTCCCATTTGAAATAGGTATCATAGTACTGCTACTTTGTGGTGTGTTATGAGGTTTAGATGAACCACTATATATAAAGTACTAAATTTCTTTCTTCTTTCTTTCTTTTTTTTGAGACAGAGAGGGGCAGGAGACAGAAAGTCAGGAAATTGAACTGCTCTTGTGTGAGCCCTGACTGGGGAACCAAACTGGCAACCTCCGTGCTCCGGGACGGTGCTCCAACCAACTGAGTCATCCAGCCAGGGCTTAATTCAGATTGATTTTTTTTTTAGTGTGTGAGAGAGAGAGAGGAAGGGAGATAGAAGGAATGGGAAAGAGAAGCACTCCTTTATTTTTCCACTCATTTGTGCATTTCTGGTTTGCTTCCTGTGTGTGCCCTGACTGGAGATTGATCCTGCAACCTTGTTGTTTCCAGACGACACTCTTAACCTACTGATCTAACCAGCCAGGGCCACTAAATTTCTAAATGGCTTATAACTAGCACATTGTAAGCATTTGTTATTATTCTGGATCTTCTGTATAAAGGATATAATTAGAACTACTTCAATCCCTAGACTTACTTGAATATGAAATAAAAAGGTTTGTCAACCATTTTCATTATTGTTTGAACCAAAATGTTTTACATTCTTATAGCACCCAATGATTATTATTCTCTTTGACATGAAATGGTGTGAGATGAGAATGTCTATAAATCACACTTTTATTTCCCCAGCTGACTGTTGAATTATTGGTTAAGCCTTCCTAGGATCGTGTTAGATGAATAGAATAACGTAGCACACCCCACCATGACCCAGTTCCCTTCCAGATTCCCTGTGGATTTGTCAATTTTTAAGTAGAAGACATTTAATTAAATTATAGAAGAGTACAGATGTCAGAAATTTTACTGTGTAAGCAAGTGCTAGGTGGAATGTATCCAATGTCTTGATTAAGAAATCTCTACCATAAAGGTTACAATACTCTGGGCCACAAAAAGGAACAGGGAGCTATTGCTGTGATGCTGAGAATAAGGAAAGAAACACAACATCATCAAAAGTCTGCTTTCACCCTCCCCTTAACTTTTTCTGCCACAATACCTTGACTTTTGTCTTTTAGGCTGTTTTGGATATAATGTGTGAATATGTGTGTCTGTACACTGTACACAGAAAAAATAGTTATACAAATATCTTAGAAAAGTTTAAAAGAAAAAATATACCTTCAAAACAAAACATGTCTCTCCTTTTGTCTTCTTGTTCACTTATATATACTTTGTTATAGTATTAATACATGTATTAACATTTATATCATGAGTATTACTCTTAAAATATTGTATTTTCACATAATATAGTTTGACAAATACTGTGGTTGTCCCCTACCTTTGGGTAAAGCATAGACCTTTTTATTTTTTTTGCTGTTGTTAATTTTCTGAAATAACCATCCCTGAGAGGAAAAGAGCTATTTTAAATATGTTGCATTTCTAACACCTTAGAGATTATTCATACCCTTTCCTTTAGGAGTGACATGGAATCTGGGTCTCATGTTCACGCTGTATTACAGGTAGGCAAAGGAGAAAATGAATGGAAAGAAGGAAAAGACTAGCAAGCAGGCAATAGGAGTTACAAGTATTTCCTACCTGCACGGCTTCCCAAGCTATGTCCCACTCAAGATATTTCCCTCCTAGTCCAAAGAAATAGGAACTTTATTTTCTACTCCAAAGTGGAAGTAAAATACTCCGATTGTTTATAGCAGGGGTAGTCAACCTTTTTATACCTACCAGCCACTTTTGTATCTCTGTTAGTAGTAAAATTTTCTAACCGCCCACTTGTTCCACAGCAATGGTGATTTATAAAGTAGGGAAGTAACTTTACTTTATAAAATTTATAAAGCAGAGTTACAGCAAGTTAAAGCATATAATAATAGTATAATTACTTACCAAGTACTTTATGTTGGATTCTCGCTAAGTTTGGCAGAATAAATCTTTATAAAACAACTTACTATAGTTAAATCTTTTTTTTTTATTTATACTTTGGTTGCTCCGCTACTGCCCACCATGAAAGCTGGAACACCCACTAGTGGGCGGTAAGGACCAGGTTGACTACCACTGGTTTAGAGTAACTAACTGTAAGTCACATATAGTAAATATTCACCTACTTTACTGCTTATGCATTTGCTGTCACAGGGGGACCTAACACACCATCAGGGTCATCTCTTTTCATAACATCTCTTCTTTTCTACAGCAGTGTAGCAAAAACCATAATTACCTCTATGACCAATCAAGAGACCATCTATATATATAGTATTTCCACAAACTCCTCTTCCAGGAAGAGAGAATCTGCTACAAAACAGTAGTGAGTTAGCTTTGTTTGGGATCACTGTGTTGTCTGTGGACAGTGCAGTATTAGTGTTAATGGGAATGAGCTCATGAGTTGAATTCTCTCAAGGATTCTCTTTGTTCTACAGTTGTCTTAATCTGTCTTGGTTTGTCAGTTTACAGAAACAACATAATCTCAAAGGCTCTTCTATGCCTCCATGCAGGGTGGAGAGTTGCTAGGCCAAGGCTTCCAAAGGTGTCAGAACAGAAGGGATTCGGAGCATTTTTGTGGGATGCCCAATGACACACACCAAGCCCTGACAAAGCGTAACTTGTGGTCTTGAGAGGTGAGAGCTTTTCAGCCCAGAGTTCAGGGAGAGCTTCTCCCCAAAAAATTATGTCTGAGCTGCCATCCCCAGAGCAGTGATTTTCAATCTTTTTCATCTCATGGCACATATAACCTAATTCCTAAAATTCTATAGCATGCCAAAAAATGTTATATTTTTTGCCAATCTGACAAAAAAATAGGTATAATTTTGATTCATTCACACTGGAAAGCCATTGGTATGTTGGCTGTTGTCATTTTTTTCATTGACAATCTAAGGGAAAAGAGGTCAGTGCTTCTGACTAAACAGGTATTGCAAGTTTTAAATTTTTTGTGGCATACCAGTCTGTATATCGCTGCCTTAGAAGAACCCTCTCAGTCAGCTTTTCATTGGAGTTGGAGTTCGACAACATTCAGGAGCCCACAAGTCTACTGTTTCCTCTTCCCTACAGAGAGGTACCCAGCGAGTTTGTGTTGGGTCTGCAGAGGCATCGCTTCTCAGCGTCAAAGGAATCACAGTATTTTGTTCTTCTCCAAAGACATTTCAAGGCTCCTATTCTCTTCCTCTGTAATGAATCAGTTTTAGAAGTTTCTGGAGTGTACATATTGTCATCTTCTCCCTGCAAGGTGAGCCACAGGACTCCTTCTAGCAGGAAAGAGGGTCTGTGGCTTCATTGGAGGGAGCACCAAATGTAGACACTCTCCAAAGACAACTTGGTAATGACCTCCTCATGCCTTTCCCTCCACCAGCCTGGAATATATTTAGCTCATTTTCTGGGAGTCAGTAGGGCACAAGGGGTAGAAAAGAATGCTCTTCCTTCTTCATAGGGCTCTAAATCCACATGGAGTCCATTTCTACTGTATCATGATGTGAAATTCTTACTTTTCCACTAGGAAATTGGAAAGGCACAAAGCACTTACATTTTACTAGATGGAGAATTTCAAATTGATATAAAATGCAAATATATAAATGAGGTCATATACTAACATAAATGAATAATATCTAAGAGTTATTGTTGATAGGCACATTTTGTCGGCAATTTTCCACTCTGGAAAAATAACTATACCGAGGTTATGCGTTCATTCTTTTCTGAGTAAGGAGAGTAGTGAGTAAAATTAAGAAAAGCCTTAAGAAAAGCTTAACCTTGCCTGACCAGGCAGTGGCGCAGTGGATAGAGCGTCGGACTGGGAAGCAGAGGACCCAGGTTCGAGACCCTGAGGTCGCCAGCTTGAGCGCGGGCTCATCTGGTTAGAGCAAAAAAAAAAAAGCCCACCAGCTTGAACCCAGGGTCGCTGGCTCCAGCAAGGGGTTACTCGGTCTGCTGAAGGCCCAGGGTCAAGGCACATATGAGAAAGCAATCAATGAACAACTAAGGTGTCGCACTGTGCAACGAAAAACTAATGATTGATGCTTCTCATCTCTCTCCGTTCCTGTCTGTCTGTCCCTGTCTATCCCTCTGACTCATTCTGTCTCTGTAAAAAAATAAACAAATAAAAAAAAAAAATTTAAAAAAAAAAAAAAAAAAAAAAGAAAAAGAAAAGCTTAACCTTATCAACAGATTATCGTGTAATTATTATTGGACATTGAATACTGTGTGATCCAGGTTCTGCCAAATATTCCAGTATAGATATGTGTACTCACATATATGCTAATGAGCGGAACAAAACACGTACACACTCTGATCAACCTCTGGAGACAAGAGCCTTGCCCGAGATTCTGATGTAAGCCATATGGCATATCACTTGCTTCCTGCTTCATCTGTTTACAGGTTGGTATTTGGGCCACTGTCGCTAAGCTACTGTTTGCTATGCTTCTCTTTCTCTTAAAGACCAAGAGCATATGGTATGTTAACCTGGAATATGCATTCATGGACTCCAAATTACCCTATGCTAAACTCTATTTATTATAGCTAAAATAGTTTGAAGTAAAAGAACTGTTATAGCTCTTAACCTTCACTCTCCCAATTCACTATGGCCTCAGATGAAAAGGATTATGGCTATGTGTTGAAAAAGATCATGCCATCAGAGCTTTATAATGACCACCTGATTGATCAATCTATCTCGACCATTCCAAATCATACCAAATATTATACAGCAAAGTATCTCAAACCCAGGACATATTAAACAAAATTGCTCAGAAATATTTTTACAGTTTAACTAAGAAGTCCAAAAACCAGTAGGTTTGAATAGAGGAGATGGTGAGTATAAGTGTGATAAAGACTAAATCAAATTTTTATTCCTGGCCCTGGCCGGTTGGCTCAGCGGTAGGGCATCGGCCTGGCGTGTGGGGGACCCGGGTTCGATTCCCGGCCAGGGCACATAGGAGAAGTGCCCATTTGCTTCTTCACCCCCTCTCCTTCCTCTCTGTCTCTCTCTCTTCCCCTCCCGCAGCCAAGGCTCCATTGGAGCAAAGATGGCTCGGGCGCTGGGGATGGCTCCTTGGCCTCTGCCCCAGGCGCTAGAGTGGCTCTGGTTGCGGCAGAGCAACCCCCCAGAGGGGCAAAGCATCCCCCCTGGTGGGCAGAGCATCGCCCCTGGTGGGCGTGCCAGGTGGATCCCGGTCGGGCGCATGCGAGAGTCTGTCTGACTGTCCCTTCCCGTTTCCAGCTTCAAAAGAAAAAAAAAAAAAAAAAGAAAGAAAAAAAATTTTTTTTTATTCCTGCAGGAAAAAGTTAAATTGATAAATAAGCTACAAGTTAAAATAATTCTTTTATCTAAAGAAACACCCTATATCACATTTTCTTAAATTTCAGAACTGAGAATGACCATTTCAACCCCTACAGTTAATGGAAGTCAAATCCCAAAAGGGTGAGATCATTTGTTCAAGGTAACGCTACAGGTATTACTGTCTTAAACTCAAGCCTGGTGCCCTTCCCACTGCCCTCTACTGAAACTAGAGAACACTACATTATCATGACTTTCAGAAAGAATCTTAGAAGTGTCTGGTGTAATAAACCAACAATAAACTTCCTATTAGTGCGCCTCAGGGGCTAGATCCTATCACCAGACACTGTGTTCTTTCCACGGGCTCCCAAAAATTCCCTTCAGAAAATGGTCCACTTCTGAAGATGATATTATCAGCAGACAACAACAAAGATATTAGTAGCTCTTTCTACTCAGAATTTTGCAACAGCTGTGACTGAAGCGACTAATCTAAACATGAATAAAATCTCCAGCAGAAAATGGTAATTCTACATAATTGGCTAATGCATGTTCTTTGAGGAGGGAAGTTTGGGAAATTAAAAAAAGAATTAGGGTAGGTATTTAGGACAGATGGCTTGATATAAATGTTGTATTTACATCTTTCAGGAATCCTGTTTTCATATTTGTATATAACATGATTAATAGAAAAGGAACATGGTGCTTAGTAAATACAAAGTCTGAAAAACACTTTTTTCCGAACTCGACTAGCATTCTTTATATTTCTAATTTTTTCTACCCCGTGGCATGGGGTAGGGCTAGAGCCATGCTAGCAAAGCTTGGGTTTATTATCAAACAAGAAAAGTTTCAACATTTTTACTGCATTTATACTATAAAATTCCTACATTTCCCTCAAATTTTCATTAAACAGAGAAACTGATCACTTTGGAAATAAAATCCTGGGATTCATTTCACTCAGGCAGCTATTAACATGAATTCACCTGGATAATATGAGCCATAATTTGTGGCAATTCAACAATAAATTCAGAGCTTAAAATAAGAGAGATAAAACCAAGAATCGGTGCTTAGAGGAGTTGAGAATGCAATAAAAGGGGAAAAACAAGATGAGCAGACCATGTATAACTGCCTCAGCTGAGAGATTTGTCAGACAGCAACTTTTAATGACTAACAACTCATTACGCACCAAAAACTAAGACTGACTTAATGGTTCACCACTATCTCACGCAGCCTCTCAGTAGAGTGTGGTATTTTCAAGACATCCCATCAGTAAACTGTAAAAATGTGTAACATCTTCGGGTGGATTCTAGAAATAGGAATGTTGCTCTCACAACTTGTGTCTGAATACTGTTCTTGCTTTACGGGTAGTTTGGGCTAGTTATTTTAACATTCTTAACCTATGTCTTCATCATCAACAAAGTGGGGTTGATAATACCTAGTCTATCTACTCTGTTGTTTTGAAGATTAATAAGATATGTACATAGCACTAAGAGAGAGTAAGTACTGGTCAATAAATGATAGATGTTACTATCAACTATCAGCACTATGCTTTATTCTCAAACTGAGCATGTCATGATTCCAGCCTGTTCTGTGTCATAAATGCTGACTTTCTTTCTGGTACTGCAGGTAGAAGTGGCAAGAACATAATTCTGAAGCAGAGATCTGCTTCCTAGGAATAACAGGACTCATTGGAAAAATAGATTCATGGATGTTCACAATCTCTTTGATTTTGAATGGGCAGAGAAAGTGGTTTCCAAGTTATGCAGGGGATTTAAAAAAGAGTATGTGTTTGAAAAAGAGCATACCCACATCTTGAAAATGTGCTGTGTTATAATGCCATCTTTCTAATGTTTATGACATCATCTACCAAGAAATTACAGCACTTGATATGTAGTCAGTATTAAAAAAGTATTTGCTAAAAGGATAAGCATTCTCCCACAAAGTTTTACTGATTTACAGGCAGAAATGCAATGCAGTGAGTTGCTCTCTACCGCACCTCTTCTGAGGGCGCTTTGTCTCTCTGAGCAAGCTATGGTAATACAGAAAGTGACCCTTATTCTGTTTTGTTCTCACTAGTTGAAGGATAAAATAGTGCTTGATGTTTAAGGGCTTCTGGATCCAATTAGGTGTGGTCTCAAACATAGCACCACAATTTCTAGGTTGTCTATAACAATATCATTCCCAGGAACATGCACACTTCCCTGGTTTAACATATGTCTCCATTATTATGGGAAACCAGCACAGCTGCAGAATAGAGATTTGCATTTTATTAGCTTATGATTATCTTTTACTTGGGGAATTCTCTCATTAGTTGATAAAACATCAGATTTGTATCAACAATCATTCACACGTGTCTCAAAAATCATTCAAAATTTTGTGCAATCCATGACCACATTAATATTATTTATAGTAATTGTCTGATAATGCCAGGTATGACAGTGTCTCAGAAAAATTTCATATTGTCATGATCAGAATTCCATTTAATACAACACTTACTATAAATCTATTTCTGATCAGAACTATAAAATCTTATGAGGGCTGACTGACTTCACTTCTCAGTTCTTATTTCAAGGAATATATTTAAGAAATCACGACATTTTACTTTTTATTATTGACGTATACTGATCAGAGTGATTTTTTATATTATCCCCTTGCTGCTTGAATACGACTGCAGTTTAAATGTTTCATCACTGCCATATTAAGAAATTTTTGGCATAGCTATGGAGTTTTCATGAAAACTGTGGTCATGGTTACACCCCACCTATCTATGAATAACAACTTGACTTGTCTCCAGTTTATCTTAAAAGTTGCATAATGTACTAGTAAAATCATGCTCCAAACATCAAGTTTGTATCCTTATAAAGTTCAAAAGATCCTGGGCCAACCTTAATTTTCTAAAATCAAATATTCAAATGCAAATAAATAAAAAATGTGATTAACATTCTAACTAGAAGCAAATAAGATTTATTTATTACTAGCCAAACACAGAAAGATAAATACTGCATGATCTCACTTTTATGTGGAATTTTAAGAAGTTGAATCATAATAGTAATAGAGAGTGAACGGTGGCTACCAGGGGTGGAAGGGAGGAAGTGAGAGAAATAGGGAGATGTTGATCAAAGGGTACAAACTTTCATTTATAAGATGAATAAGTTGTGGAAACCTAATGTAAAGCATAGTGACTATAGTTAATAATCTTATTAACTATAATAATAATTATAGTTAATATAATGCTTGATTATATACTTGATATTTGCTAACATACATACACACAAAAAATGTTAACTATGTGGGTTGATAGATATGTTAATTAGCTTGACTGTGGTAAATATTTTACATTGTATACAAATATCAACACATCACATTGTATGCCTTAAGTAAATACAATTTTTATTTGTCAATCGTTCTTTAATAGAGCTGGAAAAAATATTTATTTTTGCTGAATTTATCTATTTTATTTTTATAATGCTCAAATAATAAAGAGTAAACAAAATAAATCTACAATATAAATTTAATATTGACAAAAACTGTATAACTTTTTACAAAACAATAAAAATATATTCTATTTCAGGCCCTGGGCAGTTGGCTCAGTGGTAGAGCATTGACCTGGCATGTGGATGTCCTGGGTTTGATTCCCAATCAGAGCACACAAGAGAAGCAACCATCTGTTTCTCCACTCTACTCTCTTCCTTTCTCTCTCTCTCTCCTCTCCTCCTGCAGCCATGGTTCAATTGATTTGAGCTCATTGGCCCCAGGAGCTAAGGTTGGTTCTGTGGGCCTCTGACTCAGGCACTAAAAATAGCTCAGTTGTGAGCATGGCCCCAGATGGGCAGAGCATAGGCCCCAAATGGGGGTTGCCGGGTGGATCCCAGTCTCTTTATCTCCCCTCCTCTCATTTGGATATATATATATAATATATAATATATTTTAATGATTAGGGTGTCTTATATGTAAAAATATTGGTTTTAAATGAAATGATTGATCTATTGTATTTAAATACCCATCATGATAAATATCTTTGAGACACCTCAAGAACTCAGGAATAAATTTGCTAGTGTGAACACTTACAAGCTTGGCAGTCATGCGCCTATTGGGCTCTGTAGGAGGAAACCAGCTTCCATTTACTTTATGTGATACTGTGTTTCCCTTTTACTACAAAGCAAGAGCTTAATTGCTTATATCTGGTAACGTTGGTGGAGTAAAATGATAAAGATGGAGGAAAGGGGGCATACACCCTGGAAAATGTTTCAGAAAGTTTCTCCAACAAGTGGAAGGAAGGGAGGGAGGGAGGGAAGGAGGGAGGGAGGGAGGAGGGAAGGAAAGAAGGAAGGAAGGAAGGAAGGAAGGAAGGAAGGAAGGAAGGAAGGAAGGAAGGAAGGAAGGAAGGAAGGAAGGAAGGGGGAAAGGAAGGGAGGGAGGGAGGGAGGGAGGGAGGGAGAGAGGGAGGGAGGGAGAGAGGGAGGGAGGGAGGGAAGGAAAGAAGGAAGAAAGGACTTTAAGTTGCCACAAATCAAAAGGGCATTGTGATTCACTTCACATAGATAAGAACAAGGTAAGAAAACTAAATTTTCTTTTTTTTGTCTTTTTAATTATTTGTTGTATAAACTAAAAGACACAAACTCATGGGCCCCTATGCCAGTCTTTTAGTAAACTGCTATTTTGGTTTGACATAAACAAGGTAATTGACAAGCATAAAGCATAATGGAATCAACCATCATTTGTTCCTGAAGGTGGTCCACGTTTCCTTGCAGATACGCTACCCAGGCACAGTTAGGACATGAAAAATTTCTGGCGCCAAACTCACTCAAAACTGACTTGTAACTGAAAATTAATTTGTCATTTAAACTGATAAATCTATCACTTTCAAAATAAAATTAAGTACAGTTTCTTATAGGCAGAGGTCCAAATTGCTCAAGATTTGGCTTTCTGCATTGGCTCAATTAGATAATAATCACTTTTTTAATACCTGTAACTTAAGTGCTAGCCTTAATTTACTGCACAAATCAGTTCATCATATCTTTTATAAAGTAGCCCATGTTGCTCCCTTTTACATTAAATGACTGGTGGTTTAGGAAATTGTTTCAGCTGAAATTAAACCAACAAAAACCAATTAACAAGAGAAAAACACATATATTTATTTAATATAAACTTTATGTGACATGATAGAGCCCTCATAAAGAAATGAAGAGCCCTGGCTGGCTGGCTCAGTGGTAGAGCATCGTCCTGGTGTGTGGATGTCCTGGGTTCAATTCCCAACCAGGGAACACAGGAGATGTGCCCATCTCCTTCTCTACCCTTCCCTCTCTCCTTCCTCTCTCTCTCTCTTCCCCTCCCGCAGCCAAGACTCCATTGGAACACATTGGCCCGGGCTCTGAGGACGGCTCCATGGCCTCTGCCTCAGGTGCTGGAATGGCTCCAGTTGCAACAGAACAACGTCCCAGATGGGCAGAGCATCACCCCCTGGTGGGCATGCCGGGTGGATCCCAGTTGGGCATATGCGGGAGTCTGTCTCTCTGCCTCCGCACTTCTCACTTCAGAAAAATACAAAAAAAAAAAAAAAAAAAAAGAAGAAGAAGAAGAAAGAAATAAAGATAAGAAACAAAGCAGAGTATTTTCTGCTAGGTTTGATGAGGAGTGCACAGTAGTGGAGGTCTCGGATAGGTTAAGGAGTATGAGGTAAGTGTAGTAAACGGGGAGACTCAGCAAGGCCTAGTAGGTAGAATCTTTTCAGCATCTCTTTGTCTTCAGAGAAGATGTTCCTTTTCTTCACTGGATGTAGGGAGATCACATTTCATCTGAGAGCCATTGAGATGTTTCAGGGAAAAGGATGATGGAAGAGAGTTCTGAGTGACCTTCTCTTTCTGTCATTTTCTCACAGTCCTTCAGATTATGGTATTCAATATGCCAAGGTGTCATATTTGGGGGTCATTTGTTTGAATCCCTATCAGTATAGATATATAGATATATATCCACCATGGTTGCTATCCTTATTAGTACATAACTATATCATTAACCTGCTTCTGTAAAAATTAGACTAACCTAACCAGTCCCCGACCAGTGAGCATTTAGGTTGATTTCATTATTTTGCTATACCAACAATACTGCAGGACACAGCCTGGGATCTTTGAATACAAGTTGATATTCTTTGTTAAATTTTATATACATTTTAAAATTTGATAGAGATTTCTAAATTAGTATCTAAAAAGGTTGAAACAATTTACATTTCTATCACGACTATAGGAGAGTGCCTATTTAACAACACTGGGTATAATAAAACTAAATTTTACCACTCTATGGATTAAAAAAAATCTGCATTGTTTAGACATTTTTTTTTCTTATATGCCACTGTATTTCTTCAGCAAAAAGTAAATAACTAGAATCGATGGTTAGATGCTTCACAAGTAAATTAGAATGGTTCTGATGCTTTCCTTCCAGAGAGAGGAAAAGTGAAGAGAGTGGAAACAGCTCTAAAAATTAAGCTTCTCTTTTGTTCCACAAATTACTATAATATACACTAGTCAAAATAAAATCACCTTGCAGAGCATTGAATTTTTCAGCCACAATAATGAGCTCTGTATAAATTTTTTTCTATTCTGGAAATACTTACGCATGTAGAGTGTACATCTGAGTTTCACAGATGTGGTCAAAATGACTCATATGCTTAGTGCTTTTAACTGGCCACTGCTGGGTCAGTCGCCTGACATAGAAAAGAACAGAGCAATGTGTTTTCACAGAATTTGAAATTGGATTAAGTTTATAATCTGGTTTTGCCTTTAAAGACACTATTTAATGCAGTAAAGCTCTATTCAAAGTATAAGAGATATTGTTTATTACTTTTTATTGAGTATCCTAACCAACGAAAATAAACTGCAGAGATGCCTAACAAATATTAAGCTCAATTAATTAAAGTAATTTATTTAGCTACATTACTTTTTTAAATGAAAGAATGTTACCCAACACACACACACGCAATATCTGTGCTGACATAATAAGAGAATAGCAGCCTAAAAGACATGTAAAATTCTTCACTGATACATAATTATTGTTCTGTGTGGGCAGTCTACCAAAGATTGCTTAAGTTATAAAAAATTTAAATTCAAACTTTGTTCACTTTTAAATGTGAATATGTAAATAATTACTTCTATTATTTTGGGTATATAATTATTAAGTTATTTACTAAATAACCATAAGTGTCCTCATTATTACATTTTCAATTTTTAACCTTTGTCTTATTATTATCTCTTTCTTCCCGAGTTTGATCCTGTTTTCTCATGTTAGACTCTCCCTGTTTTCTTAAATTATCTCCCTGATACTTAGTCTTTTCTTACAAATTGTATCCTGTATGCTAACACAAAATGAATATCCTGTGAGTAAAGACTTTATTTTTCTAGAGTAGTTTTTGGTTCACAGGAAAATTGAGAAGATCGTATAGAGATTTCTGCTACAGTCCCTGACCGCACATATGCTGAGACTCCTCCATTACCAGTGTCACTCACCAGAACAGGACATTTGTTACCAAGGCTAAACTTGCATAATATCATACAGAGTATTTCCATTGCCCTAAAATTCTCTCTGCTCTGCTTACTCACCTCTCCCTTCCTGCCCCACCCACTAACCACTGATCTTTTTATTGTCTTCCTAACTTTGCCTTTACAGAATATTATATAGTTAGCATCTTACAGTATCGCCTTTCAGTTTGGCTTCTTTCGCCTAGCGATCTGTATTTAAGTTTCCTACATGTCTTTTCATGGTTTACTTGCTTCTTCTTTTTTTTTTAAGCATTGAATGACATGTCATTGTCTGGATCTACCAGTTATTCATGCACTATGCACTAAAGGACATTTTGGTTGCTTCCAAGTTTTTGGCAACCATGAGTAAAACTGCTCTGAACTTCCATGTGCAGAATTTTGTGTGAATATAAGTATTCAGTTCATTTGGGTAAGTATAAAAGAACGTGATTGCTGTATTTTATGGTAAGATTTGTAGGTAAAGTGCAGAGCATTTACCTAGGGGCTGTGGCTGACACAATGCTGTGAGAATACTCCAGCTCCCGGAACCCTTCTGGGCACACCCAGGAAGAAAGCTTGCCTGTTGTGCGGAAATGACTCAGCGCCAGCCGGGCAGCCCTCTGACCTTTACCATACCATCCTATTGGCTGAACCCATCTATATAAGCTTGCATACTTCCTGAATAAAGTGGATCTGCGTCACTGAGCCTGGTCTCTGGAGTCGGGTCTTTGTGTCTCCATCGTCCTCACCCCCAGTGAGCCTTGTCCACATACTGGTGCCTTGAACAGGGACCCAGCTGGCACTGAAAGGAAGGTGAGTGACCCTCTAATGGGAAACCTTACTCCCGAGCCCCGCAGGCTCGAGCCCTGTGTGCCTATTGCAGAGTAGGCGAGTTAAAGTTAGTGAAAAGGATCTTTGTACTTACTGGGAAATCCTCTCAGGTTTCAACCCTTGGCTTCCTCTTTGGGACTCCGGCGCATCTGTTAAAACGGGCGTTGCTGCCGCCAAGTGCAAGGCATCCGGCCCCAATGTTCGAGCTCATCACCAAAGCCGTGGGCGCCTCCAAGGAGCGCAGCAGCATACCAAGGGCACTGGCGCCTTGGGCTCCTTCAAGCTCACTCCTGCCCTACCTCTACTACCCCTAGGCCGCCTACAGCCACAGGGTGTTAACCCTCGGGGCCTACAGCCCAATGCAGTGTGGCAAGTAGATGTTACCCACATTCCCCAATTTGGAAAGCTCCGCTATGTCCATGGTGCTGTGGACACCTACTCAGGAGCAATTTCTGCTACAGCACTCTCTGGGGAAAAACTAAACACGCAATCCTTGCGCTTCGCCAAGCCTTTGTCTGCCTAGGTGTCCCCTGGGAACTTAAAACTGATAATCAGCCTTGTTATACCAGCCACCAGTTTCAGGCTTTCTGTTCGCAGTGGCATATCACACACCGACCAGGCATTCCTTATAACCCCCAAGGGCAAGTTGTTGTTGAACGGGGCACAAGAACATCAAGTTCCAAATGCAAAAAGACAGGGGGGATATGCCCCAGGCTTCACCCAGAGAAGTGCTTACCAGTGTTGTCTTCACCCTTAATTATTTAACTTTTGATTCTGATGGTATAACCCTAGCCTCTCAGACGCCATTTTCTACCCTAGCTTTAACTCCAACATGTAATTCCGCTGCCAGCCTATACGCACGCCCCCATGTGTCTTTTTTCTTTCTGTCTATCTGTCTTGTCTATTTTTCTCTATCTCTCGCTCTCTCTCCCCCGCCCCTCTCTCTGAAATGACGCTGGAAGGACCCAGCCACAGCACAGTGGTAGGGATCACACCCTCTTCTAACACAAGGGAGAGGTTATGCTTGTGTTTTTCAGCCAATTTGGATCCCAGGAACCCCCCAACCTGCTTGACAGGGTTTCTTGGGCACCCACTAAGTGGTTCAGTCTTCACCTGTCCAAAGCCACAGCCCTGGCCTTCTCCACACTGACTATGACTGAGGGGAGGAGGTCCTCAGTGCTCCAGAAGAAGACCTCATGGCCGGTGTGCACACCCCATCACCTGGGGGGATGTGGAGGCTTTTGGCGGGGCAAGCCCAGAGAATGGCCCCTGATGGGCCCCCAGGCCCTGGTGCTCTGTTCTTGCTTGTATGTGCTATAGTGACCGCTGACTCCCAGATGCAGGCAGACCTCCACGTCTGGGCTGCTCTTCCCCACCCTGGCATAATTATGCCTGTTGAAGTTAATAGCCCACAGTTTCTAGCAGTATATTCCAGTAACTGCTCCCTTAGTCTCCCTTGTGACAATAGTGGCCGGGAATCCCAACAGTGGAACGGCACTATATGGGGTAACCTCAGTGACCCAATGCTACTTAAGTTTACTCTGAATAATAACTGTCCCCTCAGAGGGGTGGGTCCTCCTTTGAAATCATACTACGGAGGACTTTGCTGAAAATGGTACTACCAACCAAGGCTCAGTACTTGGCCTACAAGCTCTCCTCCCCCTAGCTACCAACAGCTGGGCCTGTTGCCTTGCCTTCCCAGGGACACCTCTTTGCCTGTTCCTGTATGACGAACATCTAAGAACACTCCCGAGAGAAGGAATTCCCTGGAGAGACTGCCGCATTGCCTCTGGCCCGGATACGCAGACCATCAACCTCGGAGTTTGGCATCGGAGGCTGAGAGATGGAAGGCAACAATATGCAGTACGCAGCCCATGGCAAGCCAAATGGTTCTGTGTTTGGATGCTGGGACCTTTGTGGGAAGGAGGCATGCATGGACCTACGTCCATTTTTTACAATCAAAATGGAACTGTGTTTAACAGCACCTAGAAGGTCTCTGTAACACAATGGGAGGGAAGTGACATCCTGACCCCTAGGAGGAATCCCCTATTTAAGACCCCCATTCTATTTCCTAACTAGTCAAACATTACAGAAGCTTGCCTCATTGTTTAATCCAGGTAATCTATTAGCATATAGTATAATAGGTATTATAGTTGTTTTAGTTCTACTAGGGTTCCGTTGCATAATGCGTAGCATTCAGAAGCTACAACAGCAACAAGCAGTCATCAAGCAAGTTCAACTGGCCTTAATTAAAAGAGAAGGGGGGGGAAAGAGAAGGGGGAAATGTAGGTAGAGCACAGAGCATTTACCTAGGGGCTGTGGCTGACGCAATGCTGTGAGAATACTCCAGCTCCCGGAACCCTCCTGGGCACACCCAGGAAGGAAGCTTGCCCTCTGCGTGGAAATGACTCAGCACCAGCCAGGCAGCCCCCTGACCTTTTTTGGCCATTTGCCCTACCATACCATCCTGTTGGCTGAACCCATCTATATAAGCTAGCTTACTTCCTGAATAAAGCGGATCTGCGTCACTGAACCTGGTTCCCGGAGTTGGGTCTCTGCATCTCCATCGTCCTCAACCCCGGTGGGCCTTGTCCACAAAGATTATGTTTAGTTTTATGAGAAACTGCCAAAATTTCTTCCAAAGTGGATGTGCAAATAATGTATGAGAGTTCTTACTGCTCTATATCCACACCAGCATTTGGTGTTGTTTGTGTTCTATATTTTTGCCATTTTTTTTCTTCTTTTCCAAATGAGAAGAGGAGAGCTAGAGAGACTGACTCCTGCATGCACTCCAACCAGATCCACCCAGCAACCCCTTTCTGGGGTTGATACTCTGCCTATCTGGGGCCATGCTTGCAACCAAGCTATTTTTAGTGCCTAAGGTTGAGGCTCCAACGAGCCATTCTCAGTGCCCAGGCTGATGCGCTCAAACCAATTGAGCCATGGCTGCTGGAGGGCAAGAGAGAGAGAGAGAGAACAGAGGAGGAGAAGTGGAGAAGCACATGGTTGCTACTCCTGTGTACTCTAAACAGGAATCAAACTCAGGATATCCACATGCTGGGCTGATGCTCTACCACTGAGCCAACTGGCCAGCATCAGGAGAATCTTTTTTATGTTTATTTTCCAGCTGTATATCTTCTTTGGTGAGGTGTTGTTAAGGTTTTTGCCTCATTTTATAATTGATGTTTGTTTTCTCATTGTTGAGTTTTAAGAATTCTTTATTATTGATGGTAACAGTCATTTATTAGATTTTTTTTTTGTATTTTTCTAAAGTTGGAAATGGGGAGGCAGTCAGACAGACTCCCACATGTGCCCGACTGGGATCCACCTGGCATGCCCACCAGGGGGCGATGCTCTGCCCATCTGGGGCATCGCTCTGTTGCAACCAGAGCCATTCTAGCACCTGAGGCAGAGGCCACAGAGCCATCCTCAGCGCCCGGGCCAACTTTGCTCCAATGGAGCCTTGGCTGTGGGAGGGGAAGAGAGAGACAAGAGGAAGGAGAGGGGGAAGGGTGGAGAAGCAGATGGGCGCTTCTCCTGTGCCCTGGCCAGGGATCGAACCCGGAACTCCCGCACGCCAGGCCGATGCTCTACCAACTAAGCCAACCGGCCAGGGCATATTAGATTTTTTTTTGTAAATATTTTCTCTCAGTCCGTAGCTTCTTTTCTAATACTTTTGGCATTGTCTTTCACAGAGAAGAAGTTTCTAATTTTGATGAAGTCCAGCTCACAAATTCTTTCTTTTATGGAATATGCCTTTGGTGTTTTATGTAAAAAGTCATCACTCACCATACCCAAGATCATTTAGGTCTTCTCTTATGTTGCAGTGTAGGAGTTTTATGGTTTTGCCTTTTACATTAAGATATATGATCCATTTGGGGTTGATTCTTGTGAAGGGCATGAGGTGGATATCTAAATTTACTTTTTTATCTTTTTTGCTTGTAGACATTTTTTCTTCTTTTCCAAGTGAAAGGAGGGGAGGTACAGAGACAGACTCCAGCATGTGCCCTGACCGGGATCCACCTGGCAACACCTGTCTGGGGCCAATGCTTTGCCATCTGAGACCATGCTCACAACACAGCTATTTTTAGCACCTGAGACAGAGGCTCCATTGAGCCATTCTCAGTGCCTGGGCCAACTCACTTGAACCATTCTAGCCATGGCTGCGGGAGGGAAAGATCAAGAGAGTGAGAAAGAGGGAATGAGTGGGGGAGGGGTGGAAAAGCAGATGGTCACTTCTCCTGTGTGCACTGACTGGGAATCAAACCTGGGACATCCACATGCCAGGCCGTGCTCTACCACTGAGACAACCAACTAGGGTCACGTGTAGAAATTAAATTGTCCTAGCACCATTTGTTGAAGAGTCTCTGTTTGCTTCATTTTATTGCTTTTGCTTCTTTATCAAAGATTAGTTAATTGTATTTATGTGGGTCAATTTCTGAGTTCTCTATTCTATTCCATTCATCTATTTGTCTAGTCTTTTGTCAATGCAGTACCACATTGTCATTATTACTTATCTTTATAGCACATTTTGAAGTCAAGTAATATCAGTCATTCAACTTTCTCTCCTTCAATACTGTGTTGGCTATCCTGGGTCATTTGCCTATTTATATAAATTTTAAATTCCATGTTTCAATATCCATAAAATAGGTTGATGGGATTTGGGGGGATTCCAATTGAATCTATAGATCAATGTGGAACTGACATCTTGATGATATTAACACTTTATATTCATGAACATGAAATACTTCTCCAATTAATTATTAAGTTCTACTTTGATTTCATTATCAGAATTTTATACTTTTCCACAAAAAGATCTTGAACATGTATCATTATATTTATACTTAAATATTTTATTTCTGCTGTGTTAATGTAAATGACATTGTATTTCTACTTTCAAATTCTACTCGTTTTTTATTAGTGTATAGGAAAACAATTGAGCCTTGTATATTAACCTTATATCCTACAACATTACTAAAATTGCTTATTAATTTCAGGAGTATTTTTGTAGAGTCTTTCAGATTTTCTGCATAGATTAGCATGTCATCTCTATACAGAATAGTTTTATGCCTTCCTTTCCAACTTTCCAAACTGTATTTCCTTTCTTTTCTTTCTTCCTTCCTTCCTTCCTTCCTTCCTTCCTTTCTTTCTTTCTTTCTTTCTTTCTTTCTTTCTTTCTTTCTTTCTTTCTTTCTTTCTCTCTCTCTCTCTCTCTCTCTCTCTCTCTCTCTCTTTCTCTTTCTTTCTTTCTTTCTTTCTTTCTTTCTTTCTTTCTTTCTTTCTTTCTTTCTTTCTTTCTTTCTTTCTTTCTTTCTCCTTCTTTCCTTTGTTCCTTTGTTCCTTCCTCCCTTCCTTTCTTCCTTCCTTCTTTCCTTCCTTCCTTTTTTTGGTCCTATTTCATTAACAAGAACTTCCAGTACAATAATGAAAAGAGGGTTGAGCCTGATCAGGCAGTGGTGCAGTGGAACTGGGATGCAGAGGACCCAGGTTCAAAACCCTGAGGTCGACAGCTTAAGCACAGGTTCATCTGGTTTGAGCACAGCTCACTAGCTTGAACCCAAGGTCGCTGACTTGAGCAAGGGGTCACTCAGTATGCTGTAGCCCCCCAGTCAAGGCACATATGAGAAAGCAATCAATGAATGACTAAGGGGCTGCAACAAAGAATTGATGCTTCTCATCTCTCTCCCCTCCTGTCTGTACCTATCAGTCCCTTTCTCTGTCTCTCTCTCAGTCTCTGTCTCTGTCTCTCTCTCTCTCTCTCTCTCACACACACACACATAAACACAAAAAGGGGTGAGAAGAGACATCTTTTATCTTAGTGGCAAATTTTCTTACCATTAAATATGATGTTAGCTGTAGATTTTGTATAGATGTTGAATCAGCCTTGCATATCTGAGATAAATCCTAGTTGTTTTTGGTATATAATTTTTTTTAAACTATTTTGGATTTGAGTTGTAACCTTTTGTTTAGGACATTTGCATTTATATTCATGAAAAATATTGGCCTATAGTGTTTTTTTTTTTGTAATGACTTTGTCTAGTTTTTATATTAGAGCAGGGATTGGGAACCTATGGCTCACGAGCCAGATCTGCATCTGGCTCACAGACAAATCTTTAATAAAAAAATAATAACATTAAAATATAAAACATTCTCATGTATTACAATCCATTCATTTCCTACCACTCATGTTCATGGTTGTGGGTGGCTGGAGCCAATCACAGCTGTCCTCCATGACAACACCAAATTTTTATTGGATAATGTGTAACATACATGGGTTGTTGTATGGCTCTCATGGAATTACATTTTAAAATATGTGGCGTTCATGGCTCTCTCAGCCAAAAAGCTTCCCGACTCTATATTAGAGTAATGCTTGCCTCATAGAATGAGTTAGAAAGTAGTTTGTTTCTCTGCTTCAATCCTCTGAGATTACAAAGAATTGATATAATTTCTTCCTTAAATATGTGATAGAATTTACCAGTAAACGCATCTGGACTTGGTGCTTTTTTTTTTTTTTTTTGGAAGGTTATCAACTATTGACTCAATTTCTTTAATAGATGTCGACCTATTCGAATCATCTATTTTTTGAATGAGTTTTGGCAGATTGCTTTCTTCAAAGAGTTGGTTTGTTTTATCTAGGTTTTTTAACTTGTGGGAATAGAGTGGTGTATAACATTCCCTTATTATTCTTTTAATTTCTATGGGATGTGTAGTGATGTTTTTTCTTTTATTTCTAATATTGGTGATTTGTGGCCTCAATTTTTTTAAATTAGTCTAGCAGAAGTCAATTGATTTTATTGTTTTTTTTAAATAACTAGATTTGAAATTTATTGATTTTTCTATTGACTTTCTGTTTTTGATTTCATTAATTTTTGCTCTTATTCTTATTATTTCTATTCTCCTGCTCAACTTAAGTTTAATTTTCTTTTTCTAGTTTCTTAAAGTGAAAACATTGATTTTAGATCTTTCTTCTTTTTTTAGTATATTCATTCAGTGTGATAAATTTATGTATAAGCACTGGTTTTGCTGCTATCATACAAAATTTGAAATGTATTTTTATTTTCATTTAATTCAAAATATTTCTTTTATTTTTATATTTTAAGTGAGAGGCAGGGAAGCATTGAGACAAACTCCTGCATGTGCCCCAACCACAATCCATCCCACAGGACCCTATTGGGGGATGCTCTGCCCATCTGGGGCTGTTGCTCCATTGCTCAGCAACCGAGCTATTTTAGCACCTAAGGCATGATCATGGAGCCATCCTCAGTGCCCAGAGCCAACTTACTTGAATCATTCTACAGAGGAGAGGGAGAGACAGAGAGAGAGAAGGGGGGAGGAGCTGGAAGCATCAACTCCCATATGTGCCCTGACCAGGCAAGCCCAGGGTTTCGAACCGGCGACCTCAGCATTTCCAGGTCGACGCTTTATCCACTGTGCCACCACAGGTCAGGCTTGGATAAAGCAGTCTATAGATACCATTATATCCAGTTTATTGGTAGTGTTCTTGAATTCAGTATGTCTTTACTGATTTTCTGACTGCTGGTTCTGTCCATTTCTGATAGAGAGGTATTGAAGTCTTCAACTATGATAATAGACTAATACATGTTTCTTTGCAGAACTATCAGCTTTTTGCTAAAAATAATGTGATGTTATTTGGTGTATATACATTAAAATTTTTATGTCTTCTTGGAGAATTGAACCCTTTATCATTATATATGCTTTTCTTTATCCCTGATGACTTACCTTACTTTTAAGTCTGTTGTGTATGAAATTAATATAGCTATTCTGGCTTTGTTTTTGTGAGTGTTGGTGTGGTATATTTTTCTCCATCCATTTACCTTTAATATGTATGTGTCTTTACATTTAAAGTGTAGACAACATATAGCCAGGTTTTGTTTTTTTTAATCCATTCTGATAATTTCCATCTTTTAATTGGTGCCTTTAGACCACTGACATTCAAAGTAATTATTGATGTCATTGGATTAATATCTACCATATATTTTACTGTTTCCTATTTGTTGTCCTTTTTTGTTGTTCTACTTTTTTCTTCAACTCTTTTTTGCCTTCTGTTTTTGCATGCTATCTACTTCACTCACTACAGCTTATAGCATATTAATCATAGTTATTTAAAATTCTCGATCTAATAATTCCAAGATTCCTGCTATGTCTGGTTCTGATGTTTGCTCTTTCTTATCCAGTTGTACTTTTGCCTTTTGGTTTGCCTTGTAATTTTTTTTGATAGCCAGGCATGGTAAACTGGACAAAAGCCTTTAGTAGGTAAATAGGCCTTTAGTAATGTGGTAAGGTAGGGGGAAAAAGAAGCGTTCTTTTATTATGATTAAGCCGCAGTCTTTTAGTGAGCCTAATCCTCTGGAATGTAAATTTAACAAGTTTTCTATTTTTTTTCTCCCACCTTCAGAAGACTAGAGTGGGCTAGATTTGGGTATTTTATCATTCTCCAGTTTGTCAGGCTTTAATACATTTCCAGCAGGTTAGACTCCAGTTAATCAGTTTCTTCTGAGGGGAGGCCTTGTTAAGAAAAAGAGTGCTCTGGTGTGTTTCAGAATGGTTTATTTACCCTCCTTCTGCAGGAAGCAAAGGGGATTTTCTCAGATATTGACTGAGGGAATCTGGTCAAACTCAAGGTAAGTCTCACCTCTTGACAGTTCCCCTATAACTGGGTCCCCCTGGAATTTTGAACTCTCAGACTTATACAAATGGAGCTTCCAGCAATTCATCAATCAGTTCAGGTTTTCCTACTCTGGCACTGACTGATACGGTGGCTTCTGTTCCTGTCTCCACTCTGGTAAGCTGTGACTTCTATTTGTCTGTCTGTCCTCTAATCTGAGAGGCAGCAGTTTTCCATGTATTTTTTTTTTTTGCTTGTTCCAGCAGTCATTTTACATCATGAGGTAAATTTAAGCATCAAAATAATGTGTGCAGAGCCAAACAAACAAACATATAAAAAAACAAAAATCATGGTCTTTGATAAGTTCATGAAACATTAATTTGATCCATAATTCCAAACATATGTGCCACAACTCCTAAATTTCATCAACTTTCACTGCATATGCCTTAAACTGGAAGCATAGAAGCACCTTCCCCCATACTTTGGGGATGGACTGGTTGTACCCTGGGCAGATGGAAAAACTGGTTTTTGCTCCCTACATAGTGGAGGAAGGGATGTTAATCCCCTTAGTGGAACCATCCTCTGAGGTGTTCAGAATTGTAAATGCTATAGCTTCCCAGTAAATAGAATGCTGGGAATTCCTTCTGAAGCAGGCTCCTTAATGTTTGATTCCTTCCCTCTGCTCCCTTTCTTTATTAATATTTAACTACCTACACTAATATTCCCCCCTGAGACTCCTGGACCCTGTGTAATCTTACAAGGATACATCAAAGGCTCATTTTCTGTAGCCACTTCTTGCTGTTAAGAAGCATAGTCCTCCCTGACCAGGTGGTGGCGCAGTGGACAGAGGGTCGGACTGGGATGCTGAGGTCCCAGGTTCGAAACCCTGTGGTCGCCAGCTTGAACGCGGGCTTATCTTCTTTGAGCAAAGCTCACCAGCTTGAGCCCAAGGTTGCTGGCTTGAGCAAGGGGTTACTCGGTCTTCTGTAGCTCCCAGGTCAAGGCACATATGAGAAAGCAATCAATGAACAACTAAGGAGCCACAATGAAGAATTGTTGCTTCTCATTTCTCTCCCTTCCTGTCTGTCTGTCCCTCTGTCTGTCTCTCTCTGTCTCTGTCACAAAAAAAAAAAAAAAGTAGCATAGTCCTGCTTACCCCCAGACCCAGTAAAAAGGAAAGGTCCGTTTGGTGTTGTCCTTGGGAGGCAACATATGTGATATCTAGAGGATGGCATTGCTGGACAAGATGTCATTCTTGTTGTATTTTAGAAATGAAAAATTTGATAAGGTTAAAAAACATGATTCAAAAATGAAAAAAAAATTAAAGCCACTTAAAGGTCTGGTGAGAGGAAAAACTAAGTGATGGAGGGACTAACTTTGCAGGATCCTTGCTTAGGTTGCAGGAGTATCTTTCTTGGACTGAGGTATATTACACCTTTTGAAAACAGAAGGAAAAAGACACAAAGGTTAACAAATATAGAAAATTAGAAACCAGTTTCTGAGTCTACTAGACTCTCAGATGCAGGGCTTTTGCTGGAATGAAAACAAGTGGTTATAATTGATAGATTCTTCTTGTCCACTGTTTGAACATATTTGGTGATGTCATCAGGTGCTTAGATAAATTGTGTATGGCTTACACAGACATATTCTTACAAAGACAGTTTAGTTGAAAACACTTTGAAGGCAATTAATTGAAGTAGATTTTAATATTTATAATTGGGCATTTCAATATTTATAAAAAAGAGATTTCCACTGAGACATATTTTTTTCTCCCTAAAATCATTCTCATTTCTATCAAAGAGACCATATTAAGTCCCATTTTGATTTGGCCTGATTATTTGTATAAACACAGAAAGAATAGCAATTGATCATACAGGCTTTTTAAATCTGCTTTGCTGGAATTTGTAGAGAAATTTTAGATTGATTTTTAACTAGCGCCTCAGGGCAAAGAAGCCAAGCCCCATGGTTGCCATCAGGCTTTGCCGCAATACTTGTACATTTGGGTAAACTCCTCAAGGCCTTCAGGTCCCCAGAAATATCTTGAGGTGTCTTCCTTGCCATCTCTCGGGGAGCAATCTTTGTTCCTTACCTGCAAAGACTGCTGTGTACCATGTGAGTAAGCAGGTATCAGGTTATTCAGTGTCTTTTACTAGTTTCCAAAGTCAATCTCAATTCCTTCAGGCCTTCTGGTGACATCCAGAGTCTAGGCATGTCTTTTTAAGACATGACATTCCAGTCAGTCTTGGTTAATAAACCACAATTAGGAACTGGCCTTATGTGTCCTATTATGAAAATAATAGATTCTACATGGGTTTTTGCAAGCATGTGTATTGCCATGACACATCCATACTTGTCCCTTTAACAGTAAAAAGGACTAACTTCAACTCTATATTAGATAGCTTTTAAAAAGTAAGCAATTAGCATTCTTTAGATTGGCAAACACATTTTGTAACTTTAAGAAGCACAGACTCTTTGATTGGCAAATATTCTCACACATTTAGGAGACATATTTTTATAAGACAGGTATTATAAAGCAAAACTTGGCCCTGGCTTGTTGACTCAGTGGTAGAGCGTTGGCCCAGCGTGTGGAAGTCCCGGTTTTGATTCCCAGTCAGGGCACACAGGAGAAACAACCATCTGCCTCTCCACCCCTCCTTCCCCTTCTCTCTCTCTCTCTTCTACTCCCACAGCCATGGCTTGATCAGTTCAAGGACATCAGCCCAGGAACTGAGGATGGCTCCATGGGTCCTCCACTTAGGCACTAAGAATACCTCAGTCATTTGAGAGCATGGCCCCAGATAGGCAGAGCATTGACCTCAGACAGGGTTGTGTGGTGGATCCCAGTTGGGGTGCATGTGGGAGTCTGTATCTCTATCTCTCCTCCTCTCACTTGGAAAAGAAGAAAACAATAAAATATAATAAAGCAAAACTCACAGCTGAAATGGGATAGAAGAATTTGATTAGCTGACTAAGGCTTTTCTCTTGATAAGATTTACCTTCCAGAAATTTGAATTTCCAAAGATGGCTTAGATAAGAGTTCTTAGAGACCACATATTTGTACTTCAAAAGGTATAGTCTTTGGTTTTATAAAGCCAATTATATATAAGCCCTTTTTTGAGAGGCCCAGCGTAAATATTTTGCCACGTGTCGAGTATGCATTCAAAAAGAGGTTCCTCAGTGAGGCACTGTGGGTGGACACCATATTGCCTAGTGTCTTTGGAGAAAGAAAATTTTCTTCCTTGTGTGAGGAGGAAGTTAGGTAACTGAGGGAGAACTGAGCATCCTTTGTACTACATAGTCCCATATCACACAACCGAAATCTGAGATGGCATATGACCCCTGCTGGCTGTTAGTGTCCCAAAGCCATTTCTGCCCATTGTGACCATGAGGTGCCCCTTTGCTCATGTCTCAATCCTCCCTTGATACGGGGCTCGGGGACCTTCCCATAGAGATATTTGGAGAGAGAGCTGGCTTTGGCATCCCAAGGCCACTCCTGCCTGGGCTGACCTTTGGCATCTCAAAATGCCTGAGTTTCACCTTTCTACCATTGCAGTAGAGACTTTCCCAAAGAAGATTCCAGTACAGTATGTCCAAATGTGGAGACTCATCAATAGTCAGAGTTATCAGGGACCACTACTTAGGATTACTTAACTCCACATGAGAGATTCTGACATCATCTCCCTTGACTAGACTTCTCAGAGGTTCCCACCGCCATGTCTATTTGTACTAGGGTAGTCTAGTACCTGTTTCCTGAGTGACCTGTTTCCTGTTTCCATAACTCTGGCCTTCAATAGTTGACCAGTAATCTGTTACACTCTTTCATGTTCCAGCAGTTTTGTTCTTAAGAGGCCTAGTAAGATTACGGCAGCCTCCCCTTGGGGATTGGCCAAGCAAGCTAGACAGAGATTAGCACCCGGGACTCTGGGGACAAATTTTATTGGCCTTTTTTGAAATTATAAAATGCCATGTACCTGGGATATGAAAGGGGGCAAAAGTTAACATTCAGTCAGTTTCCTGATCAGCTGTTTTGGGGAAGTTCCCTTTTAAAATCATTACTTCTCATTTAGTTTAATATACACCTTTCCGTTTCTGTGAACATTTGCATTTGGAGAGTTTTTACTTCCAGGGGTGCAGACAGCAGCTGTATTTGTAGGAGGAGCTTGTGGTGCAGTGGTGAGTCTTCTCTGCACCAGGCTGTGCAAGCTGCCCATGTGCACGAGGCTGTCAAGCTCCAGCCCTGCCCCTCCACACACACACACACACACACACACACACACACACACACACACACACACACATGGTGCCCAACCCCAGGCTGAAGGGGCAGGCTGTTTCTCCAGACATGGGTGTGCAGCCAGGATAAAGGCAGAGAGGTGGGAAAATGGAGTGGATCTGTGTGCCTATGCAACTTATCTGGGCTCTCCATCTGGGGGAGGTGCCTGCTTGAAGGCACCACAGATGGGAACAGGACAGCTGGGAGCCCTCCAGGTCTTGCAGTCAGGGGTAAAGTACACAACATTAGCCCAACACCCCTCAGCCATTGCCCCCAAGATCCAACCCAGTGTATCATATTTCTGAGGCAGTAACATTGGGAACAAAGAGTTTTGGGCGGGCTGGTGGAAAGGAGGCCCCACCCTCAATGCACATTGGGGCAGAGGCTACAGGGGTGGTTGCTGGTGACAGTGTAAAGCCCTGGGTTCATGCCCATGATGATGAATGAAGTGGCAGTGAAGTAGAAAAGAAAAAAAAAGAATTTGAAAACCCAAATAGGCAGTAACAGAGAGGCAAGTGGGAGAAACTTCCAGCCCTCCTGCTCTGTGAGGGGTATGAGTTCCCAATTCTTACCATGAGTGTGGTTCTTCCGGGCCCACATTGGGTGCCATTAAATGTTATGGTGGAAGTGCTGTTCTTTTACGGAATTGATGAGAAAGCAGTCTATAAGACTCACATGTGGAGAATTGTGACTTGGCAAAGTTTAATGGAGTTGAAATAGAAGGCTGCCCACAGGTTCCCAGTGTCTCACCTTCATTTGTGTCATTAAGGAAACAGTCCAATCTTGTCTGCATTAAGCCTAGTATGAAGACCAGAGTTCAGGTATTCTGTGCCATGCTTTCATTTAGTTTGTCTCCAAGTAGTCATTAAAGATGCATGGCTGCTCCGAGAACTTGTGAACAAATGGAAGGCACATGCTTTCCCAAACAGGAAGAGAGAGGAGAGGGGCTTTTTGTTAACTTTGGGCTTATATTATCTTGGGCTAGGAAGGAGTATCTTTTCTTTAAACCAACCAGTTTCTTAACCTTTCACAGGCTTGCATTGGTTCCTTCTACTAACCAATGAGATTCTTCTTCTAGGCTGGACTGACAGGTCTCTATAGTTGCCCATTGGAAGCACAAAAGCACCTCCCTTTAGAGCCTGGGAACGGGTTGGTTGTGCCCTGGGGTGGTGGATAAACGAGTTCTTCTTTCTTACATGGGGAAGGGAGGGCTGTGGATCACCTTAGCAGGGCAGTTCTTTGGGGTGGCTAGAATTGTAAATGCTATAGCTTTCTATAAATAGAATGTTGAAACTTCCTCAGGAAGCAGGCTCCTCAATGTCTGATTCTCTCCTTCTGCTCCCTTTATTTATTAATAATATTTAGCTACCTATGCTAATAGTATGTGGAGTAGACACCTCTAAAGTAGTCAAATATAAGAACCTCTGATCTCTTCCACGTCTTTAACAAAAATTTTTTGAAAGACAGAAACCTTGACTGAACCAAAAACACAAGGCTAGTACATTCCAAAAGGAAATTTTTTTTAAAAAGTGCCTGGGTTGCAAGCAGGCTGAGACCAACAAAGGGTGTCAGTCCCGAGCTTCGGGAAGGAGTGTTAGATATAGGGGTTAGGTGCAGATTAGCATATCTTGGCTTATGTCCTTGATCACTGACTTGATGAGTAGGAGGTGGGGGTTCAGTTACAGAAACACCTCCTTTGCAAGTTCTTCTGATGTAGCACAGGCCCAATCAGTGTGGTCTTATCTGGTGTCCTTGGTAAATCTATAAGACCTTTGGGCTCAGGAATCTCCCAGAAATAGCCCGGGTGTGGCACCTCTGGGCCTGTGGTTAGGCTTTTATAAACAACTATTATAATTTAAACTCTCCTAATTGTCAGGTCCTTTCTCAAAGGGAGCTTTTCCTGACCATTTCGTGTGTGTGTGTGTGTGTGTGTGTGTGTGTGTGTGTGTGTGTGTGTGACAGAGACAGAGAGGGAAAAATAGGGATGGACAGACAGACAGGAAGGGAGAGAGGTGAGAAGCATCAGTTCTTCACTGTGGCACCTTAGTTGTTCATTGATTGCTTTCTCAAACATGCCTTGACCTGGGAGCTACAGCAGACCAAATAACCCCTTGCTCAAGCCAGCGACCTTGGGCTCAAGCTGGTGAACCTTGCTCAAACCAGATGAGCCTGTGCTCAGGCTGGTGACCTTGAGGTCTCAAACCTGGGTCCTCCACATACCAGTCTGATGCTCTATTCACTGTGCTACTGCCTGGTCAGGCCCTGACATTCTTGCAAAAGTAAACCTTTTGCTACATTTCAAATTAAAGGTCAGGAAGCCATTAAGAGAGAAAACAGGAAGTAAATTAACTACAAACCTTACAGTGGAAGATGAGGGTGTTCTGTTTTGAGCCCTTCTTCCTCCTTCGGACCTGCATTGTTCTTGGGATGGCAGCTGAGTAGCCATTTTATCTATCATTTTTTATTGACTGTATTGGGGTGAAGTTGATTTATAAAATTAAACAGGTTTCAGATGCACAATTCTACAATACATTCTGTCTGTTGCACTGTGTGCTCCCCACCCCAAGGCAAGTCTCCCTCCATCACCATCCGTCCCACCGGACCCTCCTCCACCGGCAGTTCCTCTTCCCTCCTGCAATCCCCACACTATTGTTTGTGTCTATAAGTTTTTTTTTCTTTGCTTAATCTATTTAACTTTTCACTCAGTCTCCCAGCCCCCACCTCTTCTGAGAGCTATCAGTCTATATTTCCAGGTCTTGGATTGATTGTCTAGATGTGTTTATTCATAAAAATACATTTTTACAGGATTAAGAAGGATACATTTAAAAATTTTAGTAAGACATGATTAAAATATAATAACTTGGACACTTGTAAATATACAATCCGATCCATTTTGAAAGGTATATTCATCCATAAAACCAACACAATTATGTTAATTACTCATAAAAGTCTGTCTTTTTGTAATCCTTCACCCCTGCTCTTTCTTATGTCCCTCAACCCTATCACTAGGCAACTAAGAATATACTTTCTACAGATTCACTGACATTTTCTAGAATTTTATATAAACAGAATCATGCAGTACACAATATTGTGTGTTTTGCACTTGGAATAATTATTCTAATATTAATCCAATTTGTTGCAGGTAGCAATAGTTCACTCTTTTTTCATTGCCGAGTAGTAATCAATTGCATGGATTTACTATGATTTGTTTAGACATTCGCCCTTGATGAATATTTGGGTTGTTTCCAGTTGAGCTCTATTAAAAATAAAGCTACTATGAACATTCTTGTATAAGTATTTGTATAAACATAAGCTTATATTTCTCTTAGGTTAAACATATAGGGGGAAGCTATATAGTAAGTGTATATTTAGTACTTTTAAGAAATTGATTGACAAAGTGGTTGTAATATTTTACATTTCAACCAACAGTGTATGTGTGTTACACTCCCTCTATATCTTTCTTCACACTTGATCAATTTTTTAAATTTTAAACATGTTTTATAATTGCCTTATGATATCTCATTGTGATTTTAATCTGGATTTTCCCAATGAATAAAGATATTGAAAATATTTTCATGTGCTTATTTATCTTCTCTGGTAAATGTCTTTTCAAATCATTTGAATATGTTTATTTATTGTTTTTAGTATTGAGTTTTTAGAGTTCTCTGTATAGTCTGTCTATATGAGTTGTATATGAGTTGTTTATCAGATATGTGATTCTCAGTAGGGTATATTTAAATAAATATTTATTTGCTTGCCTCAAGTGGTAAGAAGACTATTTGTAATATTTTATATTTATTTAAAATAATAAAGGAAAACAACAATAAATTCAGAAATGTTTAATAAAAATAATATATAAATGTAAATGTATATATTTGTAAATATATATTTATGCATATGTATGTGTGAACCAAAAGAAAAGTCATTGAGCCAGTAAATTATTTACCACTAAAATAACTAATATGATATATGAGGCAAGAAGTAAGGAGTTGCTGCAGTAAAAGCTGCCCCCATGTTTGATCTGGCTTTTTCCTCTTTTTATTCCCTATGACTGATCACAGATAGTTGCCTACAGTTCACATCATTAGCTATTAATGACTTGGTTAAAATTTCCTATTGCTCAATCCACACAGCCTTCTAAAGATTCATTTTAGGCTCCTATTAAAGGCTGTGCAGGAAAAAGATTTACTATTTATGGAACAACCTTGGAAATATTTTCTGGCACGCATCTTCAGAGGCAAGAGCTGCATCAGCTGTGATCCCACAACTTCAGTGTGTAAACTCACTAACTAGTCTAGATTGCAACGCTTCAACTGGAAACTTATAAGCATGCTTGTGTGAAGGCTAATCTAATCATTCAATGGGAAAACAGGAACAAAGAACCGAGGTAGTAGTTTGTTTCCTTCATAAAGGACAAAACAATATTTAAGAGATATCAATAACATAGTTACCAAAGAGCAAAGTATTCATTCAGATAATTTTATAATCTTTTTCTTCCTAATATAAAAATTAAAAGGTCAGGAGAAGTTTTTATTAGAGGAAAAATTCATATTGGCACCATGCTGTACACTACCTTAATAAGATCTACAAAATTACACATCCATATAAGGGAATTTATAATTCCACAAATTATTTGAGTAATATGTGGACAAAGAGATCTAATATTGACTACTCCAGGGTTTGCATGATTAAGTTTAAGAGGATCCAGATCTGAATTCTATGATTTTATGACTAGTTTATATTCCATTTTCCAAACATATGCGAAACAATGGACATCTATCAAAGAAACAAATGAAAGAAATATACACAATTTTACAGTATTGTTTCCTCCTACAAAGGAACGTTACTGCTGGTGTGTGGCATGTACAGTACTGTTTGACATTTCATTAACCAACAATCTGTTATTCAGTCGTCTCTCTTTTTTTTAGTTTTGATTATGTAAACCAAAGAAAAATAAATTAGCTTAACTCCTAAAGTATCTGTATTTTTAAATTAAAAATTTGATGTAAAAACTTCTACAATGTCATTCTAACATTATTATCTGACCAAGTGGAAATGTAAACAAGCCAAATACACTCTTCTAGAAAATAATATCTAGAAAAAACCTGACATTTTATTCTTGGAGCATTCTCAAAAATAGTAAAACATCATTTCTACAATAACACATTCGGTACCACTTCCTAATAAATTTCCTCTTCAAAAAAGGGTAACAGTTAATTTCAGAGAAACATATTTAACCTGTTTGTTTGCTTTGTTGTTTAAATTGAAAGTTATGTCTTCATTTTTACTTCAGAAGTTTTGAATATAATAGCTGGAAGTAAACTTAGAGTTGTTCTAATGTTGAATCATGAAAGCCAGTTATGGACTACAAATAAAACTAAAACCACCAGAGTAGGCAGTGGTGCACTGCAGCATGGGCCTAGAATGCTGAGGACCCAGGTTTGAAACCTTGAGGTCACCATCTTGAGCGTAGTCTCACCAGCTTGAGTGCAGGGTCGCAGGTTTGAGCATGGGATCATAGACATGACCCCAGGATCACTGGCTAGAGCCCAAAGGTCACTGGCTTGAAGCCCAAGGTCATTGGCTTGAGAAAGGGGTCACTGGCTTAGCTAGAGCCCCTCAGTCAAGGCACATAATGGGAAAGCAATCAGTGAACAACTAAAGTGCCACAACTATAAGTTGATGATCCTCATCTCTCTCCCTTCCTGTCTGTCTGTTCCTCTCTCTCCTTCTCTCTCTAGCTAAAAAAAAAAAATTACAAAGGTCAGAAGTTCAAAAATACTTTTAACATTATAAAATCATATTTCTTTGTTTAAATTAACTAAAGTGAATATCAATCAATTTTGAAAGACAGTGTATTAGACTTTATACATGAGAGTTCTACATAATAAGTATCTTTGATTAATAATTATTACTTTTTATAACGTGGTCTGAGAACAACTGATCTCATACTAACAGTTTTTTTATAGGAATCAGTGTATTCTAGAAAGAGGGGAGCATGCTGCACCTTTTCAATGAAAGTACCCTTTTTATCTAGCAAATATTTTTGAAGTTAAAAAATATTATGAATACCTAAGTGTGGTCTGTATATCAATACATTTATAGTCTTATGCTAAAAGTTTTACTGTTGGGGAAGAAAATCAAATTTGCTGTTTATAGTAACACTCTATAAATAGTTCATAAATATTTGTTGAAAGAATGACTCATTCAGAAACAACTTCAAGTGGCAAGATGAAAATCTAAATTAACCTTTAAGTTATTTGTGCCAGGATCAAGCAAGCACATAACTGGAGCTGAGTCTGAATGTCCTTTGAAGGCTGAGATTTGAGTAACATAGAATGCCTTGAAAGAGTGAATAAATATTACCAAACATTAGTAAGCTCAGCTCTGAGACAGGAGAGTATGGGGACAGCTTCACGTCTCCTGCGACACTAGGTTTCCGGCAAAGTAGTTGAAGGAGTTGGGCTCTTCGGTGATCATGCCTTGACATACAGTGGCTCCCCCAAACTTTTACATCTTCCTTCTGCCACCCACCCCTTGCCCTGTGTGCTCCAGGCAAATGTGTTCGTATATCAAGCTTTTGTTCTCATGACTATACATATATAAAAATAATTTGCTATAATAAAAATTGTCCAAAATGCACCCTTAATTTAAGCTTCAGCTATAAGTAAGAACTAGCATTTCTACTTTGGGGGTAATAAAAAACATTCATTTATGACAAGGCTACTCATTTGGTCCCCAAATCATTTCTTCATTTCTGGAGTAAACTATGTTCTCTGTGCCTTTTAAACGTGCGCTTGAAGCTTCCTGGGGTCTGCCTGTGGAATTACATTGTACCAGCATTTTTTTCTCTACCACTACTCATCAGTGTCAGCTGTCCAGAGCTACCTGTTCTCAGACAGCTTCCTCATGTTATTAAATGCTTCATCTTTTTGTGCCCACATAATTTCTATAAAAGCATGAAATTATTTGTCCACCAAATTTTCCTTTCCAGCCTCACTGGTCTCTTTAATTGAGCTGAGTGTAATGTGCATTTGTCATTATTATTACTAGACTGGCAATTTTTAATGGTGTGCCACAAGCAGCACACTAGTGTGCAGGAAGAATTTTTAAAACATGTGATACTTGACTATTTAGTCAGGGACATGAACTCTTTACCTTAGATAGTCGAGTAGAAAAAAAAAAGACAACAGCCATAGCTGTCAAGACTCTGTTAAACCATGAATATAAAGGTCATATAATAGAGCTGCATCTTATTGGTCACATCAAATAGTAAGGTTGCACCTGATGGGTTAATTTTTGGTACCAGAAATTCTCATGTATAAATACAGGCACCTAATTTTTAAAAAAGTCACTTTGGAACAAAAAGGTTAGGTAATTACTATTATTATTATTATATATTTTTTGTAAATCAATCAAATTTATACCTATTTTTTGCACATCAACAAAAAATATATTTTTTGGTATTTTGGCCTCAGAATTTTAGTAATTAGCTTATGTGCACCATGAGATGAAAATGTCAAACTCATTGCACTAGACCAATGGAAATGGAAATGTTTAAACACTCTAAAACATGTTTGTGTACTACTTTGAACCTAGTCAGAGAGAATTTATTCCAAAAGTTCACAAGATTCAAGAAAGGCTATTTTTTTTAACATAACTGCACCCCTCTGAAGGCCAAGTTCTTTCACCTACAAAGCAATTCTTCAACTTTAGTCTGGGACATTTGATCTTTTTTAAGTATCAGCAAGATCAAAATTATACATGGGTAAAAGATGTATTAAGAATTCTAGATAGATAAATTTGGATGGATTTTATGTCACAAAGCAAGAAGTATTTATTGAAATGGTTGTAGTTTCCACACTGCATCTAACCTTTAAGAAATGACCATTTGTTGATTTTTTTAAAAAACAAATTGATTCATAGATATAATTCACATACAATACAGTTAAAACATTCAAGGCATACTATTCGATGGCTTTCAGGAAATCCATAAATATGTAAAACTACCGCCACAGACAACTTTAGAACATTTAGTCACCACAAAAAGATATCCTTATTTTTTTATTTATTGAGATATTGTACTCTTCAGGCTTACAGACTTTATTGATATAAGAGCCTGGTTGTGTTTAGAGACACATATACATGATTGGGAGCTAATAGCTTATGTGTTAAAGATTTTTTTTTGTTAATTTTAATGGGGTGACATTAATCAGTCAGGGTACATAGGCTCAGAGAAAACATCTCCAGGTTATTTTGACATTTGATTATGTTGCATTCCCATCACCCAAAGTCAAATTGTCTTCTGTCGCCTTCTATCTGGTTTTCTTTGTGCCCCTCCCCTCTTGCCCCACTCCCTCCCTCCCCCTGGCAACCACCACACTCTTGTCCATGTCCCTGAGTCTCATTTTTATGTCCCACTTATGTATGGAATCATACACAGTGTGTCCGTCAAGTCATGGTGCACTTTTGACCGGTCACAGGAAAGCAACAAAAGACGAAAGAAATGTGAAATCTGCACCAAATAAAAGAAAACCCTCCCAGTTTCTGTAGGATGATGTGGCAGCATGTGCACATGTGCAGATGATGGCATAACACTGTGTATACAGTGGAGCAGCCCAAGGCCATGCCAGTCCAGATGTGGACAGAGGAAAGTTCAGTGTGTTCTGTGGCTCGCTAAATTCGAATCCGTGACCAAAGTGCAACGTGAATATCGGTGCATTTATAACAAAGCACCACCACATAGGAATAACATTACTCAGTGGGATAAGCAGTTGAAGGAAACCGGCAGTTTGGTGGAGAAACCCCGTTCTGGTAGGCCATCAGTCAGTGATGAGTCTGTAGAGGCTATACGGGATAGCTACCTAAGGAACCCTAAAAAGTCTGTGTGTGAGCCCACATCGAACTGCACTGAATAGGTATGAAACTGGGAAAGTTTTCCTTTTATTTGGTGTGGATTTCACATTTCTATCATCTTTTGTTGCTTTCCTGTGACTGGTCAAAAGTGCACCATGACTTTACAGACACACTGTAATATTTTTGTGGAGTCTTTGGGGTTTTCGATGTATAGGATCATATCATCTGCAAAAAGTGAAACCTTTACTTCTTCTTTCCCAATATGAATGCCTTTTATTTCTTTCTCTTGTCTGATTGCTCTAGCTAAAACTACCAGTACTACATTGAAAAAGAGTGGAGAGAGTGGACAACCTTGTCTTATTCCTGATTTTAGGGGAAAAGTCCTCAGTTTTTATGCCATTTAATATGATGTTAACTGATGGTTTATCATAGATGGCCTTTATTATGTTGAGATATTTTCCTTCTATACCTATTTTCTTGAGTATTTTAAACATAAAATGATGTTGCATTTTATCGAATGCCTTTTCTGCATCTATTAAGATCATATGTTTTTTGTTTTTTTGTTTTGTTGATATGGTGTATTACGTTAACTGTTTTATGTACGTTGAACTATCCTTATAATTCTGGGATGAATCTCACTTGATCATGATGAATTATTTTTTTAATGTGTTGTTGTATTCAATTTGCTAGTATTTTGTTTAGTATTTTAGCATCTGTATTCATTAGAGATATTAGTCTGTAGTTTTGTTTTTTTGTGTTGTCCTTGCCAGGTTTTGGTATAAGGGTTGTGTTGGCCTCATAAAATGTGTTTGGCAGTATTGCTTCTTCAATTTTTTGGAAGATTTTGAGTAGAGTATGAACCAAATCTTCTTTGAATGCTTGATAGAATTCACTTGTATAGCTGTTTGGCCCTGAACTTTTATTTTTGGGGAGGTTTTTAATAGTTGTTTCTATTTCGTACCTGCTTATGGGTCTGTTTAGGTTTTCTGTTTCTTCATCACTCAGTCTAGGAAGGTTGTATTGTTCTAGAAATTTATCCATTTCTTCTAGATTGTTGAATTTGGTGTCATACAGCTTTTCATAGTATTCCACAATAATTCTTTGTATATTTATGATATCTGTGGTGATTTCTCCACAAAAATATCTTGTACCTTTCAGCTACCATTTGTTCTTCCCTCACCACTCTCATCCATTAAGCAACCACTAATATACTTTCTGTGTCAATAGATTTCCCTACTGTAGATAGTTTATATATTAATAAATGGAACCATATACTATGTGACCTTTTATATCCAGCTTTTTAAAGTTAGTATGATGTTTTCTGTTTGTTTGTTTTAAATTTATGTTGTTATATCATATGTCAGTACTTTATTTCCTTTTATGGTCAAATAATATTCCATTGTGTAGATATGCCACATTTTATTTATCCATTCACACATTAATAGATATTTGGGTTGTTTCTAACTTTTAGCTATTATGAATAATGCTGCTACAAACATTCATATCCAAGTTTTTGTGTGTTTTCATTTTTCTTGAGTATATCAGTAAAAGTGGAATTGCTAGATCATGTAACTCTATGTATAACTATTTGAGGAAATGCCAAGCTGTTTTACAAAGTGGTTTCCTCAGTTTAGATTCCCACACTGCTTGAGGGTTCCAGGTTCTCTACATCCTCATTGACATTTGTTAGGTGTCTTTTTGATTATAGCTGTTGGAAGAGAAGAAGCTAAGATGGAGGGGAAGGAGAGAGAAGCCAGTTTGTGCAGAGAGTAAGAAGTCATGTTGGGGAGACCTGAAGATGGCAGCGGAGTAGGCAGACGCACAGACTCCCAGCTCACACCACTGAACTGGATTATAAACTAATTTATGAACAATCAGCATGAAAAACCAAATCTGGACTACAAGAACAGCTTTCAAAAATCAAGGAGCAAAGAAGAAGCCACAACAAACCTGGCAGGGAGCGCCTGAATCTCCCCTGCTTACAGGAACGGGCGGGAAGGGGTGAGGTTGGGCTCTCACTCCAAGGAAAAGAGTAGTAAATACTGCTCACAGCCACTTGCTTGGTGACCAGGGAACGAGGTGTGTTGAAAGGGCCCGCTTGTCTTACAAAAAGAAAGGAGAAAGAGAGAGACGGATGGTGAGGGGGAGAGGAATATAGGTGATGACATAAAAAGCTGAATAATTCAGTGCTGGAGGCGGCCATAACTGGGGGAGGGGCTGATCTTTCTACAAAGCAAAATACAAAAGTACTTCCAGGTCACAGATACAGACATCTCTCCAGCTCTAAACAGTGCAACAAGACACAGCTGAAAACAAGAAGTGGGGAGGAGGGGCAGTAACTCATCTGAGATACACCTCCCCCTACTGAAGCTGAGAAAGCAACCTGCCCCCAGAGAGATTAACTGGCAGAAGAGGACTCCATAGCCTCAGGTCACACCCACCGCATTCCTGGATACAGTTTCAAATAAGCCCCCTGCTGAGATCAGCAAACAAGACAATCACCTGTTAAGAAAACAAACAAATCAAGACTTCAAAGCAGCCCGAATCCTAAAGTGGATTACAAATAATAGCTGATGCCAACCCAAGAAGACCTAGAAACAACACAAGTAAAAACTAGAGGCAGACAACACCAAGCCTAGACTCAACCAGCTCTACAAAGAAAATACCCAGACACCCAGACACAATGAGAAGACAAAGTGCAATCCAAATGAAACCACAAGAGAGACCTTCAGGAGATGAACTGAGTGATATGGAAATAATCAAACTTCTGGATGAGGAGTTTAAAATAATGATAGTAAGGATGCTTAGGGATCTTACAACAACAATGGATGGTCATCACGAACACCTAAATAAAGAAATAGCAAGTATAAAAAAGGATATTGAAATATTAAAAAAGAATCAGTCAGAAATGACAAATACAATATCAGAAATGAAGACCACAATGAAAGAAATTAAAAACAGGATGGGCCCTGGCTGGTTGGCTCAGTGGTAGAGCGTCGGCCTGGTGTGTGGAAGTCCCGGGTTTGATTCCCGGCCAGGGCACACAGGAGAGACGCACATCTGCTTCTCCACCCCTCCCCCTCTCCTTCCTCTCTGTCTCTCTCTTCCCCTCCCGCAGCTGAGGCTCTATTGGAGCAAAGATAGCCCGGGCGCTGGGGATGGCTCCTTGGCATCTGCCCCAGGTGCTAGAGTGGCTCTGGTCGCAACAGAGCGATGCCCCAGAGTGGCAGAGCATCGCCCCCTGGTGGGCAGAGCATCGCCCCTGGTGGGCGTGCAGGGTGGATCCCGGTCCGGCGCATGTGGGAGTCTGTCTGACTGTCTCTCCCCGTTTCCAGCTTCAGAAAAATACAAAAATAAATAAATAAATAAAAATAATAAAATAAAATAAAAAATAAAAACAGGATGGATGGAGCTGAGGATTGAATCAGCGAGTTGGAGGACAACTGGAATGAAGGCATGAAAGCAGAGAAGAAAAAAGAAAAGAGACTCAAAAAGTCTGAGGAAACTCTAAGAGAGCTCTGTGACAACATAAAGAGAAATAACATCTACATCATAGGGGTTCCTGAAGAAGAAGAGAAAGAACAAGGGATAGAGGCTTTATTCAATCATATCTAAATTAATGCAGGAGAAACTCTCACAAATTCAAGAAGCACAGAGAACTCCATTAAAAAGAAACCCAAAGAAACCTACACCAAGACACATCATAATTAAAATACCAAAGCTAAGTGATAAAGAGAAAATATTAAAAGCTGTAAGAGAAAAAAAGGCTATCACCTACAAAGGAGCCCCCATAAGGATGACATCAGACTTCTCAACAGAAACACTTGACTATAGCTGTCCTAGTGGATATGAACTACTAGCTAATCACAATTTTTAATAACTTTTCCCTAACGACTAATAATGTCAAAAAAATTTTTAGGTGTTCATTGCCATTTCTATATCTTCTTTGGAGATATCAGGTCTTTTGCCCATTTTTAATTTGTGTTAGTTTTCTTTTTATTATTTAGTTGTAAGTGTTCTTTATATGTTTTAGATACAAGTTCTTTGTCAGATAGATGATTTGCAAATTTTTCCTCCATTCTGTGGGTTGTCTTTTCACTTTCTTGATAGTGTCTTATGAAGTAAAAAAGTTTTTAATTTTGGCTAAGTCTGATTTTTTGTTTTTCTTGCATTGCTTATGCCTTTGTTGTTATATATAAGAATCCATAACTAAACCAAAGATGTGAAAAATTACCTCTATTATTTCTCTATGAATATTTTTCTTTTTTTTCCTATGTAGGCCTTTGATTAATTGTTTATGGTATGAGGTAAGGGTCCAATTTCATTCTATCACACGTGGCTATCCACTTGTCCCAGCAGTATTCATTGAAAGACCTTTTTTTTTTCTCACTGAATGACCTTGGCTCTCTTGTTGAGTATCAGTTGACCATAAATACATGGGTTTCTTTCTGGACTCTCAATTCTATTCCACTGATCTATGTGTCTACCTTATACCAGTACCACACTGTTTTTAATACTGTTGCTTTGAAGTAAGTTTTGAACTTAGAGAGTATGAGTCTCCCAACTTTGTTTTACTTTTTTTTTAATTTTTCTTTATTAATTTTTAGAGAGGAGAGAGAGTCAGAGAGAGAGAGAGAAAGAGAGAGGGGGGGAGGGAGGAGCAGGAAGCATCAACTCCCATATGTGCCTTGACCAGGCAAGCCAGGGTTTTGAACCGGCAACCTCAGCGTTCCAGGTCGACGCTTTATCCACTGCGCCACCACAGGTCAGGCCTGTTTTACTTTTTTAAGATTGTGGCTGCTTTGTAATTCCATATGAATTTTAGAACCAGTTTGTCAACTTTAACAAAGAAGCCAGCTGTGATTCTTATAGGAATTGAATTTAATTTATAGATCAATTTGCAGAGTACTACTATCTTGGCAATTTTAAGTTTTCCAGATCTGTCCTCTTTCTAAGCATTATTTTATTAATTTTTGTTTATCTCTAAAAATTTTAAGAAAAGAATAAAACTGGAAGTATTAGTAACATTGGATCAGTTATTGGACAATTCAAAATAACAGATAAAAGGAAAGAGCAACAAGGCAGGTGAATAAATAAAGATTTAGAGAGGAAAATAGGCTCCTATGTCTCAGTTCTCCACCATAAGACCTTTCTTCCTCTATATATCTCTTATTCTGCATATTAATGAGAAACTGTTCTGCATGTTAATGCCAACTTTTCGATTATCAAAATTGGAAATACGAGAACAGAGTTACCCAGAATTTAGGCCCTAACTCTCCATTGATGGACAGGAAGAAAAAAGATTCCAGAGGAATAAAAGAGAGCTAAGACAATAACTTGAGGAAGATGGAGAAAAGCAAAATGTATTATGTTTTATCCTTTAATAATTTGTAGATTTTAGAAGTAAACTAGATAGAGAAATAATTCTTTTGTGTGTGTGTGTGTGTGTGACAGAGACAAAGAGACAGAGAGAGAGACAGTAGGGACAGATAGACAGAAAGGGAGAGAGATGAGACGCATCAATTCTTCATTGAGGCACCTTAGTTGTTCATTGATTGCTTTCTTATATGTGCCTTGACCAGGGGGCTACAGAAGACTGAGTGACCCCTTGCTTAAGCCAGCGACCTTGGGCTCAAGCCAGATGAGCCTACACTTAAGCTGGCAACCTCAGATTTTGAACCTCGGTCCTCTGCGTCCCAGTCTGATGCTCTATCCACTGCACCACTTCCTGGTCAGGCAAAAAATAATTCTTAAAAGCTAGTTTGACATTACACTATAACAAAATAGTATACATAAAATGATTTCAGGTATACTAGGAGCTCGCTTAAAAACAACAGTTCACTTAATAATATCTGAAATGTTTTTAACAGGGAAAATACACTATTTTATAATCACTTAGAGGCAATTATTATAATGCATAGACCCCTTAGAAAGGGTAAGTATTGAGTAAAATTTATACAAGCTATAATAAACTAATATGAGATCCTTTGATAATTGTAAGGAGATGAAAAAGATTTGTTGGGTGGTGGGAATCGCTTATACCTGATTGTGTGTTCAAACAATAGAACAAATGTAAAGGTCAGTTGTAAAGGTCAGTAAAGGGGATAACATATGGAGGATCTCCGTATGTACCTCTGTACCTTTTCTCTGACTCACAGAACACATGCCGTGGCCTCTTGTTGTGGAACATAGACAACTACCTTGATAGGGAGCTGCACAGTAAACGGGACTAGGAAAGGGAAGAGTGCTGGGTTCCTTACTGCCAGTAACTGCACCCAGATCCTTGCCAGAGACCAGCAGCAGCTGATACATGTTATCACTGACTTTCAGGAGGCATACTGCTGGGAAAGGAGCATAATATCTGCTCTTCAGCAAGTGACAATAATATGTGAGGGACTCTCTGGCTGAGGTAGAGGAGGTATGCTTTAAAGTGGTGATTCCCAATCTTTATTGTTGTTATTACCTTTTTAGCCATTTTTTCACAACTACTTCCCAAGGCATTTAAATACCACAATGTACTATGTATTTGTTAATGTACTGTATGAATATCTGTGATTTACACACACACAAAAGGAGTTAGAGATTTTCTCCTTCCCCAAGAACCAATTTTTGCTTCAGTAAAGGAGATAGTGCTCCCGTTGAGAAGGAGAGTGTTAGAGATTTATCACTGGATGTTGCTATTGCACAGTGCAGCTCACATGCCCTTAACCCTAATTTATGCAACTAGAATTGTCCTTTATAATTTATTTTCATCCTTGAGAAAAAGACTCAACATCATATTTCTGAAACTACTGTGGAGAAATCGTTCCGATTAAGCAATTAAGAAGAATGAGTCAATTGGGATTTTTCTGGCATGATGTCAATTGCCAGTATGCTTTCACATCCCTCCCACTACTGAAATTTGTAAGAAAATGTCTCATGCCTTTAGAAGTAACTTACATAGAATTACTAAGTCATTTGAATTGCAAATATCCCATATCCCCCTATATCTTGTTTAGAATAAAAAGTTTACATTTCAGAGAATCATAGTAAACCAGAGGCTGCCTCAAGGCTGGGATCAAGTGACATTTGCATTTTTAACCACATTTACTTAACTGTTATATTTATTCTACTACATTTTGAATATAATATTAAGAAAATACTTTATACAACTTCTCATGTTGTATAAACATGAGAAGTTTATACATGCCCTTTGCAAGGCAGAGGAACAAGTCTTTATCTGCAGTTTTGTTTTGAAAGGAAAGAAATAGGAAGCCGGCAAGTTCTGTCCAGCACTTATCCCCCTACCCATTTAGACTGTGTCTCCCACCTGCCTCCGAGAGTAGCCAGGAAAACATCCAGCACGTTGCAAGCATTGAGGAAGGGCTTGCTATTGATAACAGTACTATTATCCTATTTCCCTGGGTATTCTTTGCTTTTCTCCAACAGCACCTAGCACAGAACCTTGTACATTAGTACAATAGTAAAAAGCAAATACATGTGTTAATGAATTAATTAATTATGATAAAACTACATATAACTCCATAGAATATGTATACCTAAATTAAATATTTTCTTTCTTCTTTCTCTAATATTTTTTGTATTTTTCCAAAGTGAGAAGCGGGGGGGGGGGGGGGGAGATGGGGGGGATAAGGCAGGCAAACAGACTCCCGCATGCACCCAACCAGGATCCACCCAGCATGCCCACCAGAGGGCAATGCTCAGCCCCTCTGGGGTGTTGCTCCGCTGCAACCAGAACCATTAATGCCTGAGGCAGAAGCCATGGAGCCATCCTCAGTGCCCGGGCCAACTTTGCTCCAATGGAGCCTTGGCTGCGGGAAGGGAAGAAAGAGATAGAAAGAAAGGATAGGGAGAAGGGTGGAGAAGCAGATGGGTGCTTTTCCTGTGTGCCCTGGCCAGGAATTGAACCCAGAACTTCCACACGCCAGGCCAACACTACCACTGAGTCAACCGGCCAGGGCCTCTAGTATTCTTTATTGACTGGTCTATATAGTACTGAAGATCTCAAAGTTTAATGGTGATTATCAACAGTGAAAGTGATCTCAAGCTTAAATGTCAATTCATATTTTCAACTATTTAAACTTAAAATCTTGGGATGGGAGAAGAGAAAATTAGCAAATAATATATATTTCTGTTATAACATTCTATAATTTTTATTTTTATAAATCTCATAATCCAAGAAACTAAAAAATTGGTTGGTCTTATGTCTTCTTAAAAATAGACTACACAATCTAAAATGAAGCTTCTCAAATAATAATAGACAGATGTATTTCTAGGAGACCTTTATGTGGACCCAGAAGGACCTAAAAGGTAGGTTGTAATTCAGGACGTTGGTATGGGGCCTGACGTTCCGCAGGCATGAATGCAACGCTGATGCTGCTGTCTACAAACCACAGTTTGAAAAGTAAAAACTTAGGATCTTAAGATATTCCATGTTCCTTGAGATAAAACAAAATGGTTTTGAGCCACTATAAAAAAAAAGATATGTGATAATAAAAAAAAAAATACAATTTTACCACCCATTGTTCCTTGGGGCAAAATTTTATCTCTTCCTATGTCTATCATTAACTGTAAAAATAAAAAATGATGCTATACAAATGGAGATTCTAACTGATAAGTAGAGACAAGTGACAACTGACTGTGACTGGAAGACTTTTTATAGCTTTCAGTAACAAGCCTGGCAAAAACCTAAAAGTTATACTTGAAAAAAATTACTCAAATGTCAGTTTTCCAAAAAAAATGCAGCAAAAAGAAGAAACAGTTGAATATTTAAGAACATGAGTGATTATAAGACGAATGAAAAAGTGAAACATTATTTGCAATGTATATGATGGACAATAGGTTAGTTTTTTTAATATATAAAGAAGTTTTAAATATAACAAGTTCTTAGATATAAAAAAGTCCAATTAAAAATGGGCAAGTGATATGAATTGGCCACTCAGAGAATAAGTGTATATACATTTTCAAAATATAACCATGCTAGTAATCAAGGGGTTTCAGATTTACAATATGATACTATTTGCCTGACCAAGTGGTGGCGCAGTGGATAGAGTGTCAGACTGGGGTGTGAAGGACCCAAGTTCAAAACTGTGAGGCTGCCGGCGGCTTAAGCACAGGCTCATTTGGCTTGATTGCAGGCTCGCCAGCTTGAGTGTGGGGTTGCTGGTTTGAGCATGGGATCATAGACATGACCCCATGATCACTGGCTTAAGCAAGCGGTCACTCGGCCTGCTGAGCCCCCCCCCCACCCCCCACCCCCGGTCAAGGCACATATGAGAAAACAATCAATGAACAACTAAGATGCCTCAGCGAAGAATTGATGCTTCTCATCTCTCTGCCTTTCTGTCTGTCTCTATCTGTCCCACTCTCTGTCACTCTCTCTTTGTCTCTGTCACAAAAATAAATAAATAAATAGAGACCAGATTCATTTGTAAATTATTTTATTCTGTGTGGGGCCATTGTATTAGGCTTGCTCTGGGGGTTACCAGCTGCAAGCAATTTGCTTGATTAGAGGGTAAGCATGTAGCCGAGGCATGTGTGCCTAGCCTATATAAGACTATGGGTGCTTGCACTAGAGAGAGATGAGTAATTGGGACTTGTAGATGCATGGATTGCCTGCCCACCACTGTGACAGGCCGTTTTGAAGTTTGTTTTCCTGAAAGGCAGTTTCTCCTGCCTATGTGATTATCCGCCATTGTGAGACTTTGTTAAACAGAATGGCCCAACTGTTTCTGGTCCGCAGTTTTTCTATCACCTGCCTGAATCCAACGTGAACCTCCCAGTCCATGGCCTCAGCCACCGGCATTACAATTCTGCAAATGAGTATTCGGATATTATGATAACAACATCAGAATTGCAACTAAAGTAAATGTTTAAGAAATTACTAGATCAAATCTACTTTTAAAATTAATAATATATAACCCTGGCCAGTTGGCTCAGTGGTAGAGCCTTGGCTGGGTATGTAGATGTCCTGGGTTAGATTCTTGGTCTGGACACAAAGGAGAAGCACCCATCTGCTTCACCATCTCACCCCCCACCCCTTTTCTCTCTCGCTCTTCCCCTTTCCACAGCCATGGCTCGATTGGAGGAAGTAGGCCCTGGGCCCTGAGGATGGTTCCATGGCCTCATCTCAGGAATTAAAATAGCTCTGTTGCCAAGCAATAAATCCACCCCTGGATGGGCAGAGCATCCCCTTAGGGGCTGGCCAGGTAGATCACTGCAAGGGGGCCATGAAAGAGCCTGTCTCTCTGCCTCCCAGCTTCTCACTTAAGAAAAATAAATTAATAATATGATACAAAAAAAGATTTACTTGAATATCTTGGTTCCAAAAACACCATCATAGAGTTTTGCACTGAGGTTTACAACTCAATTCTACACTAACCTATTTCTCGGTCATAGACGGTTACATTTAACTAGGAAGCACAATTCAGATTATGATGCACTTCAATTTCAAATTGATTTTAAAGAGTTAGAAGCAGTTCTTAAATACATATAGTAGCAATAAATATCCATAAGAATACTTATGAGTAAATGATTGAGAATTTTCAAACTATTATCAAGGATTGGTTTTTAATACCAAGATTTGACATAATAAAATAAAACGCTTTAGTTTCCCGTCTGATAGACCTATCTACTGGGCTGTCTAAAAGTCCTTGTGACATTGCAGCTGCTGCATCAGAACAAGTGACAGAGAGCAAGGAAGACGTCTCTGAAATGCCTCCAGAATGATGTGTTCTGTCCCTTCAGAAGAAGAAAGGGAGGAAGAAGGTGGGCCTGGCCAGCAAGTGGCCTTTCTAGAAATAGTGGACAGTGTCTTCTTTTCTCAGAGTCCTTGGAAGTGCTGGTGGTTGGCCTGAGGTATTCTTTTTCCGTCTCCCTGGATCTTCCCGAAGAAGGCAGACGGGGTTGGCTGCACAGAGGTGGGGACCGAGGACGGGCCCGTGTCCCTGGGCCGAGGCTCAGGCTGTGCTCCGTTTCTGAGCCTCTCTCGCCCAGTGCTTGGGTCTGGCTGCAGGCGGGACCCGCCCTGCGTGTGTGACTCTTCCCGAGCCTTCCTGACACCGCCCACGGGTCCGCCCGCCTGTCCTGCCTGCAGCTGGTCTGTGCTCATCGCCAGCCGGATGCCTAGGGTCCGCGGGCGTCCAGGGCAGGCGGTGGAGCCATGTGTCAGAGAAGCCCAGGGTCCCTGGGTCACTGTGCAGAGAGGACACGCCGCGTTGCTCCCTGCCCACATCCTGGGACACAAGGGCGAGTAGCTCCCTGGTTCAGACACGGAGAAGTCCGTTATGACAGAGGGACTTTATGGCCCTAATGGACACCGCCTGTGGCGGGCGATTCAAACTCCCTGCTTGACCGCTGAGTCAAGTGTCCGACTTCGGATGAGTCACTTTCCATCTCTCACCTCCGTTCAACCCCTAAAAATGCGGTGTGCTGATTTCACCCACCTGCACTGCTTTTTCCTGTTCGCAGCCAAGTTGAGAGAGAAATTGGAGCCATCTCTGGGAGGGAGAGAGCAGGAGAAGACAAGGTATTATTATTACCATAATTTTGGGCACCATTCTACCAAGCACACAGAGAAAAATTATTCATCGTCCCTGAGCTTTGACAGAGCATAACTGTCGGTTCTGCAGCTGCATGTGCAGAAAAGGCGCACGGGCCACCTGGGTCACAACCTTGGGTAGTGTCACTCACGGACACTGTGGCTGTGACAGCGGCCAGGACCCAGCCCAGGGGAGAAGTGCTCCGCCCTCAGGACCCTGGCACAGCGTTCTGGGGAGGGCACATACAGCCAGTCCATGCCACTTGTTAAATGCGGGTTAATGAAGCGGAGGGCCCCTGGGCGGTCTGGACTGCATGTGGAATGGGAAACAGATACCGGTGTGTCTGTCACTCAACATCACACTGCAAAGATGTTCAGATCATCCTGTGCGGGTCCTTCGGGCTGTGGCTGAAATGAGATGACTGAGGACAGCCGTGGAGGTCACGGGGTCAGGGTGGCAGAGCCCCATACCTGGGGTCCTGAGTGGCTGCTCACACACCTGTTTACCTTCATGAGCAAGTAACACACCTACAGAGAAACAAATGATTGTGTTTGTGCCACTTTATGTTGGGGTTTGTCTGTTACAGTGAATAGATGTGCTAATTAATTCATGATAATTGTTTTTTAGTTTTTTAGACTTCGTGGACAAAGCACAAGAGACTTATTTGTGAGTAAAATCAGGCTTTAATTTAAGTGCTGTCAAATTGGACAAGCTAAAGCATGTGTCAATGACAGAGGAGTTGGCTGGGAGAGGATGGAGGACCATGTGGCCACATTCAAGTGCATGACAGGGACGTCAAGGGCCAGGGGCTCCTCCCTTTCCTCCCCTCTCCCTCCTCCATGCCTTCCTTCACCTTCCCTCCCACCCTCCCTCCCTCTCTTTCTTCTTCTATCTTTCCTTCCATCCTTATTTCTCCCTCCTTTCTAATCAGGCCTCTAGACTATTTTATATGTTAAACATGTGCATTTATTATTTTCATTACAATTTAAAGTATTTAAAGCTTTGCAAAGTAAAAATTAGAACTTAGGTTACTGAAGGGATTTTTTTGGATATTTGAGGGTCTCTGAATTATGCAACTGACACACCGTTCTTATCTGTTGATTAAAGTAGACCCTACATTCCTGGCCTTGGGACATCATTAATGTTAGTCACTGGGGGTCTGACCCTGAAATACTACAATCTCAGGCCTCTGAAGAGAGTCCCAACTCAGAGAAAGTGGAGAAGATGTATGACTGTCCTTTCCTCTACCTTAAATCACTTGCCATCTGTCTGTCCGTCTGTGTGTCTGTCCATTCAGCAGTGATAGAGGTGCTGAGGGCCGGGCCTCACGCCATGTGCCGGGGACACAGGTCAGCAGCAGGTCCCGGGTCTGTGTGTGGGGGAGATGGAACAGGAGGAAAGGCCTTCATCTGTGTGCCTGTGGAGGAACGGGTCTGGATCCACTGATGACATGTGTGCAGCTGGACACTGGTTAGTTCCCATATTCCCTGGCGGCTGACAGAGTGGCCTGTGACCAGACTGTTTGGCAGCAGTGAGGGTCACAGCCCACTGCGTTCATGGTCTCTCTCCCAGGAACTCAGCTGTCCCCTTGGGATGACCAATTCTGTCCACCCAACGTCCCAGCCTCTCCTAGACCCTCCTGAGCACCTGCAAGAGCTGCACCGGGGGCGTAGGTCAGGCCCCAGCCTGCGTATTTGACCTTGAATGCAGTTTTACCACCTGCAGGAGGAGATTTAACCCTCAATATCCACATTTGCAAAATAGGGCAATGACAACAGAAACACAGGCTGTTTTGAGGTTTAAAGGATATTCAAGGAGACCCTTACTACTGTGTGGGACAGGCAGTACTTGTAACTATTCCATCTTTCCTGCTACTGTCACTGATGCGTCGGTCTCTATTTGTTACAGTGACACTGCAGGTGGTGTGCTGTGTCAGAGACCTGGTCCTATGGCTGTGTCTTCCACCCTGACCTGGCCCAGAAAATTCAGGAGGAAGGAAATGGGGAGGGAAGCTGATGGTGCGGCCCTGACACTCGCGAGCATGTCCCCGAGAGGGGACCTGACTGCCTCACGTCTCTGCCATCAGCCAGTGGCAGGTTGTTGCTCTAACTTTCTTCTCTTCTGTAAATATTTATCACAGTAAAATACACACAATGAAATTTGCCATTTTAACTGTTTTTTGAGGCACAGCTCAGTGGTGTTCAGTACATTCGTATTGTTGTGCAGCCATCCCCACCATCTGCATCCCTGTTCTTACCTTCTCCAACAGAGACTGTGTTTCCACTAAACAACCCCCCCAACCCCCATCCTGCCTCTGTCTCCATGACTCTGACAGCGCTAGGGACCTCACATGGGTGGAATCACACAGTGTTTGTCTCTTTTGAGTGGCTTATTTCACTGAGCATAATGTCCTCAAGGTCCATGTAGGTTGTAGCATGTGTCACTATGTCCTTCATAATTTATAAATAGAATTTTTTTGGGATGACATTGGTTAATAACATTTTATAGGTTTCAGTGTACAGGTCTATAATCCATCATCTGTATAGTGTCTTGTGTGGTCACCACCCGACGTCAGTTCTCCCTCCATCACCGTTTATCCCCCTACCCTCTTCTACCTCCCCACTGCCTTTCCCTCTGGTGATCAACATACAACTGTCTATGTCTATGAGTTTTTGCTTAATCCCTTCATCTTTTCAATCTAGACCCCTCACCCCCTCCCCTCTGACATTTGTCAGTCTGTTCTGTATCTATGAGTCTGTTTTCATTTTTTGTTAGTTTTTGTTGTTCATTAGATTCCACATATAAGTGAAATCATATAGTGCTTGTCTTTCTATGACTGGCTTACTTTGCTTACCATATCTTACCATAATACTGTGCAGATCCATCCATGCTGTCACTAATGGTGAGATTTCCTTCTTTTTATGGCTGAGTAGTATTCCATTGTGTAAGTGTACCAGTGCATTTTCTATCTGCTCATCTACTGGTGGTCATGTGGGCTGCTTCCAAATGTTGGCTATAGTAAGTAACGCTGCAACAAGCATAGGGGTTCACATGTCCTTTCAAATTAGTGTTTTAGATTCCTTCATATGTGTTCCCAGAGCGAAATTGCTGGGGTTTAAGGCAGTCTCAAAGGCAGTTTCATATTTAATTTTTGAAGAAACTTCATACTGCTTTCATCAATGGCTGCCCCAATGTGCATCCCCACAGTGCACGAGGCTTCCCTTTTCTCCACATCCTCACCAGCACTTTGTTGATTTACTAATGATAACCATCTAAAATGTGTGAAATAATATCTCATCATGGTTTTAATTTAGCTTTCTCTCATCATTAGTGATGTTGAACATGTTGTCATAGGGTTCTTGGTATGTCTTTTTTGGAGAAGTATCTATTCAAGTCTTTTGCTCATCTTTAAATTGGATTCTTTGTTTTTGGTGTTGAGTTTTATAAATTCTTTATAAATTTTGGATATCAACCCCTTATCTGATGTATCATTGGCAAATATTTTCTCTTTTTCCGTGGGTTGACTTTTCATTTTTATTTTAAAGATTACCACCTCTGTTTTTATTATTGATTTGAGATGGAGAAAGTTGAGAGAGATGAGAAGCATCAACTCATAGTTGTTTTACTTTGTTCATTGATTGCTTCTCATATATGCCTTGACCAGGGAACTCAAGCTGAGGTTGTGACCCCTTGCTCAAGCAGCAACCCTTTGGCTCAAGCCAGTGACACAGGGCTCAAGCCAGCAATGTAATGCTTTAAGCCAGAGACCTTGGGATCATGTCAATGATTCCTTGCTTAAACCATTCACCATGTGCTCAAGCTAGTGCCCTCATGTTCAAGCTGAGGAGCCTATTCTCAAGCCAGCAACAATGGGGTTTTGAGTTGAGACATCAGTGTCCCAGGTCAACACTCTATCCACTCTGCCACCACCACTCAAGCTCTCTTTATTTTGTTGATGTTTTCTTTCACTGTGCTCATTTTAGTTTGATGTAGTACCATTTGTTTGTTTTTTTTCTTTTGTTTCCCTTGCTCAAGGAGATATATCAGAAAAATATATTGCTATGACAAATATCTGATTCTATTACCTATGTTTTTTTCTAGGATTTTTATGGTTTCAAGTTGTTTGTTTTAGTCTTTAATGCATTATGAGTTTATTCTTGTGTACGGTGTAATTGGTAGTCCAAATTGTTTTGCATATATCTGTCCAATTTTTCCAACACCATTGAACAAATAGACTATGCCATTGTATGTGGTTGTCTCCTCTGCTCAATATTACTAACACACTCTTTGAATATTAAGGCCTTGTAATATAGATTTATATCAGATAATATGATTTCTTCAACTTTGTTCTTCTTTCTCAAGACTGGTGTGGCTTTTTGGGACTTTTTGTGGTTCCATACTAATTTTTAAAATTCATTCTGTTTTTGTGAAATACATCATTGGTATCTTAATAGGAATGGCATTGAATCTATAGATTTTGGTATGGATATTTTAATGTTAATTTTTTTATCCATAGACACAGTATATACATTTACTATTTGTATATTCTTCAATTTCCTTTTTCAGTTTGTTATAATTTTCCAAGTGCAGATGTTTCACATCTGTGGTTAAACTTTTTCTTAGTTTTTTTACTTTTCTTTTTTGATGCAGTTTTAAGTGGAATTCTTAGTTTCCTTTTATGATAGTTTATAACTGGCATATAAAAATGTCACTGATTTCTTTTTGAGCAGGGTCTTTTCCTTTAATCTTTGACTGAGGTGACAGAGCTCAGAAAGAGAAAAGTTAGCTCTAAAAAGTATCAAAGTGAAGTTAAGTAGCAAGAAAAATAAATCTGGAATTTTAACTTCTATTTAAATAAAATTTCAGAATAAAATAATAGAAAAAATAAAAGAAAATTAATATTAGAAGATATAATAGCAAAGAATTTCTCAGAATTGTAGGAACACATGATGTCATATATGGTAAAAGATCACTTGAGGCAGAGCAAAATTAAAACAATAAGCAAACAAGGAAAAATAAAACTTTACACCTAAACATATTCTGGAGTAGCTTCTACATGCTAAGGATAAAGAGAAAGGTATTTTTTGTTTGTTTTATTTTATTGTTGTTATTATTGGTTGTTGTCTTTTACAATGAAGAGAAACTTTTAGAGACTTCAGAGTGAAAAACAACACAATAAACATTTTAAAAAATCAATTTTCCTTACTATTTTATCAGCTTCATTAGGTGCAGGACATCAATAGAGCAATTTTTTCAAAATAAGAAGGGAGAGTTTTGCTTTTTCAATGGCATACTAACTTGTTTCAGACCAACATTGCCACCAAGAAAGACTAAGAAATATGGACAAAATTTAAAGTGGAAAAAATACATCTATTTGAAAATGTGATTAAAACGTTAATCAGCGGGCTTAGAGTGTGCTAACCATTCACATTAGAAAGAAAAGACTGTCCCTCAAGTGGTTCCTGAGAGAAAACCTCTAAGCCCTTAAATACCCATCTGTTAATAATGTCTTTGCATTCATAAGGCCTGGGACATGCCATGTAGTTTATGCCAACCATGTGGTCTGTGGTGGGAGCTTGGGCCAGGCTTTATTAGTCTGACTCTGCAGTTGCAGGGCCCTAAGTAGTGGAACCAGCCCCATGGACAATCAGCTGCACCCACTGGGTGGACCCTCAGCGAAAACCTCTACACCAAGGCTCAGGTGAAAGTTCTTTCTCAGCAATACTTCATACATCTTTCCACATGACGGTGGGAAATTAAGTCCTGCTTGGTGACTCCAGGGGAAAGACCAACGGGAAACTAGTCCTGAATTTCTCCTGTCTCTGCCCTTTGCACCTTTTGCCTTTGCAGCATTTCATCTGCACCTTTTCAGTTTATACACTGTAACCATAACAACTTTTCTGAGTTCTCTGAGTCCTTCTAGCAAATCATCAGATGTGAAGGTGGTCTTGGGGCGCCCAACACAGAAAGCAGAGAGCTAGAAGACAAACAGTAGAAAACTCTGAAAGAGATCATGCAAAAGTAGAAGTTTGATATATTCTGGAGGTTATATGACAAATTAGTTGTTGGAATGATCAAATACTTTATATTAATCTGGCTTTCCACATGGCTAAATATATGTAATATAAATAAAACCATATATGTATATATAATATATATAATTTTGTTTTATCCATTAACTCAAATACAAATTTAAGATAGAGATTAGACCTACATTGAAACAGAAACATGACATTTTAATAAAGAAAACTGTCTCTATAATATTGACATAGAGAAGCTTTTTAATAAAGAAATTTTTAAAAGTAAAATTGGTGAGAGATTACCAACTGTTGTGACCATCTCAAAAACAGTAATATCATTTAACAAAGGACAGCATAAACAAAGTTAACAACAAATAGGAAAATTGAGAGAAAAACCTGGATATAAATATAAATAAAAGATTATACATAGAAAATAAACCAAGGGACTACTATGCAACATAAAGAATATTAATAATTTAATGTGAGAAGTACAAATAACTACATAGAAATTGGAGAAAGAAAGTTCTCAAGAAATGAAAATCAATTGGCTTGTAAATATATTTTTAAATTACACAAGTGCACTAGTAATTAAGCAAATGCAATTTAAAAGAACAGTAAGATACTATTTTTGTATCATCAAATTAGGAAAAAAAAATTAAATTTAATTTAAATGTTGGTTAAGTTATGAGAAACATAAATTTTCATAGAGTGCTGATATTGGGACAGCCAGTTTACAGACCAATTTGAAAATGTCTATTAAAATATTAAAGGTGTGGGCCCTGGTTGGTTTGCTCAGTGGATAGAGCATCAGCCCAGGGTGTGAACGTCCCTGGTTCGATTTCTGGTAGAGTACATAGGAGAAGTGACCATCTTCTTCTCCTTCTCTCCCTCTCCCCCTTCTCTCTCTCTTCCCTTCTCACAGCCAGTGGCTTGATTGGTTTGAGCATCAGCCCCAGACACTGAGGATAGTTCAGTCAGGCCCAGATAGAGTTTGCCAGGTGGGTCCGGGTAGGGCACATGTGGGAGTCTGTCTCTTTATCCCACCTCTTTTCATTTAAAAAAAAAAATTAAAGTTGTACTTTCTATTACTTAATATTTCTGTTTCTTGGTACCCCTCTTAAAGAAAGAACTCATACATTTCAAAGTGAACATTTATAGGTTGCTTTTTCTTAATATAACTTATTTCTCAGCCTTTAAGGACATCGCACTCTTGGTTTTTCTCCTTTGTCAGCATTCATTCCTCATTGTCCATTGTTGTTTTCTCCCTTTCCTGACCCTGTCAGGTTAGAGCAGTGGTTCTCACACTTTTGGAAGTCGGTGCGCATTTAAAATTCTACAAATAATTGTAGGCACACTATATACAAATTTCTGATAAATATGTTATAATAATTAAGTCAAATATTAAAGAAAAAAATACAAAGTCCAAGCGTGCTTTTATGGTAATTAAATGAAATAAATACAACAAAATTAAATTTATTCTGACATTAAAAAATTTTTATGTTACATTTTTTGAGTTATGCTTTTTAGAATTCATAAAAAAAGAGGGGTTAAAGAATAAAAAAGTGACAAAAAAGTTATCTTTTTATATATATAGATACATTCTTAGTAAGATTTAGTAAATTGAGCAGGTTCTGGCACGAATGTGTTGTTTTTTTCATTCTTGTGTTTATGAGAAACATGTGCCTGATATGTCCTAGCGATTTCTTCAATATTTGGGCATATATTTGAAAAGCAAACTCTCATTTCCTCATCAATACCTTGAAGAATTCCTCTCTTTTTACTCTTAATTGTGTTGAGGGTAGAAAATCCTAATTCACATAAATAGGATGTTGAAAATTGTACTAAAATGTTCAAAGCTTTTTTAGATATTGCCACATATTCTTCTTTTATAGAAATCCAAAAAATTCAAGAGACAATTTCTTATGTTTAATCATCAATCCAAAACCCCCACCATACATATCATCTTAACTTGACACCAAACAAAGGATAGAAGAAACTTGCCTCCAGTCTTTCTGGGGAACATGGGGGGTAGTGTAAACAATTCAGCACCACAGCTTAACAGCCTTTTGCAACCTAATCAGGCAAGTGAGGTGGGGGGTTGGGCAGACTGTCAGCTTTCCCACACCTCTGTCCCCCCAAAATCTAAACTCCAAAAACCTTGTTGGTTTCTTGGTCCCCAACAGGCACATATTTCTCTGGAATACCATAGGGCACACCTGGAAATCTTCTAGGGCACACCAGTGTGCCCTGGCGCATACTTTGAGAACCACTGGGTTAGAGTAACCCCAAACTCAGCTCCTGCTGCTACTCTCTTCTCCAACTACATTTATTTCCTTAGTTAAGGTGTCTCATGACTTTAAATGGCATCTATAGGCTGATGACTTCAAGATAATTCATCTCCAGACTCTCCTAAACTACAAACTCACATATTCAGTGGCCTGCTTACCACCTACTATATAATTAGGCAAAAGTCTTCTCTGCCTCAAATTTCTTTGACCACATCTTTCTTTACAGAGATGCTTCCTAACTTAAGGACCATACTGCCTCTGCCTTGCCAGTGCCCTTGCCAAGTTATCTGAGCTTACTTGGAGACCTTCATGCCCCTCATGGCCCACAAACCAAGACCAATCTATTATTATTATTATTATTATTATTATTATTGACTTTTTTATTTTAGAGAAAGAGAGAGGGAGAGAAAGGAGAGACAGAGAAACATTGATTTGTTGTTCCACTTATTTATGTATTCATTGGTTGATTCTTTTATGTGCCCTGATTGGAGATAAAACCCACAACTTGCTGCATCGGGACATCACACCAACCAACTGACCTATTCGGCAGGGGCTTTAAGCCCCATCTACTTTAGAATCACAATGAGAAAAATGCAGCATGGAATTTGTCTTCTTCATTGACTACCGAGGAACTGACTAATAATATCCTGAAAAGCAGGGCGACTGTGTTCCCTGACTACTGGAAAATAGGAGATGGGAGGAAGCTGAGCAGATAAATTTTGTGTTTCTCTTGAACTATTTTGAAGTGTTTCTCTTTGAAAACCTTTCTTAAAAGTCCAAAATTCTAAAGAAGCGTGCCTGTATGCAACCTGCTATGTATCTTCGTGGCTCCGAATGATGTAGCTCTTTTAGTAAAATATTACTCACTCTGTCTTTCATTTTTCTTTGCTTCACTTGCTCTTTCTTTCTCATGTTTGTGACTCTGGTCTTAAACTTCCAAAATAAAGTCAGCAATTTAATTCTGGTCTCAGGTTCTGATTTCCAAATGACTACACTTTCCAAACCTGTTCCTCTTTTAGCCTTCCTCATCTAGGTTAATGACAATTTACAGTTATTTAGCACAAAATTTTTAAAGTCATCCTTAACTCTTCCTTTGTTTATGCTTCATCCGATTAATCATTAAATCCTTTTGGTACTACTTTAAGATTATATCCAGAATCCCACATACCACCTGCACTTCTATTCCCCTAGTCCAAGGCACCGTTACCTATTGCCTGAATAGCTTCAGGACCTTTCTATGCTCTCCTGCCTGTGCATACCTACAATCTATTCAGTGGTGGGATTCAGCTGATTTGTACCAGTTCAACAGAACTGATACCTATTTTTTTGTTGAGTTCAGCAAACCGGTTATTAAAATGGCACTTGTAATCAGGGTCCTCTCTAAGGTGAGAGCCTGGGCAGCTGTGCAATGTGGAAATCACAAATTTACATTCCTTACTCTTTTTTAATGTTCATCTGTGCAACAACGTATTCTAAGTCCCTGTAGTAATGTTCATTCAATCCACAGGTGAAAAAAATTGCAAGTAAGGATACCAATCAAGAAGCAATATGAAAATATCTTAAATAACAGTTTTATTTTTTTTGGTCAGGTATTATTTAATATTTTTTCATTAATATTTTAAAGCTTTCCTATAATCTGTTTTGTACACCTTTTTATTGTTCTTATTTAAGTATTAAATGCATGAAATAATAAACTACCTTTCGGTATATTGTTTTTTCATACTTAAAATGATCACTAGGACAGAGAACTGGTTGTTAAATTATTTGAATGCCACCAGTAAATCTATTCCGGAAACAGCAGCTAGAATAATACTCTCATATAAGCCCATGCCAGTCAAAACTTTTCAGTATCTTTTCATCTTATTTGAAGTAAGTAGCAAATTCTTTACAATGGCCTATACGGGATCATATGTACTCACAAACACACTGTGTCCCCCACACCTTTCTCTAACCTCTTCTTTACTGCTCTTTCTTACTACTCTCTCCTTTATTTTTCCATTCCAATTACCTTGCCCTTCTTGATGTTCTTGGAATACATGGGGAATTCTATTGCCTTAAGTTCTTTGTTTTCTTTTCCTATAACTATTTACTCCAAAATATCTGCTTGGTTAATTTCTTATTGCCTACAGTATTTTTTTTTCAAACCTCATATTCTGAGTGAGTCCTACACTAGCATTTTTGACACCTGTTTATATTACATTGTTTTTCATAACTCTTATTTTCTTTTACTTTTCTGTTGTTTATTATTTATTGTCAACTTCATTATAATGCAAACTACATTAAAGCAGAGATTTTTGTCTTTTTCATTCACTGATATGTTCTAAGTATCAAGAACAATGCCTTGCACTTGAAAAATAATAAAACATGTTTTGATGAATAAATACTTGCTAAAATATTTTCATAATAGTAAAATTTATAAACTATTAGTATTCATAAATAGAATGGATTGATAAAGTTCAGCATATTCGGCCTGACCAGGCAGTGGCACAGTGGATAGAGCATCAAACTGGGATGCAGAGGACCCAGGTTAAAAACTCTGAGGTCACCTGCTTTAGCACAGGTTCATCCAGCTTGAGAACAGGCTCACCAGTTTGAGTACAGGGCCGCTGGCTTGAGTGTAGTATCATAGACATGACCCAATGGTGTCTGGCTTGAGCCCAAAGATCATTGGCTTGAAGCCTAAGTTTGCTGGCTTGAGCCCAAGGTCACTGGCTTGAGCAAGGGGTCACTGTAGCCCCCTGGTCAAAACACATATGAGAAAACAATCAATGAACAACTAAGATGCTGCAACGAAGAATTGATGCTTCTCATCTCTCTCCCTTCATGTCTGTCTGTCCCTATCAATCCCTCTTTCTCTCTCTCTCTCTGTCTCTTCACAAAAAAAGAAAAGTTCAGCATATTCACAATATAGAATATTAAAAAGCAGTTAATATGAATGAAACATACTTCTATATCTCAATATCGAGAGAACTCAAAAACAAAACATTGAATAAAAAATAAAGTAGAAAAATTATGTGCAATGTCAGATTTTATATACAAAAAACCATATATGCTAGGCAAACCAATATGATATATGTTTTATGAGTGTGAATGTTCCTATAAACTAGTACATATAAAATTCCTTTCAGATACCAGATTGAGATAGCAAAGTCAAAATGGTAAGAGTGGAAGCTAACGTTAATGATAAAATGAGACTTCAACATTATCTGTAAAGTTCTTTTTTACTATTATTTATTGATTTTTTAGAGAGAGAGGAAGGGAGAGAAAAACAAAAAAATAGAGAGAAACTTTTGATTCACTGTGGTTGTTTCACTTTTTCACATCCTCACTGGTTGATTCTTGATGCTTTTTTTTCTTTTTTTCTTTTTTTTTTTTTTTTTTAGTGAGAGAGAGAGGTATAGACAGGTACAGACAACAGGAAGGTAGAAAGATGAGAAGTATCAACACTTTAGTTATTCATTGATTGCTTTCTTATATGTGTTTTGACTAGGGACTTCAGCCAAGCCAGTGACCCCTTGCTCAAGCCAATGATCTTGGCTCAAGCCAGCAACCTTGAGGTTTCAGGCCAGTGACTTTTGGAGTCAAGCCAGCAACCACGGGGTCATGTCTATGATTCCACGCTTACGCCAGCAGCCCTGTGCTCAAGCTGGCAACCTTGGGTTTCAAACCTGGGTCTTCAGTGTCCCAGATCTATGCTCTATCGACTGTGTCACCACCTGGTCAGGTCACTGGTTGATTCTTTTTTTTTTTTTTTTTAAATAAATTTTTATTAATGATAATGGGATGACATTAATAAATCAGGTACATATATTCAAAGAAAACATGTCTAGGTTATTTTGTCATTAAATTATGTTGCATACCCCTCGCCCAAAGTCAGATTGTCCTCCGCCTCCCTCTATCTAGTTCTCTGTGCCCCTCCCCCTCCCCTTAACTTTCTCCCTCCCTCCCTCCCATGTCCTCCCTCCCCCCACCCCTGGTAACCACCACACTCTTGTCCATGTCTTTATGAGTTCTTTGTAAATTTTGGATATTAGGCCCTTATCTGAGCTGTTGTTTGAAAATATCATTTCCCATTTAGTTGGCTGTCTGTTTATTTTTATATCAGTTTCTCTTGCTGAGCAAAAACTTTTTATTCTGATGTAGTCCCATTCATTTATCTTTGCCTTCACTTCTCTTGCCATTGGAGTCAAGTTCATAAAATGTTCTTTAAAACCCAGGTCCATGATTTTAGTACCTATGTCTTCTTCTATGTACTTTATTGTTTCAGGTCTTATATTTAGGTCTTTGATCCATTTTGAATTAATTTTAGTACACGGGGACAGGCTGTAGTCGAGTTTCATTCTTTTACATGTGGCTTTCCAGTTTTTCCAACACCATTTGTTGAAGAGGCTTTCTTTTCTCCATTGTGTGTTGTTGGCCCCTTTATCAAAGATTATTTGACCATATATATGTGGTTTTATTTCTGGGCTTTCTATTCTGTTCCATTGGTCTGAGTGTCTATTTTTCTGCCAGTACCATGCTGTTTTGATTATCGTGGCCCTATAATATAGTTTAAAGTCAGGTATTGTAATGCCCCCAGCTTCATTCTTTTTCCTTAGGATTGTTTTGGCTATTCGGGGTTTTTTATAGTTCCATATAAATCTGATGATTTTTTGTTCCATTTCTTTAAAAAATCTCATAGGAATTTTGATGGGAATTGCATTAAATTTATATATTGCTTTGGGTAATATGGCCATTTTAATTATATTTATTCTTCCTATCCAAGAACAAGGAATATTTTTCCATCTCATTGTGTCTTTTTCTATTTCTCTTAATAATGCCTTGTAGTTTTCGTTATATAGGTCCTTTACATTCTTTGTTATGTTTATTCCTAGGTATTTTATTTTTTTTGTTGCAATCGTGAAGGGGATTATTTTTTTGAGTTCGTTTTCTAATATTTCATTGTTGGCATATAGAAAGGCTATGGACTTTTGTATGTTAATTTTGTATCCTGTGACCTTACTGTATTGGTTTATTGTTTCTAATAATCTTTTTGTAGAGTCCTTCGGGTTTTCGATGTATAGGATCATATCATCAGCAAAAAGTGATACCTTTACTTCTTCTTTTCCGATATGGATGCCTTTTATTTCTTTGTCTTGTCTGATTGCTCTGGCCAGAACTTCTAGCACCACGTTAAATAAGAGTGGAGAGAGTGGACAACCCTGTCTTGTTCCTGATTTAAGGTAGAAAGTCCTCAGTTTTATGCCGTTTAATATGATGTTGGCTGATGGTTTATCATATATGGCCTTTATCATGTTGAGATATTTTCCTTCTATACCCATTTTGTTGAGAGTCTTAAACATAAAATTGTGTTGTATTTTATCAAAAGCCTTTTCTGCATCTATTGATAAGATCATGTGGTTTTTGTTCTTTGTTTTGTTGATATGGTGTATTACGTTAACCGTTTTGCGTATGTTGAACCATCCTTGAGATTCTGGGATGAATCCCACTTGATTATGATGTATTATTTTTTTAATATGTTGTTGTATTCGGTTTGCCAGTATTTTGTTTAGTATTTTAGCATCTGTATTCATTAGAGATATTGGTCTGTAGTTTTCTTTCTTTGTGCCATCCTTGCCAGGTTTTGGTATGAGGGTTATGTTGGCCTCATAAAATGTGTTTGGAAGTATTGCTTCTTCTTCAATTTTTTGGAAGACTTTGAGTAGAATACGAACCAAGTCTTTGAATGTTTGATAGAATTCACTAGTATAACCATCTGGGCCTGGACTTTTATGTTTGGGGAGGTTTTTAATAGTTTTTTCTATTTCCTCCCTGCTGATTGGTCTGTTTAGGCTTTCTGCTTCTTCATGACTCAGTCTAGGAAGGTTGTATTGTTCTAGGAATTTATTCATTTCTTCTAGATTGTTGTATTTGGTGGCATATAATTTTTCATAGTATTCTACAATAATTCTTTGTATATCTATGATGTCTGTGGTGATCTCTCCTCTTTCATTTTGGATTTTATTTATTTGAGTCCTGTGCCTTTTTTCCTTGGTGAGTCTTGCCAAGGGTTTGTCAATTTTGTTGATCTTTTCAAAGAACCAGCTCCTTGTTTTATTGATTTTTTCTATAGTTTTTCTGTTCTCTATTTCATTTATTTCTGCTCTGATTTTTATTATCTCCTTTCTTCAGCTGGTTTTGGGTTGTCTTTGTTCTTCTTTTTCTAGTTCCTTAAGGTGTGAAGTTAAGTGGTTTACTTCGGCTCTCTCTTGTTTATTCATATAGGCCTGAAGTGATATGAACTTTCCTCTTATTACTGCTTTTGCTGCATCCCAGAGATTCTGATATGTCGTATTTTCATTTTCATTTGTCTGTATATATCTTTTGATCTCTGTGCTTATTTCTTCTTTGACCCATTCATTTTTTAGAAGTATGTTGTTTAGTTTCCACATTTTTGTGGGTTTTTCCCCTCTTTTTTGCAGTTGAATTCTAGTTTCAAGGCTTTATGATCAGAAAATATGCTTGGTACAATTTCAATTTTTCTAAATTTGCTGATATTGTCTTTGTGGCCCAACATATGGTCAATTCTTGAGAATGTTCCATGTACACTAGAGAAAAATGTATACTCTGTCGCTTTGGGATGAAGTGTCCTGTAGATGTCTATCATACCCAGGTGTTCTAGTATTTCGTTTAAGGCCACTATATCTTTATTGATTCTCTGTTTGGATGACCGATCTAGAGCCGTCAGCGGTGTATTGAGGTCTCCAAGTATGATTGTATTTTTGTTAGTTTTTGTTTTGAGGTCAATAAGTAGCTGTCTTATATATTTTGGTGCTCCTTGGTTTGGTGCATATATATTAAGGATTGTTATGTCTTCTTGATTCAGTGTCCCCTTAATCATTATGAAATGACCATTTTTGTCTCTGAGTACTTTTTCTGTCTTGTAGTCAGCATTATTAGATATGAGTATTGCTACACCTGCTTTTTTGGGGGTGTTGTTTGCTTGGAGTATTGTTTTCCAGCCTTTCACTTTGAATTTGTTTTTATCCTTGTTGCTTAGATGTGTTTCTTGTAGGCAGCATATAGTTGGATTTTCTTTTTTAATCCATTCTGCTACTCTGTGTCTTTTTATTGGTAAGTTTAAGCCATTTACATTTAGTGTAATTATTGACACTTGTGGGTTCCCTACTGCCATTTTATAAATTGCTTTCTGTTAATTTTGTATCTTGTTTGATTCTTCTTTTTTGTTTCTCTATCATTTGTTTTTGTTTGTGTTCCATACTTCTTTCCTCAGTTGCTACCTTTTTTAAGTCAAGTGTTTTTGTGGTGGTTTTTTCAAGGGTGGTTACCATTAAGTAATGAAAAGGGTACCTACCATATTCATTGTAGTACCCTATCTTATGAGTATTTCTGCAAATCATTGTCCTTTGCTACTGTTAATCTCCATCCTCTCCCCCCTTTTTTTCCTTTGTTGTCACAGTTTAAGTTTGGTTTTATTGTGTTCTTGGTGGAGCTGTTACTTGTGGTGTTGTTTTCTTTTGTTCTTTGAATCTGGTTGGAAAACCCCCTTTAGTATTTCCTGGAGTGGGGGCTTTCTGCTGATAAATTCTCTCATCTTTTCTGTATTTGTGAATGTTTTTATATCTCCTTCGTACTTGAAGGATAGCTTTGATGGGTATAGTATTCTTGGCTGAAAGTTCCTCTCTTTCAGGGCTTTAAATATTGGGGTCCACTCTCTTCTAGCTTGTAGAGTTTCTGCTGAGAAATCTGATGATAATCTAATAGGCCTTCCTTTATATGTTGTACTCTTCTTTTCCCTGGCTGCCTTGAGAATTTTTTCTTTGTCATTGGTTTGTGTCATCTTTATTATGATGTGCCTTGGAGTGGGTTTGTTGGGGTTAAGAAAACTTGGTGTTCTGTTTGCTTCTTGAATTTGAGGCTTTAGTTCTTTCCACAGGCTTGGGAAGTTCTCGTCTATTATTTGTTTGAGTATATTCTCCATTCCATTTTCTTTCTCTTCTCCCTCTGATATACCTATTATTCTTATGTTATTCTTTCTGATGGAGTCAGACAATTCCTGTAGGGCTTTCTCGTTTTTTATTATTTTTGAGTCTCTTTCTTCTTCTCTCTGTTGTGCCTCAAGTTGTTTGTCTTCTATTTCACTAATCCTATCTTCTATCTGGGCTGTTCTGTTAGCTAAGCTTGTTACCTCGTTTTTCAGCTCGTGAATTGAGTTTTTCATTTCTGTTTGATTTGTTTTTATAGTTTCAATTTCCTTGGTAATATATTCTTTGTGTTCATTGAGTTGTTTTCTGATCTCCCTAAATTGCCTTTCTGTGTTTTCTTGTATATCTCTGAGTATTTTTAAGATTTCTATTTTAAATTCTCTGTCATTTAGCTCCAAGGCTTCCAATATGTTAAGTCTTTTCTCCATAGATTTTTCCACATCTATTTGTGTTACCTCTCTTTCTTTTGTATCCATAATATTCGATTTCCTCTTTCTTATTGGCATCTGAGGGTGGTCTTGTTGATAGCACACAGGTGCGCTCTCTCCGCGGCTTGAATGAACGCTCCTGCAGTAGTTAGCTTCCTCCACACCCTCGTCTCTCAGATTCAAGTGATAACAGTCCTTTCGCTTTCAGTTTGTGTGGAACTCCGGAATGCTCCGGGGATAAATTTTTCTGTTTCTAGTTGATAAATTTGTTGTGATTTTGGGGAGATCTGTCGGACGCGCTGCTCACGGCGCCATTTTACTGGTTTATTCTTAATGTGCCCTGACTGAGGATGGAACCCTCAACTTCAGCATGTCTGGTCAATGCTCTAACCAACTGAGCCACCCAGCCAGGGCCTATCTGTAAAGTTCCTGGTTTTATATTTAAAGAATACACTCATGTGTTATTGACCACATTAGGTAATTACGGATTAAAACATATCTAGAGACAAATAAACATCTCTGACTTGTGTATAGAAAATAGATTTAAATGAGACAGTAAAATAGAACAAAACTTAAAGTGATTTCAAGTTACTCTTTTCTTCAGCCACAAAAATGACTTGGAATGACTAAATTCAGAGTGGTAGGAGACAAAGAGATATCACTGCCTTTAAATTGAAAGGGCCTATGAGTCAGAGTGACCTGTGGTCAGTCACACATTCATGGATCTTTCTCCAACTTCTCCTGTCCACACTTACCACTTCCTCCTACAAATTCCTGAACCTACTGTAGATTTCTTCTCCTGTGTCCACAGTATCTAGCAACTTGTTGAACACACATTAAAAACTCTGTAAAATAAATGCCTATTAGAAACAGAAACAGTCAAGATGGAAAATAGAACAAATGAAAGAAGAAAAGAAGGGAAGAAAAAAAGTAAACAAATTAGGCCAACATGTCAGCTATCCTAGTCTCTATACAATTTTGAAGACCTTCTACTTTTTTTTCCTAAGTAATGAAATCCAATCATATATGGTAAGAGAAAATGCATTTCTCTGGCAAAGGAGCTCAAACAAATATAAAAATTTAGATTTATCAAAGTGAAAACAATTAGCCTCTTGGCAGGTACAGGAACATTAGTTGTGCATCTTAAGTATCCTTCCAACTTTTCTTCTATTTGTAATTTGCTTTACATATAACTAACAGGTTTCTCTTCCTAAATATTGTTATATTTGGGCCACTGCAACTTCCCTGTACAAGAACTAATTTGTCCCCAAGTATTTATAGCATTAAGTCTATACTTCTCTTCCTGGATTTATGATCTACTCTTTAGTCTAACCATACCTTAGCAATAATCTAAACTTACTCCCAAATAATCTTGTTTTTTACAGCTTCACTTTAGTCAGAGAGTATTAACTTTGTCACTTGTTCTGTTTGTGTCTACAGACTCAGGATAATGCTGTTTTATCTTCACAAAATGCCTTCCCCCACCCCACCGCCCTGCTTAAATCTGTTATCAGTATAAGAAATTTTCTTACTGACTACAGGTCCTTGGGGTGGTGGGAAAAATAAAGAGGAGACGGGGGTAAGCAGAATTTCAGTAATTTAATTGATCTCATGATGACGTCACCATCAAGTGTTGTTGCAATACATTTGGTACTATGGCTTAACTATAGCTCAAATACACCCTTAAATGATATATAAGATTTTTTTTCCCATCGCCATCACAAGTGAGCCCTCTGCAATTACCTCTATCATGTCTCATCTATTACAGAGTTAGCATTAGTCATTCAAAGCATATATTCATTGGCATATATTTCATATGCCATTTGGCCTTCAAGGCACTGGGGATTCATTGGTGATCAAGATACACTCCATCCTTACCCTTTTAGAGCTTATATTTTATTGGTGAGAAACAAAGAATTAATACATAAATTAGATAACTAAGATAAATAAGATTTTTGATAATGTCATTCATTAGTTAGATAACGTCAAGGCTATATAGCTGCTATTGCATAAACAGGATGAAATGACAGTAAATTGTACAAAACAAAGGCAACTATAAATTGAGTCACTCAGGCAGGTTTTCTGTTGTTATGCAATGTGAGCTAAGCCCTGATAAAGACACAGCATTTCAAGAGCCTGAGAAAGAGTATTACAGTAGTGAGATCAGTAAGAACAAAAACCCTGAGTTTGCAAAGACTTTGGTGTCTGGGTAATCAGAGGGTTCAGTGTAATTGTAATAGAGCAAGGAAGGGAGAAAATGGTACAAGACAAATCATCCAGAACCTCATGTATGGAATTTTAATTTTGTTAAAAGTAAAAAAGAAACCATTAGAGGACTTTACACGATGGACCTCTAATTTTCATGTCAAGATTGATTTTCTTCCTCAATAGAGAAGGGATAAGGGAGATGGCATACCAATCTACTCTTGCTCTTCCATCAGAGATAGGTTCTAGAAACATTACACATTTTGGAATAAAGTGGCTATTAGTATCTGCTAGTCCTCACTAAAATGGTTTTACGTGACCCTTGTTCCCATGACATGTTAGTACTCAAGGTACTGCCTGCAGAGATCCCACATCCAACATCAGGAGATCAAATGACTACCAAACATCCCAACTTTTACACAAAAGCAGACAAAACTGAAGGAAAAATCTTCTAAGATAAGGCAAAGTTCTAATTACTACTGAGTAAACCAGCTTATTGGACAAGGAGGTAAAAAGCTAAAATGCCTAATTTAAAAGGTACTAACCAAGGCAACTCTGTCTTTAAGTAGAGAATACAGCATACTTCCTAATTCTGATTTACCCTTTTTCAACTATATAAATCCTCTTTGTTTTTCAAGGTCAAAGTTAGGTACTGCATCCTATATGAATATTTATCTTATGTTTACAAACATTATCACCACCATAGAGTATAATGTTTTAAAATGTTTTGCACTCCTACTGAAAACTAATACCTACTACAATAACCCAGAAAGAAAAATTGAGAATTTTGACAATTTATTTTTGGACATAGCTGTTTTTGTAATGTACTTTTTCCAAAAGCTGATAATATTCAATAAAAGAAATGAGCACAGTTGCATTCAATCTGTTCAAACATTTTCAGAAAATCACATAACCCTAAGTAGGTCATAATAAGTCAGAAATACTAAATGGCTGTATTTGGCTAGCTCGAGGACAAGAAAGGAGAAAATTCTGATAAGAAAAGTATGTCAGAGATATGTAAATCCTAAAGCAAATGGGAGCAAGGGTAAATTAAAGAATTGGGGAAAATAAATTCGACTATCAATTGTTACTCCATTCAGCTGAATGAGATACAGGCCAACCCAGTGACCACCTTTGATGGAGCTTGTGGTAGATAGCTGACATTGTTTTGGTTGCTATTGTTGCTAGCATCCAAGTGTACTTTTCATGGAAGGTAGTGCCTGGCCCCATAGATACCAAAAAATATGATGTTTCTCATTCCATACCAGCATAGCCAGGAGACAGCACACACTTTGGGAGTGGCCACTTTGACTTAGTGGCTTCTGAGACTGATTTTTGATGATGTCATTCATTAGTTAGAGTTTATATTCTCTGAAGTGGCAGGCTGAACCAGCCTCTTACTGCTGCACAAACTTTGTTGTACATTAACTAGCCTTTAAGAGCTTCCTTGGTCTTTGCTGATTTTCCAAGTCAAATCCTCCAGGCTATCATGAATCTTGTAAGTTTACAATGTCCTTCCAATAAAATCCCCCCCCCTTTTTTTGGCTTAGAATAGCCAGAGTTTGGTTCTAATGCTTGAGAATAATAAGTGTGGCAAGTACTGACTGGCATTATTTAATCGTTTTTCTCAATGTCCAAACTCCCTCCGAGCCAACCCTGGCCAATCCTATTTCCCCCTTTAGAAGAAGTCTTTTCTATATTCCCAGGATACACTGCTCCCCAACCACAGTTCCAGGTGCTAAGATGCCTATGCTTCTTTTTCTTCTAATTCAGGACCTACACTTAGGATACAAAAATTATTAGAAGACTGAAGCCAAACTAGAGCAGCTATTAAACTTAATGTCCTTAGAATCTGACACGGTATATGTTAAAAGTGTGGTCTCAGAGACCACACTTACTCAAAATTAAACCATGGGAGAAGCTCAGAAATGTGCTTTTTTTTTTTATAAACTAAACTGAGTACTGCTAAACAGGATCAAGGCACCATTTGGCTATGAAGGAAAAGAGCCACAGGCAGACATCCCTTTGTCTCATCATGTGTTTCATATTTCATTCATATTTTACCTCACCAGTGATTTCTCTAGCAAGATGGGATTTCTTTGCATTCAATGTTCAGTTTGCTCCAATTTGTCTGTGCTTTCTTGTGAATTTCTTGTTGTTATTTAAAGCTTATTATTTATTTTATTGAAGTGTTTAGCTTCATATAATCAACTTTTGAGCATTTTGCAGAGGTCAAATTCTGCTCCTCAAAGGAATCCTTCCTCTAAGCATAGGAAATGGTAAACATTTGTCATTAGCAGTCACTTGCCAAGGAGTCCTGTTATAAGCTGAAAGATAAATGTTTATTGCTTCAACATCTCAGAGAACATATAAACATGTGTTTCCTTTCATTCTATCAAAAATATTGCCTACTGGCCCTGGCCACTGGCTCAGGAGATAGAGGATTGGCCTGGCATGCAGATGTTCTTGTTTTGATCCATGGTCAAGGCACACATGGAAAGAGATAATCTGCTTCTCTTCCCCTCCCTCTCCCTCTTCTCTCCCTCTTTCCCTCCCAAAGCCAGTGGCTCCATTCAAGCATCAGCCCTGGGTGCTGAAGATAGGTCAGTTGATGTGACCACTGGCCCCAGACAGGGGCTGCCAGGTGAATCCTGGTTGGGGGTGCATGTGGGAGTCTGTCTCTCTATCTCCCCTCCTCTCCCCTCCTCTCACTATATATATATATAGTGAGAGAGAGAGAGAGAGAGAGAGAGAGAGAGAGAGACTACTGAAAATAAAAATTTTTCACAGTAAAATAAATTAAATTTTTTCTCTTTTAAAAATAATCATATTTACTATTCTGAGTATAATTTCTGTGTAGAAGTTATAAAGTCTAAACATTTTTTATAAAATTTATATAGTTTTTATTATAGCTATATAATAAAAATAATCTTAGTTGGGAGTTGAAAATACAAGTGTTAATCTCAAATCTTACTTTTTAAAATATTATAATTTTTAGTTTTAATTTTTTTATCTGCTAAATGCATATAATTTTACCTCACTAGATTATGTTTTTACAAATAGGATTAAGTTTGTAAACTAGAAAAACACTGCACAAACAGAAAATATTTGTAAATACTACACTAATGTTCTCACAGAATAAGTAATTTAATTTAAACAGTATTAAGAAATAACAACAATAATAGTTTATATAGTTTTATGTGTTTGGTACTATTCTAAGTTGTGTGTGTGTGTGTGTGTGTGTATGTGTGTATTAGACAAAGAGAGAGATAGGAGAGAAACAGGAAGAGCCTCATTTAATACTCAGAAAACCCTGACATGATATGTATTGTGATCCCATTTCTCAGATGAGAAAGCTAAGGCAAAGAAAAGCTAAATAACATGTCTAAGACCCTATAGACTTTTCACAGGTATTTTGTACAAACTCATGAAGGACAAAAGATTCTTTTAAATAAAAATACCAATATCCACAAATATTTTAGAATTGACTCTACATCTTAATAGTTTCATGACATAAGTATACATTTTTTTTCCTTATGAAGCTCAACAAAATACATACATTTCATTTAATTAAGAGGAATTTGTACTATTCTCATTTCTTTCCAAATCTTGTGACTCTAAGATGATTGCTTGTCTTTACACAGATAGCAAAAATAGCCAACTGGAATGCCATGTAATTGCTGGTATTTTAATTTACTGGGAAAGAGGAGCATAGAACAGTATTACAGTCAGAGCCAGACTGGATTTACAGTTAGTCACTATTTAAGTTGGTGATATATGAGGCTTCTCTGCAATGGGTGCTCCTTCCTCAGAATCTTTGCCAAAGAACTGCAGTTCTACAGCATTTTTTATATAATCTAAAATTCCTACCACTGATACCACTTCCCTGTTATGTCATTTTTTATCACATCTATTCTGGTAAAAGACATAAAAATCATTATGTTCATTGTGTAGCAACATAAATTATTGATTAATATTAACCATGAAATTATAATACCGATAATTTTGTACTAAATTAGATACCATTGCTCACTAGATTATGACAAATACCTAGCAAAGTCTTAAGAAAAAGAGTTAAGCCCTGGCCAGATAGCTCAGTTGGTTAGAGTGTTACCCTGAAGCATAGAGGTTGCTGATTCAATCCCCAGTCAGGGCACATACAGGAACATATCAGTGTTTCTGCCTCTCTCTCTCTCTCTCTCTCTCTCTCTCTCTCTCCCCCTCCCTCTCTCTCTAAAATCAATAAATAAAAAACTAAAAGAAAACATAAAAAAGAATTAAAAGTGTAAAATTTTATTTATCGAGTTTTTATTGATTCTTACAATTAGAAAAAGGTTTACACTATTGAATTAATTCCAAGAATACTCCAATTCAGTGGGAGAACTTTTGAAGTCCAAGTATAGATGTAGGACATCTGGGATGGGGTCAGAAGAGAGTTCCATTATGTCTCTCTTTATTGAAAAGACATCCACAGGGATTGTTTTACCTGTTTTATATGTTTACACTCACAAAAGAAGGGAGAATCTGGCCCCAAGATCATGAGATTCAACAGGCCGGTACAAAGGGTAACAGAGCAGCAAATGAAGGGAGCTCAGCAGTAACCCAAGAGTCAGCTGGGCACCAAAATGAAGACCTCTGGGCCATAATTCAGCACAGGGAGGTCAATATGAGGGAGTTGGGCTAGATTCTAGAAAAAGAGCCACACTGGAATGGGATGTGTTTAGGAAAGCCAAATAATTGTCACTTTTTGGTAAGTATATATGATTTATTCTGTGCCAGATTTTTTTACTAAGGATCTCAATTCTCCTAGGCTATCTTTTGAAGTAGAAGCATTTTAATTGGAGTAACCTACCTAATCTTTTTCAACTCATTGCACAAGTATGAATTATATGGTTAGTGAATTTGGGAGGATATAAACATGTTTATCCCAAAATGCATGAGGTCTTTGTCTTCCACAGTTAACTACTTTTGGAGAGAGCTGCCATCTGATCTCTTCCCAAACATGTGGTAAATGATCTGCCCCTCCAAGAGAAGATGAGATCAATGCATTCTGTTGATGACTAAAAGTGTGAATTTATTTTCTGAGTGAAGTATTAGAAATCCCATGGTGGCCACACATTAAGGTCCCATCATCCAATTCAGCTTTTATGTGTAAAAACACTAATATTTAATTTTCCATTTGTCCTTTGTGTCTTATTTCTCAGTTGGTCTTATTTTTTGAGGGACGAAAGGAATGTGATTCATTGATTCACTAAAATCAGAGTCCATATGTCAATTCCTTTAACTCTTGCAATATTATTAGTACTAGCATTTGTTTTCATGGCTGCTATAACAAATTACCACAAATGCAGCACCTTTAAACAACACAAATTTATTACTTCATAGTTTCTATAATCGACACAGTCTGGTTGACTTGTCTGCTCACTGTATCAGTGGGCTGACATCAAAGTCCTGACTGGGGATACAGTTCTCAACTTGAATCCAGGTCCTCTGCAAAGATAACTGATCATTGCCAGAATTCACTCTCTCTTGCCTTCCATGTGGCCTCCTTCTTCTTCAAGCCAACATCAGCACATCAAACCCTTTTTTTTTTCTTTTAATCTCTCTGATTTATTTTTTTGCCTTTCTCTTTTGTTTTTAAGGCTTCATATATCCCAGACAAGAAAACACTAAAGGAGTTCATCACCACCAAACCAGTATTACAAGAAGGTTAAAGGGACTTCTTTAAGAGGAATGGAAAAACAGATAAAAAATATAAATAATAAGCCTGACCAGGTGGTGGTGCAGTGGATAGAGTGTCGGACTGGGATGCAGAGGACCCAGGTTCAAGACCCTGAGGTCACCAGCTTGAATGAGGGCTCATCTGGTTTGAGCAAAGCTCACCAGTGACCCAAGGCCACTGGTTCGAGCAAGGGGTTACTCGGTCTGCTATAGGCCCACAGTCAAGGCACATATGAGAAAGCAATCAATGAACAACTAAGGTGTCACAAGAAAAAACTAATGATTGATGCTTCTCATCTCTCTCCGTTCCTGTCTGTCTATCCCTATCTATCCCTCTCTCTGACTCTTGCTCTGTCTCTGTAAAAAAAAAATATATATATATATATATATTCAATATATATATATTCAATATATATATATAATAAAATAGCAATAGCTGCATACCTATCACTAATTTAAATTTAAATGAATTAAATTCTCTAATCAAAAGATATAAGGTGGCAGAATAACAAACAAGATGCTTACATATTCTGTATACAAGAAATTCACTTCAAACTGAAACACACTGACTAGGTAGACACACACTGGCTAAAAGTAAAAGGATAGAAAAAGATATTTCATGCAATTGAAGGCAAAAGAAAAAAGAAAAAAATGGGGTTAGCAATACTTATGTCAGACAAAAATTTTAAAACAAAGACTGTAACAAGAGACAAATAAGGACTCAACAATTTCACTTCTGGATATTGATCCAAAGAAACCCAAAACACCAATTCAAATCGACATACGTATCCCTTTGTTCACTGCAGCGTTATCTACAATAGGCCAGATATGGAAGCAACCTAAGTGCCCATCAGTAGACAAACTGATAAGGAAAAAGTGGTCCATATATCCAACATGATACCACTCAGCCACAAAAAAATAAAATCTTGCCATTTACAACAATGTGAATAGACCAAGAGGGAATTATGCTAAGTGTGATAGAAAAAGACAAATACCATGTGATTTCACTTACATGTGGAATCTGAAAACAAACAAAACAGACAAAGAGAACAGTGGATGATTGCAAGATGGAAAGGGGGCTTGGAGGATGGGCAGAAAATTGAAAGGATGAGGATATGCAAAAGGCTAGTTATAAACACAATCCCAGGGGTGTGAAGTACAGCACAGGGAATATAGTGAGTAATCCTGTGACAATTGTGTAGGATGTAAGATGGGTAATAGATTTATCAGGGTGATCATTTTGTAAATTACATAAATGTTTAATCTTAGGTTGTACACATAAAAACTAATATTGTATGTCAACTATAAATAAAAAATATTATTTTTAAAAAAGTTAAAAAATCAAAATGAAGAGTAGTGACTGCCTTTTAAAGGGGGTATGATGGCTCCATGTAAATGCATCAAACCAGCCCAGATTGCTTAACATAATCTCCTCACCTTAAAGTCGACATAGTAGTAACTTTACACCTGCAAAGTCCCTTTTGCAATGTAAAGTAACATACTTATGGATCAAACACCAGGGAGCAAAAATCATAAGGGCCAACTTTCTACTTGCCACAGTTAGATAACAGCATGCCCATTTTAGAAATAAGAAAATTGAGATTTGGAAAAGATGAGTTGTCATAGGTCACACATAGTAAATGGCAAAAATAGAATGACAGGCCAAGTGTGTTTGAATGAAGGTTAGTGTTTCCCTTCACCTTGGAATTCCTCTATTCCTGCCCACTGTTATCTTTGGTCAAATGAGACAATTTATTTCTTGTCAAACACAGTTTGAGGGGGACATTTTTCTATATAACAAGGAAAAGAAAGACACTCATTGTATTTCAACAATCTTCTCTTTCCACCATCTTAAGTTTGCTGTTTTCACTCTCAATTCATAAACTTTCCCCTTTCCTCACAAATGAAAAAATGGTTAGGGAAAGAATAATAAAGAGTAGATTAAAAAAGAAGAAGAAGAAAAGCCTGACCAGGTGGTGGTGCAGTGGATAGAACATCAGACTGGATGCAGAGGATGCAGGTTTGAAACCCCAAGGTCACCAACTTGAGCGCGGGATCATCTGGTTCGAGCAAGGCTCACCAGCTTGAGCCCAAGGTCACTGACTTGAGCAAGGGGTCACTCAGTCTGCTGTAGCCCCCTGGTCAGGGCACATATGAGAAATCAATCAATGAACAACTAAGGTTCCACAGCAACAAAGAATTGATGCTTCTCGTATCTCTCCCTTCCTGTTTGTCCCTATCTGTCCCTCTCTCTGTCTCTGTCACACACACACACACACACACACACACACACACACACAGAGAAAATACTAGAGGCAGAGGCACAAGAACAGGCACAAATGGCTGACACACTCAAAATTAACTATAATTAACTGTAATCAAAAATAATGGTATATTAATACAATGGCCAATAGGCATATGAAAAGATGTTCAATGTCACCAATCATCAGAAACATGCAAATTAAAACCACAATGAGATGTCACCTCACTCCTACCAGAATGGCTATCTTCAATAAATCAATAAACAAAAAATGTTGGTGAGGGATGCGGAGAAAAGGGAACCCTCACATACTGCTGGTGGGAATAGAGATTGGTTACAGCCAGTGTAGAAAATAGAATGAAGTTATTTCAAAAATTACAGATGGAACTGCCTTTTGACCCAGCAATACCACTTCTGGGAATATATGTTAAGAATACCAAAACACTAATTTGATAGAATATATGCACTCCTCTGTTCATTGCAGCATTATTTACAATAGCCAAGATTTGAAAAGAACCCAATCGGTAGATCAGTAGATAAAAAGCAGTGTTACATTTACACAATGGAATACTACTCGGCTGTAAAAAAAGGTAGGAAATCTCATCTTTTGTGACAGTTTGGATGTACCTGAAAAGCATTGTGTTAAGTGTATTAAGCCAGTTAGAGAAAAACAAGTACCATGTGATTTTACTCATATGTGGAATCTGATGAACAAAATTAATTAACAAGCAAAATAGAGACAGACTCCTATGCAGAGAGCCAGCTGAGCACTATCGGGGTGGGTGAGGAGGGGCTGAGTGAGGGAGGTGGAGGAATAGAGAGAGAAAGGACAAATAAAACCCCTCGTGGGTATGGACGACAGTGTGGTGATTGCCAGGAGAGGAGAGGTGGAGGAGGGTATGGGGGATAAATGGTGATGGACAGAGACTTGATCTGGGGAATCAATGCACAATATCGTGCAGAGATGTGTTGTAAAATTGGGCACCAGAAACCTGTATAATTATGTTAACTAGTGTCACCTAATTAATTCAATTAAAATCTAAAAAGCCAGTACTAAGAAACAGTAGAAGAATAATGGTTTAGCCATGGTTGGTTGGTTCAGCGGTAGAGCATCAGCCCAGTGTGTGGAAGTGCCAGGTTCGATTCCCAGCCAGAGCACACAGGAGAAGCACCTGGCTAAGGCACTCCTTTCCTATCTTAAACAAATAGCTAATAATGACAAAAGAAAAACCTTCTCAACACTACTTGCTTCGTCAAGCTACCACCATATTTTTTTCCTCTGGATTATTACAATCATTGCTTCTATCCATCCAATTACTCCGCTACTTTGAACAGCCCACCTTCTCACCCTACATCTTACATTTGATCCTGGATACATGCTCCTGCCTTTTTCCAGTACATACTATTCCCATCTTGCAGCTCCACTAGTGTATAGTTCCTCCACTCCCTAAGCAAAACAGCACATACCCACTGAGCTCTGCTTGGATTTGTCCTTAGTATGGCAGCCTGCAGGGGAAGTGGGAGTAGAGACTAAAGAGGGCAAACATTGTATGTGACGTTTTATACTTACCTGTACTCCTATTAAACCTCACATACAGTTTTGCAATCGCCTATTTTTCTCCTTACATTCTTCCTTAGATTATTAGTTCCCTAGGAGGCTAATATAGTCTCTGTTCCAATCACAGAACCAAATAATAATTATATTAAGATTATACAGAATGCAATAGTGCTGATATGAGGATGTTTAAATCATTCTGAAAGGTTAGAGAGTGTTCAGGAAAGGAAGGAATAAAAACTTGAGCTCAGTTCTGAAGAATAAATAGGAGAAATCCAAGCAAGGAAGGGAGAAAGGGCAATCTTTATACAAAACAGAATTGGGGGAAACAGTCTCAGTAAACAGTATGATAACAAGAAGTTGATAAGTCTGGTGGAGACAGGCGAATGGGCAGGTGGTGGAATACAGGCTAGTGACTCATAGTGAAAGTTCATTTCACAAGCAAACCCTTGTTTTCCAGGCACCCAGAAAACTCCCCAAATCAATGTGAACTACAGTAGCTGAGGATCCTTTGCAAAGCAAAAATTGAGTTTCCCAACATCCTGGCTAGCAGAAAACTTAGGCTTCTATTTGATTTAACTGGAAGAAAATAAGTGATGTTAAAACTTTTTCCATGTATCTGTATGTGTGAGGTCCCACTAGCTACAGGCTTTCAGTGAAGTACTCATTACTGTGCCTTGGGTTTTAGATGAAATTTGAGCTAAGGTTATGAGGATAGTAGTTAATACTATTTCTTCAAGAAAGTGTATGGTAAATATGGAGAATATATAAGAGATTAACTAAGAAGTAACCTGAATCAAGGACAAGTTTTGTGCATAATACTGGTGGGCTTAAGACTGAATGTTGTACAGAGAGAGAAAACCAGAGATCGATGCTGAATCATGGAGTCTGAGAAGCAAAAAGCACTAAAATCTAAAGACCAGGAGGAAGAGTTAGCCTTGAACTGAAGGGAGGAGACACTTCCACTGTATCAAGAGGGAAACAGTGAAAGAAGGGTACAAATTAAAATTACTTTTATATGAAAAAGAGGAAGGTTAAGTGCCTGAGAGAATGCAATGAACAGTAGAAAATAAAGGTACTTGTGAAACAGAAAAAACTTGTAAAATTCTGATGAAAAAAGAGAAATGAGTCAAGTGAGGACATTTAAAATTATATCTGGGTAGAGTTGAGGGTGGAATTAATATATTGGTATAGCATGCATCTTAAAGAAGAGGTTTTGTTGGAGAGTAAATGTGTGATGGTCTGAAATTAGAATGGAAGGCAAGAACATGCTGGAGTTGTCCGTTATTGCCTTGAACCATATTATACTAATATTATCTATGTATTTGTTGTCCTATTTAATGGCCAGGGTATAAAATCTGCGAAGACAATGACACGACCTTTTATATTTTTGTATCCCCAGCACTAGAACAGTGTCTTCCACAGAGTAAGTACTAAAAGTACCCAACCTTCTGGGAGGTCTGCCTGCGAAGGAAACATTCTATTTTTATTAAGTTGGAGGGTACGTTTTCAGTGAAGTATGGGTTTTAGGAGACAAAGTAGAAAGATGTAATAAGGAAAGGAAGTTGTGGGGGCTGGGGAGGGGAAGAAGGACAGAGCACATCTGCAATAAGAATATAGCCTAAGAGAGAGGGACAGAGGAATTTGCAGTGAGGACAGTTGTTAAGTAGGACAGGACAAGAAGCAAAGCAGGATGAAGTGACCTCAAGCTGCAATTCTGGCTTTAAGTTTTTTCCATATTAAAGCAGTTAAAGACTCTTTCGAGCCCTTTAATGCTAGATTGTATGTTTTGTTTGGGGCCTAGTAAGTAATATGCAGGGTTTTTGGGGGAATATAAATAGATTAGTAGGTAAAATTCTTAACAAATCTCTCAGTGTATAAACCATTATTCTTTATTTTTTGTGTGTGTTTTTCTGAAGTGAGAGGCAGGGGGAAGGCAGACAAACAGATTCCCACATGTGCCTGACTGGGATCCACCCAGCATGCCCACCAGGGGGGAATGCTCAGCCCCTTTGGGCATGGCTCTGCTGTAACTGGAGCCATTCTAGCGCCTGAGGTGGAGGTCATGGAGCCACCCTCAGCGCCTGGGCCAACTCTGCTCTAATGGAGCCTTGGCTGCAGGAGGGGAAGAGAGAGACAGAGAGAAAGGAGAGGGGGAAGGGTGGAGAAGCAGATGGGCACTTCTCCTGTGTGCCCTGGCCGGGAATCGAACCCAGGACTCCTGCATGCCAGGCTGATGCTCTACCACTGAGCCAACCTGCCAGGGCCTATAGATTTTCTTTTTTTGAGATCACAAAGTTCAAATAGTTCAGGAAATAATTCTATTCAATTTTTTTCCTGATAGATAGAGGAATCTCCCTGCAACACTTTTATTTTCCTTCAGCTTACATGGAGTAAAACATTTATTGATACTTTTAATGTTTCTCAAATCATTTCTGATAAATTGACAATTAATTTTGCAATATGTCTCTCAGAAATATTCCAAAGAAATGCTTACTATATTTTCTTTTTTGGAGATTTACAAGTTATGTTAGCATAATGAAGATTCTGAATGTGTCTGCACTAAAGAAAGCTGCTTAACTTCCAAATGTATTTGACCAGAAATTGTTTTTATATGAAATATCTATTAAAATCATGTGAACCTAGTGCTTGAGGAACATAGTATGGGAAATGCTGGCTCATTAAGCGATATGAACTTCCTTTAATAAGACAACGGCATCCCTGAAATATTTTTTCAGAAGATAGTTATTTCACTCAAGATGGAAAGGAAAAGAATAAAGTGTCAGGATGATGCAAGAAAAGGGACATTTACCTGAGAGATCTGTCATCTGGGACCTATCACAGCACACTCAATGTACTACTTTCACTCCTGAAGTCTATCGCCTTATTACATTTTCCTTTGGTTTATTTCTTATATACTTTTAATTTGCTATTGGTTTGTATTTTCTGAATTTAGTTTGTTTTCAATTCATCCATTCATTTACTCAAAAAAGTTTATTGTAAACATTATGTATAGGTTCTGTGCTAGATGTAGGAATGAAAAATTAAAAATAAATATATGAACAATACCTTTAATTTTCCAGCCCACTGGGAATTTCAGTTGAGTATGCAAGCTGTAACAAAGAGTCATAAGGGAGTGTTATCTCAAGCCTGGATGATCGCTTAAGTTTTCTTAAGAGAAATCACATCAAAGACTTGGATGAAGGAGTAATGTTGAGGTTACCACATGTCAGGAGCAATGTTCCAAGTAGGGAAAATGACACATGTTGTCCTGATTGGAGAAGAGAGAAACATACCAGGTAAAAACATATGAAACTAAGCATATAGTATGGCTACAGTGTAGAAGAAGTTTGGGGAGAGAAACAGTGGGCAGTTGAAACAGGAGCTTGTAGGAGCCTTGCAAGCCATTTTAACAAGTTTGGACATGGCCAAGTATGTGCTTTAGAAAGCTAACCTGACTACAGTGTGAGTAGGAAAGAGAGAAGGCAAAGCAAGGAGATCAGAGTGGAGTCTGTGTAATAACCCAGAGGATGGGGTTTTTTAACTTCAATGTAAAAGTTCCTCAAATTGGAGCAACTCCTCCATAATATACTCTGGCAGCTGACCCATGCTCTCTTTGGCTTTCTGTAGCTTCAGCTAATGGGGTCACGAGGAAAGACAGAAAGCATGGTCAACAGAAATGGGCAACGGAACCACCACACATTGTCTATGTTGAAGATGCAGCAAATGGTTGACTTATAGAGCAAGTAGTTATAACTTGATAGGTCATAACTTGACCTATTTTAGCTTGGCTATTTTATGTTCCATAGTCTAATGTAGTTGTTCTCAAACATTACTAGGCTGATATCAGCATTGCTTGTCAAATTCAGACTGATGGGCTCCACTTGCAGAGTGTCTGATTCAGTAGGTGTGAATGAGATCTAAGAATGTGCATTTATAACAAGGACTGAGGTGACTGGTGCTGCTGCTGGCCCAGGGACCAGACTCTGAGAATGTTAGTGTAAGGCAATCGTTTGAGAAGGAAGAAAAATAATGTAATTTTTTTTTCTGGAGGAAATAACTTCTCTCATTTTATTTTTTTATTAATTTAGTATGTGAAGTCATTTTAAATTTTTCACATCTGTATACTGCAAAAACACCGAAATGGAAACAATGACTAAGAAACTACAGTATAATTTTGTTTTATTATAGATATAAGAAATAAATAGAGACTCAAAGAACATTTTCAAAATACTATCTATGCTGATTCTTCTTTTTTTGAAAAATTTTATTCTAATTCAAATAAGGAAGGACACCATGTTTTTAGAACAAGGTGTATACAATGGAGAGTAAATGATAATCTGAAGGTTCACTACTGTTTATGACTTAGAAATGGTTCTCCACCATTGTCATTGCAATGGTATGTCCAACCCATGTTTCTCTCGGCAATGAGTCTAAAACTCGTGACAAATCCAGTGCCTGGGGCTGTCTCAGAACTCAAAGTCAGAATCAAGCACATCTGACTCTGATCATGCTAATGCATTGTTCTTTATGTGGCATTATTTTTCTTTAAATTCTCTGCGAACCTTGCTTAGTTTACACTAGACCCTTTTTCTTCAAGCAAAATGTTACCAAGAAAATTTGATTTTATAATCAAGCCTGATGTGTTTTTCTAATGCACAACATCTTTTCAAAGTTCTTATTAACAAAATCTACTTCTTTTTTTAACTGTGCATGGTTTAATCCCATCGAATATAACCTAGGACAGGTATTTAGTGTTTTTGTCAAATATAAAATAGCTCTCATTCTTTAAGAAAAATTGAGTCCTACAATGTCAAAGGTCTTAATATTATTCTTTCTGTTAGTATGTTAACATTTCTTTGCCAACTGGTAAAAAGTGTCATTAGAGATAGCAAAAGTTGGCCACTGGAGCAAAGTTGGCCCGGGAGCTGAGGATGGCTCTGTGGCCTCTGCCTCAGGTGCTAGAATGGCTCTGGTCGCAACAGAGCAACGCCCCAGATGGGCAGAGTATCGCCCCCTGGTGGGCATGCCGGGTGGATCCCGGTCGGGCACATGCGGGAGTCTGTCTAACTGTTTAAAAATATACATCAAATGCAACAGTATGCATGTAGTAAGTAAAAGATCTTGATCATTTTGTAACTACACACTCTTGTTGAAGTGTGTTGCATAGATATTCTGAATTGTAGACCACAAGTGAGTAACAGTTCAGAGCAAGAGTATACCAGTGTAGACTGATATAGACAAGGAAAACATAACAATACAGGAGGGACCTGAATGGGCCCTGGGGAAATAATATTGGAACTTTTTGGAGTCTTAGATCTTAGAGTTCAGATTGAACAGACTGAACAGATTGAACAAGGCATCATTCATTTCCAAAGTTCCGCTTTGGGTGCCAGTGCTGGGTTTAGGGCACCTCTACTCCATGCACACATCTGTAGTTAGGACCCTCCTTGGAGAAAAAGCACTGACAGCTTGATCACTGAGACACAAAGGCATAAAAGCCCATCTGATCGATCAGATTAGAAGAAGTTTGCTGTTCCCAAGCCTGACACTCAACAGGGGAAGCTGGACCACCAAACTACACTTAGTGCCAAGATCTAGGCACATTGTGCAATTAATTCCAGAACCTCTTTAAGCAGACATTCTGGAACTGAGAGATTTAGAAACTAATAGCTTAACAGGTTTGCCTCATAAAAAAAGAGCAGTTAGAGAGCTTTTATATATGTGGCCATGGAAGTCCTCTGTGTAGGACCCCTAAATGATTTTCTTTAGAGGGCCTAGTGGACACTCTGTGTGTGTATATGAAAATGTGTTCATGCTTTGTCACTGCTATTTCCATTGGGGAAATATTTCTCTTCCATTCAGTGTGGTTCTGATGGGGGCTGTCAATCACATACTTCTCTCTCCTCCTTGCCACAGCGCTGGGCCTCATATCTAGCCTAGCTCATCACAATAACCTACCTTCCTAATCAATGAATATAATAGTCCAAGGGATGGACACACAACCTAAGCAGGACCTGTCTGAGTCCTTCATGAGATTAGACACTGGGAAAAGAGAGGCTTTCTTTCTTTAGGTTCATAAATTATGGCAATATTGACCTGAGGCTGACAACAGTCATCTTTCCTGCCATTTGAGAAAACTTGCATATTAATGAAGTCATCACATAGAGGGAAGCAGAGCTCAGAGATAGAGAGTCTGAGACTGAAAACTTTGTTAGAGACCCTGGCTCAGAATTTGCTCAGTCTTCGTCATATTTAGAATTCATAGTCATATAAGTGAATATTTTATTTATTTACTTACCTTATTTGTTTACTTAATTAAGCCCCACCTCAATTTGTGTTTGATTTATTTTAGAGAGAGCCTGTGCTGATGGACAGAGCCTCCTGCTTTCACGGAAGGACACAGGACTGGAGGAGGCTCCTGGCAGAAGTTTTCATCAGGATCTGAGGAGCACGACGCTAGGGAGTCAGGAAGAGGTGACTGATGTTTAGGTGAGCCACAGGCTTGAAGACTTGCCGGTGCTCCCAGTAGAGTTGGCAGTGACATTTCATGTCCAGTTGCACCCCTGGGAGAGCAGCAACAAATCACTGGCAAAGCCACATGGGCCGCGGTCAACCGATGGGGAGGGGGTTGGAAATGCAGTTTGACCTCTAGGAGTTTTATATGAGCTATTGTTTACTTGGAGTCTAATAAATATTTTATAATTCACCACAAACAAATGTAAATTTCTAGAAAAGGGATGTCTTTATAAAACCTGAAATTTTTCCTAGCAAGGTTGGTATAGGCTTACAGCTACAGTCATTAAAGGTACAATTTTAAGTATAATCTTAGACCAGGGGTCGGGAAACTTTTTGGCTGAGAGAGCCATGAACACCACATATTTTAAAACGTAATTCTGTGAGAGCCATACAACGACCCGTGTACGTTACGCATTATCCAATAAAAATTTGGTGTTGTCCCGGAGGACAGCTGTGATTGGCTCCAGCCACCACAACCATGAACATGAGCAGTAGGAAATGAATGGATTGTAATACATGAGAATGTTTTATATTTTTAACATTATTATTTTTTTAATTAAACATTTGTCTGCAAGCCAGATGCAGCCATCAAAAGAGCCACATCTGACTCGCAAGCCATAGGTTCCCAACCCCTGTCTTAGACGAATTATATTGAGAAAGAAGTGAGTAGAGGTCATTCCAAAGAAAGGGACATGTGACAATAAAACCTTCACATATTCATAAGGCTTTGAGAACACCAGACTGACAAGACACAGTGAAATTTTGGAGCAAATTGTGAGAAATAAGGCTGGCTAGTAATAAGAAAGCTGAGTTAGTGTGTGGATTGTCAGAGAAGTTTAATTAGGTTTAATATGAAACAGGAGGTATGAGGAGGGTTTTTATTGTCACTAAATAATATGGATTTGGCATCATCTGTTTAATAAGCTTGCAATATAAGTATAATCACGGTTCTTATTTTCCAGTTAGTTGTGTGAGATTTCAAGTTTCTTCACTGGGCATAAGGCCCTCAATTTCTCTTTTTAAGATGTGCCCCTAGAGTCTCACACCAGTGCCACACTAACTGTCCCAGAACCAAGGGGCTTCCTCAGCACGAGGAGATCAGCTCCGCCTCCACACGCCAGACGGGAGGGCGGATGAAGGCAGGTTAGCGCAGCCTCCCCTGGCGGTCAGGGCAGCTCGCACGGTCAGAGGGCGTCCTCCCTTTCCACAGGGCGCCCTGGCAAGTCCAGACACCTGCGCAGGATGGACCAGTGACTCTTTCAGCTTCAAGCATACAGAGCTTAGGGAAACATTTTCTCAGACAGTATTTCCTAAAGTAGGACGCTATACCACAGTGGCTGGGTCTGAGCTTGTCCTGACTCACAAAGATGTTCTTCAAGAATAAAATCAAAATTCCATGAGCTCTGCCTCCCAGCAGCTGATCACAGGGTAAACTTTGTTGCTTGCTGAAAATTGGCTACAAGTTAACAAAACCAAGTATTCCTGAGGACATGAATAAACTGCAAGGTTTATGAAATGCTGGCAGGAATACAAGTAGTTACAGCTACCCTGAAGAACTATTTCACTTCGAGATGTGAATATGCTCAATAATTCTATCCCCAAGTGTATGCTCACAATGAGCATATGCATAGCGGTATTGAAAAAAGAAGGGGAAATGATTGAAATGTTCAGCAATGGGCCCTGGCCGGTCAGCTCAGCAGTAGAGCGAGCGTTGGCCCGGCATGTGGAAGTCCTCAGTTCGATTCCCAGCCAGGGCACACAGGAGAAGCATCTATCTGCTTCTCTACTCTCCCCCCTCTCCTTCCTCTCTGTCTCTCTCTTCCCCTCCCGCAGCCAAGGCTCCATTGGAGCAAAGTTGGCCCAGGCACTGAGGATGGCTCCATGGCCTCTGCCTCAGGTGCATGAATGGTTCCGGCCAAAACGGAGAGACGCCCCAGATGGGCAAAGCATCGCCCCCTGGTGGACATGCTGGGTGCATCCCGGTTGGGTGCATGTGGGATTCTGCCTCCCCGCTTCTAACTTTGGAAAAATAAATAAAGAAAGAAAGAAATGTTCAGCAACAAAGAATGACTACAAAAATTATGATACGTCATACAATGGATTAAAATTCAGTGGTGAAAATAAATGAACAAGATCTACACATGTCAACACGAATAAATCTTGCAATGTATAATAACAACAAATGCAAGTCATAGAAAAACAAATGCAGTGAGAAGCCATATATTATTTCAAAAATATAAACAACTGAAAAGATATACGTAAAGGATATGTACATGTATGGTAAATTAACAAAAGATCCTGGTTTGCTCTGGAGGGGAGGAGGCTCAGTGGTCAGAGACAGGCATATGGAGGGCTCCAAGGATAATGTTATATCAAGAATATATATTACAGTGAACATGTGTTTGTTTTATTCTTCTTTAAACCATACATTATATGTTTAGTGCACGCCTAGCTACATATACATACATATATTTTTTCATAATTAAATTATTCTAAAGAACCATTGAAGTGGGCTCTGTAGTTATATAAGTGCAGCTCAGGTCAGTAGGTCTTGATGGTTCTCTCTTGACTCCTTCCAAAACTCTAGGGAAATGAAGAATCATTTGCATAACAATCTCAGGGCATTTCTGAGAGAGGATGATCAAAATACCAACTCCTCCCTAGCTGTTCTCTGCAAACTACCAGCGATAACTGTGACCATGTCATTAGATGTTGGGAAAGCATTTTTTAGCAAAAGACTCCGGTAGATCAGTGACCACCCATGACCTCTTGCAGCAGTTTTACCTCCAAGTCTTCCCTCTCCAGGGGACCACGGTTCCAGAACACAGCTCTTGTGTATCCATGTGCTCTACATTTGTTCACACTTTTACGCTTTCCATTTTTCTCTTTCTTTATTCTTTTCTTCACCTACTTCTCCCCCTACCCCTACCACTACTCTCTACTCTCACCAGATTCTTAAAGCTCAGAGTAATAGAGAAGAGATGGGGTGGAAAAGAGAAAAAGAGAGGAGAATACTTGCAAAAACCTGTTAAACTCTCTGGGTCCTTGTAGGTGTCTAGGGGAATGGAGCCTCTCATTAAATAAGTATAGCAAATGAAAAAAAGTGTTTTGTATTGTTTTGTAGCAGACCTTATTAGAGACCTTCAAACCCTGGAGGAGTCTATAGTATGCAGTTTATTTCCATGTCTGTTTGACAAAATATTTCCCTGTTTTCCAAATGCCTATCTGATAATACTGTGTTCAGTGGAAATACAGTGTCCGTAAAGTCATGGTGCACTTTTGACCGGTCACAGGAAAGCAACAAAAGATGATAGAAATGTGAAATCTGCACCGAATAAAAGGAAAATCCTCCCAGTTTCTGTAGGATGAGTGGCAGCATGTGCACATGCGCAGATGATGATGTAACACCGTGTATACAGCAGAGCAGCCCAAGGCCATGCCAGTCAAGATGTGGATGGTACAGAGGCAAGTTCAGTGTGTTCTGTGGCTCAATAAATTTGAATCCATGACCAAAGTGCAACGTGAATATTGGCACGTTTATAACCAAGCGCCACCACATAGAAATAACATTAAACAGAAGTCTTATAGCCAAGAATTTACAAAAGGCACATCAAGACTGGTAGGAAGGGCGGAGAGACAAGATGAGGGCTGGCCCTGTGCCCACGTGTTATGGCTGAGTATCTATATCTCAGCTGCAAAGATCCCCCCTGAGGAAAGTAGGGTCTCAAGCCACCCCAGAGGCCTGGCTCCATGGCACAGAACAACAGAGCCAAGAGGAAATACTCACATGACATCTGGAGATTGAGAACAGTGGTGATTCTGTCCACCAGGGAGAGAGAGGAGACTGCTAGAGACCCAGGTGCCCTCTTAAAGGATATCCTTCACAGGATCTGGTGGTGGAGGCAGTCGGGTCAGGGGACTAGAGTCTTAAAAGAACAGATCGGGCTATATGGCTGGGGAGGGGGAGGGATAGAGAAAGGAGTTGGGGATAACTAGCAGGTCTCTGTGCTGGGTCCCTCTTCCACACTGCTCACAGATGCCCTCTATCCTGAGATGAATACTCCCCGACAATCTGCATTGGCAGAGGGGGACTGCACAAGCCCCACTCTCTGGGGGTCAGGGCCTGCAGAGGAAGCTGCTGCATGAGCCGTGGGTATGGACTTCCTTGCAGGAATCTTGAGGAGGAACCTAAGGAGAATTCAAGATGGCTGTGTGCCTCTGGGACAGAGACCAGGTCTCCTCCCCACGCAGCGTGGGCTGGGGAAGGCCAGCCCCACTACCAGAGAAGACCAGCCTCCTGCTGGCCTGGAGTACCAGCTGCCACTGTAGCAGCCGAGTTCCCCACAGAAGGAGCGCCTGCCACTCGGGCACAGCAGGTTCCCCTGGGCACCAGAGCTCCCCAGCCACCCGCCCCATCCCACCAAGCAGACAGGCTGGCTAAGTTGCTGCCCTGCAGGGCTATAGTAGCAGAGCCACCTGCTGGCCAGAGCGGCCCTGCCCCAATTAGGAGACCCACCAGCCCCATCGGGGGAACCACAGCTGCACACGCCTGTTTCCAGCAGCCCTAACTGGCTGAGCTTATGTTCCTTAGTATTGCCAGCCCGGTGGCCCCGGGCAGAATATTTTCCAGGAGGCCTAGGCACTCTCTCGGGAAAACTTGAGTTGTCTGACTTTTGGCAGGTGGGGGTGGGGGCAATTTTCCAGACCCCCCAGACCAGTGCCACCATTCCTGTGCAGAGCCAGAGACCTTCCTTCCTTCACATGGCCACACCCTGATCGTGTGGGCCTAGTGAGCACTGCTGGACTCACGCTGATGAATCCCCGAGAGTGACTGGTGTTACCAGAGCTAAGCTATGAAAACAAAGATGGTGGGAGAAAATGTTTCAAGAAATTGAGATCATATTAATTTGTAAATTATTTAATTCTGCAAATGAGTATTTGGATATTATGATAACAATATTAGAATTGCAACTAATATAAATGTTTAAGGAATTACTAGCTCAAATCTACTTTTAAAATTATTTAAAATGCAAATTAAAACCACAATGAGATACCACTTCACACCAGTCAGAATGATGCTCATCAACAAATCAACACAGAATAAGTGCTGGCGAGGATGTGGAGAAAAGGGAACCCTCCTGCACTGCTGGTGGGAATGCAGACTGGTGCAGCCTCTGTGGAAAAGAGTATGGTGTTTCCTCAAAAAGTAAAAATGGAAATGCCTTTTGACCCAGCTATCCTATTTTTAGGAATATACCCTAAGGACACCAAAACACTGATTCAAAAGAAGAAATGCACCCCCATGTTTATGGCAGCCTTGTTTACAGTAGTCAAGATCTGGAAACAGCCCAAGTGTCCATCAGTGGATGAGTGGATTAAAAAGCAGTGGTACATATATACAATGAAATACTATGTGGCCATGAAAAAAAAGGAAATCTTACCTTTTGCGATGGCTTGGATGGACCTAGAGATTATCATGCCAAGTAAAATAAGCCAGACAAAGAAAGAAAAATATCATATGATCTCACTTATATGTGGAATCTAATGAACAAAGTGAACTGAGGGACAGAATACAGGAAGAGGCGGGGTCACAGGGAGCAGAGGGACAGCAGTCAGAAGGAAGGGGGATAAGGGGATGGGATCAGAGAAGGTGAAGGGAATAGTGGAATTATATATACATAACACAGAGATAAAGATAACAGGACAGGAAATCTCAGAGGGAAGAGGGGAGGGAGTATAAGGAAGGGGTGTAATGGGGGACACGAGGGTGGGGGCAGAGGAGGATTTAACAGCTGGCACACCAGGTGCGTACCTTGGGCTCCCACATTGGAAGGACTCACAAAATCCAAACTTTACACTTTTTTCTAATGATACCAAATTTGATTTCATATGTGCAATTTTAACATTAATAGTACATGTTTTTGATTTATTTAAAAATACGGTTAATATGTATTTTTTTTCCTTGTCTTTCTCTTTTTTTAAAGGGGATCAATATTTTCTTCTGCTCCCGGGGCCTCAACTGACCTTAATCTGTCTCTGGCTTGGGGTGAGGGTGTTGAGTGATACAGTTGAAACCATGTTCACACAATAAATTAAAATTAATTTAAAAAATTTAAAAATTATTAATATACAAAAAAGTTTCCTTGAATATCTTGGTTCCAAGTACACATTCAAAGAGCTTTGGACTGAGATTTTACAACTCAATTCTACACTAACCTATTTCTCTCTCAGGTCATAGACTGTTATGTTTAACTAGGAAGCACAATTCAGATTATGATGCACTACAATTTCAAATTGATTTTAAAGTGTTAAAAGCAGTTCTTAAATATGTATGGTAGCAATAAATATCCATAAGGATACTTATGAGTAAATGATTGAGAATTTTCAAACTATTATCAAGGAGCAGTTTTTAATACCAAGATTTGATATAATAAAATAAAACGCGTTAGTTTCCCGTCTGATAGACCTATCTACTGGGCTGTCTAAAAGTCCTTGTGACATTGCAGCTGCTGCATCAGAACAAGTGACAGAGAGCAAGGAAGACGTCTCTGAAATGCCTCCAGAATGATGTGTTCTGTCCCTTCAGAAGAAGAAAGGGAGGAAGAAGGTGGGCCTAGCCAGCAAGTGGACTTTCTAGAAATAGTGGACAGTGTCTTCTTTTCTCAGAGTCCTTGGAAGTGCTGGTGGTTGGCCTGAGGTATTCTTTTTCCGTCTCCCTGGATCTTCCCGAAGAAGGCAGACGGGGTTGGCTGCACAGAGGTGGGGACCGAGGACGGGCCCGTGTCCCTGGGCCGAGGCTCAGGCTGTGCTCCGTTTCTGAGCCTCTCTCGCCCAGTGGTTGGGTCTGGCTGCAGGCGGGACCCGCCGTGCGTGTGTGACTCTTCCCGAGCCTTCCTGACACCGCCCACGGGTCCGCCCGCCTGTCCTGCATGCAGCTGGTCTGTGCTCATCGCCAGCCGGATGCCTAGGGTCCGCGGGCGTCCAGGGCAGGCGGTGGAGCCACGTGTCAGAGAAGCCCAGGGTCCCTGGGTCACTGTGCAGAGAGGACACGCCGCGTTGCTCCCTGCCCACATCCTGGGACACAAGGGCGAGTAGCTCCCTGGTTCAGACACGGAGAAGTCCGTTATGACAGCGGGACCTTATGGCCCTAATGGACACCGCCTGTGGCGGGCGATTCAAACTCCCTGCTTGACCGCTGAGTCAAGTGTCCTACTTCGGATGAGTCACTTTCCATCTCTCACCTCCGTTCAACCCCTAAAAATGCGATGTGCTGATTTCACCCACCTGCACTGCTTTTTCCTGTTCGCAGCCAAGTTGAGAGAGAAATTGGAGCCATCTCTGGGAGGGAGAGAGCAGGAGAAGACAAGGTATTATTATTACCATAATTTTGGGCACCACTCTACCAAGCACACAGAGAAAAATTATTCATCATCCCTGAGCTTTGACAGAGCATAACTGTCGGTTCTGCAGCTGCATGTGCAGAAAAGGCGCACGGGCCACCTTCCCTCTCATCCTGAGTCACAACCTTGGGTAGTGTCACTCACGGACACTGTGGCTGTGACAGCGGCCAGGACCCAGCCGAGGGGAGAAGTGCTCCGCCCTCAGGATCCTGGCACAGCATTCTGGGGAGGGCACATTCAGCCAGTCCACGCCACTTGTTAAAGGAGGTTTCATGAAACGGAGACCACTGTGGGGGGATCATGCTGCTTGCGCTGTGGTTTGTGAGTTAGTTAAAAAGTCTGGCAGCTCCTTTAAGAAGCCAGGTGGTACACTGAAGGAGCAGCTCTCCTGAGATGACACTAGAAGTGGCTGAGACCCATCAGCTTTATTGAAGGCACTGATGGGAGGAGGAGAGGAGAACTGAGGAGATCCGTGCTTCATGGGGTCCTCGATCCCACCGACCACCTGGTCAGTTCCTTATACCCAGCCCTGGCCCAAGCCAGACCTGGCCAGAATCTCCGGGGCAAGGCAAGGAAATCTGGGACCCCCTTTTGTTTTTAATCTTTTTTGATATAATTTGTAGGTGCACAGTGTAAGACATAATGCAGAGAGCTCACATACTCAGACCCAGTTTCCCTCAGTAATGACATCTTATAAAATTACACAGCCAGGTTATTGACATTGACAGAAACCACTGAAGTTGGGCAGGTTTCCTGGTCCTCTTTGAGCATGTATTTAGTTCTGAGCACTTGTATCACATGCATTCGCCATGTGGTCCCAAGAGAACAGCTTCCCCTGATTCTCCAGCCCCCAGGAGAGTGCCCGGCACAGTCAGCTCTCCGGGAGTCTGCTGAGTGAGCCATTCACCTGCCCCTGGAGAGGGCCCATGGTGCAGGAGGTCCAGACATAAATCTGATGTGGTGCCATGTCCAGATTGACCCTACAAGGCCAGTAGGACTTTTGTGTCAAATCAGAGAAGTGATAAGGAAGCTTTTCTCAAAGTATCTGAGGCACTGCTGACGTCAAATCAGGCCCAGAGCTTTGAAAGTAAGGTGCAATGAGCAGGGTAGAACATGGTTGTTCTCTCCTGGGTGTGTCTGAGTGGAATGGGAAACAGATACCAGTGTGTCTGTCACTCAACATTACACTGCAAAGATGTTCAGATCATCCTGTGCGGGTCCTTCGGGCTGTGGCTTAAATGAGATGACTGAGGACAGCCGTGGAGGTCACGGGGTCAGGGTGGCAGAGCCCCATATCTGGGGTCCTGAGTGGCTGCTCACACACCTGTTTACCTTCATGAGCAAGTAACACACCTACAGAGAAACAAATGATTGTGTTTGTGCCACTCTATGTTGGGGCTTGTCTGTTACAGTGAATAGCTGTGCTAATTAATTCATGTTAATTGGTTTTCAGTTTTCTAGACTTCATGGGAAAAGCACAAGAGACTTATTTATGAGTAAAAGCAGGCTTTAAGTGCTGTCAAATTGGACAATGTGAAGCATGTGTCAATGACAGAGGAGTTGGCTGGGAGAGGATGGAGGACCATGTGGCCACCTTCAAGTGCATGACAGGGACGTCAAGGGCCAGGGGCTCCTCCCTTTCCTCCCCTCTCCCTCCTCCATGCCTTCCTTCACCTTCCGTCCCATTCTCCCTCCCTCTCTTTCTTCTTCTATCTTTCCTTCCATTTTTATTTCTCCCTCCCTGTCTAATCAGGCGTCTGGACTATTCTATATGTTAAACATGTGCATTTATTATTTTCATTATTGTATTTAAATTTTAAATATTAAAATTTAAAGTATTTCAAGGTTTGCAAAATAAACATTAGAAATGAGTTTACTAAAGAGTTTTTTTATATATTTGAGGTTTGCTGAATTATGCAACTGACACACCGTTCTTATCTGTTGATTAAAGCAGACCCTACATTTCTGGCCTTGGGACATCATTAATGTTAGTCACTGGGGGTCTGACCCTGAAATACTGCAATCTCAGGCCTCTGAAGAGGGTCCCAACTCAGAGAAAGTGGAAAAGATGTATGACTGTCCTTTCCTCTACCTTAAATCACCTGCCATCTGTCTGTCCATCTGTGTGTCTGTCCATTCAGCAGTGATAGAGGTGCTGAGGGCCGGGCCTCACGCCATGTGCCGGGGACACAGGTCAGCAGCAGGTCCCGGGTCTGTGTGTGGGGGAGATGGAACAGGAGGAAAGGCCTTCATCTGTGTGCCTGTGGAGGAACGGGTCTGGATCCACTGATGACATGTGTGCAGCTGGACACTGGTTAGTTCCCATATTCCCTGGCGGTTGACAGAGTGGCCTGTGCCCAGACTGTTTGGCAGCAGTGAGGGTCACAGCCCACTGCGTTCATGGTCTCTCTCCCAGGAACTCAGCTGTCCCCTTGGGATGACCAATTCTGTCCACCTGATGTCCCAGCCTCTCCTAGACCCTCCTGAGCACCTGCAAGAGCTGCACCGGGGGCGGAGGTCAGGCCCCAGCCTGCGTATTTGACCTTGAATGCAGTTTTACCACCTGCAGGAAAAGATTTAACCCTCAATTTCCACATTTGCAAAATAGGGCAATGACAACAGCAACACAGGCTGTTTTGAGGTTTAAATGATATTCAGGGAGACCCTTACTACTGTATGGGACAGGCAGTACTTGTAGCTATTCCATCTTTCCTGCTACTGTCACTGATGCGTCGGTCTCTATTTGTTACAGTGACACTGCAGGTGGTGTGCTGTGTCAGAGACCTGGTCCTATGGCTGTGTCTTCCACCGCTAACCTGGCCCAGAAAATTCAGGAGGAAGGAAATGGGGAGGGAAGCTGATGGTGCGGCCCTGACACTCGCGAGCATGTCCCCAAGAGGGGACCTGACTGCCTCACGTCTCTGCCATCAGCCAATGGCAGGTTGTTGCTCTAACTTTCTTCTCTTCTGTAAATATTTATCACAGTAAAATACACACAATGAAATTTGCCATTTTAACTGTTTTTTGAGGCACAGCTCAGTGGTGTTCAGTACATTCGTATTGTTGTGCAGCCATCCCCACCATCTGCATCTCTGTTCTTACCTTCTCCAACAGAGACTGTGTTTCCACTAAACAATGCCCCCAACCCCCATCCTCCCTCTGTCTCCATGACTCTGACAGCGCTAGGGACCTCACATGGGTGGAATCACACAGTATTTGTCTCTTTTGAGTGGCTTATTTCACTGAGCATAATGTCCTCAAGGTCCATGTAGGTTGTAGCATGTGTCACTATGTCCTTCATTATTTATAAATAGAATTTATTGGGATGACATTGGTTAATAACATTTTATAGGTTTCAGGTGTACAGGTCTATAATCCATCATCTGTATGGTGTCTTGTGTGGTCACCACCCGACGTCAGTTCTCCCTCCATCACCGTTTATCCCCCTACCCTCTTCTACCTCCCCACTGCCTTTCCCTCTGGTGATCAACATACAACTGTCTACGTCTATGAGTTTTTGCTTAATCCCTTCATCTTTTCAATCTAGACCCCTAACCCCTCACCCCTGACATTTTTGTCAGTCTGTTCTGTATCTATGAGTCTGTTTTCATTTTTTGTTAGTTTTTGTTCTTCATTAGATTCCACATATAAGTGAAATCATATAGTGCTTGTCTTTCTATGACTGGCTTCTTTTGCTTACATAATTTACCATAATACTGTCCAGATCCATCCATACTGTTACAAATGGTGAGATTTCCTTCTTTTTTATGGCTGAGTAGTATTCCATTGTGTAAGTGTACCAGTGCATTTTCTATCCGCTCATCTACTGGTGGTCACATGGGCTGCTTCCAAATGTTGGCTATAGTAAGTAACGCTGCAACAAACATAGGGTTTTATATGTTCTTTTCAAATTAGTATTTTAGATTTCTTCAGATATGTTCCCAAAGTCAAATTGCTGGGGTTTAAGGCAGTCTCAAAGGCAGTTTCATTTTTAATTATTTGAAGAAACTCCGTGCTGATTTCCACAGTGGCTGCACCAATGTGCATCCCCACAGTGCACGAGGCTTCCCTTTTCTTCATATCCTCGCCAGCACTTTGTTGATTTATTGATGATAACCATCTAAAACAGTGGTCCCCAACCCCCGGTCCGCGGACCGGTACTGGTCGCAGATAAAAAATAAATAACTTACATTATTTTTGTTTTATTTATATTTAATTCTGAACGATGTTTTATTTTTTAAAAAATGACCAGATTCCCTCTGTTACATCCATCTAAGACTCACTCTTGACGTTTGTCTCGGTCACATGATACATTTATCCGTCCCACCCTAAAGGCCGGTTTGTGAAAATATTTTCTGACTTTAAACAGGTCCGTGGCCCAAAAAAGGTTGGGGACCACTGATCTAAAAGGTGTTAAGTGATATCTCATCATGGTTTTAATTTAGCTTTCTCTCATCCTTAGTGATGTTGAACATGTTGTCATAGGGTTCTTGGCCATCTGTATGTCCTCTTTGGAGAAGTATCTATTCAGGTCTTTTGCTCATCTTTAAATTGAATTCTTTGTTTTTGGCATCAAGTTTTATAAGCTCTTCATAAATTTTGGATATTGACCCCTTCTCCAATATCATTTGAAAATATTTTCTCCTACTCAGTGGGTTGACTCTTCATTTTTATTTCAAAGATTCCCACCTCTTCTCTTTTTTTTTCATTGATCTGAAAGAGAGTGTGTGTGAGAGAGAGGAGAGAGTTGAGAAGCATCAACCCATAGCTGTTTTACTTTAATTGTTCACTAATTGCTTCATATGACCTTGACCAGAGGCTCAAGTTGAGGCAGTGACTCCTTGGGCTAAAGCCTGCAGCTCTTGTGCTCATGTTAGCAACCCTTGGGTCAAACCAGTTACCTTGGGCTCTAAGCCAGTAGTAACCTTGGGATCATGTTGATAATTCCTTGCTCAATCCAGCAACCCTGTGCTCAAGCTCGTGCCCCCATATTCAAGCTGAGGAGACCACACTCAAGCCAGTGACCTTGGGGGTTTGACTCAAAACCTCAGTGTCCCATGTCAACACTTTATCCAGTGTGCCACCACCAATCAAGCTCTTTTTATTTTCTTGGTTTCCTTTGCTGTACACAGTTTCATTGATGTAGAACAATTTATTTATTTTTTCTTTTGTTTTACTTGTCCAAGGAGATATATCAGAAAAAAATATTGCTATGACAAATGTCTGAGATTCTACTGCCTATGACTTCTAGGATTTTTATGGTTTTAAGTAGTTCAGTTAAGTATTTAATGCATTTGAGTTAATTTTTATTTGGTGTAAATTGGCAGTCTACTTTTTCTTGCATGTATTTGTCCAGTTTTTACACCACCATTGACCAAATAGACTATCTTTATGCCATTGTATGTGCTTGGCTCCTTTGTAAAATATTACTAACATGCTGCTTTGAGTATTAAGGCCTTCTAGTGTAGTTGAATATCAGGTAGTATGATTTCCCCAACTTTGTTCTTCTTTCTCAAGATTGGTGTCGCTTTTGGGATCTTTTGTGGTTCCATATAAATTTTAGAAATTTGTTTTATTTTTGTGAAATACATCATTGATATTTTATTAGGAATGGCACTGAATCTTTAGATTTTGGTATGGATATTTTAATGTTAATTTTCTAATCCACAAACACAGTATATACCTTCACTTATTTGTATATTTTTTAATTTCCTTTTACAGTGTCTTAATATTTTCCAAGTACAGGTGTTTTATAACCTTGGTTAAATTTCATCTTAGCTTTTATTTTCTTTTTCTTTCATTTAATTGTAAATGGGATTGGTCTTAGTTTCCTTTTTGGAGAGTTTATAATTTGTATATAAAAATCCCACTGATTTCTGGATATTTATATAATATCCTGTGACTTTACTAAACTCATGTATTAAATCTAGTAGCTTTTTGGTAGAGTCTTCAGGGTTCTCTATATGGAGTATCATGTCTTCTGCAAATAATGACAGTTTTACTTCTTCCATTCCTATTTGGATGCATTTTCTTTCTTCTACTTGTCTGATAGCTTGGTTAGGACTTTCAGCACTATTTTGAATAAAAGTGATAAAAACAGACATCCCTGTCTTATATTCAATGTTAAATAAGATGCTTTTAGTTTTTGCCAGTTGAATGTGATGTTTAGTTGTGTGTTGTCATATATGGCCTTTATTACACTGGAGTATGTTTCCTCCATTCTCACTTTACTTACAGTTTTTATTATAAATGGGGCTGGATTTTATAATGCTTTTTCTGTATCTATTGATATAATCTTGTGAGGTTTCTTTTAATTATGTGGTTTTATTATTAATTTTGTTGATGTGGTGTATCACATTTATTGATTTTAAATATTGTTCCAACCTTGCATTCCTGAAATAAGTCTCACTTGATCATGGTATATAATCTTTTTGATGTATTGAGGGATCCAGTTTGCTAATATTTTGTTGAAAATTTTAACTTCTAGGTTCATGAGGGATGTTGACCTATAACATTTTTTGTTTGTTTTTTAGTTGCACTCTCCTTTTTTTAATGAGCAATTAAATTTAATGAGGGTAACATTGATCACTAAGAATACATAGGTTTCAGATAAGCATTTCTATAGCAGTTGAACTGTTGATTGCATAGTGTGTCCATCACCCAAAGTCAAATCATTTGCCATCACCATACACTTGTTTCTCTTTACACCCTTCCCCTCTACACCTCACCCCCTGGTAACCACTTCACTTTTATTTATGTCCATGAGTTGGGTTTTTTTAATATCCAACTTCTTCGTGAAATCATATAATTCTTAGCTTTTTCTGATTTATTTATTTCACTTAGTTTAATGTTCTCAAGATCCATCCATGTTGTTGTAAATGGCATATCATAATTTCTTATGGCTGAGTAGTATTTCATTGTGTATAGGTACCTTACATTTTTATCCCATCCAGGGACACATTGGTTGTTCCCATGTCTTGGCCACCATGTATAATGCTGCGATGGAGATGGGGTTCTATATATCTTTGCGTACCAATGTTTTCAAGTTTGGGGGCATATACCCAGTAGTTGGATTGCCAGGTCATATGGTAAGACTATTCTTAATTTTTTGAGGAACCACCATACTGTCTTCCATAATAGCTATAACAGTTTACATTCCCACCAGCAGTGAATGAGGGTTCCTTTTTTCCCAAGGCCTCTCAAACACTTGTTAATTATCTGTCTTGTTGATAGCAGACAATCCAACCGGTGTGAGGTGCTATCTCATTGTAATTTTGATTGTATTTTCCTAATAGCTAGCAGGATGACCATCATGTCGTATATATATTTGTTGTCTTCATGGGAGAATTCTGTTCAGGTTCTCTACCCATTTCTTAACTGGATTGTTTTCTTGACTGTTACTGAGCCTTGAGAGTTCTTTATGTATTTTTTATATTAATCCCTTATCAGAACTGTTTGTGAATATCATCTCCCATTTCATTGGCTGCCTTTTTCTTTTGCTGTCATTTTCTTTGCTGTGCAAAAGTGTTTTAATTTGACATAGTCCCATTCATTATTTTTGCCTTTACTTCCTTTGCCTTTGGGGTCAAATTTATAACATGTTTTCTATGGCCAAGGCCCATATGTTTAGTACCTATGTTTTCTTCTATGTAATTTATTGTTTCAGATCTTATATTTAGGTCTTTGATCCATTTTGAATTAATTATTGTGCATGGGGGCAAGGTGTAGTCAAATTTCATTCTTTCGCATGTGGCTTTTCAGTATTTCAGCACTGTTTATTGAAGAATTTTATCTTTTTTTAGTGCCCTTATTTGATTTGGGAATTAGAATAATATTGGCCTTGTAAAATGAGTTTGGGAGTCTTTCCTCCTTTTGACATTTTTGGAATGGTTTGAGAATAGGTGTTAATTCTTTGATTTTTATTAGAATTCAGCTGTGAAACCATCTGGTCCAGGGCTGTTGGTGTTTGGAATTTTTTTTACTACTACTTCAATTTCATTAGTTGTAATTATTCTACTCAGATTTTCAGCTTCTTTCTGATTGAGTTTTGGAAGATTGTATGTTAGTAAAAGATTCGTTTTATCCAGGCTGTCCATTTTGTTGGCATATAGATGTTCATAGTGTTTCCATACAATTTTCCTTATTTCTGTGGAGTCAGTTGTTACTTCTGCTCTTTCACTTCTGATTTTATTTATTTGGGTCTTCTCTCATTATTTCTTAATGAGACTGGATAAACGTTTTTCAATCTTGTTCATCTTTTCAAGGAACCAGTTATTGACTCTATTTTGTTTATTTCTGCTCTGATCTTTGTTATTTTCTTTCTTCTATTCATTTTGAGCTTTGTTGTTTTTTATCTATGTATTTCCTTTAAGCATAAAGTTTGGTTGTTCTTTTTAAATCTTTCTTCTTTCTTGAGAGTGAACTATAAAACTATGATTCCCTTCCAAGACTCATTTAGCTGTGTCCCATAGATTTTGGGTTCTTGTTCTCTCACCCTTATTTATTTCAAGGTATCTTTTATTTCTTCCTTCCTCTCACTGTTAACCCATTTTTAGTTTGGTAACATGTTATTTAGCTTGATGTCTTCATGTGACTTTCAGTGTTTTTCTTGTGAATGATTTCTAGTTTTGTACTATTATGGTCAAAGAAGAAGCTTAATATGATTTCAGTCTTCTTAAATTTATTCAGATTTATTTTGTGTCCTAATGTGCTATATCATAGAAACTGTTCCATGCGCAATTGAAAAGAACACGTATTCTGCATTTTGGGGGTGAAGTGCTCTGAAGATATCTATTAAATTAATTTGAACTAGTGTGCCATTTAAGTCCACAGTTTCATTTTTTATTTTCTCTCAGGGAGATCTACCCATTAGTGTCAATGGGGTTTTAAATTCCCCTATTATGACTGTGTTACTGTCATTCTCTTCCTTTATATCCATCAAGATTTACTTTATATATGTACTTATGTGCTCCTCTTTTGTGTGCATAAATGTGTACAAAGGTTCTATTCTTTTGTTGGATTGTTCCCTTAAACATTATGTAGTGTCCTTTGTCTCTTACTATATCCTTTGCTTTAAAATCTTTTTTCTTAGATATAAGTATTGCTGCTCCAACTTTTCTTTAAAATTTCCATTTGTATGAAACCTCTCTTTTCATCCCTTTACTATTAGTCTATGTGTAACTTTTGTTCTGATGTACATCTCTTGTAGACAACATATATATATGGGTCTTGCATTCTTTTTCATTCAGCTACCCTGTGTCTTTTGATTGGAGCATTTAAATCATTTACATTTCAAGAGTCTATTGGTAGGTATATATTTATTGTCAGTTTATTCTTTTAACTATGTTCTTCTGTTTTTCTTCCCTCATCTTCTTTTTCTTTTTAATGAAGACCCTTCACCAGTTCTTGTAATACTGGTTTTGTAGTAACAAAATCTTGATCTTTTTCTTGTTGGGGAAGCTATTGCTCCTTCAATTTTGAAAAATAAACTGGATGGGTAGAGTAGTCTTGGTAGTAGGTCCTTGATTTTCAATGTTTGAATCTTTCATGGCAATTGCTTTTTGAAATGTTTCCACTGAGAAATCAGCTGACTGATTTATGGGAGCATTCTTGTAGGTAACTGTCTTTCTATTGCTGGTTTTAACATTCTCTCTCTGTGTTTAACCTTTGCCATGTAATTATGATTGATCTTGGTATGGGCCTCATGGTTCCACTTGTTTGGGACTTTCTTTTCTCCATGGACTTGTATATCCTTTTCCATCACCAGATAGAAAAAGTTTTCAGTCATTTTTCTTTAATAGGTTTTCCACCTTTTGCTCTTCTTCTCTCCTATGATGTGAATGTTGTTCCAAATATCACTTAAAGTATCATTATTTACATTTTTTTTTGCTTTGCTTCTCTAATAGGCTGTTTTCTGATACTTAGTCTTACAAATTATTAATTTGATCCTCTGCTTAATTCAACCTATTCTTTATTTTTTTCTAGTGTATTATTTATTTCAGATATTGTATTTCTAGCTTATGATTTGTTCATCTATTATGATATATATATATATATATATATATATATATATATATATATATATATATGCTTACTACCTCTATTTAAATTACCATGGATTATATCTGTTCTTCTCCTAAGTTGCTCAACCGTCATGTTGAATTCTATATCTGGTAGACTACTTGCCTCCATTTCATTTAAATCGTTTTCTGAAAAAGTTTCTGTTCTTTTATGTTTGTTTCCCCATTTTGGTGGACTCTTTGTGTTTGCTAAATGTATTAGATAGATCTTTCATGATTCTCAGTGTAAATAGGGTGAGCTTATGTAATAACAGTCCTGTGGAACCTATTGGTTCCATGTTCTTGATTACCTGAGCTGGGTCCTCGTTTAATGTCTCTTGTGTGGGTTATGTGGCCCTCTTGTTTTAATTAAGCCTGGATTGCTATTGGGCCAGTGAAATGTGGGGTCAACCCTCAGGCTGGCTGACTGTGGGGATTGGAGTCAACCCTCAGGCTGGCTGACTGTGGGGACCAACCCCAACCACAGTGTGTGAGCTGCTGGAGTCAACCCTCAGGCTGGCTGACTGTGGGGACCAACCCCAACCACAGTGTGTGAGCTGCTGTGCTGGGACTGAGCACATCAGTAGAATTCATCTCTGCAGGACGTGGGGCCTGCAGAGCCTCCTCCTGGACATGCTGCCTGTCAGCCCAATGGATCCTGCTCTGATGTGGTCTGAAGCTGGCCACTGGTTGCATTGTTTCTGGGGTTTCCTGGAAGGGACACTTCTGTGGACCAATGTCAGATGCTGCTGTGCCAGACCCTGGGCTATGTGTTTGAAGTTACAAAGTGATGCATAGGTTGTAACTGCCTCAGCTGGGCCTAAATTATGCTGGAAAAGTCCAAGTACAGCGTCAAGTCAGGCTTTATCAACATCAGGCCCAGGGGCAGGTCAGCAAAGTTTCCAAGACGCCCTGATATCCCCCTATGCTGCCAGCCACCTGTTAGGCCCAGTCACTGAAGGGTCTTCTGGTGCTTTTCAAGTGTGTGAGGTAGATTTCAGTGAGTCACCAGGTAGGGCCATGTGGTGGCCATGAGACTGATTCAGGTTCAGCTCAGTGTCAGTGCTGGGTGTCAATTTCTCAGGGTTTATCAAGTCTAGGTGTCACCAGCTGGGTGCTCACACACGTTGGACTGTGTACAAGGGACCCATAACTTTCTTTTTTTGTAAGATTGTAATTAAAAAGTAAAAACTGGCCATATCCCACGATTTAAGGTTTCCTGGATCCCCAGGCTGAGATTAGCTCTCTGAGCCAAATGTCTCCACAGGAAGTCAGAGAGTTTTCAGAGGCCAGGGAGATGCTTTCTGCTGTGTGTGACTCATGGGACCTCTGAGAGGTGGCGAGTACATGGAGGAGACACGGAGGGGTCATGTGGCTATGATCCTGTCACCATGTCATGAAACATTTAGTCCCCTCATGTGATTGCCGCAGATACCTCCTTCCAGTTTCCTCCTAAGAGAACTGCAGTTCTGTTCAGGCTCCCATTCAGACGCGTGTTCAGGGGCTGCCTGGAAGCACCCTCCCGGTCTCCTGCCCCCAGGGCAGTGTGAGCCAGGCTGTTGAAGTGAGGTGCACTGACCTTTCCTCAAAGTGGCTGTAATTTTTTAGTTGGAAAATCTAGGATAAAACAGGTCAGTGCAACTGACTGAAAGTCAGCTACTGCATGTTTGAACCTCTTGCAGCACACCAGTGTGCTGCCGCACAGGGTTTGAACACTGCTGATTTAGACAGAACAAGGAAGTGCTGGAAATGAACTTCAGGTGTTGGCACAGGTCATGGAGACAGGAGCACACACTCCTCAGGGGCCTGTGAGCAAGGGGAGAGGATGGGGAACAGAAGGCTCTCCATCTTGGGGAAGTGCAGAGGGAAAGGCGATCCATGAAGGGGGCAGAGCAGGAGGACAGGGTCCCTGGGAGGAGGCACGTGAGAAAAGACTAGACCCTCCATGAAGAAGAAAGGGAGGGGGACAGGAGACTGTCCATGGAAGGGAAAGGGCCAGGGGACAGGGAGGAAAATAGAGAACCACCCATGGATGGGGTAAGGCAGGGTAGACTGGGCACCAAAGGTTATTGGGCCTAAGGGATAATGTACCCCATGGAGAGGGTGGAGCATGGCGCCCTAGGACCCTGAAAGGGGGGCAGGGTAGTGGTGAACAGGGAAACCAGGGAGGGGGCAGATCAAATGAGTTAGGGCAGTGGTCGGCAAACTCATTAGTCAGCAGAGCCAAATATCAACAGTACAACTATTGAAATTTCTTTTGAGAGCCAAATTTTTTAAACTTAAATTATAGGTAGGTATATTCCTTATTTATGTAGCACCCTCACATGGCATTTTATGGAAGAGCCACACTCAAGGGGCCAAAGAGCCACATATGGCTCACGAGCTGCAGTTTGCCGACCAGGGGGTTAGGGGCCCCTCCATGGAGGTGGGCTGGGAGGTAGAACAGAGGGCCCTGAAAGGAGGCAGGAAGGATGGGCACCATCCATCAAGTGGACTGCTAAGGGCGACAGAGACTCTAAGTGGGGGGACGGCTGGAGGACAGGGATACTGGGTAGGGGCAAGGCCAAGGGGAGAGGGGACCATGCGTAGAGACAGGAATAATGGATGGGAGCAGGGCAGGGGAATCAGTGGACCCTTTATGGAGGGGCAAGGCAGGAGAAGAGGGAAGTATGAGAGAGTGCAGGCCATAGACAACAGGGGCCCTAATTGAGGGGGTAGGACAGTTTTCATGGAGGAATCGATCTACTCTCCCATCCAGGGAGGGTTCCTTGTCCCCTGGTGCTGCCCCCTCAGTGGGGGTCCCCTATCTTCTCTGCCCTGCCTCACTATTGAGGGTTCCCTGTCCCTCTTGCCCTGTCCCTTCCCTGGGTTCCTTGTCCTTCCGCCATCCCCCACCTATGGGGGCCCTCTGTCCCCCTTTCTGACCCCCCACCTATGGTACTGTCTCTCTCCTGACATGTACCATGCAGAGCAAAGACAAGGGACCCTCCTTGAGGAGTCCAGGCAGGGCACAGGGGACACTGAAAGGAGCATGCTTGGGGAACAAGCCACCCTGTGAGGGGGCAAAACAAGGGAGACAGGGGCGCCTCATGGACGTGGCCAAGCAGGGGGACAGAGGACCCAGAAAAGAGGCAGGGCAAGGGGGACAGGGAAACCTGGGAGGCAGCTGGGGAGAAGAGACAGGGGACCCTGAAAGAAGGTTGGCAGGGGAACAGGGGACCCAAGGACAGGGCAGGGCAAGGAAAAAATGGGGACCCTATTGGAGGTGGCAGGGCATTTCCCATAGAGGGTATTCTGCAATGTTCCCTCAATAGAGGGTTGCCGCGGACCAGCGTGGCTCCTAATAACAGTGCGGAATTAAGGAAACATACTTATCAAAACAAAAACGATGGGACAGGGAGGACTCTTCAAACTGCCTGGCAGTATCTGAGTGCCTCATAGCCCCAGTTCGCTTTATTATATAGACCTATGCAAATCAAGGACCCTGATACAAAGTTGCACATCAAAGGCTAAGACAGGAACTCTCCCAAGGCAAAAACAGGATACATTAGTGAAATCTACAAACATCTGAAACAAACAGTCAGAGGAAAGGCATGTATATTGCTTCCAGCAACCCAAGGAAGCAAATGGAGTGGGTGCAAATACTCAGCATCAAAGCCAAATATGGAGATGGAGAGGGGAGAACTTAGCCTTTTGCTAAGCCTTGAATCTATAATGGCTTTTTGCCATTAACAGTCCACAACATATCCCCCTTTTCTTTTTTATTTTTAATTTGTGTGCTGAGATTTGCACTTATTTGATTTCCTAGTTTCCCAGATTCTAACTACTTTTAAGAACTATCATCTGGAAAAACCAACTTTGCACTAAACTAAGAGAACACTTCAACCAAGGAACATTGAAGAAGCCACACCGAGACTGGTAGGAAAAGCAGAAATGTGAAAAAGGCTTTCCAGCTCCCCAAAGCGAATGGCAGCCAGTAGAGATTCGCATTGGCGGGAAGTGAATTTAGCAGAGAGGGGAGGGTCCTCATCCCAGGAACAAAGCCCCAGACTGCAGCCCCAGAGCCTAGAAGAGGCGTATGGACAGTATTTAGCTGGAAACAAGACAGGATACTGTTTGTGAGAGACTGATTTCTCAGACCCAGGATTCTTCTTAAAGGGACCGCGCAGAACACCTCTCTTACAACCACTCACCCGGGGCTCCAGGGTACAGGGAGAGAGAAGAGGACTGGAGTAGCAGGAAGAGAGTGTAATCTAGAAGGCACAGGGAGAAACATTTTGGGAGACAGCCACCCTAACCCCTGGGATGAGTCACTCCCCAAATCTTGGAAACAGCAATACCAGCAAAGGGAAGCAGGACACCAGCCAAACAAGCTCCCCCATGGCACTCAGAGCAGAGTCACTTAGAAGGAGGGAGCTTTCGGGACTACAGTAGTGAGTGTTAGGGTCTGAGATGCAGTGCACCCACCCACATGGCTGAGGACTCGCCGGAGGGCGGGCGGTGGTGGGACGTGGAAGTGCGGTTTTGTCGGCAAGGGCGGAAGCTGGCTGGCCACCACTGGGACCAGATGTGAGCTCAATCTTGCCTGGCTGGGGAGGAGGAGCGTGCAAAAGTGGTCAAGCCCAGCTGTGGGCCATCTGCAATCCAGCCTGCAGGGGAAGGGTGGGAACCCCATAAAAGGTGAAGACCCACCCTTGAGCAAGGGTGCATAGGCACAGCCTTGCCCGGCCCATGGAACCTAGGCTTGTGACCTGACTTGGAGCTAGCTCCTCCCATGGGGGTGGAGACAAAAACCCAGAACAGGCAGAGTCCCACTACTGAGCATGGGCATGTAGTCCCACCTGGACTGTGGAGCCAAGGCTTGCAGCCATCCCACGAGTGGGCTCCTCCTGCAAGGGTGAGGTGAAAGCCTGGAAACAGGAGGAGAACCGCAGCTGAGCAAAGGTGCTTGCCACTACCCTCAGGGCCGAGCATAATGTCACCCACAGGGGTGGGGCAAAAGCCAAGGCCACCAAGGCTTGTACACCTGAGCACATGATTACAGCCACTCCTGTGAAGGAGAAGCAGAAACCACAGAAACAGCCCCAGTGGGCAGGCACCAGCAACACCCATACCCAAAAACCCTAGGCAGCAATAACAGAGGGGGTGGCAGACCTGCAGACAGAACATACCTAGGGAACAGAGGCCACACCCAGTGGACTCCAGTGCCCAAAACCTTCTCTTACACAGAGAAAATGAGAAGGCAGAGAAATGCAACACAAATGAATCAAGAGAAATCCCTAGAAAAGGACCTGAATGAATCAGATATAACCAAATTACCAGATGCAGAGTTTAAAATAACGATTGTTAGAATGCTCAAAGATATTAGAACAACAATAGATGATCATTATGAGCACCTAAATAAAGAGACAGCAAATATAAAAGAGGACATTGAAATAATAAAAAAGAATCAGTCAGAAATGACAATATCAGAAATGGAGAACACAATGGAAGGAATTAAAAGCAGGATGGATGAAGCTGAGAATCAAATCAGTGAGTTAGAGGACAAGATAAATAAAGGCACAGAAGCAGAGAAAAAAAAGAAAAGAGACTCAAAAAGCCTGAGGAAACTCTAAGAGAGTTCTGTGACAACATGAAGAGAAATAACATCTGCATCATAGGGGTACCTGAAGACGAAGAGAAAGAACAAGGGATAGAGACTTTGTTTAAGCATATCATAGCTGAAAAATTCCCTCAATTAAGGCAGGAAAACAACTCACATATTCAAGAAGCACACAGAACTCCATTAAGGACAAACTCAAAAAAATCTACACCAACACACATCATAATTAAAAGACCAAAGCTAAGTGATAAAAAGAAAATATTAAAAGCTGCTAGAGAAAAAAGACTATCACCTACAAAGGAGCCCCCATAAGGATGACTTCTGACTTCTCAACAGAAACACTTGAAGCCAGAAGGGAATGGCAAGAAATATTCAAAGTAATGTAGAACAAGAGCCTACAACCAAGACTACTTTATCCACGAAGACTATCATTTAAAATTGAAGGAGAAATAAAAAGCTTTCCAGTCAAAAAAAAAAACAACTCAAGGAATTCACTACAACCAAACCAAGGCTGCAAGAAATACTGAGGGGCCTGTTGTAAACAGATCAAAGGAGAAAAATATAGCAAAAGAGGAATACAGTTTTAAAGAATAAAATGGCAATAAACAATTACATATCAATAATAACCTTAAATGTAAATGGCTTAAATGATCCAATCAAAAGACATAGGGTAGCTGCATGGATAGGAAAATAGTACCCATACATATGCTGTCTACAAGGGACACTCCTTAAAACAAAAGATGCAAATAGACTGAAGATAAAAGTATGGAAAAAAATATTTCACGCAAATGAAAATGAAAAAAAAGCTAGGGTAGCAATACATATATTAGACAAAATTAACTTTAAAACAAAGACTATAGTAAGCGATAAAGAAGGTCACTACATAATGATAAAGGGAGCAATCCAACAGGAAGATATAACCATTATAAATATCTATGCACCTAATATAAGAGCACTTAAATATATAAAGCAGGCTTTGTTGGATTTAAAGGGCGAGATCAACAGCAACACTATAATAGTAGGGTATTTCAATACCCACTAACATCACTAGATAGATCCTCAAGAAAGAAAATTAACAAAGAAACAGCAGACTTAAAGGACATACTAGATCAACTCGATTTAATAGATATCTTCAGAACCTTTCACCCTAAAGCAGCAGAATATACATTCTTTTCAAGTGCTCATGGTACATTCTCTAGAATAGACCACATGTTAAGGCACAAAAGTGGTCTCAACAAATTTAAGAAGATTGAAATCATATCGAGCACTTTCTCTGATAACAATGGCATGAAATTAGAAACCAACCACAACAGAAGAACTGAAAAATACTCAAACACTTGGAAACTAAATAGCATGTTTTTAAATAACAAATGGGCAAACAATGAAATCAAAAAAGAAATTAAAAAATTCCTAGAAATGAACAATAATGAGCATACATCAACTCAAAATTTATGGGACACAGCAAAAGCAGTCCTGAGAGGGAAGTTCATAGCATTACAGGCATACATCAAGAAGCTAGAAAAAGCTAAAATAAACACCTTGACCTTACATCTGAAAGAACTAAAAAAAAAAAAAACAGCAAGTAAAGCCCAGAGCTAGTAGAACAAAGAAAATAATAAAGATCAAATCAGAAATAAATAACATAGAAGCTAAAGAAACAATACAGAGGATCAATGAAACCAGGAGCTGGTTCTTTGAAAAGATAAACAAGATCAATGAACCAGACTCACTAAGAAAAAAAGAGAGAGGACTCAAATAAATAAAATTAGAAACAAGAGTGGAGAAATAACAACTGACACAACAGAAATACAAAATATTGTAAGAAAATACTATGAAGAACTGTATGGCAAAAAACTAGACAACCTAGATGAAATGGATAAATTCCTTGAAACATATCATCTTCCAAAAATTAATCTGGAAGAATCAGAAATCCTAAACAGACCAATTACAACAAATGAGATTGAAACAGTTATCAAAAAACTCCCAAAAAAGAAAAGTCCTGGGCCTGATGGCTTCACAGATGAATTCTACCAAATATTCAAAGAAGAACTAACTCCTATCCTTCTCAAGCTATTTCAAAAAATTCAAGAGGAAGAACGATTTCCAAGCTCCTTTCATGAGGCAAGCATAATTCTGATTCCAAAACCAGGCAAAGACAACACAAAGAAAAAAAATTATAGTCCAATATCCCTGATGAATTTAGATGCTAAAATCCTCAACAAAATATTAGCAAACTGGATCCAGCAATATATGAAAAAAATCATACACCATGATCAAATGCAATTTATTCTTTGGAGGCAAGGCTGGTACAATATTCGCAAATCAATCAATATGATTCATCAAATAAACAAAAGGAAGGAGAAAAAACACATGATAATTTCAATAGATGCAGAAAAAGCATTTGATAAAATCCAACACTCATTCATGATCAAAACTCTCAGCAAAGTGGGAATACAGGGAACATACCTCAACATGATAAAGGCCATCTATGAAAACCCACAGCCAATATCATACTCATTGGGCAAAAATTAAAAGCAATCCTTTTAAGATCAGGAACAAGGCAGGGGTGCCCCCTTCCACGACTCTTATGCAACTTAGTTCTGGAAATCCTAGCCACAGCAATCAGATAAGAAAAAGAAATAAAAGGCATCCAAATAGGAAAAGAAGAATTAAAACTATCATTATTTGCAGATGATAAGATATTGTATATAGAAAACCCTAAAGTTGCAGTAAAAAAACTACTAGACCTGATAAATGAATACAGCAAGGTAACAGGATATAAAATTAATACTCAGAAATCAGAGCCATTTTTATACACTAACAATGAACTGTCAGAAAGAGAAATTAAGGAAGCAATCCCCTTCACCATTGCAACAAAAAAAATAAAGTACCTAGGAATAAATTTAACCAGGGAAATTAGAGACTTGTACTTGGAAAATTATAAAATATTGATAAAAGAAATCAGGGAAGATACAAACAAGTGGAAGCATATACCATGCTCATGGTTAGGAAGAATAAACATCATTAAAATGTCTATATTACCCAAAGCAATTTATAAATTCAATGCAGTACCAATTAAAATACCAATGACTTACTTCAAAGATATAGAACACATTTTCCAAAAATCTATGTATAACCAAAAGAGAACATGAACAGCCTCAGCAATCTTGAAAAGGAAGAATAAAGTGGGAGGTATCACACTTCCGAATATCAAGTTATACTATAAGGCAATTGTACTCAAAACAGCCTGGTACTGGCATAAGAACAGGCATATAGATCAATGGAACAGAACAGAGAACCCAGAAATAAACCAACACTTTTATGGACAACTGATATTTGACAAAGGAGGTAAGAGTATACATTGGAGTAAAGACAGCCTCTTCAACAAATGGTGTTGTGAAAATTGGACAACTACCTGCAAAAGAAATGAAACTAGATCACCAACTTACACCACTCACAAAAATAAACTCAAAATGGATAAAAGACTTAAATGTAAGCAGTAAAATCATAAGCATCTTAGAAGAAAACATAGGCAGTAAGCTCTCTGACATCTTTTGCAGCAAATTACTATTGATTTGTCTCCACAGGCAAGTGAAATAAAAGACAGGATGAACAAAGGAGACTATATCAAACTAAAAAGCTTCTGCACAGCTAAAGACAATAAGAACAGAATAAAAAGACAAACTACACAATGGGAGAATATATTTGACAATGCATCTGATAAGGGGTTAATAACCAAAATTTATAAAGAACTTATAAAACTTAATACCAAGAAGACAAACAATCCAATCCAAAAATGGGCAAAAGAAATGAATAGACACTTCTCCAAAGAGGACATACAGATAGACAATAGGCATATGAAAAAATGCTCAACATCACTAATTATTACAGAAATGCAAATTTAAACCACAATGAGATATCACCTCACATCAGTCAGAATGGCGCTCATCAACAAAACAACACAGAATAAGTGCTGGCGAGGATGTGGAGAAAAGGGAACCCTCCTGTACTGCTGGTGGGAATGCAGACTGGTGCAGCCACTGTGGAAAACAGTATGGAAATTACTCAAAAAATTAAAAATTGAACTGCCTTTTGACCCAGCTATACCACTTTTAGGAATATACCCCAAGAACACCATAGCACTGTTTCTAAAGAGGAAATGCACCCCCATTTTATGGCAGCATTGTTCACAGTAGTAAAGATCTGGAAACAACTCAAGTGTCCAGTAGTGGATGAGTGGATTAAAAAGCTTTGGTACATATATACTATAGAATACTACTCAGCCATAAGAAATGATGACATCGGATCATTTACAACAACATGGATGGACCTTGATAACATTATACTGAGCGAAATAAGTAAATCAGAAAAAACTAAGAACTATATGATTCCATACATAGATGGGACATAAAAATGAGACTCAGAGACATAGACAAGAGTGTGGGGGTTATGGGGGGAGTGGGAGGGGTTGGGGGAGGGGAGGGGCATGAAGAAAACCAGTTAGAAGGTGATGGAAGACAATTGGACTTTGGGTGATGGAAATGCAGCATAATCAAATGTCAAAATAACCTAGAGATGTTTTCTCTGAACATATGTACCCTGATTTATCAATGTCACCCCATCAAAATTAATAAAAAAAAAAAAAAAGAATTTGTCTCATGGCTAATTCAGGCAGTTAGAAGAATAGTATAAGGATGCTAATTCTGCTTCTCAGGCCACATCCTGCAAAAGGGGCCCCAAGAAAATTGGTGATTTGGCTCCTCTGCTTTTGCCAATTGGATTTAAAAAAATAGGTCAGAAACACCCTGAAATGGAACTAACAATACAAGGGCATAAATTTAAAGGACTTTTAGATACTGGAGCTGATGTATCTGTTATTGCTAAGCTACACTGGCCTCCTTCCTGGCCCACTCATGCAGCAGCCACAGAATTACAAGGTATAGGGCAGAGTAAATCCCCTCAACAAAGTTCTAGCTCTATACATTGGGAAGATTAAGAAGGTCATTCTGGATTTTTTAAGCCTTATGTGCTCCCTGGATGGCCAGTTAATTTGTGGGGTAGAAATGTTTTGAAAAATACGGGAGCGTTGCTTGTCAGTCCTAAGGGTTTAGTCAGTACTCAGATGCTTGATTGGGGATTTTTGCCCACTAAGGGACTAGGGAAAGAACAGCGAGGAATTTTCACCCCCATAGAAGTGGCTCCCAATACCAGAAGGTGTGGATTAGGATATCGAAATTTAGCATAGGGGCCTTGTTAGCTCCTGCTACCCCAATAATGCATTGTGCAGACCCAATTACTTGGAAATCAGATAATCCTGTATGGGTAGACCAATGGCCCCTTTCTCAGAAGAAACTTAGGGCAGCTGCTCAATTGGTACAAGAGCAGCTACAGCTTGGGCACATTGAACCATCTAATAGCCCATGGAATACACTTCCATATTTTGATCTTGTTGCCTCCTTGATTATCAAGGAGCATAGGCAACCCTTACAGCTTATAGGTTTTGAGCCTCAAAATTATTGTTGTTCCTTTATTCAAAGGATCAACAACAATGGCTCTGGGAAACTTCCACTAAATGGCAAATCGCTTTTGCAAATCAATGGACAACTTTATACTGAAACAGTCACCTTAAAATCAGCTCAAACATTAGAAATATATGCCATTATTATGGCTTTTCAGTATTTCCCATATTCCTCCTTTAATCTATATACAGACAGCAAATACTTCCTTACGGTTGTTTCCACTATAAAGACTGCTGTCTTAGGGACAACTGCTGATGAACTATTTCAGCAGTTCCTCCTTCCTCAAAGACTTGTATGTCAACATAGAGCTCCATGTTTTATAGGACATACTCGAGCTCACTCCATGCTTTCTGAAATTTTAGCACAAGGGAATGCCCTTGTTGATCAAGCTACCCAAAAGAAAATTATTTGGAGCAACCATGACAGATCAAGCAATTCAGTTTCATACTATTCATCACCAGAATGCTGCAGCCCTGTGTAAACAGTTTCAACTTTCTTTAGGAAGCAGCACGGCAGATTGGGAAATCCTGTCCAAGGTGCCCTATTCTACAATCTGTCTCTTCATTTGGAATTAGCCCTCAAGGACTCCTACCAGGACAACTTTGGCAAATGGATGTTACTCATAAGCCTTCATTTGGCAAACAGTCCTATGTCCACGTTACAGTGAATACTTATTCTGGATTTTTAGTAACCTCTGTCAGAACAGGAGAGGCTGCTAAGCATGTCTCATTGTCTGTATGCATTTTTCCATTATTGGATTTCCTAAACTGGTTAAACTGGACAATGCTCCTGCATATGTAGCACAAGCATTTACTGTATTTTGTCAAACCTTTCAAATTATGGGTATTTCTTACAATCTTTAAAGTCAAGGTATTATTAAAGTGTACCCAGCAAATATTTTAAGGTCAAATTAAAAAAAATTTGAAAGGGGAGAATCATATCCTGAAACTCCTATGGGTCTACCATACCATGCTTTTTACTTAAAAATTTTTAAATTTCTTTTGAATGCTGATGAACAGGAGACGCCAAATTTTTTTCTCCTGCAAACTTCTACCTTCTTTAATTAGATCCAGCTAATAACACTGTTTTGTCTTTTTCCAAATGGCCCCAGATATACGGGAAAGGTTTATATAGGCAGATGGGGATCCTTAAACCCCTCAGCGAGATCTTCTGAGCATGGCTTTTAAGGCACCAAGAGGCAGAAAAAGCCCAATAAAGATCAGGTGAACTACCAGCTTTTAGGATACACCCTTAAAGGCTCCAACTCTCCAAAGGGGTCTCATAGGATTCCATCTGGGTCCTGCTTCAATAGTGAATAGGAAGGTCATTGATCTAAAGCCTGCCAGGCTTACACGCCTCTGCTGTGAAGAAACAGGGACACTGGAAGGTGGGCTTCCCCCTCGCTCCTCTAAGGGAGGGTTCAGTCTCTTCCAGCCCTGCTCCAGCCACCTAAGACCTAACCTTGCCCAGAAAGCTAGAGTTTGCCACTGAAGGCTGAAGGTGCCCAGGGCCGTCGGCCCCATCTACAACACTGTGGATGAGCCTAGGGTATTTCTTCCAAAAAGCAGGTAACCTGATCTCATTTGCACAAGGGTACTTTACCAAGTCTTGCCTGAATAGTCAGGTTTTTTATTCTTCGCTTGAAGATCTCTGTTGTGGGTGTTGATAGTCCTATTTTCTGCTGCTTTGTTTAATATATAGTGTTTCCTTTATTCCTCCTACCTCAATGCCCCACTCATATTTCAGGCTGAGACCTACTTTTAATTTAGAGTTCTCTTTCCTCCTTTTGCCAACTTCTGTTATGAATTTACCTTTACCACCCAGCTTAATGTATCCCAAGGTTCTCTTTACCATGCCACAGTTGCAGAGCTCCAGGGAAAAGCACCCTGGTCACATTTCTCCAGGAAGAGGAGAACAGAAGCTCCATCTTCACACATGCTGCAGATGGCTTTTCCAGTCTACCTGAATCATTACCGGCTAGAAACAGTGGTCATTGGGACTTGGACGTGAGCTGCAAAGTATAGAATTGTGACAACAATTCCAGTGCCATGCGGACTTTTCCTGGATGTGAACTTTTCCTGGACTCCTGCTCCCTGGGACAGCTTCTACGGACTGAACTGGGGTTGGGATTACAGGGTTCTGGAATTGTTTTGGTGCCAACTTGACTTGGTGAACATGTTAAGAACACTACTCTTTTATGGATTGTTGTTGTATTGGCCAAGAGTTTGCTTAAAGGCTTTAATCACTGTAAAAAAAATAGAAAACTGGATAAAGAAGATGTGGCACATATACACTAGGGTATGCTACTCAGCCATAAGAAATGATGACATTGGATCATTTACAACAAAATGGTGGGATCTTGATAACATTATACAGAGTGAACTATGTAAATCAGAAAAAAACAAGAACTGCATGATTGCATACATTGATGGGACATAAAAACAAGACTAAGAGACATGGACAAGAGTGTGACTGTTATAGGGGGAAGAAGGAAAGGGGAAGGGGGGCGAGGCACAAATAAAACTAGATAGAAGGTGACGGAGGACAATCTGACTTTGGGTGATGGGTATGCAACATAATTGAAAGACAAGATAACCTGAACATGTTTTCTTTGAATTTACGTACCCTAATTTATTGATGTCACCCCATTAAAATTAATAAAAATTTATTTATAAAAAAAAACACAAAAGTTAGCTGCGTGGATAAGAAAACAGGACCCATACATATGCTGTCTACAGGAGATGCACCTCAAAACAAAAGATACACATAGACTGTAAGTAAAAAGATCGAAAAAAATATTTCATGCAAATGGAAAGAAAAAAAAGCTGGGGTAGCAATACTTATATCTGACAAACTAGACTTTAAAACAAAGACTATAGTAAGGGATAAAATGGTCACTACATAATGATAAAGGGAGCAATCCAACAGGAAGAGATAACCATTATAATTCTATATTCACCTAATATAGGAGCACCTAAATATATAAAGCAGATTTTGATGGACATAAAGTGAAAGATCAACAGCAATACTATAATAGTAGGGGATTTCAATACCCAACTAACATCAATGGATAGATCCTCAAGAAAGAAAATTAATAAAGAAACAACAGAATTAAGGGATACACTAGATCCCTTAATGTAAATCAGAAAAAACCAAGAACTGCATGATTGCATACATTGATGGGACATAAAAACAAGACTAAGAGACATGGACAAGAGTGTGACTGTTATTGGGGGGGGGGAGAAGGAAAGGGGAAGGGGGGAGAGGCACAAATAAAACTAGATAGAAGGTGATGGAGGACAATCTGACTTTGGGTGATGGGTATGCAACATAATTGAAAGACAAGATAACCTGAACATGTTACTAGATGGACTAGATACACTAAGGGATTTAATAGATATCTTCAGAACCTTCCACCCTAAAGCAGCAGCATATATATTCTTTTCAATTGCTCATGGTACATTCTCTAGGATAGACTGCATATTAGGGCATAAAATTAGTGTCAAAAAATTTAAGAAGATTGAAACCGTATCAAGCATCTTCTCTGACCACAATGGCATGAAACTAGACATCAACTACAATAAGAAAACTGAAAAACACTCAAACACTTAGAAACTAAACAGCATGTTATTAAACAACGACTGGGTCAACAATGAGATCAAGGAAGAAATAAAAAATTTTCTTGAAACAAAGGAAAATGAGCATACAACAACTCAAAATCTATGGGACACAGCAAAAGCAGTCCTGAGAGGGAAGTTCACAGCATTACAGGCATACCTTAAGACGCTGGAAAAGGCTCAAAAAAACAACTTAACCTTGCAACTAAAAGAACTAGAAAAAGAACAACAAGTAAAACCTAGAAGTAAAAGGAAGGAAATAATAAAGATCAGAGAAGAAATAAATAACATAGAGGTTAAAAATACAATAGAGAAGATAAATGAAACCAAGTGCTGGTTTTTTAAAAAAGTAAACAAGATCAATGAACCCTTAGCCAGACTCACCAAGAAAAAAAGAGAAAGGACTCAAATAAATAAAATTATCATAGAAATGAGAGTGGAGAAGTAATAATGGACACAGCAGAAATACAAAGGATTGTAAGAAAATACTATGAAAAACTGTATGCCAAAAAATTAGACAACCTAGGTGAAATGGACAAATTCTTTGAAAACTGTAATCTTTCAAAAATCAATCTGGAAGAATCAGAAAACCTAAATAGACCAATTACAAAAATGAGATCGAAACAGTTATCAATAAACTCCCAACAAACAAAAGCCCTTGACAGATAGCTTCATAAGAGAATTCTACCAAATATTCAAAGAAGAACTAACTTCTATCCTCAAGCTATTTCAAAAAATTCAAGAGGAGGGAAAACTTCCAAGCTTCTTTTATGAGGCGAGAATAATTCTGATTCCAAAACCAGGCAAAGACAACACAAAGAAAAAAAACTATAGGCCAATATTCCTGATGAATTTAGATGCTAAAATTCTCAACAAAATATTAGCAAACCGGATCCAGCAATAAATGAAAAAAATCATACACCATGACTAAGTGGGATTTATTTTCGGGAGGCAAGGCTAGTACAATATTTGCAAATCAAACAATGTGATTCATCACATAAACAAAAGGAAGGACAAAAACCACACAATAATATCAATAGATGCAGAAAAAACACTCGATAAAATCCAGCACCCATTTATAATCAAAACTCTCAGCAAAGTGGGAATGCATGGAACATACCTCAACATGATAAAGTCCATCTATGACAAACCCACAGCCAACATCATACTCATTGGGCAAAAGTTAAAAGCAATCCCCTTAAGCTCAGGAACATGGCAGGGGTGCCCCCTTTCACCACTTTTTTTCAACATAGTTCTGGAATCCTAGCCACAGCAATCAGATAAGAAAAAGAAATAAAAGGCATCCAAATAGGAAAAGAAGAAGTAAAACTATCATTATTTGCTGATGATATGATACTGTATCCAAAAAACCCTAAAGTCACAGTCAAAAAACTACTGAACCTGATCAATGAATTCAGCAAAGTGGCAGGATATAAAATTAATACTCAGAAAATTTTATATACCAACAATGATCTGTCTGAAAGGGAAATTAAGATAACAATCCCCTACACTATTGCAACAAAATAAAACAAAATACCTAGGAGTAAATTTAACCTAGGAGGTTAAAGACTTATACTTGGAAAATTATAAAACATTGATAAAAGAAATCAAGGAAGATACAAACAAGTGGAAGCATATAACATGTTCATGGCTAGGAAGAATAAACATCATTAAAATGTCCATATTACCCAAAGCAACTTATAAACTCAATGCAATTCCTATTAAAAAGCAAGGACATACTTCAAAGATATAGAACAAATATTCCAAAAATTCATATAGAACCATAAATTCCAAAAATTCATATAGAACATGAATAGCCTCAGCAATCTTAAAAAAGAAGAATAAAGATGGTGGTATCACACTTCCGGACATCAAGTTATACTACAAGACCATTGTACTCAAAACAGCCTGGTACTGGCATAAGAACAGGCATATAGATCAGTGGAACAGAACAGAGAACTCAGAAATAAACCCGCACCTTTATGAACAATTGATATTTGACAAGGGTAGTGATAGCATACGATGGAGTAAAGACAACCTCTTTAACAAATAGTGTTGGGAAAATTGGACAGCTACCTGCAAAAAAATGAAACTAGATCACCAACTCACACCATTCACAAAAATAAAATCAAAATCGATAAAAGACTTAAATGTAAGTCATGAAACCATAAGCATCCAGAGGAAAATGTAGGCAGTAAGTAAGCTCTCCAACATCACTTGCGGCAATATATTTGCTGATTTATCTCCATGTGCAAGGGAAATAAAGGACAGGATAAACAAAATGGACTATATCAAACTAAAAAGCTTCTGCACAGCTAAAGACAATAAGAGCAAAATAAAAAGACAAACTACACAATGGGAGAACATATTCAACAATACGTCTGATAAGGGGTTAATAACCAAAATTTATAAAGAACTTGTAAAACTCAACACCAGGAAAATAAACAAAATCAATCAAAAAATGGGCAAAAGAGCCTGACCAGGTGGTGGCGCAGTGGATAGAGCATCGGACTGGGATGTGGAAGGACCCAGGTTCGAGACCCCGAGGTCGCCAGCTTGAGTGCGGGCTCATCTGGCTTGAGCAAAGAGCTCACCAGCTTAGACCCAAGGTTGCTGGATCCAGCAGGGGGTTACTCGGTCTGCTGAAGGCCCCCAGTCAAGGTACATGTGAGAAAGCAATCAATGAACAACTAAGAAGTCGCAATGCGCAACGAGAAACTGATGATTGATGCTTCTCATCTCTCTCCGTTCCTGTCTGTCTGTCCTTGTCTATCTCCGCCTCTGTAAAAAAAAAAAAAAAAAAAAAAAATGGGCAAAAGAGATGAATAGACACTTCTCCAAAGAGGACACACAAATAGCCAATAGGCATATGAAAAAATGCTCAACATCGCTAATCATTAGAGAAACACAAATTAAAACCACAATGAGATATCACCTCACACCAGTCAGAATGGCGCTCATCAACAAAACAACACAGAATAAGTGCTGGTGAGGATGTGGAGAAAAGGGAACCCTCCTGCACTGCTGGTGGGAATGCAGACTGGTGCAGCCACTGTGGGAAACAGTATGGAGATTCCTCAAAAAATTAAAAATTGAACTGCCTTTTGACTCAGCCATCCCACTTTTAGGAATAAACCCCAAGAATACCACAGCACAGTTTGAAAGGAGAAATGCACCCCCCCTATGTTTATGGCAATATTGTTTACAATAGCCAAGACCTGGAAATAGCCCAAGTGTCCATCAATGGACCATTGAATTAAAAAGCTGTGGTGCATATAAACAATGGAATGCTATGGGGCTATAAAAAAGAAGAAAATATTATTTTTTGCGACAATATGGATGGACCTGGAAAGTATTATGTTAAGTGAAATAAGCCAGGCAAAGAAAGAAAAATATCATATGACTTCACTCATCTGAGGAATCCGATGAACAATATGAACTGAGGAGCGGAATAGAGACCGAGGCAGGATCAAAGGGACCAGAGGGAAAGGGGATGATAGGCAGATAGGATAGGATGAGAGCAGAAAAGCAAATCTTGGAGGGAAGGGGGGAGGGCATTATGGGGAGGGAGACAGGGGGGATGTACTGGGGAACATGGGTGACACTAGAATCTATGTAAACACTATAAATTAATAAAAATAATAAGGCATCATTTAAGCTCAAAATCATACACTCAGGGCAAGAAAATGCCAGGAGATATGACATCAGAAATGCAGAATATTGTGTAGAAACTGCTGTGGGTTATGAGAATTATGTGAGCCAAAACACACACACACACACACACACACACACACACACACACACACACAAATTAAAATGCCAGTTACATAGGGCCTCTCCCCTGAAACATTGCTTCTTCCCCAGTGAAGTCTCAGTCTGGGGCTATCTAAGGCCCAGTCCCAGGCAGCACCGGCAGGATTCTTCTCAACCTAAGTAGAATGTGCTTCAACCTTGGCAGGAAATTTAGATTTTGTCACAAAGTACTTGCACCCGGGTTTTAATTCAGGTTGGATGGCATTTATTAAGCACCTACTGGTTACAATCACTTCCTCAGCTGTTTGCATTTCTGTAAGTCTGAGCCACATAGAGTCTGTCCGCAGTTGTCCAGTCCTCAGTCTTGAAGTTCAAAAGTCATTTTCATTTTAGAATATGTAAATGCCATCCTGCTAATACAGTTGCTTCAGAGAGGACAGACGTGGGGCATCTGTGTGGACCTCTTGCTCGTCAAGGAGCTCAGATGCCGAGGGACCAAGAGGGCTGTGTTAGACCCCTCCTTTCTGAGAGCAGCTTCACAGCGTGGACCCGAGCAGCCTGCCCGCTTGTCCCGGTAGCCTCTCCAGGTGCCAGTGTCTTTACATTGAGGCATGGGATGCTCTCTCCTCAGAGAGCTAAAGTGCCTGTTCTTGAGCACGATGTCTTGGAAGGCTGAGCAGAAGAGAGCCAATGACTTTGGGGACAAGGAAGTCCCAGGGAAAGAGACGGAAAAGAAATGAATAAAGTTGGGCCATGTGAGCCCTGGAACAATGTTCTTTCAGAGTCAGAGGAAGACAGCTTGCTCTTTTCTACGAGAAAAAGAATGCTTTTCCTCTTGAGAAAATACCTCTAGAAATGTCTAAAGTGCATACCCGTTTTTCCAACTGGTCAGACCAGGATCTTTAGAGAGACTCACCTGCGTTTTGCCTGGACTGAGGGGGTCAGTGTGTAAGCTGCAGATTCAGGGACGTGTTTAAGGACCCTGTTGAAGTCCAGTCTCCCAGAAAGGGTTTTTTAGTTTCCACTGTGTTTTCAGGTTCCTCTCTGTCTCCAAAATGTAATCTAAGCCTGTGGGTTTTGCTCTGAGCTCCTGCAAGGGTTGCACTGGGTTGAAAAGTGTGTCCTAGTTGTTTTGAGGTGTCTCTTTAGCTGCTTTCCCTCAAAACTGGCTTCTGGAGACAGATCCTGCTTAGAGACAGGGGTCCTCACAGAGCCGTTGATGACAGCTCTGGTTAACTTCGCGGGAGAGATGGGGAATGACATCCCCCATCAGAGACCAAACTCCAAGCCCTGCAGCCAGCAGAAAATCTGTCCCTGGAAGGACATCCAAACAGTCAGTCACCCATGCTCTTGCTGGCCCTGAATGCCAGTGTGAGCTCCCGTGACATACTTCCACAGCTAAGCAGGGACGATTCATCCAGCTAAATTTCTTCTGCTTCCCGGAAGGCAGAGCATCCAAGTCCTCATATTGTTGGTTCTCACCAACTGATATACGAGCAAAAGTGAACGTTTGGCACAGGTGCCTCAGCTTACCTTGCCTGGGTGTTTGCCATCACCCGGCTTTAGGAGCCTCTGATTCCAGAGATCTGTGGGAGGCCAGGACTGTGTGTGAGTTTTCCCCATATTTTCTATGCTCTTCACCCTTGTTAACTGAGGCCCAGTGAAGCCACATGGAGATGAAGAGAGCATTCACTCCTGATTCGTGAATAAATGAGCTTGTGGCAGGGACGCTGGCCCCAGACAGCACGAAGGAAGCAGCAGTCTGCATTGGGTGCTTGCATGGTGGTCAGCTAAATCAACGCTTTGAAAAGCACTTGGCACAGGCACCTGTGCTTTATCTTTTCTGTGGCCTGCACATCTCATGTTATCATATTTTAGACTGATAGTGCCACCTGAAAACAGTTGATCTGACATAGAAAGAGGAGCCCTTTTGTTTTCGAGGGTCTGGCAACCGGGAACAGTGCTAGAAAGGACCTGTTATGCTCAAGGAGATACGTCAGATAGAGAAAAGCAAGTACCATATGATTTCACTGTATGTAGTCTAAATAAAATAAATGGACAAACAAAATAGAAACAGACCCACAGATACAGAGGAAAACTGGTGGTTGCCAGGGAGGACGGGTGTTGGGGCACTAGGTGAAAGAGGTGAAGGGACTAAGAAGCAAAAACGGTAGTTACAAAATAGCCCTGGGGAAGAAAGTAAAGCAGAGGGAATGCTGGAATATCTGTGTATGGTGCCTGTGGGGGCCAGAAATGTCGAGGGGAACACGGTTAAATACATGAGTGTCTGACAAATAAGCCTTATATCCAAAACCAATACATAATAATAAAAGGCATCAAATTTTCTAACAGTAAGAGAAAAGACAATTTTTTTTCTCAAAGACAGATATGTAGGTCAAGTCGTGAAATTTAGATAGATGGTAATAGCTTCACTTGTGAAAAAAGTAACAACTTGGTAATATATAATGTTCTTTCAATGTCAGAAAAAATAAAGTACTATGTTTTAACTTTTAAAAAGTGAATTGTTAGAAGGGACACTTGAAAAAGTTAAGTGCTCGAATATATTTTTAGAAATAACTATCTAAAATATTTCCATAAAAATCAAATATGGTTGTTTTTATAGCTAAGTAAAAAAAAATTTCAGATCTTGGGGTCAAACTTCAGAATGAAAGCAAACAAGTATCTAGGAAGCCACACTGTCCAATGTTTTTGAAAAAGTAACACACCAAAAAACTCAACTTATATTGTTACTTTGTTCAATAAATTAGAACACACTGAAATTTAATCTAAATTATGTTAAACATAATATATGTGTATTTATCATTTTTAATTTCTTCTGTCAAGAAAACATCTAGTCAAACTTGTTTATGATTATTTATTACGGATTTTCTATTTTAGGGGTTCACTATATGATGACAGAAGGCAATCTGAGTCTGGGTGGTGGGCACACAATTCAGTATACAGATCATGTAACATAGTAGTGCAGATTTGAAACTTGTAAGATCCTATTAACCAGTGTCACCCCAATATGTTTACTAAATAAATACCTTTTTCATTATCAATTATTTTCAGATAATGAAGATTTCCTACACTGGTATTTTCCTCATTTAAACATATGTACATCTGAAAGTCACTTTGAAGTTTAGCTCTATTTTCTCAGTAAACGAGTTCCTGATTTTGGTTTTGGAAATTGTAGTTAGCTAACTTAACCAAGTACCTCAGATTGTTAAAATATTGAATTTTTAATAAGATGGTATTTGGCTCCAAGTTCTATGCTCTTGGCACATGAGCAATAAAACGAGTCTGTGGTTAATAAAACATGGCTGACTCATGTCTTCCTGAAGATGTCAGTGCTCTAAGCTCTGGACTGTGGATAACATTACGTGGCGGAAGGAACTGTACAGATACGATTATGTTAGGAATCTTAAAATGGGGAGAGTGTCCTAAGTTATCCAAGTGGGACCAATGTAATCACAAGGGCCCTTTTAAGAGGGAAGTCGGAGGGTCAGAACTTTTATAGAAAATGTAAGGGCGAAAGCGGAGTTCAGAGAGGAGAGGCAAGGCTGCAGGTTTTGAAGATGGAGGGAGGGGCCGTGAGGCAAGGAATGCAGGCAGGAGCTGAAAAAGGCAAGGAAACACGTTCTAACCCAGAGCTGTGGGATGAAATTCAGTCCTGTGGACCTAGTGTAGACTTCTGACCTCCAGAATTGTAAGAGAATATACTTGTATTGCTATGAGAATATACTTGTAGCTATAACCAAAACTAATTTGCTACAGCTGCAAGAAGAAACCAATACAGTCTTACTTGCAATTTTCTACTTTGTGCTCTGTTGGAAACTCAAGGAAAACTTGGCTTTTCTCAATCCCGTTTTCTTTCAGGAGATACGTGGCTGGGAAAAGAGAAATGCTTTCCCTTTCTTACCATTCCTTTTATGGGTCAGTTCTATAGTGTTTTCTTTCATGATGCCTTAAGTCTATCCCCCTGGCCCCTCACATGAGGTTTCTTATTTACAGGGACCATAGATCAATTTTGAAGATGCAGTGGGATGAAATTAATAATTAATCTAGGAAAACAGAGGTAACCTGGATCTGTGCTGGGATAGATGGTCACCCTACTCATACTTCCTCTGCATTACTCATTTTGTTTTGTTTTGAATTACAATTAAATACTTATTTGCCTGTTTCCCATAAATCCTTCCTCATTCTGCTATAATATATTCATCATTATCATTAACATCATCATCACCATCACCACTGTCATCATCATTATCATTATTGCCATCACCCTCATGATTGTTGAAATAGCTAAAACAGGGGTCCCCAAACTACGGTCCACGGGCCACATGCGGCCCCTTGAGGCCATTTATCTGGCCCCCGCCGCACTTCTGGAAGGGGCATCTCTTTCATTGGTGGTCAGTGAGAGGAGCATAGTTCCCATTGAAATACTGGTCAGTTTGTTGATTTAAATTTACTTGTTCTTTATTTTAAATATTGTATTTGTTCCCATTTTGTTTTTTACTTTAAAATAAGATATGTGGCCCTGGCTGGTTGGCTCAGCGGTGGAGCGTCAGCCTGGCGTGTAGAAGTCCCGGGTTCGATTCCCGGCCAGGGCACACAGGAAAAGCGCTCATCTGCTTCTCCACCCCTCCCCCTCTCCTTCCTCTCTGTCTCTCTCTTCCCCTCCCGCAGCCAAGGCTCCACTGGAGCAAAGATGGCCCCGGCGCTGGGGATGGCTCCTCGGCCTCTGCCTCAGGCGCTAGAGTGGCTCTGGTCACGGCAGAGCGACGCCCCGGAGGGGCAGAGCATCGCCCCCTGGTGGGCAGAGCGTCGCCCCTGGTGGGCGTGCCGGGTGGATCCTGGTCAGGCGCATGCGGGAGTCTGTCTGACTGTCTCTCCCCGTTTCCAGCTTCAGAAAAAATAAAAAAATAAAAAAAATAAAAAGATATGTGCAGTGTGCAGTGTGCATAGGGATTTGTTCATAGTTTTTTTTTTTTATAGTCCGGCCCTCCAACAGTCTGAGGGACAGTGAACTGGCCCCCTGTGTAAAAACTTTGGGGACCCCTGAGCTAAAACTTCCATCTTCCTATGTGTTGGGTTTAACGTACACATTATGTGTGATAACTGATTTAATCCTCGCAATAACTCTAGGAAAATTGTACTAGTGTTATTATTTTATAGAGAAATTATTGGGGCATGGATTTTCTATTGTGCAGGTGGTAGTTTCCCTAATCCCCAAGTTGTTCAAGAGTCAACTGTATTTTATTGAGAATGTTGGCATCTTATATTCACCAGGGACATTGCCTTGTAGTTTTCTTGTCTTATAGTGCCCTTTTTTGACTTTGTTATCAGGGTATAGGTGGCCTCATAATATGGTTTTGGGAGTATTTCCTCCTTTTCAATTTTTTTGGGGAAAGTTTGAAAGAATAAATGCTTTAAATGTTTGGTAAAATTCACCAGCAAAACCATTAAATTGTCCTTGGCTCTTCTTTTTTGGGGTATTTTTGATTACTGATTCAATCTCCTTATTAGTAATTTTTCTGTTCAGATTTTCTATTTCTCCCTGATTTAAAAGATTGTATGTTTGTAGAACTTTTTTTTATTTCTTCTAGGTTGTCCAGTTTCTTGGCCTGTAATTGTTCATAGAAGCCTCATACAACCATTTGTATTTTTGTATTTCTGTAGTGTTATTATAATGTCCCCCCTTTTGTTTATAACTTTCTTGATTTGGGTTCTCTTTCATTTTTCCTTAATTAGCCTAACTAGGTTTGTCGATTGTAGTTATCTTTTAAAGAACTAATTCCTATTTGGTTAATCTTTTCTACTGTTACCCTGTTTTCTTTCTTTCTTTCTTTCTTTCTTTCTTTCTTTCTTTCTTTCTTTCTTTCTTTCTTTCTTTCTTTCTTTCTTTCTTTCTTTCTTTCTTTCTTTCTTTCTTTCTTTTGTTTTCTTTTATCCTTTCTTTCTTTTTCCTCTGAGCTTTATTTTCTTTTTTTTCCTGCTAACTTTCATCTCGTTTTGTTCTTTTTCTAATTCCTTGCAGCAAAGATTTGAGTTGTTTATTTGAGATTTTTCTTATTTCTTAGTGCAGGCATTTATTGCTATAAATTTCCCTCTTAAAACTGCTTTTCCCATATCCCTTAGGTTTTGGAATGATGCTTTTTCACTTTGATTTGTCTCTAGATACTATTTTATTTCCCGTTTAATTTCTTCTTTGATCCATAGATTTTTTTTTAGAAAATATTGTTTAATTTCCATGTACTTAGTAGTTTTTGTTTTTCTCCTGTTGTTGATTTTTAGTTTCATTCCATTGTAGTTGGAGAAGATACTTGGTATTATCTTAGAGTTCTGAATTTATTAATACTTGTTATATGGACTAATATATAGTTTATCCAAGAATATATCCCCATGTGCTTGAGAAGAATGTGTACTCTGATATTGTCCGATAGGATGTTCTGTGTATCACTCTAAGATCTATTTGGCCTATTGTGTTGTTAAAATCCACTATTTGGCTCTGGCTGAATATCTCAGTTGGTTAGAGCATTCTCCTGAAGTGCAGAGGTTGCCAATTTGATCGCCAGTCAGAGCACATACAAGAACAGATGCCTCTCTCTCTTTTTCTCCCCCCTCCCTCCTCCTCCTTTCCCCTATCCTTTTCCCTATCCCTTCCCTTCTCTCCCTCTCTCCCTCTCTCCCTCTCTCCCCCTGCCACAGGAATAGATGTCTCTCTCTTTCCCCCATCCCTTCCCCCACTCTCTCTCTCCCTGACCCTCTCTCTAAAATCAATAAAATAAACACTTTTTAAAAAATTACTGTTTTTTGATTGTCTGAATAATCTATATATTGTTCAAACTTATATATTTAAGTTTCAAATTATTATTGGAATGCTGTTTATTTCTCCTTTAGCTCCTTTTGTTTTTGTTTTATATATTTAGTTGCACCAATGTTTGGTGCATAAATATTTACAACTGTTATATCTTTATTTATGGATTGACTCTTTATCATTGTATCATGACCTTCTTCTTTCTTTCTTTCTTTTCTTTTTTCTACTATAAAGTCTATCTTTTCTGATATAAGTGTAGCAGTTATTTTGCCTGAATTTTTTGGGGGGGAGGTTATTTGCTTGAAATATTTTTCAGTCCTTTCACTCTCCACCGATGTGTGCCTTTAAGGTTAAAGAGAGTCTTGTGTAGGAGCATATTGTTGGATCTTATTTTTTGTCCAATCAGATATTCTGTCTTTTGATTGGAGAATTTAATCCATTTGTGCAAGGATTTACTATTACCCATTTCATGTTTTCTAACTGTTTTGTAGATCCATTGCTTCTTATTTCTCATCCTACTGTTATTTCTTGTGTTTTCATATAATCTGATATCAGTGTGCTTTGACTATTTTATTATGTTCTTTTTTCCAAGAGGCTTAAATAAAATATCTTAAAATTATAACACCTTATTATATACTAACAGCTTCCATAGCATTCATAAACATTATACATTTTACTTCTACCTCCCTCAAATTCTGGTTTATTGCTGTTACTATATATATCTTATATATAAATCTTATATATAACCCAGAACCAAACCCTAAACCCAACCCTAACCTAACTCTAGCCCTAGCCCTAAACCTAACCCTAATAAATACCCTAGCCCTAACACTAAGCCTAACCCTAGACGTAACCATAACGCGACCCTAACTCGAACCCAGAATTATACCCTAACCCTAACTCAAACCTGGAACTTAACCCTAACCCTCACCCTTAAATTGAACCCTAACACTAAGTCGAACCCAGAACCAAACCCTAAATCAAACCTGGAACTGAACCCTAACCCTAACCTTAAACCAAACCCTAATCCTAACCCTAACCCTAACCCTCGGCCTAGCCCTCACCCTAACCCTAACCCTAATCCTAGCTCTAACCCTAACCTTAACCCTATCCTAAACTGAACCCTAACAGTGACTTAAACCCAGAACTGAACCCTAACCCTAACCCAAACCTTAAACCAAACCCTAAAACTAACTTGAACCCTAATATATATAATATACTTTTATACTAGAGTTGTAAGTGAATTATGCACCACCATTACTATATTAGAGTCTGCTTTTAACTTCATATTTATTATTACTTGTGCATTTACAGTAGTTTTTTATGTTTTTATGATGTTAATAAGCATCCCTTCAGTTCCACTCGAAGAACTTCCTTTAGCTTCCTATTAGGAAGCTCTAGTACTTATGAGCTCTCTCAAATATGCTTGATCAAAAAAGTCTTAATCCCTTCTTCATTTTTGAAGCACAGCTTTGTTGGATATAGAACTCCTGGTTTCAGTTTTTTTCTTGCAATTTTTTAAACATAATTATCCCATTCTCTCCAGGCTTAAAAATTTCTGCCTAGAAATCTGCCTATAGTCTTATGAAATTCCCTTATGAGTAACTTCTCTCTTTTCTTTTTAAATTCATTCTTTTTCTTGACTTTTGACAACTTAATTATACTGTGTCTTGGTATAATCCTATCCAGGTCAATATGTTTGGTGTCCTTTGGGCCTCATAGATCTGGATATCTTTTTCTTTCTTCTTTCCCCAGGTTTGGGTTATTATTAGCTATCATTGCTTTAAATATACTTTTATGCCTCTTTCTCTTTCTCTTCTTTTGGAATTCCCATAATGTGGATATGTGTGTGTGTTTGTGTGTGTTTTCTAACTGAACCCCACAAGTCCCATAGACTTTTCTATATTTTTCTTTTTTACTCTGCTAACTGGGTAATTTCTAATGCCTGCCTTTGAGGTCACTGAGTCTTTCTTCTACATAAATCAAGTCTGTTTTTAAAGCTTACTATTGAGTTTTTCAACTCTATGATTTCTGTTTGTTTGTTGATGGTTTCTATCTTTGTTAAACTTCTCTTGTCATGCATGTTTTTCTAATTTATTAGTTATGTGTTTTTGTAGTTTACTGACTTCTTTAAGAGCATTATTCTGAATTCTCTGACAGCTCATAAATCTCTTTCTTTAATGGCAGCTATTGGAGCTTTATTAGCTTCTTTTGGTGATATTGTTTACCTGGTTCTTTGTGATCCTTGATTCCTTACATTAGTATCTGTGCATTTGAGTTAGTGGTTTTTCTTCTAAACTTTACAGGTTTACTTTGGCAAAGACAGTTCTTCATCACTAAGCTCAGTTTGTTCTTCTATATGTACCTAATTGTAAGATTCTTATGCAGGTAAGGCTTTTTCCTATATGTACCTATTTGTAAGATTCTTATGCAAAGTACTATTGGGTGAAGCCATTGCCTGAGCTCTGAGGTCAGTGGGAGGAGAGGACAGTGGGTGCCACTTGTTGAGCATAGTTGGGTAAGACTGTTGTCTTGGTTTCCTGCCAAACCAAGGCTATAAGATGTGTCCCACAGCTGCCTGTGTTCTTGGTTAGGCTTACTAAATGGTTGGGCCTCAGTACTATACCCAGTAGTAGTTAAGGCTTTAATTAGCTTCCCTGGATGGAAAGATAGCAGAACAAGCCCAAGGACTTGACTGGCTCATTGTATGGGGACCTGAATCAAGCAAGACTGTGCACTGAATTCCCTGACCAGGTGGGGTCACCACATTTGCTCTACAGATGGAAAAACCCTGAGCTGTGTCCTCTGTTTAAATACCACTGTAAGCAGGGATGGTGGATGAGCTGTACAGCTTCCTTTGTGCTCTATTTAGGTTTTGTGGTTAGAAGGGCTGTACAATCTATTCAAAAATGGGCAGTCTATAAACTAGTTTTCTTCTCTAGGGCTGAGTGGTTGAACTGGTTCCAAGACCAGAAAGGCTCTTTGTGGTCTTGACTCAAGCTGACCCATGCCACAGGTTCACTGGATAAACAAGGCCACTGGCTTTCCTTTGTGGACAATCAGCTCTGCTTGGCAGACTCTCTGCTTGGGCTACACAGCTTTCCAGGAGTTTCAGTCTGGCAAAGCTGGGAGCTACACTTAGCAATGGCTGAGTTATGACTCAGTTGCCTCTCTCTGTGGGTCCCCAGGCTTTGGGGCCAATAAGGTCTTTATTTGAGGACCTGAATCAGACAGACCTACACTCTTTGGAGTTCCATGGTCAGGCTGTACCACCATATTGGCTCTGCAGATGAATAGAGCTGCTAGTTGGGGCCTCTACTTGGGCACTGTAAGTAGGATATTAGTCTGTCAAGATCCAAGTGCTTGTTGTTACAAGCCCCTCACCCTTTCTCTATCCCAATCAGATTCCCAGTGGTCAAGACCCATAGTTCCCAATGAAGTCTTCCTGGAGATGGATTAGAATGGGGGCTTCCAAGAAGTGACCCACTAACTAGGGTAACTGAATGTCTACCCTGGGCATTTTTTTCCCATGAGAGGAACTAAAAGCTCATGGGGCACCTCCCAGCATGGTGCTGCACGGGCCTGAGGGAGGGCCAGTACAGTTGGTGTGCAGCTGCTCCTCTTACTTTTCTAACAGACTTTCTTGGTCTTTGTGGTGCAGAGGGTGCTTCTGCGTTATCTTCATGTTCCTGGATTTCTCAGTGGTGTCTTCTGCATGAATAATTGTTAGCTGTTTTTCTTGTAAGGGGCAGCATATTTGGGAATGACTTATGTCACCATCTTGGTGACATCCCTCTGCATTTTTAGTTTTTCTTTTAACCATCATTTCTAAAATTAAGGCTGGTAGCTCTGTTTTTCTTAAGAAGTCAAATGCTTGCCAATTGTCTTTTACAATAACTAAACAGAAAGGACATTTTTGTCAAAGGCTTAAGGAAAGCATGGATAACACTTAATTATGGAACATTCATATGGCTAATAAGATAATCTCTTTTGCCAAATTTGAGACAAGTTGCTTTGTGAAAGAACCCTGGGCTGGGGCTACCAGTCTAGTGTGTGAAGCATTCTGCTGCTTAGTAAACAGAATAACTATTGATTTTGATTATTGCACACTGAAGCTAAAAAAAGTCACAGTCCTATAATATAAAATTGGAGTTTAAGAAATTAGGCAGCAAGACTGATTCTGCTTCTTCATGAAAAAGTACTGCTCCAGTGTGAACCATGATGTATTTATATAAATTAATTATATTGATATAGTGTTGTCAAGATTACAAACAGGTAGAATCACCAGGATAAAGACACGACTTGTATTAGTATAAGCATGATGATTTTATTTTATTTTATTTTATTTTTTTGTAGTTTTCTGAAGTTAGAAACGGGGAGGCAGTCAGACAGATTCCCACATGCGCCCGACCAGAATCCACCCGGTACGCCCACCAGGGGGCAATGCTCTGCCCATCTGAGACGTTGCTCTGTTGTGACCAGAGCCATTCTAGCGCCTGAGGCAGAGGCCATGGAGCCATCCTCAGCGCCCGGGCCAACTTTGCTCCAGTGGAGCCTCGGCTGTGGGAGGGGAAGAGAGAGACAGAGAGGAAGAAGAGGAAGGAGAGGGGGAGGGGTGGAGAAGAAGATGGGCACTTCTTCTGTGTGCCCTGACCGGGAATTGAACTTGGGACTCCTGCACGCCAGACCGACGCTCTACCACTGATCAACCAGCCAGGGCCCATGATGATTTGATTTTAAAAATGGATTTCTTCAAACATTAGATTGTTTGATATAAAAATATGGATATAAATTTATATGTGAATCTTAATGCCCTTATTGGACACATTATCATCTAATCAAATGATACTTAAGTTAATATAAAACATAGTTTTTTCTTCTCCATAATTGTTAAAACAACTAATAATTTTGGTTCTTCCAAAGTTAAAAAAGAAATTAGAAATATTTCTAAAATGTATCTTGATAATTTCAACTAATTACAAATGAAATTATCATCATATTTCAATATAGTTAACTTTTATTTTGTGTACATTGTGCCAAGTAGAAAATTGTCATATTTCTCATGGAAAAATTTATAAATGTATATTGTCATAAGAAGTATAGCTAAATATGCATATATATAATAACCTTTCTCAGATTGATAATACTAAAGTAATGAACTCAAATCTCAAGGGAAATTCAAGAATCTAGAAAGTTTAAATTATACAGATAAACAGATGTGATTTTATTGAATCTTAAAGAACAGATGTGATTATATTGCTCTCTTCTATCTTTATCAAAAACCAGAATATAACTCTGAGTCCTTGGAATGTTTGATATTTTGTCCTGACTTCAGTCCTGCAGAATATAAAAGTCCTATACTCCTTTGGGGACGTACTCTTTCTGAAAAAAATTTGAAAGCTTATTAATGCATGACTGTTTTCAGCCAGTCCTGTGGGAGGTATAGAGGAAGAAAAGAATTTGGCTGGGGGAATTAAAACATATTAAAAAACAAAACAGCACAATAACAACATAAAGAAAAACAACTAATCTTGTGATTTGGCTAAGGAACACTGCAGAGACGGGTTAGTAATTTTCTAGTACCTCGATGGATCTGCTCTTACCCTATGTATTGGAACTAAAATAAAAAATACAGCTAATTTAAAAACTCAGTTTTAGAGTATGTATTTTAAAAAGTATATTGCTCTTTTCTATTATAGCTGACATATTTGAAGTGAGAATGAAATAGCCCCATCCCCACAGTAGACCATATTATATCAAACCAAAGTATAGCATTTTAGAACTGGAATAGTCTTCAAATATTTTTTTTCATCATGATATCCCCTTCTCTAAAACTTGGAAACTTTTTTATTAAATACATATATGGTTGTGGGGAATAAAAGTAGTTTGCTTTTCAAGTAGAAATATAATATAAGACACTTGAGTATTTTATATATTTCTGTAGCCACAATGTAAGAAGAACAGGTGGAATTTTAAAGATTTAATTTAATCCAATATATTCAATAAATTACTTTAACATGTACATTCATTTTCTATATAACCTGAATTCCTGAGTCACTTTACACTAGCAACATATCTCTGTTGGACTAGCTGCCGGTCAGGGGCTCTGCGGTCACATATAGCTAGTGTCTGCCGTGCGGGCACAGCTCTCGTGTCTGTGAGGCAGGGGTTAACACACACACAGGCTTCCTTACTGCAGGACTACTCAAAGCCATTGCCATGCTAATACACACCAGCCTCACTGACTAGCATCTGCTTGGGCAACACCATTTGGGACCTTCTAAGCTACACCATGTTATATTCTTAAGTAAATTTTTTTAAGCCATTGGATTTTGAAGAAATGGCTAACAAATCATTTTTTAATTAAATTTACTTTTTAATTATTTTTTTTTAGAGAGAGGCAGGGAGAGAGAGACAGAGACACGGGAACATTGAGCTGTTCCTATACATGCCATGACCGGGAATCAAACGTCCACCTCTGCTTGGGGAGGATGCTCCAACCACAGAGATATCTGGCCAGGGCTTCATTATTTCATGAATTGATTGAATTTTAGAGAGGCAGAGAGGAAGGAGATAGAGGAAGGGGGAAGGGAAGCCTTCGTTGTTCCATTCAGTCGTGCTCTCGTTGGTTGTTTCCCGTGTGTGCTCTGATGGGGGATTGAACCTGCAACCTTGTCATTTCAGGATGAGGCACTAACTAACTGAGCTAACTGGCCAGGGCCACAAATAATTTATAGCCCTGTATTTACTCCCATCTCTACCACTAGCTAGGTAGTAATCATTATACCAGACACTTAACATTTCTTAATCTGTCTTCTCATCTGAAAAAATGAAACTCTCATTGATTTCTGAATGAAACGGGCCCGGCACCCAGTAGGCACTTGGTAAATGCATTGTGTATGCATTTTCTCTCTATTGTGATATTGGAAGGGACATGTTCTCTGTAATACATTTGAAACTTATCTGTGACTTTATGGTTTTGAATGAAAACTTTAAATGAAATTTTTCCTGAGACTCAATGTAGAACTATGTTATTTTAAATCTGCACTTAGAAGCTATAAGTGCAGATGAGAAGTGAGGGTTTCAGAGAGAAAAAAGGAAGAAGGGGCACTTTACACTGGCTTTAAGTTTCCTCTCCACCAAACGCCAGAAAAACTCTTCATTAGACTTTAGATGAACTTCCCTTTCAAGAAAAAAAAAAAAAAACACAGTTAAAATTAATTGGTAACCTACTATATACTAGGGAATTTTCAAATGGAATGAAATGTACACCTAAGCCTACAGAAAGTTCTATTTACTAGAGGTTAATTACCTTGTGAAGTAGGTTGTTATGAGAAATGGTCCCTTATATTGACAGACACTATGTTTGTAAAAAAAAAAAAAAAAAAAAGAAAGGAAAAGAAAAAAGCCTGACCAGGTGGTGGCATAGTGGATAGAGCGTCAGACTGGGATGCAGAGAACCCAGGTTCAAAACCCCGAGGTTGCCGGCTTGAGCACGGGCTCATCTGGTTTGAGCAAGGCTTACCAGGTCGCTGGCTTGAGCAAGGGGTTACTCAGTCTGCTGTAGCCCCCATCAAGGCACATATGAGAAAGCAGTCAATGAACAACTAAGGAGCCTCAATGAAGAACTGACGCTTCTCATCTCTCTACTCTCCTGTCTGTCTGTCCCTATCTATCCCTCTCTCTGTCTCTGTCACCAAAAAAAAAAAAAAAAAAAAAGGAGAACACATTATACTACAGTGGAAAGCTGCAAAGCAATTCCTGCATAAATAAGATAATTGAATTTTCCTGGGACAGTCGACATTCTACAAGTTACAGAACTAACTCAAGAATACAGCAGAGGGTGAGTGCAAAGAAAGTGCCTGCCTTCCAAGGTCTGGAAAGGATTACGGTTGCCTCTGAGATGTGTGTTTAATTAGAAACCTGCTCCTAAGGATACAGCGATGACGATGAGTTAATAGGCCTCTTCCACAGAAAGACTGGGCTCCTGTTAGTTACCTCTTGCTGTGTCCTGGGTGTGGAATAAAGTCCTACAGGAACTATGAGTGTAAGGTCCATTAGCCACCACAGCCAGGTGTTCTAGATGTGCCCCCTTGGTGCAGACCAAAAACTTAGGGCTCTAGACTGGATACATGCTTCTTTGTGGAGAGACCAGGAAGCTTGTGCGCAGCAGAGAGAGAACAAAGGTGGCACCCGCTGGCCTCCATCCCGGCAGATTCTACTTCATCTGTGTTCAAGTAGATGTTTGCCCCTCAGGCTTATGCTTTGAGATAAGCAAATAATACTGTAATGAACATAAGGATGCATATTTTCTTCGAATTAGTGTTTCAGAATACACTCCCAGAATAGAAATTGCTGGGTCATAAAGCAGTTCCATTTTTATTTTTTTGAGGTAATTCCATGCTGCTTTCCACAGTGGCGGCACCAGTCTGCATTCCCACCAGCAGTGCAGGAGGGTTCCCTTTCTCCACGTCCTATCTAGCACTTGTTTGTTGATTTACTAATAAAAACCTTTCTGACAGATGCAAGGTGACATCTCACTGTGGTTTTTATTTGCATTTCTCTAATGACTAGTGATGTTGAATATCTCTTCATATGTCTCTTGGCCATCTGTATGTCCTCTTTGGAGAATTGTCTGTTCAGGTCCCAGCTTGACACTCTCAGAGGGGCGGTGGGCTGGAGCGCTGGGTGGAAAAGGTGAAGGAATTAAGCAAAGAAAAACTCATAGACACAAGCCATGCTAAGGTTACAAAAAAAGGGGGTATGGAGGAGGTAGAAGAGGGTAAAAGGGGGTAAATCGTGATGGAGGGAACACCTTTGGGGGGTGACCACACATGCAATATACATACAGATGATACATTATAGAATTGTGTGCATGAAGCCTATATAGTTTTATTGACCAATGTCACACTAATGAATTCAATTTTAAAAAATATATCAGCAAATGAGCCTCTCACACTGGGCGAGTTGGTGCTCTTCCCCCCAGCTGCCCGTGCTCTGGGCGCTGCGTAGGCGAGTCCGTGCAGGGCGCCTTCCAGTGTCCTCAGGTCCCCAGTGCTGTGGGTCTCATGGAGGCAGCCCCGCTGGCTTTCAACTCGAGATGTTTTGGGGGCTCATCTCTCAGATGTAAGTCTCAAAAGTTGGGCTGTCCAATGTAGGGTTCAAATCTTTTGTTCCTCAGGAGAAGCTCAGGGGTTAGTTCTCTTGGGATTGTGGGTCTGTGGACTAGGGGTGTGTTACGGTGAGGTTGTGTCTCAGTTTCTTCTGCCCATGTCTAAGTAGTTTTTTTCTTATTCACGTGATGTGTAGAAGGCACTTGGACTAGTTTAGGGGTTTTTTCCAAAGGAAATTGTTGCATATGCAGCTGTAAATATACTGCTCACAAAAATTGGAAGATATTTTATAGGTTTATATTCATTTTGAAAGGTCCCTTGATTTTTGTGAGCAGTACAGTATCCATGGGAGGAGGTGAGGTCAGCATCTTCCTACATTGCCATCTGGAACTGAAACCCAGTACTATTGAATAAAAATTAAAGCCAGAACTTTCTAGAAGTAATTTAGACTTCACTCCTTTTTGATTTTCAAAAGTGTGAAAAGGGTCAATGCTGAAATTACTGTTACAGAACAGAGAGTGCTAGCAGAGGCAAACACTAAACCTGAGAACTGCAGTGGAGAAGTAGTGGCTCTTTTGTTACGAGTGGCTCCATCCCGCAGAATGGGAAGCTGATGCTCAAAACCCTGAACTCCCAATGTCTTGTAGATCACAGATTGTATAGGGCAAAATCACAAGACACCATGGGTTTGGGAGTTTGGGGTCGTGCTGGGAGCTGATTGGTCCGAGGATAGGTGAGGGTAATGAGTCACATCTCAGGTCTTGAGGACAGTCCTGAGTCTTATCCATGAACCCTCCGCTGGTCTCATAGGAAAGTAGCCGGGGCAGTGTTCCACCTTTGGGCTCAGGGGCCGAAACATAACTCAGGTCAAGATGTTATCTTTGGCTTGCCAGAGGTCTGGACTTTGTGATCATTAGTCAGGTCCCAGCTACTGTCTGCTGCCTCTGCAGTTGCCAATGGGAAGAAAGGCTAAGCCTGAGCGGTACAGACAGAGATATGGTTTCTAGAGCTAGGACTTGAAGCTAAATTTAATTAAAGTCATAAAGACCTTCGGTTTTATTACTGTATATTATTCACAGAAAATAAAATTCAAGAGTGCATAACAGAAAATTCCAGGTGATATCCAATCTTCACAATGGCTTATTTTTCAAGACAAGCTTCACACTGTAAATTGTATAAACATCTAGTAAAAATTAACTGCAAAATTGTACATCTAAGTTAATTTTTTAAATCCTGGTAAGATTGAGTAGATATATATATAGTGTATTTGTATAGGAGTAAACAGAATTTTAAGATTCCTTTCATAAATACTGCAGTGGAATAGGAATGTCTTCGGTTCTGATTCATAGGTTCTCAAGTCCTACTTTAAGTACTTCCTATAGGTGAAGCACGATGCAACTCGGGGGCAACAGACCTTCTGTTACTAGAAGTGGCACTCTATGACCTGCTAAAATAGTAGTTAAAGTCTGCTGTGATTGGTCTTCTATGCATGCTTTGATCATCACATTTTTAATCAGTTACAATGCACTTTTTGTTTAAAGAACTGCTTCTTTGCAATGGCAGTGTTCACATTCCCATTGCTACTATGGAGAGCCAGGAAGATGGCCAGGAAATCAAAGCAGCTGGAAATATTTGGACTGACATGTATGTGGTGCTGAAGGTTTATCACACGTGGAACCATCCCAGCCCAGGCTTCTCAGCCCCGGTCTGCTTGATATAAGCAAATTCAGACTTGTGCATCTTTGGGTGTTTCTGGACTTGATGAAATGTGTTTCCTAACTTTTCAAGTAACTAAAAAATTGAAGTAAATAATAGAAGTCACAACAGACTCCAAAGCTAGAAATTATTGGTTAAGAGAAAAATGCCTGAGAAATAAACCAATGGAGTTGTGAAATATAAAACTCTTGCTAAAAGATACTAAAAAGATAGGATTTTTGAAAGAAAATTCCCCAAACTTATAAATGACATAAATCTATTTCTGCTTAGATTAAAATAACAGAAGTATCCTGAAGTTGAGTAAAGAGATGCATTTTCTCCCTCCTCCATGTTTTCCTGTATCGGTATCAGTGTGAGACACTCAGAAGCTTGAGCTACAAATTGACATATTTTGTTTTTGAGGCATTTCACCTAAAATTCACATCAGCAACTATTGTTTAAGCCCAATTTTGATTTAAAAGCACTCCCCCCAAATTAAAGTCTTTATAATCAAATAACAGTGAAAGTTAACCACATGCCACGCTCACTTCTAAGAGCTTAGCATGCATTGTGAGGTTATTAAATACTCACAAAAGCCATTAAGATTAATGGTCTGATTATTTCCCAGTTCTCTAGATGATAAAAAGGAGGCCAAGCAAGATTAAATACTTGCCCAAGGTTTCCCAATTAATAAGGCATTAGGGCCAGAATTGGAATTCAGATTGCATGCCAGAGCCTAAGCCACCATTTTCTACTTCTCTCTGAACTAACACATAAGTAATGACAACACAAATATCTGTAATACTGATTAGTCATTACATTCTTTTACACAAGGCACCATGAGTGGTTCTACAGACAATAAATCATGTACAAATGTTCACAATAGTTTGTCTCGTAAATAGTTTCAAATCTAATGGGTAATAGCATCAACAGCTTTGAAATAGGACATAATAGGTATCATATGTATTTAAGTTTTTATTTATTTTTCTGAGATATAATTAACATACATTATCTTAGTTTCAGATGTCCAACATAATGACTCAATATTTGTGTATATTGCAAAATGATCAACACAATAAGTCTAGTTAACATGTCACTATACATGGTTACATTCTTTTTCTGGTAATGAGAACTTAAAATTTTACTCTTCCAAAAATCTTCAACTATACAATATTATTACTGTGGTCACCATGCTGTACATTACATCCCCGTGACTTGCTTTATTACTGGGTATTTGTACCTTTTGACTACCTTTATCTAATTTGCCCTTTCCACCCCAGCAACTACCAATTTGTTCTCAGTATCTGTAAGTTTGTCTGTCTTTAGGATTCCACATATAATCAGGATCATAAGGTATTTACTTTTCTGTCTTATTTCACTTACATGATGCCCTCAAGGTCTTTCCATGTTGTCACAAATGGCAAGATTTCTATCTTTTCATACTAAACTATGTGTGTGTGTGTGTGTTATTTGTGCACTCATCCATGGAAGGAATTTAGCTTGTTTGCATGCCTTGGTTATCAATAATGTTGCAATGAATACAACGATGCAGATATTTCTTCCATATACAGTTTTTGTTTTCTTTGGATATATTCCCAAAAAATCGAATTACTAAATCATGTGTAGTTCAATTTAAAAATTTTTAAGAAGTCTCTATACTGTTGCCATAAAGTCTGAACCAATTTACATTCCCACCAACAGTGCAGAAGGGTTCTTTTTCTTCACATTCTCATCAGCAATTACTTTTGGTCTTTTTGATAATTGTCATTCTAACAAGTATGAGGTGATCGTTTATTGTGCTTTTCATTTATATTCCTGATTAGTGATATTGCGCACCTTCTCAAGAAACTGCTGGCCTTTTGTATGTCTTTGAAAAAATGTCTATTCAGATCCTCTGCCCATTTTTAAATCTTACTGTGACTCTGCTATTTTTATGAGTTCTTTATATATTTTGGATATTAACCCCTTAGCAGGTACATGGTTTGTAAATATGTTCTTCTATTCTGTATGTTGCATTTTCATTTTGTTAAAGGTTTTGTTCTCTGTGCATACGTATTTTAGTTTGATATTGTCCCACTGTTTATTTTTGCTTTTGTTGCCTTTTCTTTTTAGTGTTATTCCAAAAATTATTACCAAGTCTGACAGCCAAGTAGCTTACAACCTGTTTTCTTCTACGAGTTTTATGTTTTCAGGTCTTATGTTCAAGTCTTTCATCTATTTAATTTTTAATCCTTTAATTTTTGTGTATAATGGTCTGGTTTCATTCTTTTCCTTGTCCAGTTTTTCCGATAGCATTTACTGAAGAGGGATTCCTTTCCCTTTAATATTGCTGGCTTTGGCCCTGGCCAGTTGGCTCAGTAGTAGAGCGTTGGCCTGGCGTGCGGAGGTCCCGGGTTCGATTCCTAGCCAGGGCACACAGGAGAGGCGCCCATCTGCTTCTCCACCCCTCCCCCTCTTCTTCCTCTCTGTCTCTCTCTTCCCCTCCCGCAGCCAAGGCTCCATTGGAGCAAAAGATGGCCCGGGCACTGGGGATGGATCCTTGGCCTCTGCCCCAGGCGCTAGAGTGGCTCTGGTCGCGACAGAGCGACGCCCCGGATGGGCAGAGCATCACCCCCTGGTGGGCGTGCCAGGTGGATCCCTGTCGGGCGCATGCGGGAGACTGTTTGACTGCCTCCCCATTTCCAGCTTCAGAAAAATACAAAAAAAAAAAAAAGTATTGCTGGCTTTGTCATAAAATAATTAACCAGATATGTGTAGGCTTATTTCTGTCTGTTCTGATCCATTGATGTGTGATTTCATGCTGAACCATCCTCTTTTGATTACTATAGCCTTACAGTAGTTTGAAATCAGGGAGCTTGATGCCTCCAGCTTTGTTCTATATTATTTATACAGTTCACACTGAATAATGTAATGTGGGGGTTAAGGGTACTGACCCCCGGTGAAGTCTAATATATACATATAAATTTTGACTTACCCAAAATGTTACTAAATTCCTGTTGACTAGAAGCCTTACTGGTAAGATAAACAGTCAGCCCATATTTTGTATGTTAAATATATTATAGTATGGGTATGCAACATAATTGAACTTTAAGATAACCTGGACATGTTATCTTTGAAAATATGTATCTTGATTTACTGATGTCACCCCATTAAAAATAAATACAATAAAAATATATATATATATTATAGCATATTCTTACAAGAAAATAAGCTTAAGAAAATGTTACTAAGGAAATTATGAGAAAATACAGGATTTTTGAAAAAAAATCTACATTAGACACCTGCAGTTCAAATCTGTATTGTTCAAATTTTAACTGTAATCTAAAAAAGTATTAAGGTTCAGATTGATGGAGAAGGTGGTAGTGGGGATAAATGACCACTTATACATATTGAATTAAGGTAGCATTCTTTGGAGTCCTATGTCAGACATGAAGTCAGTCATAGGTTTGAAACTTTGATCTGCTCTTGCTCCAGTTCATTATCCTCTCTGAGCCTTTCTTGACCTATCTTACAGTTACTGTTGCTTTTCAGTAATAACATGTTTTGTCAGAACTTTTCAGTAAGAGATTGGACCTAACCAACGACAGCAAGCATAAAAAGATTTTTAGGCCTGTACTGAAATTAACGCAATTTTTGAAACTAGAACAGCATTAGGAACCTAAAAATTGGAATGGGGACTATAATTGCTTCCGTCTGGGTAATTTGCCACTGACAAGGCGTAAGACTGGCCAAGCCTGAGCCTATGGCTAGGACGGAGAGAACTGTGATTGGCAACCTTACTAGAACCATGCAGTTCCCCAAAGGGCAGGCCAGAGGACAGAGGCCAGTTGAATCTAAAAAGATATCACAACCAAAAGTGCTAATAAATACAAACAAGGTTAATAGACACGAAAGAACACTTCCTCACATGCTGGGCGCTGTTTTAAGCACATCTCAGGTAGCATGTAGTATAATGCTTGGAGGAAAGCCCAGGTTTTGCACAAAGCACTACCAGGATGCAGTGCAGAACAGGAGTGGGGTGTAGGCTCCGATGATGAGTAGCCATGCATGGGAGGCTAAGTCAGATTTGATTTTGACAAGTCAGATTCCATGCAGTATAGAAATGAGAGGTGGGGAATTTTATTAGGAGGCCATTTCAAGTGAAAGTTAAGCAAGGACCTGAACTCAGTATGTGGTCATGGGGATGGAAAGGAAAAATGAACAAGGAAACCACATGTGAGGCAGAAAAGCAGAACTGAGACATGGTGGCTGATCAGGGATAGACATGAGGCTAAGAAGAGTTGCCAATAGCCAAAAAACTCCCCAGTGAGGGATTAATTAGCGAAGTCAGGGTGAGAACTGGCTTCAAGGGAGAATACGTTTTGGGGCGTCCTGAGTTGGGGCAGGCAACACGTCCTCAGGAGGTATCAGCCAGGAAATTCCAGACGTGACACACATCCCCTTAGAAAATGGGGCAGGGGACAAAAAATCAATCTTCTGGGATAGATGAAATTGCAGAAAGGTAGCAGAGATAAAGAAATTAACATACTATAGACTGGTACTTAAATCCTAATGCAAACCAGGTGTTTAGCCAACAGGTTTATAAAATTTTAAAAATTTAAATTTATTAGGATTTATCAGTAACACAATTACACAGAATAAAGTTCAGGAATTCATCAATTATGATCATCAATATGTGCTTCTTTGTGGCTTTTTAAACTGTATTTCTCATCATTCAAATTTATTCATTGTAGACAAATTTCATACACAGCTTCACAATATGGATATTATAGGTCTTCCATCAGTGAAATTAATGAAAACATCTTTTGTGAAAGGCACATAAAGAATCTAAACTAACACACTTAAGGAATTTTGATAATTTTGAATTTCCTTACATTACAAAGAGTAAAAGCAACTCCCCAAGATGAAACAGATATAATGTAGTCTGTGGTTACCCACCCACACACAAATATACACACATTTCAACAAATACACTTCAACAAAATCCAACAGAATGATAGCACATAATTAAACTTAGAAACGACTTACCCACGAAGCTTACTGAAAGGCTAACTCTTACAAGACGAGTGATAAAAGGCAAGTAGGGTGGCAAATGCTATTCACATTGGTAAAACGAGGTCACAAGACACATGAATAATAAAAAAAGACTATTGAAGTTCAACATCTAGCTGATATGTAACACTTATTTGAGCATAAGTACAATCACTGACTTTATTAAATACTGTTACTCATATTCTAAGTGTAATTGCCTGTTTCATTCTCAGAAATAATAGCACAATTTCAAAAGAAATAAACTCATACCAAGTGGAGGAAATTGAATAAGGGAAAAAGGTAATTTTAATGTAGTGTGATAATTAAATTTGAAACTAGTTACATATATGAATTAAAAGTTTGCATTATATCAGCAGCAGAATATCTAATGAACTTTCTTGTTATCTTCCAAACAAAGAGCTATTATAGATGCTGGGTACCAGGGGTTTCCCAAAGGAAATACACAAATGAATGTCTCAAAATTCATTATGCTAACATATTTTTTACCCCAAATTCTCTCAACACCCACCTAAACATAGTTATAAATAAAAAGGTAATTATTTAAAGTGTATAAAAATTAATCTGGCATTGCTTTTAAGACAATGCCTAAATACCATCCAAATATTAAAATTCAAAGTGAAAACAAACCAACTGAATAAAAATTAAGTATAAGTCTAAGACGGTATATACTCAAAATATGGAATTTTACTTTTCAAACCAAATCTAAAATAGAATCAAATTAGCATGCAATCTTAAAAGAAAAAATAAAATGCATACAATGTTTAAATAATTAATCCAAAGGCAGGTATATTAATTCTCTAAGAACATTTCAATAAAGCATTAAGTTTAAAGAATAATGTTATTAAAATAGTCTGTGCAATGTTTGTACAAATAACATTTTTATGATTACAAGATAATCAAGATCAGGGCTGCAATGTTTCCTAATATTAATTATTATACTTAAAAATTACAGGGCATGAACATAAATAAAGATGTTTAAAACTGGCAAACATTGTAATAGTCTGTCATTGAGTACAAAGTACGTAATATTTCTCTTATTTCCAAAGCAATCACACTAGGATTGTAAGTTGCCACCCTTAACACCTAAACGTAATGTGGAAAACCAAAGTTATAAATACATGTATACATACAATTGCATATTTACACTTACACAGAAATCATCAACGCACTAGAGCCCAGCATTAACACTGCCCTCGGTTTCACAATGCAGGACCACCTTTCATATTTAAGAAAGGTTCTTTTTTTATTTTTACTTTCAGTTATAAAAAACCACAACAGAACAACCTGGTCAGACGCATCTGCCATTGTGTGTTGCTGCCAAGACTCTAGTCTAGAGAGATCCACATATAAAGTACTCATTTGGTCTGAAAATGCATTTAACCATTCACTGCAAAACCTAGAAGAGACCACAATCCTTTAGATTATTCTTTATGATGACATCTGTTACGGCATCAAAAACAAACTGCACATTCTTAGTATCTGTGGCACATGTGAAGTGGGTGTAGATTTCCTTCGTGTCCTTTCTTTTATTGAGATCTTCAAACTGACACTGAATATAAGCCGCTGCCTCTTCATACGTGTTTGAGCCTGAGATGGGAAAGGAGAAAAAAACAGAAGGTGAAAGTTAAAAGTATATACTGAAGAAAAATGGACCTTAAATATTGAAATAAGTTTCATATATTTAAAATATTTGGACTCTGTAACTGTATTCTTCCTTAGAGAATAAGAGAAACTATTTCTTCTGAGTGAGAAATACCCAATGATAACTAATTTCTAATGACTATATAAGTTACCCCTAAAAAAACCCTAAAACCAAAAACATCACCTTTATTCCTGCTTTATGTACAAACCCAGACCACCCTCTTTATTTCATTCCTTATACTCTACATCCCAACACGGAGCCACTCGGGGCCCAGTTGGTGGCATGCTATTTCAGTTATAGCCTAGTGGCCAAGCAAGAAATGCTGGCTGGATGCTGATCAATATTTTTATATCCTTTCCGATATACACATATATGAGCACTTCTCACTCACTTTTCTTTATTAAAAAATTATACAGGGTCTACAATGTGGTTTAATGGCTATGAGTTTACAAAAAAGTAAATGACACATTCCTGCCTTCAGGTAACTGACTAAAGACTTCTGAGTACAAACACTAAAAATTGTTTGGCAATAGCTAAAGATAATCACACTCATACTGTTGATCCACCCAGTAATTCAGTTCCTAGATGTGCCCTTGAAAAAATTACATACATATGTTCACGAGAAAACAAATAAAGAAACAACCTAGTTTAGAAAACAACCCAGCTAATAAACTCAGGTATATTCATAAAACGAGCTGCCACACAGTAGAGAAATGGGAATGAAATCCTAATTGCTACATACAATAACATGGATGAGTTTCATAAACATGCAGATCAAGTAAAGCCAGATAGAAAAAGACTGTCGACTGTATGATTCAACTGATGTTTAGAAAACAGTCAAGAAAATTTGACAAATATCAAAACAATTGAGATAAGCTGTAATAATGGTTACTCTGTGTGTCTACGTGTGGGGGGGCAGGGCATGATGGGGCTTCTGGGAACCTGGAAATGTTCCAACTCTTCACCTTTCTGGTGAATATATCAGTATTTCCACTTTTAAAAATTCAATGAGCTTCCTGTTAGTGTTGAATGTTTGAGTGTATGTATATATTTTTATATGTACATGTAAAATCAATCAAAGACTCATTTGAAAAAACAACTATTAAATCTCTCTTTCATAGTACTAACAGTATTTGCCTAACTTTGAAGGTCCTCGAATCCCAGCGTGCTCAGAGGGTCTCCACCGTGAGTTCCTCTCTGCCACCTGAGGCTCTCCCCTCACGCGAGAGAGCCCAGGATGCAGTGTGCCACCTGTTACTTCTCCTCCAGTTAGTTCACCAGTTGCTTCGTATCTTGGCCACTGTAAATATGTTGTAATGAACATGGGTGTGCAGATATCTTTTTGAGTCGCTGTTTTGTTTTCTTCAGGTTAATACCCAGAAATGGAATTGCTCAATCATGTGGTTATGTTTTTAATTTTTGGAGAACACTTATACTGTTTTCCATAATGGAGGCACCAATTTACAGTTCCACTAACAGTGTATGAGGGTTCCCTTTTCTCCATATCCTGGCCAACACTTGGTATTTGTCTTTTTGATAACTGCCATTGTAACAGACATGAAGTGATAGAGCCTACCGGTTTTGATGGGCATTTCCTCGGTGCTGAGTGATGCTGAGCACCTTTCCATGGACTTGTTGGGAACCTACCTATCTTCTTTAGAAAATGACTATTCAGGTTCTCTGCCCATTTTTAAACTATTTTGTCTTTTCCTTTTTGCTGCTCAGTTGTATGAGTTCCTTATATATTTTGGATATTAACCCATTAGCAGATAAATGGTTGGAAATATTTTCTCCTATTACATCAATTGCTTTTTCATTTTGTTGACTGTTTCCTTTGCTGTGCAAAAACTTTTTAGTTTGATGTAGTACCATTTGTTTATTTTTGCTTTTGGTGTCATTCCATAAAATCATTACAAAACTGATGTCCAAGAACCTACCAACTACACCTTCTTCTAGGAGTTTTGTGGTTTCATGTCTTATGTTCAAGTCTTTCGTCCATTCTGAGTTCACTGTTGTGTGTAGTATAAGATAGTGGGTCCGTTTTCTTCTGCATGTGGCCATCGTTTTCCCAATGCCACTTATTTGAAGAAAAGTGGTATTTTCCTCATTTTATAGTCTTGGCTCCTCTGCTGCAAATTAACTGACTATATACCGGGGGTTATTTCTGGGCTCCCTATTCTGTTCCATCGATGTATGTGTCTAATTTTAGGCCATACCATACTGTTTGGATGACTGTAGCTTTGTAATATAGTTTGAAATTAAAGAGCATTATGCCTCCAGTTGTGTTCTTCCTTTTCAAGACTGCTTTAGCCATTCAAAGACACTTGTGGTTCCATACAAGTTTTAGGATTGTTTATTCTCTTTTGGGGAAAAATTCCATTGGAATTTTGATAGAATTGAATTGAATTCATACACTGATTTGGATACAATGAACATATTAACAATATCCTTCCAATGCATGAGCATGGAATATCTTTCCACTTATTTGTGTCTTCGATTTCTTTTGTCAACATCTTACCAGTTTCCAGTGTATAGCTTTCATCAACTTGGTTAAATTTACTCCTAGGTATTTTGTTCTTTTTGATGCAATTGTAAATGGGGTTGTTTTCTCGATTTCTCTGATAGTTCACTGCTAGTATAGATATGCAATAGACTTTTGTATATTAACTTTGTATCCTGAAACTTTACTGAATTGTTTATTAGTTCTAATAGTTCTGTAGTGGCATCTTTAGGATTTTCCGTTTTCTTGTCATCTGCAAATAATGACAAGTTTTTCTTTTTCCTTTCCAATTTGGATGCCTATTACTACTTTTCTTGCCTAATTCCACTAAGACTTCCAATACTATGTTGAATAAAAGTAGCAAGAGCTGGATTCCTTGTCTTGTTCCTGATCTTAAAAGGAAAAGCTTGTAACTCATCAACATCAAATATGTTTGCTGTAGGCCTGTCATATGTGGCCTATCATGAAGTACATTCCCTCTGTACCCACTTTGTTGACAGTTTTTATCATAAATTGATGAATTAGGTCAGATATTTTTCTGTATCTAATTACTCACCCTTCATTTTGTTTGTACTTTATTAAATCATAACAATCATGTATTAAACTGATTGATTTGTGCATGTTAACCATCTTCATATTCCTGAAATAAATTCTGCTTGATCATGGTTTATGTACTATTGAATTTGATTTGCTAATAATATTTTGTTAAGAATTTTTGTGTATGTGTTCATCAGGGATATTAACCTGTAATTTTCTTTTCTTGTGATGTCCTTGTCTGATTTTGGTGTCAGAGTAATGCTGGCCTTATAAAATGAGTTTGTAAATGCTCCGTCCTCTTCTAATTTGGAAAAGTTTGAGAAGACATGGTATCAATTCTTCTTTAAATGTTTAGTAGAATTCACCAGTGAGGACATCTGGTCATAAACTTTGTTTATCGGTAGGCTCTCAATTACTGATTCAACCTTCTTAATGGTAATAAGTCTGTCCAGATTTCCTATTTCTTCAGTTCAGTCTTGGTAGGCTGTATGTTTCTAGGAATATATCCATTTTCTTTCTAGGTTGTCAAAACACATTTTAAGTCTTTTAAGTTACTAGCAAACAACCATGTATTTCTACAAATAAAATTTTAGTTTATTAAATCATAACAGGGTTGGTGTTCTGAAATTCTAAAGCAGTAACAGTGTCTTGTTCACACAGAAGTTAATGCAACCACTATATTAAAAATACAGGGTGGGGGAAGAGTAGGTTTAAAGTTGTTCATATGGTAAATAACACAGTAATTAATAATAATAGAAGAACAAATTGTTTGGTATACTAACAACCGAATCCTACTTTTGTCACACTCTGTATGTTTTGTAAAAAGAGCTTCCACTGAGTACCTTGCTCAATTTCCTGTATATGTTGTGGGTAGCTAGTTACATTACCTAATCCTAAGAGCAACAAGACACATGAATAAACTGATGAGTACATTCCTCCATCTGATTTGAAGCCTTAAGACTTTAGGAATGCGGGTGGGGAAGAACGTGGTAGATATTTTCTAACATGTGATAGAATTTTTGTAATTAAAGCTAAGTATAGGCAATAACTTGGTTAAAGAATGGAGGATAGGTTCATTGATGATATACTTAAAATGGAGATAGAGATTTGAGAAAAACAAAATATGCTTAGTTTACTTTGAGTTTCAGGTGCTAAAAAACAAGTACATGCTCAACAAACAGTGGGAAATGCAAGCCTGAGGCTCTAGAGAGAAATTGGAGTTGACAACAGAATTTAACATGGTGAGAACAAGTGCGGCCAGGGAGGGACAGAGGCTGACAGACCACAGGGTGCCACTGGGAGGTGGCGGACTGCCAACAGCAGATAAAGGAAGAGGAGAGAGACCCGATGGGGGAGACAAACCCAGGCTACACAGGGTTCTTCTATAAAAAGCAATAGCTATCGGAATTAGGAGTTGAGGCTGAAGTGAGTCAATAACCAGAGCACGCAGAGAAGGTTAAATTTTATGAACACTAGGAATGTGAAGGAATTAATGGGATACTCCCTTTGTTAAAAAATTCAGAGATCAGGGATTCCTATTAACTTGACAATGTAGGGAAATTCTTATACATACTGTATCTCTGGCAAAGAAAGAGCTAAGGAGTATATTCCTTGTTGCTCTGAAATCTGTGTAGGTACACAATATTTATTCACTTACTGGGTAATTCGGTCGTATTAGCACAAAATGGCTGCTTCATAAAAGAAAATTACAAAAATAAACTAAGACACTTGATGATTCTGGATAACTTCAATCTTGTTATTACTACTATAAATAATTTTATTCCTATAAGCACTAAACATGTTTCTGAATACAATGACTTAGGATACTTTCAAAAAGAAAAATGTTTTAGAACAAGGAACTGTGTGAAATTGTTTTAAATGGAAGTATAACTTTGCAGTATACAAAAAAGGGCTGTAAAAATTAGTGTGCTTGTATTTACTGAAGAAGCCCCACCCACCCCCAACCAATGAGAATTTAATTCAAGTTAGTCTGGTGGTTAATGATGCAACAGACGCAGGTCTGGCTTTTTACTTTGTTACTCCATTAAGTGCCTGTGTTCTCATGTGTGTAAGTGGAAATACGAGGACTGGTATCACAGGGTTGTTTAACATCACCTGTGAAAAGGCAGCACTTACTGTACAATTTACTCAATACAAGCCTGACTACATTTTTGTTAATAACCAAATTCTTGAGACTTGTTTTAAAACAGAAAGAATGGAGGGCAACTTATATAAATTAGTTAAAGTAACAAAACTCTTCAGAATATTTAGATTTAGTGATCCTATAAACCAGTGGTAGTCAAACTCTTTTATTTTAAGGCACCGAGTTCTCTTCATTAAAATCTCATTCCCAGGAAAGCGAAATCAGCCTGCTTTCGAGAGAGAGGAGTTGCGTAAGTGTGTGTGCAGGACGGGTATGTATCTCCAGTGCTTGTAAAGAGAGAGAAGTTGTGTAAGTGTGTGTGCAGGGTGGGTACATATCTCCAGTGCTTGTAAAGAGAGAGGAGTTGTGTAAGTGTGTGTGCAGGGCGGGTACGTATCTCCAGTGCTTGTAAAGAGAGAGGAGTTGTGTAAGTGTGCGTGCAGGGCGGATACGTATCTCCAGTGCTTGTAAAGAGAGAGGAGTTGTGTAAGTGTGTGTGCAGGGCGGGTACGAATCTCCAGTGCTTATAAAGAGAGAGGAGTTGTGTAAGTGTGTGTGCAGGGCGGGTACGTGTCTCCAGTGCTTGTAAAGAGAGAGGAGTTGTGTAAGTGTGTGTGCAGGGCGGGTACGTATCTCCAGTGCTTGTAAAGAGAGAGGAGTTGTGTAAGTGTGTGTGCAGGGCGGGTACGTGTCTCCAGTGCTTGCCCTCACTTTCAACAGCAGCAGTCCAGGAGGTGTTCAAACACTGACCCTAACCATGAACAGTGTTTTAGCCCACTTCTGATTTTACTCTACCTGGGTACTGAGACCCAGGTAAATTAACCACCTTGTTTAAGGTCAAAGAGCTAATTATAGGAAAGCCAGGACTGTATGGCAGGCCTCCTTTTCTCACTGCACACTATTTTCCGCAGTAGTACAATTAAAGTCCCAGCAAGTCTCATTACCAAAGTCTGGCTTTCCTGTGAAACCATCCCTGAGTCTTGTGCCGTTAGCTCACTCACAAGTTCCTTCTGCATTTTCCCCATTCCGTTTATGGTTCACGTCACTTCACAGCAGCAGGCTACGCTGCTCCTGTTTATGAGTGCATCAGTCTTTGGGATTTGATAAGGAGCAAGACATGTCTTATTTATTGTGCATCACAATACTTGAAACAAAATCTGCTCACTAGATGAATAAATCAATACCATAAACTGATGAAGGCCTGAAGTCATCATAGAAAATTATTTAACAGCTCTTCCATAAAAAAAAATGTTATTTACAATAATCTAATCCACATCTCAAGTAAATACTTGTGCTTGAATGTATTTTGAGAAACAATTTCTCTTAAAAGTAAGAATTACTAAACCAGAGATTCAAATCAACAACTGAAATCTTGCCTTGAGAAGTCTTTCACTTGGAAATAGATGACTTGACAAGTTATTTAAAGAAAGTAAAATAAAATACCTGCATATTCTGGATAGCATATAGAGAGAGGGCTCTTTTTGATTTTTTCTTCAAAGAGGTCCTTCTTGTTTAGAAAAAGTATAATAGATGTTTCCGTAAACCATTTGTTGTTACATATGCTGTCAAATAACTTCATGCTTTCGTGCATTCGATTCTATAAAAGAAAAAATATAATCAGTTATGATGGCAAGGATGTTGAAAAATATTACTTTTAAAAAAGAACAAATATTGTGACAAAATAGAGTTTAGCTGAGAAATAGGTAACATACTGCAAAAATACATTTCTGGCATTTCAGAACAAGCACACTTTGATTTTAGGTGCAATGAGTGCCACATCACTCATGACTTTTGGCATTCGACCAGTACTTGCTGAGTCCCACTGTGGACACCATGAGGGGGTCTCCTGCCACAGGACCTCACAAACCTAGGGAGAAGAAGTGTACACATCTGAAAAGATCTCATTATTACAGTTAACGGCAGTCTCAAAAGATAAGTAGAGGTTTTTAAAGATTAATAATCTAAATAACCTGAAACAAAATTAGACTAAGTCCCTAATTATAGAGGTATGCTAGGGAGGGAGCCCTCTGCTTGTGGTTTGGAGGGCACTGATGTGTTCTGCTGTGACCAAGTGGGGGAAGTGGACGCGTGAGGGTGCAGTGCGCTGACTGCACTGGGCCTGTACAGACCTGGCTTAACACAGAAAAGTGGGGGAAGTGGACGCGTGAGGGTGCAGTGCGCTGACTGCACTGGGCCTGTACAGACCTGGCTTAACACAGAAAAGTGGGGGAAGTGGACGTGTGGGGGTGCAGTGCGCTGACTGCACTGGGCCTGTACAGACCTGACTTAAGTCAGAAAAGTGGGGGAAGTGGACGCGTGAGGGTGCAGTGCGCTGACTGCACTGGGCCTGTACAGACCTGGCTCAACACAGAAAAGTGGGGGAAGTGGACGTGTGAGGGTGCAGTGCGCTGACTGCACTGGGCCTGTACAGACCTGACTTAAATCAGAAAAGTGGGGGAAGTAGATGTGAGGGTGCAGTGCGCTGACTGCACTGGGCCTGTACAGACCTGACTTAACACAGAAAAGTGGGGGAAGTGGACGCGTGAGGGTGCAGTGCACTGACTGCACTGGGCCTGTACAGACCTGGCTTAAGTCAGAAAAGTGGGGGAAGTGGACGCGTGAGGGTGCAGTGCGCTGACTGCACTGGGCCTGTACAGACCTGACTTAACACAGAAAAGTGGGGGAAGTGGACGCGTGAGGGTGCAGTGCGCTGACTGCACTGGGCCTGTACAGACCTGACTTAACACAGAAAAGTGGTATTTCTATCTTTTTTTCCCCAGTTTGTACCAACCTTCCTTTAAAATACGAGTTTTAAATGTGGCTTAGAACCATTTCTCTCAGATTAATGGTACAGAAATAACATCAGAAAATTACATGGCAGTACAAAGCATAACGCGGATCAAAGATACTGAGCTGAGGCTGGTGGAACTAGTAAGTTAAAAAACAGTAAGTCTTGGACTGTTATGAAAGGAATATTTTTATTCAGTATGTAGATACAGCAGGCAGAGGAAATGCAGAGCTAAGCCGAGAGGGGTGAGGGGAGATTCACTCTGTCGTCTCCTTCTCCTCAGGGTCCATCTGTGCTGCTTTTGTGTAATTGTTTGGTATGGAAAGACAAAAGTCAGAGAAAAACCCCAAGCTTCCCAATAGCTTTCTCAAGAATTTTTCTTAGAAAAACTCCTGGCAACATTTTCAGCTTTTCCTATTTCACACTCAGTCTCTGTAAACAGCGGTTGTACTTGCCATTTCCTCATCTTCAGCTAGAACCAGGTCATAGTCACTCAGAGCCACACAGAAAATGATGGCGGTCACTCCTTCGAAGCAGTGAATCCACTTCTTCCGCTCAGACCTCTGTCCTCCCACATCAAACATTCTGTAAGGAGAAAAATAACAAGTTGGGCAACACATTACATGTCCTAAAGCTCTGAGTTCTATAATGTCGACAAAAACTGCAGACATGATGTGGGATGGGAAGGAGAAATGAACTTTATGGGAAGAAAGTAATGTCAGGAATTGGTTTTCATGGAAAAAAGTTCTGCTGGCTTTGAATTTTTTTTGATTAAAGATAGGGTATCTCAAAAAACCCAAAACACCTTCCAAAACAACATATTAGCACACAAAAACCCTTAGAACAGAAGATTAAATACATACAAATGTGTAAGCACTAAAAATTCAAAGGAAGCAACTAGGAAATGCAGAGAGAACAGAGTATGCTCAATTTGCCAATGTCACAAAACATCAGAGCCAGGGGACACAGTTCCCTCTTCCCACACAAACTGCGACTTTCTCCGAGAGGCTCGGAGGTGAAGGGAAGCCATTCCAGGGAAGGAAAAGCTGAGCAAGCAAAGCATAGTAAGAGAGGGGCCAAGAGGTTACATTTAAAAATTAAAAGCAGGTTATAAAAGAAAATGTGAGATGACAGATGAGGTAAACAGGCAGCCCTAATGAACAGTCTTAACACTGGAGTGCAAAAACAATTTTTACACAGTATACAACAGTAAAACATTCTAGGTTAGTGAACAGGGCAGCAATACAAACAAAATAAAGACATTGATTCTTTCCTCTTTTTCTTGTAAGAGTTTGTTAAATTAAGCAAAAGCTGAAAAGCACATAGGGTGTTATGCAACCTACCAATAACCACTTATATAATGGAAACACTATGCAAACTGGTACATTTTTAAAGGCTCCATTTATCTAAATGGTGTACTAATTAAAATAGTTCCTATTTAAATCTCAGGAAGCAAAAAGACTTTTCCCTGCAGAGCACTATTGGCCTATAAACCAAATCTGAGTACATAAACTGGTATTGTTATTTTTTTTAATTAATTTTAATGGGGTGACATTGATAAATCAGGGTACATTATGTTCAGAGAAAACATCTCTAGGTTATTTTGACATTTGATTATGCTGCATTCCCATCACCCAAAGTCCATTGTCTTCCGTCACCTTCTAACTGGTTTTCTTTGTACCCCTCCCCTCCCCCAACCCTGTAATCCCCACACACTTGTCCATGTCTCTGAGTCTCATTTTTATGTCCCACCTATGTATGGAATCATATAGTTCTTAGTTTTTTCTGATTTACTTATTTCGCTCAGTATAATGTTATCAAGGTCCATCCATGTTGTTGTAAATGATCCGATGTCATCATTTCTTATGGCTGAGTAGTATTCCATAGTATATATGTACCAAAGCCTTTTAATCCACTCGTCCACTAATGGACACTTGAGCTGTTTCCAGATCTTTGCTACCGTGAACAATGCTGCCATAAACATGGGGGTGCATTTCTTCTTTTGAAACAGTGCTATGGTATTCTTGGGGTATATTCCTAAAAGTGGTATAGCTGGGTCAAAAGGCAGTTCGATTTTTAATTTTTTGAGGAATCTCCATACTGTTTTCCACAGTGGCTGCACCAGTCTGCATTCTCACCAGCAATGCAGGAAGGTTCCCTTTTCTCCACATCCTCACCAGCACTTATTTTGTGTTGTTTTGTTGATGAGCGCCATTCTGACTGGTGTGAGGTGATATCTCATTGTGGTTTTAATTTGCATTTCTCTAATCATTAGTGATGTTGAGCATTTTTTCATATGCCTATTGGCCATCTGTATGTCCTCTTTGGAGAAGTGTCTATTCATTTCTTTCACCCATTTTTTGATTGGATTGTTTGTCTTCCTGGTATTCAGTTTTACAAGTTCTTTATAAATTTTGGTTATTAACCCCTTATCAGATGCACTGTCAAATATATTCTCCCATTGTGTAGTTTGTCTTTTTATTCTGTTCTTATTGTCTTTAGCTATGCAAAAGCTTTTTAGTTTGATATAGTCCCATTTGTTTATCCTGTCTTTTATTTCACTTGCCTGTGGAGACAAATCAATAGTATATTGCTGCGAGAGATGTCAGAGAGCTTACTGCCTATGTTTTCTTCTAAGATGTTTATGGTTTTATGGCTTATATTTAAGTCTTTTATCCATTTTGAGTTTATTTTTGTGAATGGTGTAAGTTGGTGGTCTAGTTTCATTTTTTGCAAGTAGATGTCCAATTTTCCCAACACCATTTGTTGAAGAGGCTGTCTTTACTCCACTGTATGCTCTTACCTCCTTTGTCAAATATCAGTTGTCCATAAAGGTGCGGGTTTCTTTCTGGGTTCTCTGATCTGTTCCACTGATCTATATGCCTGTTCTTATGCCAGTACCAGGCTGTTTTGAGTACAATGGCCTTGTAGTATAACTTGATATCCGGAAGTGTGATACCTCCCACTTTATTCTTCCTTTTCAAGATTGCTGAGGCTGTTCGTGTTCTCTTTTGGTTTCATATAAATTTTTGGAATATGTGTTCTATATCTTTGAAGTAAGTCATTGGTATTTTAATTGGTATTGCATTGAATTTATAGATTGCTTTGGATAATATGGACATTTTAATGATGTTTATTCTTCCTAACCATGAGCACGGTATATGCTTCCACTTGTTTGTATCTTCCCTGATTTCTTTTATCAATGTTTTATAATTTTCCAAGTACAAGTCTTTAATCTCCCTGGTTAAATTTACTCCTAGGTACTTTATTTTTTTGGTTGCAATGGTGAAGGGGATTGCTTCCTTAATTTCTCTTTCTGACAGTTCATTGTTAGTGTATAAAAATGCCTCTGATTTCTGAGTATTAATTTTATATCCTGCCACCTTGCTGAATTCATTTATCAGGTCCAGTAGTTTTATGACTGAGACTTTAGGGTTTTCTGGTATTGTTATTTTTGTCATTTAAGTGGACCTCATTCTATTGGTTTAACTAGTAAATTGATGGTTAAGTGTAAGAATGACATATAAAATATGATTCTAGCCTGACCTGTGGTGGTGCAGTGGATAAAGCGTCAACCTGGAAACGCTGAGGTTGCTGGTTCAAAACCCTGGGCTTGCCTGGTCAAGGCACATATTGGAGTTGATGCTTCCTGCTCCTCCCCCCTTCTCTCTCTCTCTCTCTCTCTCGCTCTCCCTCCTCTCTATAATAAATAAATAAAATCTTTAAAAAAATAGCATTTGTTGCACTAAGACAAAAAAAATGTTTTTAAAAAAATGATTCTACCACATGATAAATGAGAATGGGTAAAATACAAAAAGGTCAGCTGGTAATGAAGATCAAATGAGAACAAAATAAAATTATTTAAAATGATTATACATTTGTTAAATTGCCAAGGAACACATCTGGAAAGAACTTGAACAAAAATATATTTCAGATAACCTCTCTGATCAAATGTCACATATTTCCTGACCACTCCATATAAAGTAACCACCTAGCTCACACCACCCCACATTTTCCCTCGCGATAGTTCTCTGTGTCGATTTGGCAAGGTTATCATAGTAGTTATTTACTCAAATATGAACAGAGGTGCTGCTGCTGCGAAGGTGTTTTATAGTTGTGCTTAACGTCTATCATCGGTTGACTTTAAGGAGCTTATCCTTGATAATGTGGCAGAAAGGCCTCATACAATCAGTTGAAAGGTCTTAGGAGCAAACATCGAGGCTTCCCAGAGGGAAAAGAAATTCTGCCTCAAGACTGCGACATCAGCTTCTGTTAGAGCTGCTGTCCTGGGACTGGCCAGCCCCCGCTCACCTCAGCCAGTGCCTTGACAGAAACAGTCCACCGGTTCTGTCTCTTGGGAGAACCTTGACTGATACAAATTTTAGTACCCAGAGTGGGCGCTGCTATAACCAACCCTAAATTGTGGAAGTGGCTATGGAATTTGGTGGTAGGTAGAGGCTGGAAAATCTTGAACTGTTTGACAGAAAAAGCCCAGGTTGCCTTTAAAAGATGGATGGTAGAAAAAACTTAAGAGAATTTATATATCATCATGAATACAAAGTTGGGAGAGATATAAATGTTAAAGATATTTTTGATGATTCTCAGAAGGAAATGAGAAACATGTTATTGGACACTGGAAAACAGGTAATTTTTTTTAAGCAGTAAAATTTTTGCTTACTTGTGTTCTTGTGCTGGGTGTGATGTAGAACTTGTGAGAAATGAACTTGGATATTTGAGAAAATTTCCAAGCAAAGTGTGCAAGGTATGATCTTGTTTCTCCTTGCTGCTTTGGTAAAATGCAAGTGGAAGGAGATAAACTGAGGAATGAACTAGTAAGCAAAGAGAACCAGGCACACACACGGAAAAATGCCATGTGACGAAAGTAACAAATTCAAGTGATGTGGCTACTGGACAAGGAACACTGACCACTACCAACCAGCACCAGAAGCCAGGAAGAGGCAGGGGGCTCTCTCTTCTAGCCTCCAGACAGCACAGCTCTGCTGCCACTGCTTTCCAATGTCCAGCCCTCACAGCTATGAGAGAGTAAGTTTGCTGTTTTATGCCACCTAGTTTATAGTAATTTGTTACAGCTAACCTAGGAAACTAATACATCCTCCCACCTTCCTTTATTTTTTACTATAGCAATTATCCCCTGAATATTAGCTATTTACCTCATGCCCCCAACAGTGTAAACATAAAAACTATTTTGGTCACTTACATCCATCCCCTACACTGGACACATGTCAGTACACACACACACACACTTTTGGAAAGACTGAGAGAGAGAGGGACAGGGGACAGAGACAGGAAGGGAGAGAGATGAGAAGCATGAGCTCATAGTTGCAGCACTTTAGCTGTTCATTGATTACTTCCTCACGCATACCTTGACTGGGGGTGCTCCAGCTGAGCTAGTGAGCCCTTGCTCAAGCCAGTGACCTTAGGCTTTGGGACAATGATTATGGGGTCTCGTCTATGATCCTATACTCAAGCAAGCAACCCCATGTTCAAACCTGCAACTTTGGGGTTTTAAACCTGGGTCCTCAGTGTCCCAGGCTCTCTATCCACTGCGCCACTGCCTAATCAGGCAGTATTTGTTGACTAAATAAATAAATTGTGTCTACAGAATACTTTAAAACACTTTCAAATAATAATAGACTAGCTTTATCATGTTAAATATCCAGGTTCTCCAATTATGCTACGGGAATGTTACGTATAAAAGAGTTTTAACTTGATCATTAGGTAATCTGACAACAAAAGAAATCTCTTCAATTTATTTAAACTAGGCCCTTGCCGGCTGACTCAGTGGTAGAGCATCGCCTGGCATGTGGAAGTCCTGGGTTTGATTACCAGTCAGGGCACACAGCAGAAGCGGTCATCTGCTCCTCTCCTCCCCTTCTCTCTTTTCCACTCCTGCAGCCACGGCCTCACCTCAGGTGCTAAAATAGCTCAGTTGCTGAGCAATGGAGCAGTGGCCCAAACAGGCAGAGCATTGCCTGGTAGGGCACTTGCTGGGTGGATCCCAGTCAGGGTGCATGCAGGAGTCTGTCTCTGCTTCCCCGCCTCTCAATAATAAAAAATATTTAAATTAGAAATAAATGAGGGTCATTCATATATTGGTCATAAACAAAGACTCTCTATGATCTAAGCCAGTGCTTTCCAAACATTCATGCACAGCAGACTCCTCAGACAGATGAAAGCAATGATGCTGATCTGAGACCATACCTTGAAAGTCACTGGTCTAATTCTTAAGCCAAGGAGCACAAATGACTAAGAATTGACACTATATATGATAGAATTGTCCACAGAGCATTATTCACTGTTTCACACACACACTAGAATTACCTTCAAACTTTGAATTTCTAATTTTTAAAGTATTAATCATCAACAGAACAAAATTATAGTACATTCTGCATATGAAAAAATGAGACTTCTGACTAGTATCAAACAGGGACTGAATTTGTTTTCTTAGGTGTCTTTTTTAGGAGGAGAGGGGTTAAGGCCTGGAGACCCTGAGAAGTGCTTGCTGACCTATCCTCGGGTGTCATCCAATAGCATCATGACCAAGGCTGACCGGTCCAGAGCCAGCTGACCATGTATGGATGGATAGCAATCCTACCAATATGATACTGCACTCCAAAACCTATTACAAGTTTATACTGCTAGAAAAGATAAAAAGAGGTTTTTTTTCTATTTTAATGATCATTTTACAATAGAAGGAATGCTTTAATTCTATATTCAGCAAAAATATCATAGTAAAATAAATCCGCTGATTCTTTAAAGCAAAATAACCCATGTATGTCTAGACACAGAGGGGTTAAGATGAATTCTTGGAAGAGTAATGTCTTATTGCTTAATTTTGAATTTAATCTCTATCATACCACAAAATAAGTGAAATTTAAATTTTACATCAGTAGTTAATATTAGACAATGAATTACAACACAAAACATACAAAATGATAAACACATTCAACAGTTCCAAGTAGAATTATTTTAAATACATTTCTGCCCTCATTCTTCTGATGCTCATTTAACATTAAAAGCAAACCTGAGCCCTGGCTGGTTGGCTCAGCAGTAGAGTGTTGGCCCAGCTATGGAAGTCCCAGGTTTGATTCCTGGTCAGGGCACACAGGAGAAGTGTCCATCTGCTTCTCCACCCTTCCCCCTCTCCTTCCTCTTTCTCTTTCACTTCCCCACCAGCAGCCAAGGCTCCTTTGGAGCAAAGTTGGATTGGGTGTTGAGGACAGATCCATGGCCTCCGCCTTAGGCGCTAGAATGGGTCCGAATATAGTGAAGCAACACCCCAGAGGGCCAAGCATCGCCCCCTGGTGGGCATGCTGTGTGGATCTCGGTCGGGTCCATGCGAGAGTCTGATACACCCCCCCACACACACACTTCTCACACACAAAAAAGCAAATCTGGAACCATACGGTAGTAATGATGATATTTTTATAATTATTATTATTGATTGACTTTAGAGAGAGAGAGAGAGGAATGGGGAGAGAAAACGAGAGAGAGAGAAAGAGAGAGAAGCATTCATTTGTTGTTTCACTTAGTTGTACATTCATTGGTTGCTTCCTCTATATGCCCTGACCAGGGACTGAACTGCAAACTTGGGATGACACTTGCACCCACTAAATAACTGGCCAGGGCACAATGATAGTAATTTAAAAGAATTCCCAAATCCAAAATAAGACACTGTTTATCTGCAGTTTCCCCCAAACTTCTTCTATGTTTATCATTAGGTCAGCAAGTGCAAGCAGTAACTAAATGTACCCTGTGACACTCTACCTCATCTGAGGAGCCTAAATAAAGCAAGGTACATGGGCTTCCTAGAAAGTTCATGGCAAAAGATCATCGAATCCCAGTCCATCCCTGATGCTGAAATGACAACTGAGAAAGCCAGGCTGGCAGTGAAAAGTATGGTCTGGAAGTGAATTTTAAGGCGAATCCAACCAGACTGAAAGTGAATTTTACAGTTAGATCGCCTCAAGTACTATCTGATCAGTGCAACGTTTACCTCTGCCATTTCTCACCATTTACAGAGCTCTCGGTCCCACAACCTTTCCTTTCCAGGAAATAACTCATTTTATGCTTAAAACTCTGACAGTGGGCCCTGGCCAGTTGGCTCAGTGGTAGAGCGTCGGCCTGGCGTGCAGGAGTCCCGGGTTCGATTCCCGGCCAGGGCACACAGAAGAGGCGCCCATCTGCTTCTCCACCCCTCCCCCTCTTTCCTCTCTGTCTCTCTCTTCCCCTCCCGCAGCCGAGGCTCCATTGGAGCAAAAAGATGGCCCAGGCGCTGGGGATGGCTCCTTGGCCTCTGCCCCAGGCGCTAGAGTGGCTCTGGTCGCGACAGAGCGACGCCCCGGAGGGGCAGAGCATCGCCCCCTGGTGGGCATGCCAGGTGGATCCCGGTCAGGCGCATGCAGGAGTCTGTCTGACTGCCTCCCCGTTTCCAGCTTCAGAAAAAAAAAAACTCTGACAGTGGGCAATATGGCAACACTCGGTTAGGGATCTTAACCAAGTCTGCCCAATCGAATGGGTGCCTGAGTCTAGAACCCTTACTTGCTAACCAAACCCATGTATTTTCTCTTTGAGCTACATGGTTAGAAGAAAACCATTATCTGAACATAATTTAAGTTAGCTACAGAATTTAGTATTTAGATTGAAATCAATGAACTTCCTTATAATTAAAATCACTTCATAATTTTGACATAAATATGGTACTAGTTCTCAGGTAAGACAGATAATATTAATTCCTGAGTTTGGTCCTTTAATAGTCTAGAAGTAGTAAGTAGACCAAAAGAAGGTAAATGATTTCAATAAAAGATAATGACAGCAACAAAAAATGTCTATTGACAGCTTAAAAAATAGAAAAACAAATACAATTAAAAGCAGATGCAAAACTGTATCTAAAGCACAGTTACATGGTCAGATCAACTAAGTATGACCTATATCTGTTTGAGGAGGGCAATGTCTGCTTTTTGGGAGGGGAACTGCTACGGAAAGTTGAAATTAAATTTTAGTTTCTGGAAAACTCAATTATATGAACTGTTGAATGTGGAATAAATTAGTGACAAATGCTAAATGTACTTAAAATACTGGAGGAGAGCAGCAAAGGTGTCATTGCACACATTTAACTGTGCTTCCCACAACTTATGATTGTCCGCTTCTTCAGAAGCTGAGCTGATGATGACTTTTTTATCTTTGACTTGGAATCTTTTTATAAGATGCTCACAGAAATTCTGCTTTATTATCATGACTGTTTCAGATCATTAGTTACCCAAAGCAAAGTCCATCAGTTTTGGACATCCTTTGAAAATTGTTATTGGAAAAAGAATAATACACTTCTTTAAATCTGAATACATATAATGTTTCCCTGAACTTCCCTGAGTCTGACTCAGTATAAAATGAGCAAAGTGGACTAAGTGAACTCCAAGATCCCTTCGTTTCTGTAGCCCCTTCAACTCAGTGCTTCCCCGCTCTGGCCTCGGAAAGTTGATAACCAGTACACTCTAAATTAAATAAACATTTTTCATTGTATCAGTTTGCATGAATAAAAATTTTCATAAGAAATTTTTAAAAGATACCCTTCTTTTAAAATATTTCCATAAACAAACATATATTCTATCAGGAAAACTCTCTTTCTACCTAAGATTGATGGCAGAACTTTCCCAAAATGTACAGTATTAGAGTAGTATTTTCTATTTAGAAATAAAAGCCAAAAACTACTGTTGTTTAAATCACTGTGAAAATACAGGCAAAAAGAATTTTCATAGCTATTTGTTCTCAAATAAACATATAAATATTCCTAAGAATGTTTCTTGCTCTCTTTCACCTAAAAAGTCTTTTGTCTAATCATCTGAGAAGATTTTTATAATTTCCAACTCTAAATTTTCTAAATGTTTATAATTACACCTTTTTTCCTAAACAATGTGTTTTATATCTTAATTTATAAATCACATGCTTTGAAGCTACTCACTTAAAGTGAAGATCTTTGAAGGTAAAATGGGTTTCAACAATTCCTGTAGTTTTCACTCGAGTTCTGAGCACGTCTTGCTGAGTTGGGATATAATTTGGCTGTGCTATTCTGTCCAAGTCATTCAAATAGCTGAAAACATAAACAATAAAACAATATGCTAACAGTTAATATAGCCAATACAGATCATCTAAATCAAAGAGTAAGACATTCCGATGCATGCAATATTCCAAGTTTTTACATTTCTGTGTAATGATGTAATACAACCAATTTAAGGCAATATCTTACACAATTCCCACTGAAATGGATTTATACTTCTCCAGCCACAAAACTCTTCGAGCATTTCTTAATTAGTAAACCTCCTTGTTGGGAAAGAAAACAGACTAATAATAACTTCTTAAAAACACCCAAAATAACTGCACACCATGTGTTTGTTTCCTACAATTTCTTGATTTCACTTTTTGTGATGCAGTGCTGTGTTTGCGCTCCAGACATTACTCTTTTGTTGAGGATTGAGAGTTAGTTTTTGAGAAGATAGTGAGAATACCTCTGGCCAAAGGCTGAATTTGATGTTGTTCCTCTTCAACCAACCTTCAGTTGCACACTGGAAAACACTACATGTAACCCTTAACTTTGAATTTTGCTGGCTTTCTAAATCAATATTCAAATTTTACTTCTGACTGATTGTAATCACTCATTCAACACTCTCTGCCAATAATTCCAAATATATTGTGTCATACTATGCAATAATTTTATGTAGTTTGTGTCCAATTATACAGTACAGTGCACAGTGTTATAGAAAGTCCATGTATGCAGAGATTAATGTGAACCTGGGTAGTTAAACAAGGCTTCATGGATAGTGAGGGGTATAAACAGAAATTTGAATGATGGGACAGAAAAAGAAATGTCATTCACATCAAGACAAGCAGTAAAACAGTATGCAGGCAGAAATAGTGACATCTTGTTGCTCTTAAGTAAAGCCACAGACACACTAAACACAACCTAAAGTGAGAATCTGGAATGAACCCGCGGTCAGCTGACTGAGCACTCCGCAGTGCTCTGCAGTGCCCAGGGCAGGGCGTGGAGGACAACTGGGGAAGGAGGCTCAGGTACAGCGGTGCCCCAACCACTGCAGCCTCAGCCGAGGTGTCCTCAGACACTGCTCCTCGGTCTCCAAAGTGGGGCCTTGCAAACAAGAGGTGAGTAAATATCTGATTCATGGAGGTAGTTTGAAAACTATCCAAACAGTGAATTAGTAACCAAAATGTTTAGACAGGAACAAGTATGTGATGTTGATATATAATATACAGAAAGACAATAGCTTGAGTTATCTGTATTGTACTTAATTTGAAAAAAATCTTATCTTTTTGCATTGGTGATAATCCCCCAGTACTTTGTATTTTATTTCCATACATTAACTACATTTAATACCTAATGTTATACCTTATTGTTTTAAAATAATCTGATTTAATAAACAAATAGGCCATGGCAAGATTTTACCAACTGTCCCTATGAAATACTGAACTACTCTTATTTAAAAATGTGCTGATTACTCATTAATACATTTTTTTGCTTATAACTGCTATAGTTCTAATAGTCTCTGAAAATAATGCACATTTATATTTTAACAAGACAAAATATAGGTCTTGGACAAAATTCCAATTGTTACTATAGTGGTACCTTGACCCACGAGGTTAATTCGTTTCATGGCCAAGCTCGTGACTCAATCTGCTCGTGTGTCAAATCTAGTGGAGGGTGGTAGAAGCTCCTGATTCAAATATCTGAGTGTGAATTAAAGCAAAATATCCCAGAAGTGACTGCTCATCTCTCAAATTGCTCGTGATTTAAAGCACTCCTGTGTCAAGGTACCACTGTATTTTTTTTAATTGAATTTACTGGTGTAAATTGGTGGTTAGATAAATCTTAATGGGCAACCTGGCAGCATCCCCATCTCCAGTCAAGAACTCAGGAAACAAAATGCTCTGTAATCTCTATGAAGAAAAAGATTTTTATCCCTGGCTGGTTGGCTCAGTGGTAGAGTGTTGGCCCAGCCAACACTGGTTGGGGTTCAATTCCCAGTCAGGGCACACAGGAGAAGTGACCATCTACTTCTCCACCCTTCCCCCTCTCCCTTCTATCTCTCTCTTCTCCTCCTGCAGCCAAGGCTCCACTGGAGCAAGCTGGCCCAGGCGCTGAGGATGGCTCCATGGCCTCCAGCTCAGGCGCTAGAATGGCTCCAGTTGCAAAGGAGCAATGTCCCAGATGGGGCAGAACATCGCCCCCTGGTGGGCATGCGAGGTAGATCCCGATTGGGCACATGTGGGAGTTTGTCTCTCTGCCTCCCAATTTCTCATTTCAGAGAGAGAAACAAAAGACTTCTATGACTTCATTCTTGAAAAATGGCTCTACTACTGCCATCTGAAGGTCAGAACTCCCAGTAATGAAATAATGGGGAGCCAAAGTAATATATTGTTCTCTATGAGGACCTAAGCATGGGACACAAAAGGGTCTACGTGAATAGACTGAGGGGTCCAAGAAGTGCCCCCACTTGAGGAAACAATTTCAACCTGTTGTCCCCTGAATTACTGAAATAGCCCCTCTTGCTAGGCTCCACTCAGAGCCACCTTCTCACCTCACAGTGGTCCCCTCCTGCTAGGCTCACTCAGAGCCACCTTCTCACCTCACAGTGGTTCCCTCCTGCTAGGCTCACTCAGAGCCACCTTCTCGCCTCACAGTGGTCCCCTCCTGCTAGGCTCACTCAGAGCCACCTTCTCACCTCACAGTGGTCCCCTCCTGCTAGGCTCACTCAGAGCCACCTTCTCACCTCACAGTGGTTCCCTCCTGCTAGGCTCACTCAGAGCCACCTTCTCGCCTCACAGTGGTTCCCTCCTGCTAGGCTCCACTCAGAGCCACCTTCTCACCTCACAGTGGTTCCCTCCTGCTAGGCTCCACTCAGAGCCACCTTCTTGCCTCACAGTGGTTCCCTCTTGCTAGGCTCCACTCAGAGCCACCTTCTCGCCTCACAGTGGTTCCCTCCTGCTAGGCTCCACTCAGAGCCACCTTCTCACCTCACAGTGGTTCCCTCCTGCTAGGCTCCACTCAGAGCCACCTTCTCGCCTCACAGTGGTTCCCTCCTGCTAGGCTCCACTCAGAGCCACCTTCTCACCTCACAGTGGTTCCCTCCTGCTAGGCTCCACTCAGAGCCACCTTCTCACCTCACAGTGGTTCCCCTCAGATTTTTCTGCAGGTACTGGAGGTGCCAAAGCAAATATACAGTCCAAGAGTTGTGCTCTAAGTAATTTTCTTTTCCCTTATCTTCTAGTCTCTGTAACGTTTGGTTTATTAATTCATTCACTTCTAACACAGGCACATTCAGGGAGGACTGTGTGTCAGGCAATGAAACTGGAATGCTGGACAAAACCAGACTCTACTGAATTTACAGTGTGCGGGCAGAGGGAGGAAATAATCCAATAGTCTCAGTATAAGTATAAATTAAATGAGTTCAAAATAAATGTCAATCTGTGTTATGAAAGAAAATATGTCTCTTATGCGTACATAAAACAGGGATGCAAGGATCTATTCAGTAAGTCAGATGATATTTATTCCCTAGTAAGAAAGAAAAACTAGTGGGAGAGATGGGCTCCATACTGAATAAGAAATGTTATACATACATATAAACTAGATTTGTAATAATATACTAGGTTTGTATACTTGTAAAACATTAAAAATACAGATTAAGAAATATAATGTAAAAATACAGAAGGTTATACAGTAACATATTATTTATTCACACACTACATCCTTCATGTAACACACACTGAGTACCCTGATTTACAACAAATGACATGCTATACATAGGCACAGCCATGTTTTTCAGTGTGAGAAAGTGTGTGTATTTACCTAGACCAGTGGTCAGCAAACTCATATCAACAGTATGACTGAAATTTCTTTTGAGAGCCAAATTTTTAAAACTATATAGGTAAGTACATTCCTTATCGAGGTGGCGCCAGCATGTGGTATTTTGTGGAAGAGCCCCACTCAAGGGGCCAAAGAGCTGCATGTGGCTTGCAAGCCGCAGTTTGCTGACCACTAACCTAGACCCTCTAATGCCTGTCATCTTCAATCTAATCCTCACTTGTATCCCTAAGAGACAAGAGCTCTTCTAAGAACATGGAACACACTTGGAAAGTAAAGTGAATGCACAGTATGTTTTAAGACCAATTAATACTACTCATGTCCTAGCTGACATTTTTGAGTCTGTGTGCCAATTATGGAAACAAATACTTCATTTTTTTAATTCTATGTAGATCACCAAAGCAGAATGCTCCCAATTAGGTTTTATCACAATTTGCTTTACACACTTTCTGGGCTATGTCTGGAAAATCAGGGCAGCCTTCCCTTCTCTAAAACTTGACTCTGATAGCTGTAAGCAATGTCTAATGCAAAAGCGCACGTACAATTGACAATTTCCACATGTAAAGCTATTTTACTCAGAAACTATCTTGAAATAACCAAGCATCCCTTCAAAGGGGGTGTATGTCATTCAAGGTGCCTGTCACTAGACAAGTCATTCTTCTTGGGCACCATTAGTATAACAAAAGAACCCAAATCAATTACCTTTCCCCTTGGCCAGTCCCCAGCAAACTAGAGATACACCTTCAGAATAGTCTTTGGGAAGTTCCAATTACTTTCTTGGAAGTATACTAGAAAGTCCCATTCTACATGTTTTAATTAGACTTACATAAGCATGAGTTTCTGGAGACACTCTGAATACAAAGGAAATAATATTGTTATCTACAAACTCACAGAAAACACCAAGTTTTCAAGCATGTGAACATCCTGAGTTGTACAAGAATGTGTCAGCGAATTCTGCAGTAACACGGATGTTGAGGCATATCTGACTTACAAGTAGTTATTTATGATAGTTTAGTTCTAAAGCTGATTACTTACTATGCTGCAGAATCGTTAAGCTGGTACTCCCGGGACCTGTTGAAACAGGCCTGTACACCACTATCTTTCCACAGTCGCTTTATAACTCCAGCAAGTTCTGCTGTCATGAAGCCTTCCTCAGCAGCTCCAGCAAGCACAAAGAGTTGGCGGGCATCATCCTGAACATTCAAAGATCGTTTATAAAGAAATTAAAAAAGAAACTTTACAGATGAAATGTACAAATGTAAATGACAGAAAGTGCAACAGTGAATTCCCTTTATGTTGTTATTGGTGTCATAACTTTCATTTCTGTAAAGCACCAGTTTAAAAAGTCGCCTCACCCAAAAGAGCGTAATTTGAAATCATGCATCTAGGTTTTGTCGTTTCTGCGATAGCTATCGAGGTGCTAGGGAGTTGGAAGAAGGAAACTAACAGCTTATGAGGGGACATATTCAGCAACTCTGCACGGACAGCCTGCTGTACACTGAGGATTATCTCTTTTGAGAAGTCACAAGAATGTATGCTCTGCCATTCCCTCCCAAAAATGAGTCTAATCTAAGAAATACATTAACACAGTTTATTTTAAGATAAAATCTAATGAAATGTTAGCTTTCTGACATTCTTCATAGAAGCAATACAAGTTCAGAGAAGGAAGAAGTTGATGTGGAATAAGCACGAATAATTTCACAGACTGATGTGAAGTTTTCAGAAGACTTTAAAGTATGTATACAATAGATCCCCTTATCTGCAGTTTCGTCTTCTACAGTTTCAGTTACCCGCGGTCAACCGTGGCCTGAAAATATTAAATTTCCCTATCCACTGACATCGTCATGGCTCCATAATCTAGGATAACCTGAGGCCGATGATCCTCCTTGTGAAGTATCATCGGAAGGTCAGCAGTAGCCTAATGCTACATCACAGTGCCTACAGACTCATTCAGCTCACGTCACTGCAGCACGCAGACATCTTATCCTCCTTCAGCATTACAAGAGTGAGCACAGTGTAGGAAGATTTTGAGAGGTACAGAAAGAGAGAAGCCACATTCACGAACTTTTAATACAGTATACTGTTATAATTGTTCTGTTTTATTATTTATTGTTGTCTATCTCTTACCGTGCCTAATTTATAAGTTGTACTTATCTCAAGTATGTTTGTATAGGAAAAACAGGATATATAGGGTTCAGTACTACCCGTGATTTCAGGTATCCACTGGAGGTCTTGCAACATTCCTGCAGATAAGGGGAGATCTACTATATATTAAAATCAATGGGCTAGGAGGTAGGGGCGGTGTTTGATAATGCAGGTTTAGGACACAAAATAAGCTCAGCTCTAGAATAGAAATAATCATGATGCATATAGAAGACAAGAAGCCAAAACATTTAAATAAAGAAATATTACATATAAAGTTAACTAAATTTAAGTTTTGAGGTTACAAATATGTTGTATAGTTATACTTGATCCACAGGTAGTCAAATTTATTAGGTCAGTGTTGTCCAAAATAAATATAAGGTGAGCAACTAACGAAATTCTAAGTTTCCCAACAGTCAGATTTCAAAATGTGAGAAAAGGAAATTTAATTGGACAATATATTATATTTGACTTATATTATCAATAAATATTAATGAGACAGTTCAGGTTTTTATAGATGTCTAGTCTTCAAAGTCTGGTGTTTATTTTATACAGACAACACATTTCAGCTCTAGAGACTTCTCAGACACTCAACAGCCCCATGTGGGCTGCAGTTACAGTGAAGGATAACACAACTCTCGTCTTAGGTAACAACACAGCTAATCCAAAAATAGGGGAGATGTAAAGTTGCTCTTTTCACAGAGATACTCTTTAACCTGAGACTTGTAGCTTTGTTAACTGGGTAAATCATCCCTAATTTTTCTCAAGGAGCACTTTTTCAAAGTATTGTAGGAAATGTTGATTAAGTGATGGCACACATTATGACAAGGTACACTGAAGAAAAGCAGTTGGTAGCACAGGCTAGCAGAGGGTACTATCTAACAATATAAATTTATTCTTCTGCCATTTTAAAACATTTTCAGATGTAACCATCATGAAAAATAATCAAGTCTCTCAGCATGGGGACATATTGGTCAAGCATATGTTTCCCTTTTCAGTAAGTCACAAGAGAAATGCATGCAAGCAAGTAACAGGTGTACAGGAGCCCTAACAAACCCCAACATGACATGGTTTCAAACTATTCTTAGGACTATTTACTAATTCTAGTACATAATTATTTATTTTTCCTAATAATTACCTATATGAGAAATTTCTAAATTTGGTCATTTTTATTAAACATCAAACATTTTCTTCATCCATTTTAGAAAAGTATTTCTCACTTAGTGAGTTTTAAAATGAGCTCTCATATGTACTCAAGTGCAATAAAATTTCTTGATAGAAAAGACTAATATCCTCCAGTATTGGTTAACAATTATATTCTCTTCACATTTTCTAGGAAGAAGCTTGTAGAAAAGACATGAGAAACTTTGGAAACGCTATTTAAGAACTCTACTCTGTGACATTCACAAATGTCTCTTTCTGATAAAATATAAAATAGTCTCTTTTCCTTGAAAAACTAATTAGAAATATTCATTTCAATGTCATTAGCAGGGCATTCAGATATCTCTATATGAGCATTAAGGTAATAAATTTAAGTACGAAGGGACCTTACAAATTATTCTAGAAAGAGAACTCAAGATAGAGTGGTTAAGCAATAATGTTCCACAGCTAATTAGTCACCCATTCATCACAAATATTGCTTACTTAACAATTAGTAAGTAGCCATGGCCTAAGACAGATTTTTTTTTTTTTTTTTTTTTTTTTTTTAGAGAGGAGAGAGAAAGGGAGAGAGACAGAGAGAGAGGGAGAGAGAGAGGAGAGAGAGACAGAGAGAGAAGGTGGGGAGGAGCAGGAAGCATCAACTCCCATATGTGCCTTGACCAGGCAAGCCCAGGGTTTCGAACCGGGGACCTCAGCATTTCCAGATCGACGCTCTATCCACTGCACCACCACAGGTCAATTTTTTTTTTTTTTTAGTGAGAGAGAGAGAGAGGCAGGAAGGGAGAGAGATGAGAAGCATCAACTCATAGTTGCAGCACCTTAGCTGTTCCTCGATTACTTTCTCATACGTGCCTTGATTGGGGGGGCTCCAGCCAAGCCAGTGACCCTTTGCTCAAGCCAGCAACCTAGGGTTCAAGCTAGTGGCCTTTGAGCTCAAGCCAGTGTCCATGGGGTCATGTCTATGGTCTATGACCCCATGTTCAAGCCAGCAACCCCACGCTCAAGCCAGTGAGCATGCAATGAAGCCGGCAACCTCGGGGGTTCGAACCTGGGTCCTCAACATCCCAGGCCAACGCTCTATCTACTATGCCACTGCCTTTTTAGCCAAGACAGGATAAATTTAACAATTACAGAATGATGACAATAATCCTATCTTGCTATGGAATGAAGTATTTTCAAGATTCATGTAAAATAATGTTATTTTGCAATATTTATAAAGATAAACAAGAGTGTGTGACAGAAGGTAGAAAAAGGATAGAGATTATTGAAGAAAAGACTGGAATTTAGTCAGAAGGGCTAAAAATCAGTAAAGCTATTGCAGGAACTCATTTGTGATGTTAGGAAGAAATGTTATTTGCCAGGCAACTGTCTGTGGGTAGCAAGAAAAATCCTTGGATGTAGCCAAGTTATTGTTTTCAAATTGCTAACAACTAAATGAAAATAAGCTGGTTTAGAGAATATAAATTCCAATTTATATCATGGCATGTTTTGGTAGCTCAGCAAAAGAGACATAAAATGCTAGCATGTCAAAAGACAGAATATGGCCCTCTTCTCCCACTGATGGTCAGGGAACATTTCACATATTGTATTTACTTAGTGACAGCACATTTTATTTGAAGTTGTCATTCACTTAATGAGAATTCAGATGGGTCTGTCCAGGGCAGGAGAAAGACTAGAAAGGATCATGAGGGCTGTCATATTAAGTAAGGATCATTAAAGGTAAGAAAGAACCAACTTCATGTTTACAAACAGCTAGAAAAAGGAAAATTCTTAGGGCAAAAGATATCAGATTCCAATTCCATAAGAACCCTTTTTAACAAAGCTATCCAAAACAAAAGAGGAGGAATGAGAAATGACTTCTTACTGTGATAGAGCAGATAAGATTCATCAATGAGATGAGTTTAAACAGAAAACACTAGAAAGCACTTCTACAATGCAAACTAAAAAATATGATGGAATCTTAAAAATAGTGGCACCCCTGAAATTTTGGTCAATATATTGATATCATGATTGATATGTATATGGAAATCTTTTGTTTTAATGTTTGAGCTCAATTATTTCATTAACAATTTTGCCAACAATCCTGGACAGCATGGAGGAAAACCACTTACATATTTAATCTACCACAACCCTATAGAGCAGGGGTCCCCAAACTTTTTACACAGGGGGCCAGTTCACTGTCCCTCAGACCGTTGGAGGGCCGAACTATAAAAAAAACTATGAACAAATCCCTATGCACACTGCACATATCTTATTTTAAAGTAAAAAAACAAAATGGGAACAAATACAATATTTACAATAAAGAAAAGTAAATTTAAATCAACAAACTGACCAGTATTTCAATGGGAACTATGGGCCTGCTTTTGGCTAATGAGATGGCCAATGTGCTCCTCTCACTGACCACCAATGAAAGAGGTGCTCCTTCCGGAAGTGCGGCGGGGGCCGGATAAATGGCCTCAGGGGGCCGCATGTGGCCCGCAGGCCGTAGTTTGGGGACCCCTGCTATAGAGTATATAATAACTCCTACAAACTGAAGACAGCCATACTGCTGTCATCGAAGTCAGTGCACCTTTAAGGAATCCTGAGCACTTTAGTGGAGTCACCATTTCATGGCAGCAATCCCAGACAGTAAAGATTTGCTTTGAAGAAGAAAGACGTCAGTGTAAAACATTTTTCTCTAAAAAGTTAAATGTAATCAAAGTAAAACTGACTGAGGCAAGGAAATAGGAAGCAATATTTCTTTTTCTCCCAAAGTGCTGCTTAAAGGAGGTTAAAAGCCTAAAACTGAAATAATCTAAGTTCATTTTAACTAAATTGCAGTGAGCATAGGCTTCATTATGTCAGGAAGGGAAGTTATGATAAACGTGTTACATACAACTTTGGTGTATATAATTATGAATCTTATAAATGTATATTTTCAAGTTAAAGAAGTATTCTTTATATGGACAATAGAACCTATTGTTAAAAGAGATACAGAAATGTGATAATCAATACATATATTGGGAAAATGGAAAAATACTGTGCTCATATTATGTTATCATTTTGCCATAAAATTAATCAATATTTCTCAAAATAAAAAACAATATAACCTTGTTCTTAAGCCTAAACCAGAATATGAAATCAAACACTTATCTAGAAATATAACAAGTAGAAATAACTAGGAACATTTTGAAAAAGAATACTGGGGAAGGAGGGCTAAAATTATTACATATTAAAAGTCTGTAATATGTAGCATAGTCTGATATTAATGCAGATTAATAAGAAAATAATCCTAAATCTGAAATAATTATATAGTAAAGGCGGCACGGTAAATTAGTAGGAAGAACGTGACTATTCAAAAACAGTAATAAATGATCAGTAGCCATGTGTAGAGAAGAAGATGCAGAGCCTTACTCCACACACACAGCAAAATAACTTTCCGAGGGGCTCAGGAACAGACACAGAAACAATGTTAAAACTCACCTAAATAATTTTAAAATAGCATGAACATTTGGTAAATCTTTGGCTGAGATTTTCTAAATTTAAACATAATGGAAAAAATAATAGGGAAAGGTTTTAAAATGAAAACCATACAGTAAATCAAGCAAACCTGAGAAAATATATATTTTAGTGGGCAAAGGGTTAATACATATGCACATGCGAACAAGCAGATAGATAACTGAAACATCAGACTCCAGCAGGAAAATGAATAAGGGAGAAAGCAGACCGCTAACACAGAGAAAAAATACAGTCAAGAAGGATATGAAAACTACACAACTGTACTAAAAATTAAAAATGTAAATTAAGTAAAATACACTAATGAATTACCCAGTAAGACTCCTAAATTTTGGCTACTTATCGAGTGCTAAGAAAAGGCTCTGCCCTAAACTGCTGCTAGCAAGGCAAACTGATACCTTTCTCAAAAGCAATCTGGAAAAATCTGACAGACAGACATAACTAACTAAAGAAATAAATTAGAAAATGAAAGCCACCGAAGGGCAGCCACTCTGCAGGAGCGTCCGAGGCAGTGGGGATATGGGAGACTGGGTAAGTCCATCCAAGGCAAGGCTCTCGGCTCCTCGGAGCCAAAGCTACTCCAAGGAAGTACTTGTCAAACTATCTGTGAACGACCAGTCTGTGTTTTGATTTATTTTCTTTTGTTGCCAAATTATTTTAAACTAGATGACAAGTCAACTGAAGACAGAGTAGACTGATCAAAACCAACGTGGGCACAAACATTCGCACAGTCTTTAAATAATAATGGCTGCCGTCAATAGAACAGGCTGAAGGTGACAGTGACTGGGGTGCTCCTGGAGTCTGAAGTGCTCGTGAGGAGGGCAGTTACTCCCAGTCGTTCCTGAAACAAAGTCCAGGTTCGTCTTTTTTGTTTGTTTCCTAAAAAGCAGAAAATGGCAACACTGTTTGAGAGAAAAACAAAAAAGACTTCATAAAAAACTGCTTGGGAGCACAAAAACTTTCTCTATTCACATGGAAGATATGAATGCAGAATACTTTAAAAAGTCTAAATTGCCATAATTGAAATTAGTGTAAAGCAGTGGTTTTTAACCTTTTTATACTTGGGGACCAGTGAAAATAGGAAATTTATTTCGGGGACCACTAAGGCAGAAATCACCCTGAGCATAAGCAAATTCAACCAAGATCACTGCGTCTATAATCTTCATACAGCAATTAGCTCTTTCACAGGTGGTTGAAAAACTGGTGTAAAGTACAATTTACAAAAATTGTTTGACTTTTACCTAAGGAGTGGTTCCCTTCTGTTTAATATTAATACTCAAAAAGCATTTGTTGAAATCCACTTGAAAATTTTAATTCATTACATTAAGCTTTAAACCTTTGTTTAAAAGAAAAAGGTTAAAACAATAATATCACTTAGTAACCTATAAAGAAATGTGAGTTGTAAAAATTAACCAGGTTTATTTAATATAGATTTCTCCAATTTCTTCTTCTTAATGTTGCCTTCATTCATTTTTCCTCTATTAAGCATGAACTGAGCTCATATGTAAAAAAAAAAAAGTTCAAGCAGACATTAAGATACAAAGGAAAGTTACAGCCTCTATACAAAAAAACCTTCATAGTATTTGTAGGGAGGTGGCAAACACACATATTGAATATATAAAAATACAAAGGAACCATTAAAAAGTAGTAGTAGCAATAAGAATAATACATCAACTTTGTACAAAACAAATAAAAATGAAGCAGGAAATTCAGTTAAAGGTTTCTGGAAGGTTAAGTTTTACACTAGTTATTGAAAAAAAAAACCAGTGAAGAGAAAACTACACAGCACACCCACTGACACAGCACACCCACGGGCTCAGAGGCTGGGGCTGTGGAATCCACCTCGGGCGGCCACTGCTGCTCCACCCACAGCAGGGAGAGAGGCCGTGTCTCCGAGAACGTGAGTGAGCATGCGCTGTGGTTCGCCAGTCAGCCTCAGCTTGTGTATCATCAGAACATCATCCAAGGGAGTTGTAACCACCACGCAGTTCTCAATTGTTGTTCTTACTCGTTTAATTTATCTCTGTGGTGGGTATTTTTGGTTAAAGATAGGAAACTAAAGAACACTAATGTTGAAATACAAATTCACATGGAACGTAAGAAAAATTCTATGCATTTCCTTTAGATTTTCTTTACCAAGTGCAAAGGTTGAATTGGATTGACCAAAATAATCATATTGCACATCAAGATGGCCCTAGTTCTACAAAAAAAAAAAAAAAAAAACAGTGTTAAAAGAAAAACATTTTACCAATAATATGGAGTTTGGGTTTTTTGGTTTAACAGTATTAAAAGATTATCCATGACAAAATGACTTATATGAGAACAAAAGCTGACAACATAAATTCTTTCTCTTAATTCATCTTTTAGGAACACAAAATGATTATGTAAACAAAACACTTCCTATTTTTAACTTGAAATAAAGAGATTATGCAAGCAATCGGGGCAAGCAGAAAAGGGAAAAGAAAGTGTCCCGTGGATTAGGCCAGTGCTGCCTCCAGCCAAACCGAAAACAAGGTCCTGAGGCCAATAAGGAAGCCAGGCACAGCCCTAGGTCACCCTAGCCTGTGGCAATCTTTCTATCATGTAATCTCCTGGGTTCCAGTTTCTTCACTGATAAAATACAGGCATAGAACTAGCTTGTCTCTAAGGTCCTTGACCTTAGCTCTGACATTCTGATTATATGTTTCTTAGTATCCAGTATTTTCCTATTTTAAAGACATGCAAATTTCTATTGTTTTCATTATGTGAGACTAAATTGCTTTTTAGTTTGGATATGAATACAAATAATTAGATCACTTCAGCATCCCAAATTAAAGAAACAAATTTTGAAGACTGTCAGTGTAGGCAGTTTACTAAACTCAGTAGTAATGACTAAAATTGTTATGGAGATATAGAGGAATCCAATATCCCATCACATGTAGAAAATATTGCAATGGTTGCTGAGTTATCCAAACCATCGGATGGATAGGAGAATATTCTAGCTACAAAGGGAAGACTGCACACTCTGTGTATTCTTATTTTGCTCACTTCTCAAGTTTCTGACTCTATTCTGATTGCTTTCAGAAAATGGTCCTCAGCTGATAAATCTGTTTTATGGTACGGTATTATCGTGCAAGTTATTTTTACTCAGCAGACCTGCTCCAAAGAATTTAATAACTTACCGCCCGAGATGAGTCACCAAAGTCTATCTTCAACCTTCCCATGGCCCTAATGATAGCAATGATTGACTGAATGGTGTTACTGTAGACCACTGCTTTGTACTGTTTACATTCCTCTTCTGAGTAACCAGCTTCGTGGATAATTCTAATGAGACAAAAGGAAAAAGAAAACACTTCCTTTGATTGAAGGGTACATTTAAACATTAAAAAAATAAAAAAGACACAGAAAACAAATTTAATGCTTTACATCTACTTACTTCATCTGCTTCACAATTGTACTTTTCCCAGATTCACCAGCACCTAAAAAAGATAATATAGTAGAATAAGGGATTTCTAACTTCATCATATGTATATCCAACTCCCAACACACACGCACATATTTTATTTCTCTCTCTTCTGTCTCTTACAGTTAAATATTGCTTTATAGCAAAACTATCTTTGCTGTTTTCCAAACACATAGGAAAGTTCTCAAATATAAATCTCATCTGTTTATTACTTTATAATACTTAAATTCAATAACTAAAGCTCAACTAAAATATGTTTTCATTGTTGTCTATATTTATTCTCCAAAGCATTAAAAATCTCAATCTTCTATATCATAAATTGAAACACTGTAAATTACTTTTATTCAAGAATTTGAGCTCCCCGTTGGAAGATGTTTGGCCAATTATCATCATTTAACCACTGCCTCTTATGATATAGTAGGCAGTGATGCCAAGAAGCCACATAAAATAATTTTAAAATATTCTATGTTAAAATAGTCCCATCTCATGTAATATATGTTCAACAACTATTATGAAACAACTCACACACAACCAATGTGATTTACTGCACCAGGATGCAACAGTGCATGCAGGACAGAAGTATCTCCTCCTATGGTTTTCTAGTCTTCTTGTCATCCAAGTGATAAGGGTTCCTTACACCCAGTCTTAAACCTCTCTGCTTCACTCTGCACATATACCGGGTCTTGGCACAATCTGAGTCCCTCCCAGTATGCCACTGTAATGGGAAAATGTTACTAATGGAATGATGTTTACAGAGGAGAGCCCTCTCATCCTTCTACTTAGCAGTAGCTGCCATCTTTCCATAAATTAGATCAATTATTTGTCAGGCTCATCCTGATTGGTATATATTGAGAGTATCTGTGTACAGGACATAAAACAAGTAAGATATGACAGTCTACTGTTTAGCTCAGTGATTTTCAACTGGTGTGCAGGAAGAATTTTTGAACATGCAATACCTAAGTCAGGGGCACTGACCTCTTTTCCCTTGGAATGTCAAATAAGAAAATGATTACAGCCAATACAACAATAGCCTTTCAGTGTGAATGAATCAATATTATACCTGTATTTTTTTTTGTGACATCTGCAAAAAATGAAACATTTTCTGGTGAGCCACAGAATTTTAATAATTAATTAATATGTGCCAAGAGATGAAAAAGGTTGAAAATCACTGGTTTAGCTTCACGTTGTCTTCGGCCAGAACTACATATCATGGACATATGTATTACTGTTTGACAGACACGGCTCAGGACTTTCATTATCTGGGCCACATTCCCAGTTTCCCAGCCCTTCCCACTGTGCTTCATGCTCCAGCGTTACTGAAGGCAACTTACAGTTCCAAGAACACCTACTGCTGAGCACACCACAATCTTCAAACAATTTCCTTGCCAAGATGGCCCCTTCCTCTACTTCCTCTAGCCACCCTGGTGATCCTCAATCAACCTTCGACCTTATCTCCATCATCCACGTGGGACCCATGTGGCCTCTCATTGTACACATTTCTATTCAAATTCGCAGCTGCTGGCTTGCACTAGATACACAGTCAACTAGAAATGCACTTGCATTTATTTAAGCTATTCAGAACTGATACAATTAGATGGCAAACTTCTGAGCTGCATTTCCCTCCCCCCTTCCCCCCCTAACTACCACACACAGACACATCCGTCATCGGAGGGATCTGAGATCAGGTCACAGTTCAATCTCCTTTTAAAATTCTGGGGGGAATACTGCTTAAATTCTACTTGTGATTTGATGGACAAAGCGTGCTCCCAGTGAGCAGGAAAGCCAGAGCTGAATGAGCGGGGAGGGCACCCTTCCCTTACTGACGCTTTGAACCTTTCAGGGCATCTGCCAGTAGGAATCACTCCAAGGTAAACAACCCATTATTTATTCATCAACAACACTGTTCCCGGCTCTGGGAAAGCACGACTGTAGGCTCTATGGTGCGCACGCTTCTCTGCCTCCAGCGCTCTCCCCAGCTACCACCCAGGCAGCTTCCAGCAGGGCCCTTTCAGAGGGCCCGCAGGGCTCCCCAGTCCTGCGAACTGAGTCAGCAGCAGCCAGGCTGTGATGATGGAACATTCTAGATCCCAGATCATACACAAGGGTAGTGATTTCATAGGCATGCTGAGCTTCAATGAATGGCCAACTGCCCATAGTCCATCTGTCAATGAAACAACTCAAAGGCCTAGAGAAAGGCTGACTGCATGAGACAAGCTACTGAGGCCTGAGAGCCACACAGGGAGAACTCAGTAGTAGTAAAGATTATTGCCAGGTAAACCACGTATAACACAGATAGGGATTTTTAAATCTTAATGAGACAAAAAACACCTTTCCTAGTGTTAGACATTATTTTTAAATTCTAATTCACTTCATATCTCTTAAAATACAGTAATTGGTGGCATGAGAAACTTAGCTTACTTTGCAAGGGGAATCTAGTTAAAGGTTTGTGGTAGAAAAAATTCCTGAACTCTGTTAAATATTAAAGCATCGGGGTGGTTTGCTTACCAATTGAATTTCTACCTAATTTCCTGCTAGATATAAGGTACTCTTTGTGGAATATATATCCTAGGTACAGAAATGCTTTAAAAAAATCTTTCAAAACTTAGCAATTTTTGTAATTAAGTTTTCAATTCTCACTTCTACGCAGAATCCTAGTGGGAAAATTATAAATGCTGCGTTATGGTTCCCACACTCTAAATGCTGGTATTCTTCCCACATAGCACACAGGAAAGAGCTAAAGTTGTACTCAGGTGAGCACAGTTGTGTCTGCGAGACTGGTAGGAAGCAATAACATATAAAAAAATAGGAATAAAGAAGAAAAAGAAAAGAACCTCAAAGGTAGGAGAGGGGCAGGGCAGGGAGGAAAGGCTGACTCTTCTTAACGTTCAGCTAGGCATCTAATACTGCTTCCACCAAGTCCGAGGCAGGCGTAAAGGGGCATCCTTCTTTCAAGAAACAAGGGCTATATAACATGTCTTTGTCAGGAAAGATCAAAGTGTGGGCCCACTGCGGTCACGTGGCCATGCTGGTCAAGGAGAGTATGTGGCCTGTGAACTGTCAACAAGTTGGTCACTGTGAAATAACTGAGATTTTAGAATAGTAGGAAGGAAGACTGTAACTTACAAAAAGCCAAGAATGTGTGCAAGGTGGTCATGGTAAGCCAGTAACTATTAAGGCAAAGGTGGGATCACTAAGCGGGTCCCTCTCGCTAAGGAGGAAGTGACTGATGGAAAATTGCAAGTCTGAGCAAACTAAGCCCAGCAAGTGCATAAAGTGGAGCTCAGCGCCTGACGAAAAGGCACCACAGAGATGGGGGAAGGGCAAAGGAACACCCCACAGTAACACAGGAAACTCATCTGCAGTTAGGGGTCACTCCAACCAGGAAAGAGAAATGCATCAAGTTTGAACAAAGGAAGGGGCTAAAAACAAATCAAGATGTAAGTAAATTAACCCTTGGCTAGACTCTAATTCTCTGAACAGAATTATGTCATTTACCATTATAGAAATGATAAATTTATCTGCCCTGATTTTGTTGAGGAACAATAAAGAAAATATAAAGTATCACATGATATTAAAAAAAAAAGTCCTGGCCCTGGCCGGTTGGCTCAGCGGTAGAGCGTCAGCCTGGCATGCGGGGGACCCGGGTTCGATTCCCGGCCAGGGCACACAGGAGAAGCGCCCATTTGCTTCTCCACCCCCCCCCCTTCCTCTCTGTCTCTCTCTTCCCCTCCCGCAGCCGAGGCTCCATTGGAGCAAAGATGGCCCGGGCGCTGGGGATGGCTCCTTGGCCTCTGCCCCAGGTGCTAGAGTGGCTCTGGTTGCAGCAGAGCGACACCCCGGAGGGGCAGAGCATCGCCCCCTGGTGGGCAGAGCGTCGCCCCTGGTGGGCGTGCCGGGTGGATCCCGGTCGGGCGCATGCGGGAGTCTGTCTGACTGTCTCTTCCCGTTTCTAGAAAAAAGAAAATTAAAAAAAAAAAAAAAAAAAGTCCTGACCTGAGTATACATATACTTTTTTTCCAGGAAGATTCTTTAGCCATTTCTCTACTTAGGGTCATATTCACATCGTTTATGTCCTGGCTTCAGGGTAAGCTGACCAACATCACAGGCTGTCCAGCAGCCATTAAAATGGTGATTTAGTCACATTATCTTATGGTAAGTTCCTGATACCACTAATCTATTTTTAAGAAATCCTATATTTCATGTAGAATTAATAAACTAAACCTTACATTCAATAAAACTAAATTACAATTTAGTTTTAATTGGAGTAAAACCAAATTAAAAATGCATTTAAAGTCACTTCTATTTATCATAGTGCTACTACAGAATTAACAAGATCAAGGCCCTTATATTTAAGATAGAAGCAAATAAAGTGAGAGTAAGGGCAAATATAAATTAAAAATAAGAGGCTTAATTATCCTTCTTTAAAGAAAAAGATTTCCCTTCCCTCTGAGGAGCCACTGAGCCACTTCACCCGCAGGTGTTGTAAAGTACCAAAGGCTACAGAATTAATATTAATATTTTGGGAGGCTTGGAGAACATTTTATTAATTTGGGTTAAGGTGTGCAGAGAAATTGTGAGAATAATCTCTGTACTGTGTGATTGGCATAGTCAGGATGGCCCTTGGCATTGTATTGTAAATGAAAAGGGAAGGAAAACATGGATTCCCAGACATTCCACCACACCTGTGGGGAGAGGGGTGAATGTCCAGCCAGGTGCAGGGAGAGAAAAGCCAAAATAAACCTTTTCTTATAACTATGAGCCATTTGCGGGCATTTGTCCTCACGGAAACTACCTCTCCTATGTAAATGCGTGTGGTTAACACGTGTGACTCTGGACGGAGAGATAGCAGATGAACACTAGATAAATATAGGAATGCCTTTTAATATGTAAAAGATATCTTTCTGCCATTGTGTTGACTTGTAAATTTTGTTTTCTCCAAAAGGATGTATGGCTTGCAAATTGAACATGGTCCTATCATGTTAAAGGACATATGACTATAACCAATAGTGGTAAAGGGCTCCTAATTACAATTTTTGCTTCTGTACTTCCCATTTACAAAACTATAAAAACTAGGTAAAACAAAGGGCCAGCGCGCTCTCCGTCAGATTTCTGTCGGAGTTGCCGCTTGGCCAAGCTAGACAATAAAGCTTTGGTGTGTAATCGACGGACCTTGTTCCTGTCTTCAATGTTTTGGGTCCCTCCGGATTAGGCTTAACACCCTCCTTTATAAGAAAATTTATTTTAGAAAAACTGTAAGTACTTTCTCCTCTTTGAAATATATGATGTATGTGTGAATACACACACACACACAGATCCATATATGCATGCTTTTGAAAACTAAAGAGGCCTTTTTTTTTGTTGTCAGATTTATGACCCAGAATGTCTTTCTCAAGGACCTGGGAGCTTTTTCTTTAAAATGTAAACAACAAAAGGGCAGAAGGCGCCCCACCCTCCCGGTTTCTGTGGGAGGGCCGGGTCCTCACTGGGGCAGGTGTCTGCTCCAAGCTGCAAGACCACCTCCTGGAATAAAGATAGGAGACGTTCCCCTCTCCTCTTGATAAGGCCTATTAGCACAGATCGTCTCCCCAATTAACAGGCAAAATTAGGGTGAACTGTAAGTGTGATATAAGGTGTTTCAAGCCTCACACTTAAAGACTAGTTGTTGTTTATCCTGAAAATATGTACGTAACAGGTTGTATCTACCTGGCTACACACGGGCTGAGATTCCTCCCCGTCCGTCTGCTCTGCTGGGCTGCCCGAGATGCACGGCAGGTTCTGCATCTGCTGGGCTGCCCGAGATGCACGGCAGGCTCTGCATCTGCTGGGCGGCCCGAGATGCACGGCAGGCTCTGCATCTGCTGGGCTGCCCGAGATGCACGGCAGGCTCTGCATCTGCTAGGCTGCCCGAGATGCACGGCAGGCTCTGCATCTGCTGGGCTGCCCGAGATGCACGGCAGGCTCTGCATCTGCTGGGCTGCCCGAGATGCACGCCAGGCTCTGTATCTGCTGGGCGGCCCGAGATGCACGCCAGGCTCTGTATCTGCTGGGCTGCCCGAGATGCACGGCAGGCTCTGTATCTGCTGGGCGGCCCGAGATGCACGGCAGGCTCTGCATCTGCTGGGCTGCCCGAGATGCACGGCAGGCTCTGCATCAGGGCTTATTCAAGAATAAAAGTGGTTCCTTTCTCTACTACCTTTGTGAAGAGAATTCTGGGTTGGGAGATTTGGTTTCTAGTTACAATTACCCAACAAAGGTAAGAATCTAAACATCTTTTGAACTATAAGAAGCTCTGCACTAATAGTTAAATGAATATACAAGATGGGGTTTACAGTTGTAAGTGAAACACAGTTTATTCTTGTATTATTATTAATTACTGTATTTTCCGTATGAACAACTGTAAAGCTACTTTTGCCCCACCGTGTATACATATCTATAGGATATACTTGACATCCTGGGATGTAAGAATCATCTGATGACTGTGAACGTCAGAATTCATATCCTCCACATTCTCCAATCTTAACTCTCCACAAATAAAACTACAGTCTGAGTCATTTATGCCTGACATGGGCATCATACTGTTAGATTGAGCAAAAATGGATGCACATACAAGGCCACTCCAGCAGAGTAATACAGAACAAAGGAGAACTGTGGGCTCTTTCCTATACCAGCTAACTGAACAGAGAAATCAATGTTTCCACAGTCAAAGTCTACAGATTCACAGGTGCGGGCGAGGGAAGATGGGGGACTAAAGGCCACAAGCATGTTTTGAGGGTCTGCATGTTTTCTGAAAGAATTTTTAATTCACTGTTTTTACTTGTACATTGATAAATAATATAAGAAATTCTGAGTCACTTAAATGAATCTTTATGGCTAAACAGTCATACAATTTCAGGGTCTATATTTGAGTTTGTGTTTACAGGTGCCTGTCACACTGAAGGATGTACTCAATACTGTACCTTGCTGGGGATCCATCCACCTACCACTCTCTCTGCTTTGGGTGTCAACTGCTAGACACCTTACCACCAAAGAAGAGGCCATGTGTTTCCAGCTGGCCAATCAGAGAGTATGTCACAGGGAGTAAATATCTTTGTTTATGGATCATATATAAACCATTAAACAAATTATTTTACATAAAAACTTACAAAATAATCACTTTGGATACAGAGATTTCACCCTCTACCCCCCAAAAAAGAAAGGAATGAATCTAGGCAGCAATCAGATACCTCCCCTGGCCTTTTGTGTGTAAGGTAACAAGGAAAATCACAGCCTGAAAGGAGACGTGAAACCTGGCCCACACAGCTATTGCGCATGACCACATCCCAGAAGATGCCAGTTGAGGAAGGGGCCAAACAGAGGAAAACACCACTGAGAGCCGGAGGGAAAATGGCTGAGAGAAGCCGGATGACACTGGGACCTTTTAGATGAAGTCACGCTTAGGAAGAATGTTACAATGTACCATACAAACTGTAACACTTCTGAGAGTGAGAGGGGGCACAAGCATAAACCAGGATTGACCTGGGCAAAGCAGGCAATATATCACTCTTCATATCTGAAGACAATTTCACCTTGATTTCCAAGCTATGAGAATTTCCAAGCAAGCTGTAGTCTGCTTTCTGTGACACAGATCCAAAAACAGGTTGGACTAACACTGTGCCAAGTAGGATTATTTTAATGATCTTGAGCTAATGAGGGGAAAACTAAGGAGGTTAATGATGCATTTAGGCCAGATAATGGTTAAATGATAGTTGCTGTATGCTTTACAGAAGAAAGTTATAGAAGTTTAGACAGAGAAACAATGTGGGAAAATTAGTCATTATGTAGCCCACTGAAAAAGAGGTATGCTAAATCCAAAAGAGTCATTATTACAAGTGTAATTTATTGTAACTAATATAGTGTTATATTAAATTGTCATTAATTTTACTTTTAAATTCATATATATATTTATATATACATGGTGTGGCAAAAGTAGGGTTACACTTACTCATGTGGAAAATAATACACTACTTAATAATACAAGAATTGACTATTTCCCTTACTCACACCTGTAAACCCACTTTTGTCCCACCCTATTGTTTTATAGTTTACATAAACCCTAGAAACAAGAGGGATTTTGCTCTCAATGATACTAACATGCATTTATGAAAATAACAAAGCCATACAAGCAGAAAACAACCTCCTTCATTAGGAAACCATACCCTACTTTGTCTAAAACTCAAGTCTATTTTCGTTCTCATGTTTCTGTTCAGCTATTTATGATTTATGACTAGTAAATCATAACTATATACAAACTTATCCAGCTTTTCCCATGTCGACATACTATTTCTTACGGGCCTCTCCCATTTCTGAACATGTGTGAGCAGAGGCACTGACAGACTTCCAGGATGATTAGTAGAGAACAGTCGTAGAAGAAACAAATGTCTCTGGAGCAGAAAGCAGGTCTGCTTACTGTCCAGTGTAATAAAGATAATGTATCCTCTGGGACAAAGGTAAGGCAGGCTTAATGCACATTATGAAAACAATGGGGATCTCTAAACTGAGGGTTCCTCCCTTGCAACATTACCAACTGCTTGTATGGCCATAGCCTGGTCCCTGCATCTTGCCTTAGGATGCTGGGCTTGGTAAATCACCATAATAAATGCTGATTCTCTAGCAACTGCAATCAGTGTAATAAAGCTCTTCTTGTCTCTGAACCAGAAGTCGCATGTCCTCTGCCAGCAGCCATGAAATTGTTGTAGGCTAATTTGTTAGTTTGTAAGTAGGGTAAAGCCTCAGACACGGAACAGTTCTTGACATACTGATCTGTTCAATTAATATACTTCCCAAATTTCTGGCAATTAAGGACACTTTCAGCCATTGTCTCTATACCTGTACCCAATCTTTTTATTTCTTCCCCCAAATGGCAGCTAAAACAGGGTTGTCCAATAAATCCAAAGAATCAGAACAGTGGTTCTCAAAGTATGCTCTAAGAACCAGTAGTATCTGTGACACCTACTAACTGTATATTCTCAGGCCCCACAAAGAACTTACCAAGAAGCACTGGGAGGGGGAGCCAACAACCTGGGCTCTAACAATCCCTCCCACCGACTCTGCTGCAAGCCAGAGCCCGGGAACCACCAAGGGGGAAGGAAAGTCAACTCATCTTCTTCATTAGTGATCACAATAATTATAGTCACTCACTTGTTGATTAGCTATAAAAAAATGATATATTACTTTCATGAAATAATTATATTTCCCTTTTCTCCCCCAAATGTGAGACAAGTAACACTATTTTCCATTTCTGCCAACAGCTTATTAAAATGCAGCTGGATTCGCACATCTACTTCTTTACTTAATATGGTGCGATCTATTACTCTCGTTGAAATATGTGAAGCAAATCCACTTTCACATAATTATGCAGTTATGATAAAGAAGAGCATTTCAATAGCAGTTACAGACAACTGTAGATAGCTTTCTTTGACTCTACACCAAAATTTGAAAAGGGTGGCTTAAAATTTGATTATAATGCATTCCTATGAACTATTCATATGACACTTTAAAATCTGTTGGTCTGTCTTGTACTTGAAATGAATTGACTTATATCTGAAATGGAAATTAGCTTACTGAGTTATGCAGAATTGAAATGTTGACATAATTTCAATATACAAAAAAACAAAAAAATTACCTATAATTTCATTAGAAGAGGCAAGGTCAGGGTCCCCAAACTTTTTACACAGGGGACCAGTTCACTGTCCCTCAGACCGTTGGAGGGCCGGACTATAAAAAAAACTATGAACAGGCCCTGACCGGTTGGCTCAGTGGTAGAGCGTCGGCCTGGCGTGTGGAAGTCCCGGGTTCAATTCCCGGCCAGGGCACACAGGAGAGGCGCCCATCTGCTTCTCCACCCCTCCCCCTCTCCTTCCTCTCTGTCTCTCTCTTCCCCTCCAGCAGCCAAGGCTCCACTGGAGCAGGGTTTTCCCAGGCGCTGAGGATAGCTCTATGGCCTCTGCCTCAGGTGCTAGAGTGGCTCTGGTTGCAACAGAGCAACACCCCAGATGGGCAGAGCATCGCCCCCTGGTGGGCATGCCGGGTGGATCCCGGTCGGGTGCATGTGGGAGTCTGTCTGACTGCCTCCCGTTTCCAGCTTCAGAAAAAAAAACAACAAAAAACTATGAACAAATTCCTATACACACTGCACATATCTTATTTTAAAGTAAAAAAAACAAAATGGGAATACAATATTTAAAATAAAGAACAAGTAAATTTAAATCAACAAACTGACCAGTATTTCAATGGGAACTATGGGCCTGCTTTTGGCTAATGAGATGGTCAATGTGCTCCTCTCACTGACCACCAGTGAAAGAGGTGCCTCTTCCAGAAGTGCGGCAGGGGCTGGATAAATGGCCTCAGGGGGCCACATGTGGCCCACGGGCCGTAGTTTGGGTCCCCCTGCTTTAGGTCTTCGGAGGATGTCAAACACCCAGTGGTAAAAACAAGTGTTTTCGACTTCAATTTATTTATTTGTGTGTGTGTGTGTGTGTGTGCACGCACGCGTGCAAATACTCATTTTATTATTGGCAACAAATGCCGTTAGCTGTTCTTCATGAAGTGGCAGACTACATCTGTCAAATTCCCAGTTTCAACTAACCATAATTTATCTATCAGTCATTCTTTCAAGTAAAAATGGTATTGGCCCTGGCAGGCTGACTCAGTGGTAGAGTATCGGCCCAGTGTGTGGATATCCAGGGTTCGATTCCAGATCAGAGCACACAGAAGCACGCATCTGCTTCTCCTCCTACCCCCTCTCGTTTCTCTCTCACCTCTCTCCTTCTCTTCCCCTCCTGCAGCTATGGCTCGATTGGAGTAAGCTGGTCCCATGCACTGAGGATGGCTCCATGGCCTCCGCCTCAGGCATTAAGAAGAGCTCAGTTGCTGAACAATGAAGCAATGCTTTACATGGGCAAAGCATCATCCCCTAGTGGGCTTGCCAGGTGGATCTCTGTGGGGGACTGCCTCTCTGCCTACCCTTCTCTCACTGAATTTAAAAGAAAATGGTATTGCAGTAAAAGGACAACTAATTTAATTTACAACTCAATCACATGACTGCTTTTCCTCAAGATACCCAGCATATTTCAGCATACAGAGGTCCTCAAGGTATATATACTTCCCATGTGGTCACACAGAATATTAAAAAGTTGTGTACCTAACCATCCATATTTAATAAAAATAACTTTTACAATGTTAACATTTTCTTAAGTCACATGTGCATAGTAAAAAGAACATAATCAGAACTAGTATGATCGAGGGTTAATTACTTGATTCAGCAGTTTAACCCATTATTACTTTGGTACCATCAGAGGGAATAACAACACAATAGAAAAGGCAAACTCTGTATTAGTATGAAAAAGGTTATGAGGGAAGAGAGCCCTTGGTTTTTATCACCATGATATCCCCAAACCTTACTCCTAACTTAGCACATAGCAGGAGAGCAGTGAACATCTATTCACTGGCTGGATGACAGGAAGGAGGAAGGAAGGAGGGAGGGACCAAGGTGGGGAGTGAGAGCCACGAAGAAAGTATAAGAAACTCTAAGCGAATATTTATATGAACTGTGGGAGAAGGAGAAGTCTGTTAGAAGACCATGAGAAAGAAAGAAATGTGTGGTGCAAGTCTGTGATTCTTTCTATTGTAGGAGGAGCAGTGGCACTGAGGGACATTTCTCAGCTCGCCTTGCTGCTAGGTGGAAGCCACATCACCACTGTTCTCACCAATGCCGTGTATGTGTAAGAAGAAAATGCAGCCTTGGATGAACTCGCTCCTGATCCTTCATCTGAACTGGAAAACAGGTGTGCCTATGGTCTTGTTCCAACAATGCCCGGGGATGCGGGGACAGTGAGAAGGCAGGAACCCAGGTCCCTGAACGCCCACATGAGGCAGATCACCCAGCACCATTGGGGTGCCCAAACTTTTTACACAGGGGGCCAGTTCACTGTCCCTCAGACCGTTGGAGGGCCGCCACATACAGCGCTCCTCTCACTGACCACCAAAGACAGAGGTGCCCCTTCCGGAAGTGCGGCGGGGGCCGGAGAAATGGGCTAACATCTTTTAAATGTTGTCTAAATTTAAATATACAAATATACAGTATATACAGATATATAAACAAAACAAACTAGAAAGTGCCCAAACCTACAAATGTTTTCTTTTTAACCATCATAAAATTGAAATGCAAAATACAGAAGAGGAAAAAGTACTAGTAATTAATGAGTATCAAAATGTAGATTCCTTTAATTCATAATGAATTAACATCAACTGACAAGAAAAATACCAATATTCTAAATGGCAAAATACACAAACATAATTTATGGAGAAGCAATAAACGTCTAGTATTTTTAAATTATATATATTAAATATAGTTGCTGCTCAGTATCCACGGAGGCTTGGTTCCGGGACCCCATCCTCGACACCCAAACCTGAGGACGTCCACGACCCCGCTCTGGGAGCACGGAACCCCGTGGCATCTGTATTTGCACACAGGCTGGCGCAGGCCGCGCCTACACGTCCCTCCACCCGCACGGGCCGGGGCAGGCCGCACCTACACGTCCCTCCACCGCACGGGCCGGGGCAGGCCGCGCCTACACGTCCCTCCACCGCAAGGGCCGGCGCAGGCCGCACCTACACGTCCCTCCACCGCACGGGCCGGGGCAGGCCGCACCTACACGTCCCTCCACCGCACGGGCCGGGGCAGGCCGCGCCTACACGTCCCTCCACCGCACAGGCTGCGCCTACACGTCCCTCCACCGCACGGGCCGCGCCTACACGTCCCTCCACCGCACGGGCCGCGCCTACACGTCCCTCCACCGCACGGGCCGCGCCTACACGTCCCTCCACCGCACGGGCCGCGCCTACACGTCCCTCCACCGCACAGGCCGCGCCTACACGTCCCTCCACCGCACAGGCCGCGCCTACACGTCCCTCCACCGCACAGGCTGGCGCGGTGCTCAGTACACGGCAACCTCAAGTTTCTCTCTTTGGAACTTTCTGGGATTTTTTTTTCATATATTTGATTCACAGTTGGCTGAATTCATAAATGCGAAACCTGCCAATATAAAGGAATGACTATATACATATATTCATGCAAAAAAAGTAAATATAAAATATACTTAAAGTGTTTATATCTGAGTAATGCAGTTTTATTCTTCAAACATTTCTGTAATTTTCAATTTTTTTTATTCTACATAAATTTTATTCAAAATGATACATTTTTAAAACTTTGGTCTTATGTCTCCCATGATTAAAGCTGAATGAAATCATATTTAATCTTGTTCACTTCAACCCATGTTGCCATCCCGTTACTCATGCACATAAATCTCACATTCTAATCACAGCACCGTTGGGGAATGACTTTCATTCCCCAAAGCTTCATGATCATTCTTGCCTCATTCCTCTTACTTGCTCCCAGTGGAGGAGCCCCTTATCAACACGGGTACTAAAAATAGCACACACCATGTTTAGGCAGGAGAACTTCTGGAGTTCAGCTTTCCCAACCAAGGTACCTCTAATTTTCAGGGAGTATGGAAATAGATTTGACAAACACTGGGGCTGCTACTTGGCCCAAGATGGCAGATGGAACAACCACCAAGACCATCGCCCTGCAGAGACTGAGGCAGTAAGAGATTCCAGGGTCTGAACTTAGAGGCAACTCAAGCAGGCTGGCCCTAGTTATGACACCGGAGACATCAACTGTAATGCCAGGAGCACCCAGGTGAGAGCCATCACCTCTAAGAGGAGAGGAGCACCTGTGAATCAAGCAGAGCCCCTCACATCTAAGGGACCAGACTCTGTTATGCTACAGTGAGTCATTCTGCCCCTGTCCCCTGTCCCAATTAGGGAGAACGGCAGTAGGAAAGGATGGCAAATGTTGAAACATTTTTATCTGACCACTACATAAAAAGACTGTTTAAATGATCAAATCGGACTAAAGCTTTAGCAATATTTTGTAACTTAGAACATTTTGAAATTTCCCTACTAATCAGTGGGTAGGAGATCAGCAGTAGGTAGGTTAATTTTAAGCTAAATTAAAATAAAAGTAGAGTCAATTAACTCTTGTAATCCTCACTGTTGATAGATAAGCAATCGTTTCTTAGCATATTCAGAAAGAGACATGGATGTTATACTTTGCCTATCAAGCATCCCAAATTTTACATACTGCCTCCCTCGTCTGCTCTGAGGAATTATCAAACCAGACTCAGATGACCATGTGTTTCAGACCTGACATGAACTAGTGTTCTTCTCTCACAACTTTAAACATTTCCCTTCAGAAATTAATCCAATGCACATACAGGAAATCTCACTTAACATCATCAAGTGATTCTGCAACTTTAAATGAAATGACATATAACAAAACCAATTTTACCATAGGCTAATTGATATAAACAAGAGTTAAGCACCTTCAACAAACAAGAGTCAAGCATCTCTTCAATATAACAAAATGACTCTGAAGGAAACTAGTTATTTAAGGACCTGCTGGACTACCATTTACTTTTTCTACTTCCACCAACTCATATTAAATCAATTCCATGTGATGCCGTGCTTTGGGCAAGGATACAGGTACCTGAAAGTTTTAACTAGACTTCTGGTTCAGGCAATGGAAGTCATTGAAACACGAGAACAAACGCCATCTCTTTCACATGGCAGCCCAAACAGAGCAGACCAGGGCTCGTGGTCAGCTTGCTAATTAATGTTAGGGATCCAAGCCCCTTTTATCTTGTTGCTTTGCCATCTTCACAACATGGCCTCAAAGTCAGGTGCAGATATCTACGCACGATCCCACCCATACGTGAACCTTGCGGTCAGTGGGGAAAGAATGCAGTCGGGGAAGTGAGGATGTGATTTCCCTTCAGGGTGCAACCCCAAAGTTGTAACCATCACTTCTCACCACACCCCCCTGGCAGGAATCGCGCCTCACCTGCCAGGAAAGATAAAAGACATAGTCACTAGCTGTGTGGCTACGTGTCCAGAAAACAGATACCAAGGGCCACGGGACACTGGGCATAACCAGGAGTCTCTGTGTACTCCGGATGCCTACCCTTCTCTTTCCCCAGCTGTCTGTCCACCTCTAAGTTAAAAAACACTTTTAAAAATCAAATACTATACTAATCAAAATATACAACATAAAAGGGTTAGGTCTGTGTTTTGTTATTTGTTTATTTTTGTCTCCTTCCCAAAAACTAAGCTGGATGCCTTGGAAAGATTCAGTAAAGCAAGCTGCTAAAAAGGGATACTGAATTAGAAAAGTGTGAGACTGCCAGATAGAGATGAGAAAATTTTTTAAATTTGAAAGAATTCTTCATTCATATATTTTTACAGGTATCTTTAAATTCTCACTTAAAACAAAGAGAACGCAAAACTAAGGGGTCCATTTTGAATATGCAAAAAAGACAACTCCAATCCAGTGAACCACACTAAAAAGAGGGGGCATGCTCCTCTGTAGTTATTGCTGAATAAAAGTATACTTATATATTTAAAACTAAAAGAAAATATTCCAGGTATGTTTGAGATTTTTCTTTTAGGATTTTCCCTTAAGGCTAGTAGTTTCTGACAGATAAATTCTGACCCCATTAATACAGAGGAAACTTCCCCTACATGTCAGCATATTCAAAATATAATCAATCTCCCAATTTTAATACTCTTCCCCAAACTATTTTGTCAAAATGTTTAAATGTGCATCAACTCTTTATTGCAAACTTTTTAGAATGGCATTCCCAGGATTCAAGGGTGTGGACCCAAAGGCCTTTCCCCGAGGCCTCTCCCACACCTGCAGCCACTCTCCAGCCGTGTAAGACGTCAGAACTACCTAGCTACGCTAGCCATTTTAGGCCTTTTTCATTTTATGGCACACATAAACTAATCCCTAAAATTCTGTGGTACACCAAGAAATAGATTTTTTGCCAATCTAACAAAAAAATAGATACAATTTTGATTCAGTCACACTGAACAGCTATTGTTGTGCTGGCTGTTGTCATTTTTTCATGTGAAAATTTAAGGTAAAAGAAGTCAGTGTCCCTGACTAAAGAGTCAGGTTTTGCATCTTTAAAAAAATTCTTACAGCATATGGATTGAAAATCACTGACCTAATCAATACAGCCAGAATTCTAGCATTTTTCTGTCTAAAACTATGTAGGCAATGAAGTCAAAGTTAAGTAAGACATGGGCCTGATACTAGGAAGCAGTATCCAAAAATACGGAGTGACAGTCAAGGAAATGAACGATCACACCATTTTTTCTTACATTCAAAAACTATGTACGAAGTACCCACCATAGGGCAAGCACCACACTACACAGTGAGGACAGTGTGAGTGGGAGTAAGAGCTGTGGCCCCTGCCTCACGAGGGGGAGGGACAGGTGGCAGGAAACACTTCAAATTGGGTCGTAAGGAAGGAAGTACTTAATACTGCGGACAGTTTACTTAAAATATCAACACCTGCTACTAATGTATCTTTAAAAATAATGTACCTAGTAATTCACTGGAAGAACCAAATTAATGAAAAGGAAGAAAGTGACAGTAAACGGTTACAGAAAAATTAATAAAACACAAAAGGTGTACAAGTACATGTAACTTTACATTCAAGAACTACAGCCTATCATACTTTCAGTTGGTCTACTAACATATGAAATACATTCTAATCACTCTTCTAGGAAGGACACTAACAAATGGGATAATGACCAGAAAGGTGGCAGAGAGGACTGTCAACACCATACTTCACCTGAAAAAGGCTGACGGATGGAGGGAAGTTAATGAAAGGAAAAGAGTAGGAGAAAAAAGGATGTCTAGTAAATAGGATGGAGAGGTTACACTGTGTGACACTCAGGGTTGAATTAGGATCAATAACAAATTACACAGAAACAAATTTGGCTCAGTGAAAGGAAAAATCTATTAATAAACTGATGCCAGAATCTATAAATCATCATCATCTATCAACAGGACTATTATTCGACCCAGTCCTCTATGGTAGCAAGCATATAGAGTTTTGCTAGATGTCATATTACATCAAGATGTAAGTTAAAAAGAAATGAGGCAACTCTCCATTTCCCATCGTTAACACTACCGTGCCATACAATTAACATTTTGTTAGGGTAGATCTCATTTTAGGTGTTCTGACCACAATAGAGAGGGGAGGGCTGAGGGCGGGCAGGGGGAGAAAGGAGGAAGGGAGGGAGGAAAGTGGGCAAATAGAGAACTCTGGGTTATGCTACTAAAATCATTAAATTTATTTGTACTATCCTGATTCATGAAGTTTTGTTACAGTGTGGGTTTCCTATAACAACAATAATAAAAAGCTACACTGAATTCATACTCTGGCCATGGGCAGTTTCTGCACAGGGTCAAAGGCCCATGGCGGTCATACAAGACAGGCCTTCGCTGCTGTCCTCATTAGCTCTCTCCCCAAACACAAGCGAGTCCAACAATGACAAACAATGGGGCAGGTCTAAGGAAACCCTTGCATTTCCTCATGCAAATTTACATACAGAGCCCTCGAGTTTATAAAGAAGAGAAATTCTCGAGCAAACATTTTGTAAACAGATTTTTCACAAGAATATAAGAAATTATTAAGAAATGAGAATAAATAATGCATCAAACCCCTCACGACTGGCTCTAACATGATAATAGGTTGGCAAGTATTGACAATCAGAAAAGATTTATCTAAGCAAAGAGGCTCACTTCATAAGTTACTTAAAAATTCAATTTGATGAACTTTAAAAGGAGGGATTATTTGGTCCTAATTTGAAAGCGCTTGAGTTTCTAGTTAAATCAGCTGACCTTTGATCATGGAACCAGACAGAAAGAGTCAACTCCTTAAAGCCACCTGGATTTTCTTTTTTCAAATTGTTTTATTAAAATCCTAGTGCACTTATTATAAGATGTGCTGATTTCAGTGAGGTTAAGTGTTAAATACGTGTATCTCAGAATTAACATATACTCCCTTAATTCATCCTCACTAATGGATCTAAATGCCAGGGTAGGGCTTCCATTAGAATTTAATATAATATACTTAAGTTTTAAGAGTTAAGACTTTTGGGTTTCTTCAGGTGTATTTCCAGAAGTGGAATCACTGGTCATAAGGCAGTTCCATTTTTAAATTTTTGAGGACTCTCCATACTATTTTGCACCACTGGAGCAGCCAGTCTGCATTCCCACCAGCAGTGCAGGAGGGTCCCCTTGCTCCACATCCTCGCCAGCACTTATTCTGTGTTGTTTTGTTGATGAGCGCCATTCTGACTTGTGTAAGGTGATATCTCATTCTGCTTTTACTTTACATTTCTACCCAAACACTAATTTGAAAGAATATATGTACCCCTGTGTTCACTGCAGCATTATTTACAATAACCATGATTTGGAAGCAGCCCAAGTGTCCATCAGTAGATGAGCAGATAAAAAAGCCGCGGTACACTTACACAGTGGAATACTACTCTGCCCTAAGAAAGGAAACCTTTGTGACAACATGGATAGACCTGGAGAGTATTATGCTAAGTGAAATAAGCCAGTCAGAGAAAGACATAAAGCATATAATTCACTTACATGTGAAATTTAATGAACAATATAAAGTAACAAACAAAAAAATAGAAACAGACTCATAGACACAAAAAACAAACTGACAGCATGAAAACGGAGGCGGTTGGGAGGGCTCGGTAAAAAGTGAAGAGATCATTAAACAAAAACAAACAAACAAACAAGCCCCCTCATAGACAGACAGCAGTACAATCACCAGAGGGAAAGGGAGGGCAGAGGGGAGATAAATGGTGATGGAAGGAAAACTGACTTTGGGTGGTGACCACACAGTACAGTGTACAGATGACTGTACCCCTAAAACCTAAGTTTATTCATCAATGTCGCCCCAGTAAGTTCAATAAAAAAGAACGAGAGAGGCCTGACCTGAGGTCGCGGGTTCAAAACCCTGGGCTTGCCTGGTCAAGGCACATATGGGAGTTGATGCTTCCTGCTCCTCCCCCCTCCTCTCCCTCTCTTTCACTCTTTCTCTCCTATCTAAAATGAATAAATATTTTGACTCCACAGGCAAGAGAAGTGAAGGAAAAAATTAATGAATGGGACTACATCAGACTAAGAAGTTTTTGCTCAGCAAGAGAAACTGATAACAAAATAAACAGAAAGCCAACTAAATGGGAAATGATATTTTCAAACAACAGCTCAGATAAGGGCCTAATATCCAAAATATACAAAGAACTCATAAAACTCAACAACAAACAAACAAACAATTCCATAAAAAAATGGGAAGAGGATATGAACAGACACTTCTCCCAGGAAGAAATACAAATGGCCAACAGATATATGAAAAGATGCTCATCTTCTTTAGCTATTAGAGAAATGCAAATCAAAACGGCAATGAGATACCACCTCACACCTGTTCGATTAGCTATTATTAGCAAGTCAGGTAATAGCAAATGTTGGAGAGGCTGTGGAGAAAAAGGAACCCTCATACAATGTTGGTGGGAATGTAAAGTACTACAACCATTATGGAAGAAAGTATGGTGGTTCCTCAAAAAACTGAAAATAGAACTACCTTATGACCCAGCAATCCCTCTACTGGGTATATACCCCAAAAACTCAGAAACATTGATACGTAAAGACACATGCAGCCCCATGTTTATTGCAGCATTGTTCACAGTGGCCAGGACATGGAAACAACCAAAAATCCCGTCAATAGATGACTGGATAAAGAAGATGTGGCACATATACACTATGGAATACTACTCAGCCATAAGAAACGATGACATCGGAACATTTACAGCAAAATGGTGGGATCTTGATAACATGATACGAAGCGAAATAAGTAAATCAGAAAAAAACAGGAACTGCATTATTCCATACGTAGGTGGGACATAAAAGTGAAAATAAGAGACACTGATAAGAGTGTGGTGGTTACGGGAGGGAGGGGGGAATGGGAGAGGGAAAGGGGGAGGGGGAGGGGCACAAAGAAAACAAGATAGAAGGTGACAGAGGACAATCTGACTTTGGGTGATGGGTATGCAACATAATTGAACGACAAGATACCCTGGACTTGTTATCTTTGAATATATGTATCCTGATTTATTGATGTCACCCCATTAAAAAAATAAAATTATTAAAAAAAAAAAAAAGAGAAAGGAGAAAAGAATAAGGGAGGGGAGAGGGAGGGGGAGGGAGGGGAGAGGGGGGAAGGGAGGGAGGGAAGGAGGGAGGGAGGGAGGGGAGAGGGAGGGGGAGGGAGGGGAGAGGGGGGAAGGGAGGGAAGGAGGGAAGGAGGGAGGGGAGAGGGAGGGGAAGGGAGGGGAGAGGGGGGAAGGGAGGGAGGGAAGGAGGGAGGGAGGGAAGGAGGGAGGGAGAGGGGGGAAGGGAGGGAGGGAGGGGGAGGGGGGAAGGGAGGGGGAGGGAGGGGAGAGGGGGGAAGGGAGGGAGGCAGGGAGAGAGGGAGGGGGAAGGAAGGGAGGGAGGGAGGGAGGGAGGGAGGAAGGAAGGGAAGGAGGGGGAGGGGGAGGGGGAGGGGGGAGGGAGGGGGAGGGAGGGAGGGGAGAGGGAGGGGGGAAGGGAGGGAGGCAGGGAGAGAGGGGAGGAAGAGGGGGGAGGGAGGGAGGAAGGAAGGAAGGGAAGGAGGGGGAGGGGAGGGGAGAGGGAGGGAAAGAGGGAGGGACAGGAGGGAGGGGAGGGGGAGGGGGGAGGGAGGGAGGGAGGGAGGAAGGAAGGAAGGAAGGAAGGAAGGAAGGAAGGAAGGAAGGAAGGAAGGAAGGAAGGAAGGAAGGAAGGAAGGAAGGAAGGAAATTGCTTCTAGGCCTTTTGGATAAGGTCAAATGAAAAAAGAGTGAAAGAAAAAGTTAAGAAGACATAATAAACATGAAAAGTAACTTGACCTCTATAGTCATTCAGGAAATGCAAAATAAAAACACAATAAAAGTGAAGTGATAACCAAGAAGAAGCTGGTTGGGGAGGGGGTTGTAAAAAAGACAAATATATGTGACGGAAAATGATCTGACTTTGGGTAATGGCCTCATAGCGCAATCAACAGTTCAAATGCTATAGAATAGTTTACCCAAATCCTAAGTACTGTACTCTTATTGATCAATGTCACCCCATTGATTTTCTGAATTAAATAAGAAAATAAGATACTACACTTCACATCTACTAAGATGACTAGAATAAAAAACTCAGATAATGATGGATACAAGGTTTCTTTTGGGGTAATGAAAAGATTCTAAAATTGACTTTTGGTAATGCTTGTACTATAGTGTGAATATACTAAAAAACAGTGAATGGCTGGTGAATTATGTCAATAAAAATATTTTATAAAGTAAATAAAAATTTGGTAATCAAATTTAACTATAATTAAAAAGGCAATTTAACCATGAGATTTTAATTTCCTCATTAAAGTTACTGCATTTACCTCCTTCCCATGAATCTCCTGAAATACTAAGACTTGGTTCTTTCTCAGGTAGGAGCAAACCTTTGCTAAACAGAACTTTCATTATATATACCTCCCCTTCTACTGCGTAGCATTTCTGACTATACAGTGCTGAAAACTCGTGATTTTATCTAAAACAGAAGTCCAAAGAGTTTTGTATCTAGCAGATAGGTGGTGTTATTAGACAATAATGTATTTCTACTAATTTGGGGGGATTCTAGCACCAGCAAAGTATTCCCTCAGGAGGATATGTGAGCCTATAGGTCTTTAGACTCGCAAAAGTTAAAGTTTCTCAGCCACATACACAGTCATTTTAGGCTTCACTGAAGAGGCCACGAGGGCTACTGCTGTGGCAAGTGGAGGAAAAACTACCCCAGTGCCAGGTAGATAAGGCCTGGGATCTTCCCAACACTGTCATCTCTCAGGTCATCATTTTTGCTCCCTATTCTAAATCAAGGAATATTTTTAAAAAGAAAAATTATTTTTTAAAAATGTCTGACAAATAAAATAGTAAAATAAAAAGAGTCAGGTAAAGAATTATGGAGAGAGGAAAATGAAAAAAAAAGCTATTATTTAAAATATTTAAAATAGATGAAACCAATCAACCCATATAGAGTAAGGCTAGAACAAGCAACAATAAAGAAAAAAATAAAGCATAAAAACTAGCAACAGAGGAAATACACAAGCCTGTAAACATAAAAAGATGGTCAATATCACTAATCATCAAAAAAAGTAATAAAATTTTTTTAGCCAAACCACTATGGTGAATTATAGGAACGGTGGGGAGTGTGAGTATGATGACATACCCCAACTGAGCGCTGAACCGCTACGACCTCTCAGAGGGCAGGCAACACACAACATATTTCGAAAGCCTTGAACAATATCCAAAAACTACGATTTTTTTAGAGATCTGTCCTAAAACATTTATACATTTTAACAGTACAAAAACAAATTATAATGCAGCCATATGGATATATTTTATACAAGCACTAAAACTGTGAGGGCACTGCATGATTCAAGACACAAAAAGGTGCAGGAAACATGAAATAAAGCAATCTGTGAACGGGTATGGACTGTTTTTAGTAACAATATAAAGACAAGTTATTATCTATAAATTTTGTTTCAAGATATTTTGGGGTACATTGAAATTATTTGCTACAAAAGGCGGCACTGGCTCCAGTAAGGACGAAACCTTTGCTGTAGGGCTAGTAAAATATGGACCTTCTCGTTTGCCAGATACCTGCGCCTGACTCCACCTTCAATTCAGAAAACCAGACCTCCATCTCAAGTACAAAAAAAGAGAAGCTAATTCCACATGCCTCTTGCTGTATGTTACAGACATTTCTCACAGAGGCCAAGTACTGCAGGAAGAACTTGCCTTCTCCTCCTCCCACCCTTCCACATAGAACGCTCAGGAGGCTGGCTGCCCACCAGTCACAGATATGGAGTGACAAAGTCATCCCTACATTAGCTATAAGGCTGGACAAGGATCACCTCCAAAAAGTCTAGGAAATGAGCAAAGGTTCTCAGGCGCCTTTAGGTATGGAACAGCCCAGCAAACAGCGGTCCAATAAGCCTCTCACTCTCAATGGGGGTTCACAATGATGCCATCCACCTCACCATCTCTCCCAGGCAACGTGATGCCCCAGGTGATACAGCCTACGATGACAATAAACCTGCCGTGACAAACTTTACAGACCTCGTCAACTTATAAATCTGAAGATTCAAGAGGGAAAACCTGCTTGGGAAACTATAGCAAATCACTTTTAAGAACCACAGAGCTATATATTAGAGAGCACTGTAAGTACTGTAAGTTTATATAATACTTACACAAGCATTATAAGTATATATAATACATAATTGTCAAAACTCCATATAGTTTAAAAGGACTAAAGTGAAATTATAATATGTAGAGTTAAATAAAATTAGAGTGAGAACTTAATATAAGTAATCATAAAGTCAACACAGAATATAAAATTAACATCAATGGGCAAATATTTACAGTGAGGTTATAAGTGACTTTTCACTTCCTCCAACAGTGTTCTACAGTTATTTATAGTCAAGCAAAGCGAAATATATTTCTACTACTAATGCTATGATTATAAGAACAATGTATCAATTCATTTTGCTCTTTAGATCATTTTTCTTCAATCACCATTACATTTTTCTACTTAATGTTTCCTCCCACTTAAGCATGAGTTCATTCCAGAGCAAGAGTTGAATATTTTCATTCTTACTCAGTGCCTAGCATAAGGTTTAGTAAGCACTCAATCCATTCTTGTTACTGCAGAAAATAGTTACCTTGATAGTTTTTAATGTGATGGGCACTATGCTAAGCATTTCCCTTTCATTTCTTCATCAATCTTAATAAGCGCAGTCATTACCATGTTATATAATAAATGGTAAAACTAAGGCTTACCAAAGATTAAATAAATTTCCAAAGTCACACCATTTGTAACCAGAGATCCAGAGTCAAAGCTTTTATATTAATTTATGTTCTCTGTATTTAATTCTAAGTAAATTACAAAGTAATAAAGGTCAAAGGGATAATAACACTGTTCAAATTTTACAATAACGGTTATGGAAATATTTTAAATATTTAATTTAATGTTTTGATTATATCAATAATTAATTTTATTTCCATATCGGAAAAAAATTAGAAAATACCCAAATAGCATTTGTACTTTTGGGATAGATAGTATGGCCTACTTAATAGTACTCTGGATTTTAAAATGTACTACAGTAAAAAATACCTGCAGTTATAAAATTTAGCAAAGAAACACTAACAAGTAAGGAAATATTTGAAAGAGAAAGTAAAAATAAGTGCATGGAATATTCAATTTCACAAGACAGAGAAATAACATTCTACCTTAACCAAACTATCAAGTAAACTAAAAAAAAAATGACTATCATTAAAAATAATTTATCAGGCCCTGGCCGGTTGGCTCAGCGGTGGAGCGTCGGCCTGGTGTGCGGGGGACCCAGGTTCAATTCCCGGCCAGGGCACACAGGAGAAGCGCCCATTTGCTTCTCCACCCCCCCCCCCCTTCCTCTCTGTCCCTCTCTTCCCCTCCCGCAGCCAAGGCTCCATTGGAGCAAAGATGGCCCGGGCGCTGGGGATGGCTCCTTGGCCTCTGCCCCAGGCGCTAGAGTGGCTCTGGGCTCTGGTAGCGGCAGAGCGATGCCCCGGAGGGGCAGAGCATCGCCCCCTGGTGGGCAGAGCGTCGCCCCTGGTGGGCGTGCCGGGTGGATCCCGGTCGGGCGCATGCGGGAGTCTGTCTGACTGTCTCTCCCCGTTTCCAGCTTCAGAAAAATACAAAAAATAATAATAATAATAATTTATCAATTATCTCCCACCACTAAAATTACTGAAATACCGTATGACAAATTTGTTTTAGTTATATTTTTATACAAAATAGTACACTAAACTGCATAGTCACTTTTCCATTAGCAGATTCATGACGGAATGTTAACAGCACTTTAAATGACAGAGGAAGAATAAGAGTGAGCCTAATGGAACATATCTGTAGATGTGAGGTGAGATTTGTGAAAAGACAGAATCACTCAGCAAGAAAGGACTTCTAAAGGTCACCTAGTGGCTGTCTGCTGTTGGGAGGCACTGTAAGATTCCATAGGCCATTGCTGAGATGAAAGCCTGTTATTTTTAGACTTTACAGGGGAGGGGAAAATCCAACTTCCTCTAAACAGTCATTTCAGAGACAGAATGTTTAGAATCATAAAATTCCTATTTATAACTCAATACAAATCGTCAAATAGTTCAACTTAAATTCATTTCCTTCTTGTTTGGTCTTTGTGGAATATGCAAAACAGCTGACCATTACAATACATCCTCACATATAGAGCCCTCAGCTTTCTCTTCCGGGGGCAAATACAACATCTTTAGCTTTTCTCAGAGGCTTTATTTTCCAACTTGTTTAATCCTTCTTTCTGATGGCCCCATTGCTCTTCTAAGGCCAAGTGAAAAGTAGGTGTTATCCCAATGCTCGGAAATGGCGACCAGCGAGGCTTCTTTCCTGCTTCTCCAATCCCTAGCAGCTTGTAAAGTCATCCCGTGAAAGCTGAGAAATCATGGCGAATGTTAGAGAAGTGATGGGCAAAGAGGAGTGAGAAAATTAAATAAGCATAAAATCAATTTGCCAGTTCCAAAGACAACTCATTAAAAAGTGAATTGTGAGCACTCAGGAAAAAATCCCTGTCATGAGAAAGTAGCACAGGCTCACTCATAAAGGTCGGTCTAGTTTTGATAAGATTATTAGAGAAAAAGGCGTAACTATACTTGAGATCTACAGTAGCTTAATTTCAGCAAGGCTTTAACAGTATGTCCCATAATATTCTTGTTCTGAATAAGAAAATACAATGCTAGTCTGTAATTCATTTAGGCAGGTTGGTATCTAGTATCTATTTAAAGAATGCTGATTAATGAATTACTATCAGTGTGTGAATAATGTTCTATGCTTCAAAATGCATACTTTAATCATGATATGTGCAAAACTACAGAAGGAAAAGCCACTATCTCTAAATATCTCAAAATTCAGTAATAATGAGCTAGAACAAATTATCTTCACATATGTTTAAATACAGAACTCAGACTCAAAATGTCCAATTTCTCAAATATGTGTTACTGGTTTGTGCTAAGTAGTTACATAATGATTATCAGTGGAACAGAATTAAAGTGCCAACATTGAAGAGTTTGCTAAAAACCCTAAATAGACCCTAACACTGGGGACATGTAGACTTTAAACAGGGTCTAGGTACTGGCTATTGTGCAAATATATCTGGTTTTTGCAAAAAGGTACTGGCCCATCCACAAAAGGGCTATCAGGATATTAAGGTATCTGGGGGTAATGTGATAAAGATGATAATTTAGCTTAAAGAAGAGAGTAAGGGATTCTAGGGGAAGAACCATCCTGTACTTCACATATGGGGGGGGGGGGTGGCAGATGGACAGAGAACGGACACATATGCGGCCAAAAGGAAATCCATTCAAGGACCACAGAGACCAATACAAGGAGGCTGTGTCGGCCTCCCTGAGTGGTCTCAGCAAGTCAGCTCTGAGTCTTCCTTGAAGCTGTATTCACTACTCCACCAAATCCCTAAAATAAAACAGCTGCGAAAATTATTTTTTTAATACAGATGTTGTGGGAAGATAGGGGATAGGTGCTGTGTAACATCATGCAGACAAGAAACCAACATTACCCACGCACGCCCATTTTTCCTTTCCTGAGTGTCACCCCAACTGTCTTCCATTCTCCTCCCACATGGGGTCTCAACCATGCTTAGCCATACTAAATCATAGCAGGTTTCTGAATAAGGACCATTTATTATTTCTCCTAGGTATTTTATTTCTTTTTCTTTTTCCTATTTTCAGTAACAGGAGGGGAGGCAGAGACAGAATCCTGCATGCACGCCAACCAGGATCTACCCGGCAAACCCACTAAGGGGCCATGTTTTGTCCATTTGGGGCTCTTGCTCAGTTGCTCTGTAACTGAGCTCCTCTTAGCGCCTGAGGTGGAGGCCATGGACTCATCCTCAGCACTTGGGGCCAACTCACTCCAATTGAGCCATGATTGCAGGAGGGAAAGAGAGGAAGAGAAAGAGACAGAGAGAGAGAGAGAGAAGTCAGAGGGGAAGGGGTGGAGAAGCAGATGGGTGCTTCTCCTGTGTGCCCCGACGGGGAATTGAACCCGGGACATCCACACGCTGGTTTGATACTCTACCACTGAGCCAACAGGCCAGGGCCTCTCCCAGGTATTTTAAATGTTTCTCTCCCAACCTCCAGGAGCTGTACAAAGTATTCCTTCAACCTAAGAAAGGTTTCTTTCTAGATGGAGAGGTTTCCCACTAAATGGTAGTTTCAAGAGGAAAACCTCTTTGAAATCATGAAACTGAAGGAAAGAGAATTCTGCTGATTTTGCTTGTGCATGACTAACTCCGGAAAATATAACATAGTTCTTTTCCTGCTATCACACTATTTTAACATGAGCATCTAGGTATATACCTTCATTTCGAATCATATCAGAATATCTGTTCTTTCTTATATAAGAGGAAGTTTTATATAAGCAAATTGCTGTAGGATTTAATAAAATACCTTAAAGAGATAGGCAATCTACCTGGCATAGTAGCACACACTCAGTAACTATTAATAAAACATTTATAGATCCTTTAGAACAGTACCCGGTAAATGGTAATCACTGTATAAGTGTATCTGTTAATAAAACAATTAAGCACTTTTCCAATGACTTTCCACGATGCTATACAATTTCATATCAAGTAGAAATGTTACAGGGATAATTTCAGATTTCTGAGGATGGACCAAAGGATATCAAAAATCTCTTTGGATTCAACTTCCTATCAGTCTATGATTCATAGTATTTTAGATTGTAGAGCTTACATTTTAGAAACAAACATAGCCTGTCTTAAGAAACAGTAACATTATAGATTAACTTATATTTTTAAATTTAATAAGAACCAGAGTATATATTGCAGAGCCATAATGGACTTCTAAAAACAAATGACATTTAAAGAAATTCTTTGTTGTTGACACAAACATAAAAAAGGAGTAGAAAATTTCACTAGCACATGCAGTGTTAAACAGCTGACATTCTTAAACCCTCGTTCTCTAAATCAATGTCTTCTAACAGATTTCTCTTTTATCAGCAAAGCTGTACTCAATTAACTTCTCAAATACTTCTCAAAACATACTGTGGCTGATTTAAGATTGAATTTCTTTCTCAACATAATCTCCGACTAGGTAAATATGTGCCTTCATACCAGACCTACAGTTTCTCCCAACACTCATGTTACATGACCAGTAAAACAATGGCTAACAGGGTTGTGAGAATCCAATAACATAATACTGCAACAGTACTCGATAAACTACAAAGTACTACATATGAATGAGGTTCTTGCAAACTATTCTTGGAACACTAATATTATGAAGACTGCCAACAGCTGTCTGTGAATACCAGCCTAAGCAGTATAGTAAGGTGTGTCCTACACTTTCTCTTTGAGGATCCACAGTGCACAGGAGCATACTAAAGGTTCAGAGTGTCCTACATTCAAGTCTGTTAACTTTAACTCAGTACTTCGTGGATATAATGAACTCAGGAGACATTTTTCTTGGTTTATGCAATTCAGTATTCTGGACAAAACTGTTTGGAAGATATATTATATACGATGTCAACTATTATGTTAGTATCAATTTTTTCTGAAAAACTATTAATAAATGGAGAAAATATAAAAATATGCATCCTGCATTCATTAGGAAATATTCAAGTTGTTTTACTGAGATATCATCTTTAAGAGATTTTTTCCACATTACTCTCAAAAATATAATGTGCTATAACAACTCAAGGAAATATTAATCTTAAAAGTATTCACTGGTAAAAAATTTCTCCAGGTAATACATTGGCAGATAACTTGAAGGCTTTGATTTGCAATTGTGTACCACAAGGCTTTATTTTTAAACTGTAATGAAAATCTTTGAAGGCCACAACAAAAAGGGGCTGGAAGCTCTGATCAAGTTACAAACTCTGACTTGCATTGAGTTTCTCCAGGACAACACTTACTTATTCCATGATGAAGACACCAGAATAAAGCCCACTTATACGCAAACCGCCTGTCTACAATACAAAGTTAGGCACAGCAGATGTTGTCTATACAGTAAGACTTTTTTTAACCTAAAAAGTTCTTAAGAGATCACCTAGTTCCATGCTCTCGTTTTCCTTAGTAATCAAACTGCAGTCGGGGGACGCGAGTCTGGCTCTGTGCACTCTTCTGCTTTAATCTACAACTGCTGACTGTCACATGCTCACATCATGTACATGCAAATGGTTTTATCTTCCCCCAACATTTCAGAGAAAAACTGTCTGCAGTGAGCTGATCTAAAAGAGGGACTACCTATAATTTGTAAAAGTCACTTGTGAGGTGATGGCGGGATAATTTAAAAGAGAAACAATCATCTTCCAGAGGCTACAGGGAAATGATCTGTGATAAAGCTGCCTCCAAGCACAGATCTTGAAGTCAAGTAACAGAAGAGATTCATTTATTTACTCATTGTTAATGAGTGATCCAGCCAACTTTGGGAGTCAACAACGGCTATCGTCTAACGAGCAGCTAGCATGTGCCCAGCACTGGACACATTATCTAATCCTCACAACCATCCCTATCAGACAGATGTTTGTGCCAAATTTCACAGATGAGGAGATTCAGTTCCACAGATATTTAGAAAATGTGCCATGGTCATCCCAACAACTCAAGTGTTGAAGTGAGATTCAAACTGAATTCTGCCTGATGGAAGACCAAAATCTTTTAGCATAAAAAAGCGAAACAGAGAAAATCTACCCAGAGAATCACAAGTAAAGGTTCTTGGCTATCCACAGAAGAAACAAAGCACATTTTCAAATGTTAACCATTAGCTGAAAAAGAAGGCAGTAAATAGAAATGTCTCAAGTGTTTGCCATGGACCACCCACCGAGTGTTACTGCTTGGGCTTGAGCTGTGGTCTAGAATTTAGGCTTTTCTAGATATTAGAAGACATTTCAAAAGAAACAGGGGAGTAAGGAGGAGTAACCCACAGTCTAGCTCATAAACAAAGGGCCAGCCTCAAGAGTTATGGTTCCTCTTGATGTCACTCAGCCAAGCCCATCTGGACTCATGTCAAAATAGGGCACAAGGGCACTAAACAATCTAATAAAACCTAAAAAGAACAGTTCCACACAAGTCTCTGGGACTGTGAGAGCACAAGGCACAGGAGACGTGGTGAAGCTCTGACAGACACAGCAAACTCAAGTCTGAGCACCAGCAGTCCCGGCAGGCCTGGGGTGGGCAGTGAGGAGTGCAGAAGCCAGGCCACCTCTGACCTCAGCAACTCTGGGAGACATCTCCACTGTGAGCCACAGTAAGAACGGAGGGAAATGATGGAGTCCATGTGGAAGCCAAGAGCAAGGACAGCGGAGATTCCCCTAACAAATCACAGCACGGACTGGGAGCAGTGAGAAAGAGATGGCTGTCCTGTGTACAGCAACAGTAACTCGATGCATACTGAGAAAACAGTGTTTTGCCATTTACACTGTGACTTTACATAAAGGTCACATTCTCTGATAAACAAAAATGTAATTAAATATTTGGAAACATTCTTAAATATTAGCATACTGATTAAGCATGCAAACACCTAAGAATTTTAGAAATAAAAATGATTTCATTTCAGTACTCAAATGTACTCTTTAGAATAAGTGTATTTACATACTTGGGGGTTTGTTTCCCCTTACACACAACACCTAAATCTGTCACTCACCACTAGATCTGGGGTAAAAGAACCTTCTTTTTCCTTATTTTCTTTCACTTTTTTCAGCAGGATGCATTGTACATGATAAGCACGCTACAATGTTTACTGAATACAACATATTTATTTAAGACAGGAGAACAGAGCTTGGGAGGATTACAGAAGTCAACATGGCATTTTCCACAACAAAGCGCGGCTCCAGCATTCTTTCTTTCGCAAGCCACGAGGAAGGCAGGCAGCCCTGCCTGCTCATATGTACGTTAGCTCTCTAATAGTCTGCTCCATTACACACTGATTCTTGTCTTAACATCTACCTGCACAGCTCTGTTATCATTCTTTCCAGAATGCCACTGCCACTTAAAATTTTAAAACCTTCATTATAATCACTGATCTTTAATAATAAAGACGCCAGCCTACTCACTGACTTTGACACCCTAATGACTGAGAGCAAGTCTTGAAAACTACACTACATAGAATATATTTAAAGAACATAGGAGTTTTTATTTAAGCACAATGAAATCAATTGATTTCAGAATATAAACAACAACCCTAAAACCAAATTCTGAAATCATTGAAGCCTTACACATTTGGCACACACCAAGAAAATCATTCTTACATTTTATACATGTATTGTCTGATAGAAAAACAGAATTAGAAATCATCAGAACTTGATAATACTATCAAAAAAAACTGTTTCCTTAAAAATAATTTAGTTATGATTAAAACAGACCAAAAAAACTCAAAATTATTCATTGTTTGATTAATAGCAACTCTAAATGGTTTGTCCTTATTCATTTAGGAGATTCTATTAAAAGAATTAAACTTTTACCAAGAAAAGCTCATAATTCAAAAGTTGCATAATCCCACTTAGAGAGTCAATACTTTTGAAAATTCTCTTCACTTTAGTTAGAAATACAATATTTATAGACAATCTACTTAAAAATGAATTCAAGGCAAAAATGGAATAAAAAATAACCAACATATTATTTTTCCATTACATGTAAAAGCAATCTTTGCTGCAGTGATATTTCTCATTAAAGATTAAACTATATTTTATTTTAAAAAGAAAGCCTACTTAAAAATTGTATCTGTATCCTAGTAAATTGTAGATCCAAGTCTGTCATAATTAGACCCAACACAGCCCAGAAAGCTAGTCCTGAGGCCGAAAGCTTCAGTTACATGATTGGAGTCATTCTAAGTACCTGCCACTTGGAGAAAAATACCATTTTCAAGAGATAGTTATAATTTTCTCTTAAATGCAAATGTAACTAACCATCATATGCTTTAACTATAAAGAAAGCAAACCTAAAAAGCAATTTAATAATTGAGCTGCATTATTTATCAACCCTAAACCTAAATAAAGTTATTCCAGTAAAGAATATAAATTATGGTAGAAACGTCTAAATATCCAAATAAAAAACAAAAGGCAAAAATAACTCCACGCTGGAATTAATGTATGCACAGTAGTTCACAGAATAGGGTTCTGTCACCCTATCCCCAACATTCTTTCCAGGGCAAACTCCCAAGAGTTTGGGGGAGATTCGAGCTTTATTTCAAAGTCCCTGTACACCGAGTTCAATCCTAGCTTACCATAACTGCACTGAATACAAAATTCACCATATTTGCACAGAGGCTTAAAAATATACCCTTAACAGGCCCTGGCCGGTTGGCTCAGCGATAGAGCGTCGGCCTGGCATGCGGGGGACCCGGGGTTTGATTCCTGGCAAGGGCACATAGGAGAAGCGCCCATTTGCTTCTCCACCCCCCCTCCTTCCTCTGTCTCTCTCTTCCCCTCCCGCAGCCAAGGCTCCATTGGAGCAAAGATGGCCCGGGCGCTGGGGATGGCTCCTTGGCCTCTGCCCCAGGCGCTAGAGTGGCTCTGGTCATGGCAGAGCGATGCCCCAGAGGGGCAGAGCATCGCCCCCTGGTGGGCAGAGCCTCGCCCGTGGTGGGCGTGCCGGGTGGATCCCGGTCTGGCGCATGCGGGAGTCTGACTGTCTCTCCCCATTTCCAGCTTCGGAAAAATACAAAAAAAAAAAATATATATATATATATATAACCCTTAACAAAACATTCACAACTAGAACTCAAACACAAGACATTATAACTAGGCCTGACCTGTGGTGGCGCAGTGGATCAAGTGTTGACCTGGAACACTGAGGTCACTGGTTCAAAACCCTGGGCTTGCCTGGTCAAGGCACATATGGGAGTTGATGCTTCCTGCTCCTCCCCCCTCTCTCTCTCTCTCTAGCTTTCTCTGTCTCTCTTCTCTAAAATGAATAAATAAATAAAAATAATTTTAAAAAATATTAAACTGGAAACAAGACATTATAACTGTCCACATTACAATTAAATAAAGGTGTGCCCCTCTATTTCTCTCCTAAAAATATCAGTCTAGTGAGTATAAACATCTGATCTCCATAGAGACTTACATGAGTTAACCACATGGAATATATTTCTAGAAATTATGCTAAAGGAAACAAAATAGAAATCACAAAAGATTAAGATAGCCAGACAATCTTCTAAATGCAAAAAGGAATGTATTACTTTCAGTTACTAAAATTCTTTTCCTTTTCCATCTTGGCCATGGCACAAATGATGTGTCTTTTTTTATTGTTTCTGAAGTAAAATATCTAGGGCCCTATTTCAGAATGTTCAGAACACTAACTAATATGATTCCTCAAAATAAGCTGACGAGAAACACTTCTTTGTATGTTTACAGTATTTCAGCATTTTAGATGCGGCAAGCACCCTGTTCCAGCACCTTTGACCTATTTACTAATCATCCCACTGTGTTTCTCACACAGTCTCAGAGCAAAATAACCCCAACACAGTCCTAATTAGTCTGCAGATATAGAAATGGTTTCCATTACAATTCAATAATTAGACATCAGTGTTCAAATATATTAATAAAGCTATTATAAACATTCAAGCATTAACTACAATTTACCAATTTTCAAGATATACATTTTATAACCAAAATCTTAACTGCTGTTGTAAAACTGTACATTATGCCCAGTTTATTAAAAAAAAAATTCAAAGTTAAAATGAATAGTTTTCTTTTTCGTGAAGAGTATATAGACACAAGCTTGATTAATCTGCCCTCTCAGTCACGTAGGGCCAGCTGGTCAATAACAGGAATGTTTTTACATTGTGGCATATTCTTAATTTTAATTATCTTGGCTAATGAAAAACTCATTGATAAATCTATACTAACCCCATATTATATATCCTGAAGTTGGTTTCTCATATTTGTTTTAAAAAACAAAAACTGAAACTATTTTAATATATATGTATGATTTTGTCTCCCCTAAAAAAATCCAGATAAAATACCTGATTATGTATAGCAGTTAACATTGGTGTTTTAAGTTATTGTTATTCTTCTTTCAACATAAGATACAATTCTTAATTAATTTACTAAACCAGTATTTACTGAATGTCTACTATTTACCTGGCCCTGTCACTGTAAAAAGGAGTAAGACCCTTTAATTTCAAAAATGCAAAGGCCCATGAAATGACCTAAGGATAGATGCTTACTTTCGAGTCCAGCGTAAGTACTGACAGGTGGTAAACCAAGGAGGTTACCAAGCTGGAATTAGAAGAACACAAAAGGGCCAGCCTGGCCACTTACTAGTTGTACATTCTTGGGCAAAATATGTAGTATTTCCTGCTTTGTAATATAAAATTTGTACTGTCTATCTTACTTATAGGAAATTTAATAAATAGGGCCCATAAAAATAAATTGGAGAGGTAATGAAAGGAAAAAGAACATAGACATCAAAGTTGAGAAATCAGCTCAAACTGATCAACCGAATATTCTTGCTTGTGCTCCTGAGCAGCCAAAGGGCTGAATAGTTAACAGCTCTGAACTTGAAATGGTCTCCCTGTGTAAGTTCAAATTGCACCCCCAGCATTTATCCCTCTCATAAATGATGTTTCCTTTTGCTTTATTTTGCCAGTAAACTTCTTGAGGGCAGGATGCATGTTTGATGCATGTTGGAGTCACACACGTGACAGCCTACTGCAGGCAGTAGTAGCTGATCCTAATATGCATTGAATGGCATCGGCATCTGTATTTAGGTCCGGAGATATTTTTCCACATATAAAATCAGGCTACTTGTTGGGAACATTACTGAGCCTAATGACTCACGACATCACAGATGATGCCTCAATGACACATTTATTCCAATGAAGTGGGAACACCACAGGAATGAGGGTTTTGCAATAATTCGATTAGAGCAGAGGAGGAGAGAACTGGCACGTCCACGGGATTGGGAAGGAAGGGCGTGCCAAGTGCAGACGCAGTCTACACCTGGTCCACATCGCAGTCGGCACAGAGCAAGTGATGCTACTGAGAACTGGATCGTTTGTAATATTTTCGCTTTGTGGTTGCTAAGAAACATACAATTTTTATACCTAATTACGTGTCTGCATAATTGTGTATAACTGATACTGCAACATATTTAAATCAATTCTAGGAATCTATAAAAATTGTTTTCTCTTTATTAAGGATCCATATATCAATTTTAAGAAAACTGTCCCAAATTCTGCTCACGAACTTCCACGGGCAGGACTGGAAACGGAGAGAAGGAAGGATCTTCCTGGAGAGAGAAACAACATGAGCAGAGGAATCAGGGTGGAAGCGAGGCAGAGCTCGGAGGTGCCCTGAGCGTCCAGGACACTAGGGAAAGGCAGGTGAGAGCCGCACCGCAGAGGCTCTGGAATACCATACTAACCAAACAGGCTGATGCTCTATCTACATCGGGGGTCCCCAAACTTTTTACACAGGGGGCCAGTTCACTGTCCCTCAGACCGTTGGAGGGCCGGACTATAAAAAAACTATGAACAAATCCCTATGCACACTACACATATCTTATTTTAAAGTAAAAAAACAAAACGGGAACAAATACAATATTTAAAATAAAGAACAAGTAAATTTAAATCAACAAACTGACCAGTATTTCAATGGGAACTATGTTCCTCTTACTGACCACCAATGAAAGAGGTGCCCTGTCTGAGAGTGCGGCGGGGGCCGGATAAATGGCCTCAGGGGACCACATGTGGCCTGTGGGCCATAGTTTGGGGACCCCTGCTGTAAATAATGGGAACCACTGAAGACTTCTGAGCAGTCACGGATAAGATCAACGCTGTCATTCAGAGGACTAATTTAGAAAGAAGAGCAGGAAGTGTGTAGGCAGGAAGACCAGGTAGGAGGGCAGTGCAATAGACTGTGTGAAAATGCAGAACGAGAATGACGGGCAGGCCAGGGAAATGAGAGTGAACAGGCTTGAGAAACATCCCAATGTGAGAGACTACGGAAGAACATCCCAAATTAACACGGATGGCCTACACTAACAAAACTTCTGTTTACTTAGAGAATATTTCAGTCATACAAAAATAGCTAGAAAATTAGAGAATAAACATCTGTTGTCCAGCACCCTGATATCTCTCATCCTTCTAAGAAATAACCAGTACTTTAAATTTGATGTTTATCCTCCCCATGAATTTCTTTCCGTTTTCACTGTGTATGTTTGTACCTATAAACACCTGCTATCTAAATAGTTACAAAGATTTTTGTAGTTTATATGAATGTGTTATAGAGTGTATCAGTCTGCAAACTGCATATTTAACTTAACATTGTCACAAAAATTTAGCACGTGTTCACCTCTGCATAACATTTCATTTGTATACATGTATATATTACTTCATTTTTAATATATACTATTATTTATTTATTCATTCATGCTCATTTATATATTAAGTCCTGATTATCAATGGTATAGGTGTTTCTATATTTTGCTATTACTAGCAGTATTTCAGGAAACATTTTTCTTGGTGTGAGTGCAGCACTCGCTGCAGTTGGCACCTACGAGTAGGCTTCACTGGGTCCAAGGGATCTGTTAACTTTACCAGCTCTGGGCCCTGGCCAGATGGCTCAGTGGCAGAGCGTTGGCCTGGCATGCAGAAGTCCTGGGTTTGATTCCCGGCCAGGGCACACAGGAGAAGCACCCATCTGCTTCTCCACCCCTCCCCCTCTCCTTCCTCTCTGTCTATCTCTTCCCCTCCCGCAGCCAAGATTCCATTAGAGCACAGTTGGCCCGGGCGCTGAGGATGGCTCTATGGCCTCTGCCTCAGGCGCTAGAATGGCTCTGGTTGCAACAGAGCAACGCCCTAGATGGGCAGAGCATTGCCCCCTGGTGGGCGTGCCGGGTGGATCCCGGTCGGGCGCATGTGGGAGTCTGTCTGACTGCCTCCCCGTTTCCAACTTCAGAGGGAAAAAAAAAAACTTTACCAGCTCTGGACAAAACATTATCCAAATGGTTCCAGCAAGTGATGCTCCCACCAATACTGTATTAAGGTTGTCCAAGTCAAAATTTGGATTGTCTAACTCTGATATGTGTGATAAGATACCTCATTTTAATTTGCACTTCCATGATAATAGGGTATGTGGTATGATTTTTGCCCCTTGGTATGGCACCATGTCATCAATGTTAGCATGAATGAATCAATCTTGTCTATTACAGTTTGCATTTTTTTTCTGGTTTAAGAAAGTATTTTTGGCCCTGGCTGGTGGGCTCAGTGGTAGACTGTCTACCTAGCATGTACAAGTCCCAGGTTCAATTCTCAGGGCATACAGGAGAAGCGACCATCTGCTTCTCCTCCCCTCCCTCTTCTCTGTCTCTCTCTCTCCATCTCTTTCTCCCTCTCTCTGTTCACCTCCCGCAGCCATGGTTTAATTGATTCCAGCACATTGGCCCTGGGCACTGAGGACAGCTCCAGGGAGCCTCTGACTCAGGCATTAAAAATAGCTTAGTTGGAGCATGGGCCCCAGATGAGCAGAGCATCGACCCCCGAAGGGGGTCGTTGGGTGGATCCCAGTCAGGGTACATGTGGGTGTGTCTTTCTATCTCCCCTTCTCTCACTTAAATGAAAGGAAAAAAATAAAAACAGAAAAGAAAAAGAAAGTCTTTTCTGATTAAAAAGTTCTTAGGTTATATGTATGAAGGCATATGTACTTAAGTGAATATAAAAATATTACGTGCTAAAATCACCAAAGGCATGTGGGCCACAATTTAAACAATTCTAAATATTCTTATTTAACTTGAAGTAAAGTAAGTGATGTAAACCAAAAAGTAACAAGATCCAGAAGCACACAAGTGAGTGGGGAAAACACACAAACAAGTAGGCAAAGCATTACAGGACAGGTTCTGGTGAATTTCAAATTGAACCGGACTAACATTTTTAGAATAGAAAGTCTTTATATTATCCCTAAGCAAACACAAGATTACAGATTAGAGTAACAACGTTAACTAATTTTCATCCATAAACTTTACACAGATAATTACAAGACACTCAAAGCTAATGAGGATATGTGGAAACAGCCTCACATATTACCTGTCTGGATAGAAAACAAACATTTGGGTAAGGCATTCTACCTGTACACATCATAAACCTTAAAATATTTCAAACCTTTTAACCCAGTTATTTAAGGGAATAATCAGGAATACAGGCAGCAATACATGCATAAAATATGATCACAGCTTTATAATGGATTATGAAACTGGAAGATCTCAATTATCAACATCAATGTGATTAAATAAATTATAGTACATCTATAAAATGGATTAGTAGCCACCAAACTTGAGATTTATAGAAAATGTTTAATGACAGGTAAACATTTAACCAAAAACTGCAGCTACATATATACATATTATCACATCAACTACTCAAAATGGAGAATGGAAACTTACTCAAAGATTTATTTTCCCAAATGTCCAAAGTGCACACCTAATACTTTATAATTATAGATTAACATTTGAAAATAATACCAGAGCAAACGAAGGTCATGCCTATATTTTATTTGTATCATAAAACAATGCCGCACATGACTCGAGATATTCAAGTCACACTGAATATTAGTATCTTGTGTAATCAGTCTCAAGACTGAAACAACCAAAAACATACGACACAATGAATATGTATGTCATCATCAATGGAATAGTTTAATAAAAACCTATCTCTTTGCCTGACCAGGCGGTGGCGAAGTGGATAGAGCATCGGACTGGGATGTCGAGTAAACAGGTTCGAGACCCCAAGGTCACTGGCTTGAGCAAGGGGTTACTCCGTCTGCTGAAGGCTCACGGTCAAGGCATATATGAGAAAGCAATCAATGAACAACGAAGGTGTCGCAATGCACAACAAAAAACTAATGACTGATGCTTTTCATCTCTCTGTTTCTGTCTGTCTGTCCCTGTCTATCCCTCTCTTTGACTCTCTCTCTGTAAAAAAAAACCTTACAAACAAACAAAAACTTTCTCGTTGTTGTTTAAAAGGCAATAAACTATTTTCTGATACTGGATATAAAGGATTTGGAAGCAGCACACTATATATATATATTTTTTTTTTTTTTTAAACAGTCTCACAGCCCTGTCCCTGGTTTTTCTGAGGAGCAAGCTCAGTGACCTATACTCCTCTCCAACCACAGCTGCCTGAACCAGAGAAGAGTGAGTACTTGATCAGAAGGTAGCTCAGTCTTCACGTGCCAAAAGCCAAGGGCCCCACAGCGAAGGGAAAAATTGAGATGGGTAGATCAGATTTGTCTGATTTTGAAAAACTAAGTATTTGAAACAGTGAATGGTGTGAACTGAGTTTAAATCTCATGAAGTGAGGAAATCAGAAGGCTGGATTGAAATCAGGGCAGCAAAACTGTGCAGCTCCAGAGCCAAGGGCACCAGGCTCCGTAACCGACAGCTCCAAAGAACGCCTGCCTCAGGCTTCCTCCAAGTCTGCTCTGTAATAACGTCCCCCTGGCTGAAGCTAGCTTGAGCGGCATCTCTTCCCAGTACAGAAAGAGCCCTCCCTAAAACAACAGTGTTCTTCACACACTTAGCATTGTTTACCATATGTAACAGCACAGATGCCAATTTATTTTTATAAGAGAATGATACATGAAAATTAAATATAAAATTAGAAAGCTAGAATGAAGGAAAAACAGCCTGAATATTTTATGCCCAAGAAAGTTGCAAAATGTGTCATTTAAAAGTCTCTATTCTGAAGTTGTAACAGTAGATTGCATTAAAATATGAAACAATTTTGGATCTATATTACACAATCCATTATTAGGAGAAGAATGCATTCTGAAGATTTAAAAACAAAAATGCTCCCATAGGATGCTTCAATTTACGGAACACACAGACCAAGTTTAGAAACTGAATTATAGTCAACTAAATCTTGAAAATGCAACAAATGTAAGTAATCACAGACTACATATGGGGGAAGACAAGTTACAACTCTACTTTTACTCAAAATGTTCTATCAAATTAGCTGGCAATTTTGGTTGCAAATTTATCCACATGGTATTTATTGATTAAAGCTATCATAAATCTAAATACTTAACTTCCAGAAATGCAGACATGCCAATTATGACAACTGAATTCTATACTACTATACAATTAAAAAGATATTCAAGTTCACCTCTCAACTTATTCCCCTTGTATATGGGTCCACTGGAGAAATTCCTCAGGGCATTCTCTACCTTTATTCAGAAAAAAAAGTTGCTTATCTGACAGACTCATTCTAATGCATGAATTTTCTAATGTTTTGTTTTTGTATTTTTAAAAAACATTTGCTCACTGATGAACAAAAATATCCACACACACCTAAACATATAACTCAAAAGTCTACACAAGTCTATTTATTAATTATAAAGCATAAGTCTTGTTGACTGATTCTCCAAAGGTAGCCACTATTAAGAGTCTGTTAAAAGTTTCCTATTTTTCAGAATCACTCTTTTTATACTAGTTCCTTTTAGATTAGAGTTTAAGTTATCTCAGATGTGACTGCTGAAACTCCAATGGGCCGCATTTCTTGGCTGATGAGTCTTCAGGATATTAGTTCTGAAACAGTAGGCATCACCATGTGCACAGTATAAATTACTGTGCAGTTCATTCCTTATTCTTTGCTCTGAAAGTTTTTGTATAGGTTTTAGCAAAAAACAATAAAATTCAACCTGACATATAAAATGCAATCATCCAAAACAAAGTTAAAATGATCTGTTACAAAGGCATACTAAGGCCGATGGGAAAGAGAAGCAGCCCAGAATCCACTTTTTTATACTTAAATGAATAACTAAACAAGCCAAAATTACCATATTGTTTTTATCTAGTGGTTATATGCTTAAAGAACATTTTTCTACTTTAATTGACATCAGCCTCCCAAAGGTTGTTCCATTCCCAGATACCTAGGTAATGCAGACCACAGGACTGGCATTCTACGAATATTTGTTGAATGGACACGTTTCATAAGAACCAGATGTCATAACTAACTTAAAGTAAGCCCAAGCAGCAATGATACTACAATAAAAGCAGAAGCTACAGACCATTTATGCTATATTTAATCACAAAATATTTCAGGCACCTGTCATTAAATGTGAAGGACAGTTTTCTAAGATCAGAATTCCCCTCTGTCGGATGTACATTCAGATTAGGAAAACTTGATTATAAACTCAGAGTTGGCAATCACTTTTTATTTACCTCTGACAAGGAATTTCATACATTACCAAATGAAAATGTTCACAGAAATGTTATTATCAGGTCACATTCAACCTAACCTGAATAATCATGTCATCAAAAGAAGAAATTCGCTTTAAGAATTCTCACTAAATACACAGAAGATTCATTATCACTTATATTTTTTTTTTACTTATCATAGTTTTTCATCTCTCCAGAATGCAAGATACCAGTTTTTCTCAAAATGCATTATAAAACAAAATCCAGATTAACATTCGAAGTTTAACTACATAATACTGTGTGATGGGTACTACATGTGTGTACCTATATGTGGACATACACAACAGGAGTGCTTACTTCGTGCAAGACAGTTTTAAGTCTTTTGTTGACAGGGTTATGGGAGGCTTTATGAATGTAGCAAAGATGGGACACATCTTGAAAAATGCCCATGAAATGCGAAGTGGACAATATCCAGGAAGCTCTTTAGGACTCTAGGACTTAGCCTCTCGAAGTATGGCCTGGACTGTGGAGCTTCAGCAAAGGACCACCAGACAGCTTGTGAGACATGCAAAGCCTCAGGCCCTACCCCAGACCTACCAAATAAGAATCCACATTTTAAAAGATTCTGACTTATTTCTATGCATATAAGTTTGAGAAGAGTTTTGGAATGTAAGATGAGCACACATGGAGCATCAAGAACATACAATAGGGATGATTGTGAGAAGAACCTAACTTCAGGGCAGAAATATAAAGACAGAGAATGCAATGAAAGAAATATTTTGAAAATTATCAATGTGTGTGTGTTTTATCTTTTACAGTAACATGAATAGTGAGAGAAGAGAGACGGTGCATTAGTGCCGTCCAGATAGAAACGGATGAGTACAAGCAGCTTCCTTTCCAGGTATCCCATGACAGAGACCATGCCCTGGCAGCCACGGAGTACCAGTTACCTACTAGAAACTGCAGACGGCAGAAGAGGATAGAGGAGGCAGGGAGTCGCCACGATCCCTTGCTCTTTGAGCAAACATTTCAGGGGTGAATGGTATACCAGAGAAGACAAAGAGACTGCTAATGGCAGAGGGGCTCTATGTGAAGTCACCTAGGCAGCAACACATCGCAGCAGCCAGGGGAGGGAATGGGGTTCAGCAGAGGGGACACTGAGCCTCTCCTCAGCACCTGGCACCACTGCAGGAGAGATGCAGCCTATGATTTCCCACCTGCCTGAGGTGATCAGAAAAGGCAGGGCACTCTGATAGCTAAGAGCCTGGCCACACGTACCGGCTTTGCGGAAAAGGGCTGCCCAGGAAGAGAGAGACTGGGAGGTGGACAGGGTCCACAGAGACAAACAAGGGTCAAGACAATAAGAGAGATGATCCTGTGACCAAAATGAGACACAAAGGACCAAGAAGGATAGTTACACTTAAGCAGCGGATGGCAGGAGTAAGAAAGAAGCCGGCCACCAGGGACAAGGGCACGAGGGAGGTCAACGAGAATGCCCAGACCAGTCCGGGAGGCCGTCCCCACCTCACACACATATACAAACCCACACACACACACCCTCCATTCACCTCCCTTCCTAAGCAGAGACTGTGTTTAAGGAAGGTATAAACAGTTCTACTTAGATTTTATTACTTCTAATGCTGGGCATGATGTGAGAACGTTTATTAACCAGGACACAGGAGTCTTTAGGGAAGTGTGAGGATGGCAGACAATCCAGGTGCCTGGCAAGGCCCTGGAGCCAGAGTCCCAGGTGAGTGAGGAGCAAGTGCTGGCCTTGCATTACGGAGCAGCATCCATCGCATCGGTCCTGACGACTGCACTGAGCAGCATGACGACTTCTTACAGTCATATCGCTGCATGCAGTCCCCGATCTGGCAGCCGACGGCACTGATGTGCTCGGTTTGTGAAAACTCAGTGGATCAGTTTTACATCATAGATAAATAAATGTAATTCTTGAAATGAGATCACCTTAGAACAGGGGCCCCCAAACTTTTTACACAGGGGGCCAGTTCACTGTCCCTCAGACCGTTGGAGGGCCAGACTATAAAAAAAACTATGAACAAATCCCTATGCACACTGCACATATCTTATTTTAAAGTAAAAAAACAAAATGAGAACAAATACAATATTTAAAATAAAGAACAAGTAAATTTAAATCAACAAACTGACCAGTATTTCAATGGGAACTATGCTCCTCTCACCGACTACCAATGAAAGAGGTGCCCCTTCCAGAAGTGCGGTGGGGGCCAGATAAATGGCCTCAGGGGGCCGCATGCGGCCCGCGGCCGTAGTTTGGGGACCGCTGCCTTAGAACTACTGATAAGAAGACAGTTTTCACCCTGGCCAGTTGGCTCAGTGGTAGAGCGTCGGCCTGGTGTGCGGGAGTCCCGGGTTCGATTCCCGGCCAGGGCACACAGGAGAAGCGCCCATCTGCTTCTCCACCCCTCCCCCTCTCCTTCCTCTTTGTCTCTCTCTTCCCCTCCCGCAGCCAAGGCTCCACTGGAGCAAGGTTTGCCCAGGCGCTAAGGATGGCTCTGTGGCCTCTACCTCAGGCACTAGAGTGACTCTGGTCGCAACAGAGCGACACCCCAGATGGGCAGAGCATCGCCCCCTGGTGGGCATGCAGGGTGGGTCCCGGTCATGCGGGAGTCTGTCTGACTGCCTCCCCGTTTCCAACTTCGGAAAAATACAAATAAAATAAAATAAAATAAAATTTTGTAAGAAGGCAGTTTTCTTTTAACTCCTATTATATTGATCTTAAGTATGATTTACTTACAGGTTCCATGCCTCTTAAATATCATGAAAGGCTGTTCTCCCCCCCCAAAAAATGTATATTATTAAATAAGTAAACTACTGGAAAAAAAACTGAACTGCTCCTCAGAAAGGCAATGTAAAAAGAAAGAACTGTAGGTAATTCAAGGCTAAGTCTTAAGGAATGCCTTTGAAAACTTATTAGAAGTCCTAATACGCGCAGGGGTTGAGTCTTTGGTGTCTGTATCCTGAGGTTACAGCCCCTCTCCAGGAGATGCTCCTGTTCTCTTCCAAGTGAACTCATGCTGATTCTAGAGGCTTATTAGGAACCCCTTTGAGTCATCAGTTCAGGGAATTTTATAAACATTTTAAAACTTGTAGAAAGTAATTACCAATTCACCTGAGAAACAGCACATTGATCTGAATTAATTCAAATAATGTTTCAGAACTTACACTAAGAGCTTTGTTTTATTTTCGAAAAAGAAAAAGGAGAGTTAGCAGAAAATTATTGCATTCATTTAAAAATGGGTAATAAAATAGAGAGATTGCACCCCCCCTCCTCAGAATGCCGGTGGATCCCTGTCAGGGCGCATGGAGCAGTCGATCTCCCCTCCTCTCCCTTAAAAAAAGAAACAAATAAAAAAGACCTCAATCTTAAAGCTCAACTCCCTAGTGTTTATTGTAATACTATTTCTCTCCTATGTGCCATTATGAGGAATTGTTTTTATGTATATATTTTATTTCCCTAAGTAGATTGTAAATTCTTTTTTTTTTTGAAGCTGGAAACAGGGAGAGACAATCAGACAGACTCCCGCATGCACCCGACCGGGATCCACCCGGCACGCCCACCAGGGGTGACGCTCTGCCCACCAGGGGGCGATGCTCTGCCCATCCTGGGCAGCGCCATGTTGCGACCAGAGCCACTCTAGCGCCTGAGGCAGAGGCCACAGAGCCATCCCCAGCGCCCGGGCCATCTTTGCTCCAATGGAGCCTTGGCTGCGGGAGGGGAAGAGAGAGACAGAGAGGAAAGCGCGGGGGAGGGGTGGAGAAACAAATGGGTGCTTCTCCTGTGTGCCCTGGCCGGGAATCAAACCTGGGTCCTCCGCACGCTAGGCCAACGCTCTACCGCTGAGCCAACCGGCCAGGGCGATTGTAAATTCTTTTAAGGATCTAGTAAACCAATGCATAATTTAAACACCAAGGATATAGAACACCCTTACAAATACCACTAACAGTTATTCTTACCAGATAAGGACAAGCATGACATAAAGAACAGACTGTGGTAGGCTTCTGAGTACCTTCTAGCTCCCAAAAGCCAAAGTAGTCACATCATCCCATTTGAGAGATATGACTCTGAGAATATATTTAATGCCTCACTGTATGCATTTGAAGGAAATAATTAAATAACATGCGAAGTAGCAATGCAACAGTCCTGTTGAAAACAGTGTCCAGAGTATTCAATACAAAAATCGCATTTCATTCTACCATTTAATTTACCATGAGTCACAATATTTTTCTGATCATGCAATAAGAATTTGGGCCCCCAAATTAGTTTCCTTTATTAGAACGGTGTTAGGAATAATGTTGTAACCTTCAGTTACTCTAACCAGCAAGATATAAAAGAGATAAATGGGGATATATTGGGCCAAAATTCACTAAAATTACCCTAGGCATAATTTTCCCTTTAGAGGACTACTAGTCAAAATTTAAATAGTCAACCATTGAAATAGTCATATATTTAATCAGTGTCGACAAAAAGACTACTATGTACCATTCCATTAGGTGATAAACAAGTTGGACAGATTCATGCTCTGAGAGCGCCAACCCCGCAGACGTAATAGCCTATAAAAACGTAAGTGCACAGGATAACTTCAAAATGGTGCGGTGAGGAAGGGAGAGGAGGGAATACAAATTTAGACTGATGGTCAGGAAAAACTTCATTGAAGAGGAAGCAAGCAAAGAGAGGTCTTCCTCTTTTACACTATGCCTCAAGTGAAACATGGGTTCAATAGGAAGCACCAGAAACCGGCAATCCTGCTGTGACTGTGACAGCCACACAAACTACAACAGACTGGAGAATATAAAATCAGTCATTACACATTCCTTCAAGTTACACCGAGCTATCAAAAAGAAACCTGGGTGCGGCGCTTCTGCAACAGACGCAGACAACGTGAACACGGCTCTGGCATCAGGCAAAGGGCAGAGCCGAAAGGGTGCTGAGGAGCGCGACAGAGTCTCGAGGGCCTGACACGCTCTGCAGACACAGATGCTAACAGCTCTCCCAGTGAGGGCTCAGAAGGAAGTGACACATGGCAGAGAAAACACAGCTGATCTCAGAAAATATCTAAATTGTCATGAACAGACAGACTGGATAGATACATGAACTTTAAATGTGCTAACTGGTGCAGACTCAGAAGGAAAAGAGGAACCTCTGACTAGAAACCAGAGGAAAGAGGATCCTTGTATGGAGTGAAAGCAATTTTAAGTGAATTATGTCTGGCAGTCAGGTGGAGACCTTCTAAGCTATTGGATACTTAAATGAGCAGATTCCTAGGCAAACTGTAGAAGGTGCCACCTGCTCTTTGCTTGCTGGTTACAGTAAAATGGGAGAGGAAAAAGATTAGAGAGAACAAAATGAAGGAACGCTGTCAGATCACCATAATTCTACAGGCAAGAAACAGGCTGATAAAATGACTCAGCTGCAAATATGTGCTACCTTTCATTAAAAAGAAAGGATGACTCCCAGGGCAGAGTCCAGAAGATTATTTCTAGACCTTGGAACATAATGTAGTTTGGAAAGTCCATGGGACTGGTGACTCCTTTTTCCTTTCTGCCTTCTCTCCTTCTGAAGGGGAGTGTCTACAAATGATGTCCTCTACCTGTCCCACCATTATATTCTAAAAGCAGATAATGTGTTTTCTTCACAGGGTCACAGATAATAAGGAATTTTGTCCCAGTATGTATTATATCCAGAATTCCACCCATATGTGAGTGATATCATTAGATTTGGAAGAGATTTTGGACACTGACATGATGCTATCATGTGTTGAGGTTTATGGAGATGTTGAGACAGGGTAAACACATTTTGCACACAGGATAGACATGAATCTTTGAGAACCAGAAAGGCAAACAGTAGTGGGCAGAATAGCAGCCCCCAAAGATGCCCAGGCGCCGATCCTTGGAACTTATTACCTACGTGGCAAAAGGAACTTGGCAGATGCAATCAGAGATAAGGATCCTGAAATTAGACTGGTATCCAGGATTATCCGGGTGGGCCCACTGTAATCACAGGGCCCCTGTAAACGAAGGAGGAAGGCAGGAGAGTGAGGTCACAGGAGAAAGGCTCCCTCACAGGGTCCTTGTAAACGAAGGAGGAAGGCAGGAGAGTGAGGTCACAGGAGAAAGGCTCCCTCACAGGGTCCTTGTAAACGAAGGAGGAAGGCAGGAGAGTGAGGTCACAGGAGAAAGGCTCCCTCACAGGGTCCTTGTAAACGAAGGAGGAAGGCAAGAGAGTGAGGTCACACGAGAAAGGCTCCCTCACAGGGTCCTTGTAAACGAAGGAGGAAGGCAGGAGAGTGAGGTCACAGGAGAAAGGCTCCCTCACAGGGTCCTTGTAAACGAAGGAGGAAGGCAGGAGAGTGAGGTCACATGAGAAAGGCTCCCTCAGCCTTTGTTGGCTTTGTATATGGAGAAAAGTGTCATGAGTCAATGAAAGCTGAAAGTCTCTATAAAGATGGAGATGGAAAAGGCAAAGAAAGGATTCTCCTCGGGGACCTCCAGAAAAAAATAAGCCCTGCTGGCACCTTGATCTTAACACTCTGAAACCGTTTTGGACTTCTGGCCTCCAAAAACGTAAATAAATTTGGCATTGTTTTAAACCATAAATTTATGGTAGAGAACATTTCATTTCAAAATTATTTGCCTTATTTCTATAAGGTTTTGAATTAGTATTTAACAAGTTATGACAGCAGCCTAAGCACTACCCCATTTGATGCACTGACCTTACTTCAGACGGCTCAACGCCCCTGGGATCCGAGCAGCACCAACGCCACGCTCTGTAAGTCACACACTGGGTAACTGCATCCCAGAACATGTGACCAAGAATTATGTGACCTAGCAATGTGAGAAATACATTCCGGTCCTCCCATGTCAATGTGTGGCATAGAGATGTAGAACAAAATAAAAATTAAGATTGTGATTGGCTATTCACTTCTTGAAAAGGGAATAGCAATCTTTTACAGGTTTAAATAATATCTTCCACTAAATCCTTTAAGATAGTCATAATATTTCCTTTATCTTCCACTAAAATCTGTAATATAGACATATTTCCTACCACTGATAAATTTAACAAGACTCACATTCTTTATGTTTAAAAGAAGCCAAAAAAAAAAAGATTAGAAAATAAGATTCATCATTAAAAAATATTATTAGAAACTAGAACTCCAAATGCAACAAAGTAGACCCTCCTCCAAGGAATATCTATTGTCATTTTCTTTAATTTATTTAATTTATTAAATAACGCAATGACTGTTAAAGGTCTTATAAACCTGGATAGAAATTCTTAAACCAAACAATTCGCTTTTAGATACCATGTGCTCATTCTGTTCATCACATACTATCACTATTCCTCCTTCCGTTTACATTGTCTGTCTGGATAACTTATTTCCATGGATGCTGAAAATGAAAAAGTGTAAGTTTTTATAAGGTTTTAGGTAAATCCTAATCCTACACAGGATATTAATTTAAAACAAGAAATAATTATGCACATAACAAGGTAAAGGGGTTGTTAGGGACTCAGGATGACTAAGATTCTGCTCTTCAAGTGCTCACACTAGTGGGAGAAACACGCAGGGCGTAGGCTAACCAGCACTAGAAACGAAATATGCTTTACCATTGTGCCAACCCTTCCTGCTTGGAGGAGGGGAGTGTCCTAAGGATAAGGACAGAGGGAAGCCAGTTCTAGAAGAAAGTTTTTCTTCCGCAGAGGTCAACAAAGAAGTCAACAAAGACTTCTGAGCGAGAAATTCTCATGGTAACTACGGTAGGAGGAAGATCTAGAAGCGATAGGAAGAAGAGCTAGAAGCAAAGACCAGAAGCAGGAAAGCCTACTTGAAATTAGGCTGCCAAAGGCAGAGCAGAACTTGAATTATAAATGTGAGAATGAAAAAGAGAAGATACAGAAAAATCAACCCTTTTAAAACACACTTTAAGACCACCTGTGGCTTCTGTCCAAGTAATTGCTAACACAGGCAGGTGAGTGGGCAAGGAGCACAGAACCCGTGTGGAAATACCAGGTCCATTTATTCATGGAAACAAGCTTTCTGACACCTCAGATCCTGAGCCAATTTTAAGGAAATAGCTAAAGCAATGCAAAATCCAAAAGCTCTGCAATACCAGAATTTCTCAACTAAGGAAGTCATAAGGCAAGTTTAAAGGGAGCAAAAAAGATTAATGATGTAACTTCTCAAACAGCTGGTTGATGGCAGCAACAGAAAAATATGCACCAAGAAGAAGAAATCTAATCCCTCATCTCATTTCACTCCACCTATAATATTTAAACCAAGCTAAAGAAAGAAATATGGGTGTGGCTTTTTATTTTTATTTCACTTTGTGTGTGTGTGTGAGAGAGAGAGAGTGTATGAATGGAATGCACAGAATAATGAGGTGCAGTGAAAAAGAATAAAAACTCAAAGCTTCAGAGTGAAATGACATAAAGAATTAATGCATGAGAAACTTACTCATATTATCTAACCTCATATCTTTAAAAATTATAAACTAATATTTAATAAGTATCCATCTGTACAATATAGTCTCACTGAAACAACAGTCTAGGCCTAATGATACTGCTCTTAAAAGCATGATAAATTGTAACATCCTCAAAAATCTAACAATAAAAAAAAAATCTTCCCTGAGAGGATTAGCCATATATAAAAAAACAGTCCTTATTAAAAGAAGTTTATCTATTTAGTAGTGTTATTCTTATAACGAAGTCTGAAAACTAAGCCTAAAGACTTCAAACACCCAAACCCTGACCTAATTTTCTCTAGGTCAATGATTAGACTAGGTCCTCTTTTATTAAAGGCTTAATTCATTGCTCCCATTATAGATAATAAAACACCTCTGATTAAAAAAAAATTGTAATAGACACCCAGTCCCAAATTCTTTTTACTAATATTGTGCATCTCATACCCGAATCTCTCAACCCAGCTGTCTAAAAACACAAAACATGTCTTCAGAAAATTTGTAATATAATGTACTATTTAATATACTGTTTCAAATGTACTTTGGAGGTTTTCTGCCTTAAATTAAAAAAAAAGTCATTTGATGAGAAAAAAATAACTGAAGAGGAAGAGGACCTAATGTAAATGAAATAGATGTTGGTTATAGGTTACGTAGAAACCTTTGAATATCTCTAGTTCATTCAGTTGCTGTGTTTTATAGGGAATGATTTCACTGAGCTGCTTACACACACTTTACACATCCAAAAAAGAAGCAAAGGTCAACATTTCACTGCTAAAATCAAATCAGGGAGAAAAATCTTTTTTAAGCATTCTAAGAATTAAGATTTATGAAGATTTATGAAATAAGTACGCCAGTATTCTGATTGTGGGAAGGAGGGTGCTAGAATTCTGGGTAAAAAGGGCAGAGTAGAGTGGGAGTGAGATGAGGAGGGGAGGAGAAGGGCGCTGGGCCCACAAGACCATTTCTACAAAGAGAAGACATGTAGGGAAAAACAAAAAACTAAAGCTAAGAAAGACAGCTGAATTCAGTTACTAAAAATTTTTTGAAATCATTTTGAAATCTTTCTAACATTATTGTTATGAAAAAACAAAAATTCCACAATTTCTTCTGAAAATCTGAACTCTGCCTCGCCTTTCTCACGCAACTTTTGGTTCTACATTACACATTCCACTATACTTAATTGTTAATCTAGAACATTGGTTCTGTGCCAGAGGTTATTTTTGCCCCCAAGTGACATTTGGAGATACCCTGAGACACTGTGGGGGGGGCACAGGTTGTGGGGGCTGATGCTGGCATCAAATGGGGCAGAGGCCAAAAATGCTGCTAAACAAACTACAATGCCTAAGACAACCTGCAAAACAAAAAATCATCCTGCACGAAATGCCAACAGTACTAAGACTGAGAAACACTGATCTCTTCTGAATGCAAACAAAAACCAATTCCGTGGACCTTTATCCTAGTCATAGCTCTCTAACAGACAATTAAAGCATAAAACACCACCAGAGGACTCATTTTTCAATTGCTTAAACATGGTGGATGGCTGACTCAAACTCATACACTGAAACAGGATCATCAGAGCAGCAGTGCAGAAATGCAGGAAAAGAACTTTTTAATCCTCATTTCGTTTTCAACTCAAGCACATTCAATTCATAAAAGCACCTGCACGTTTCCATACCAGGGTGTTTCTCTTCTAAAATACACTGACCTTGGCAAAATACAGTATTTCTTAATGTAAAAACTTTGGTAGACAGTATTAACTGACAAAGATTTATGTTGGGGGCGATGGTGAAGAAAGACACCTAAGTCTTTAAAATGCAAAGTTATTTCACAGTTTGCTTGCAAAATGACTCAGATCATTATTACTTTTAGTCATTCCAAGTTTGCTGCTTCTAAGATTACAAGAAATGGAGAAAAAAAACACCATTTTTCCTGCAGTCATTAAACGAATTAAACAGAAGCTTACTGAAAACAGGTTTGTGCAGTATTTCTCTTTTATTATAACGTATAAAAGTAAAAGCAATCGCTGGAAGTGCAAATGTTTCTGAGAAACCTTTCATTTACCTGAATACCTATTAAGTGTGTGTTGGGGGTGGAGGAAGGCAGATAAGCAAACAAAAGAAAGCCCTAACTCAGATCTCAAACATCTACAATTCTTATGCTGTAAATATTGACCTAATGTATCCCTCAGTCAAAATCTAATTTAACTCTTTTTCTGTTATCTCCTTTGAAGCACCTGGAAAAGAACTCCTCACAGTGTTTCACCAAGAGAACAATATTCAGAACAAATAAAAGCCTAAGCGTTGTACCTGGCAAATCGCATCCATGAGAAACCCTGGCAGCGGAGAGAATCCAATTGTCCAGCGAGAGCCTTTCCTACCTTCACATCGGTTGTCAGAGCTCATGTGTCTCGCTGGAGTAAATGCAACCAACTCTGGTAGTAATCCATGTCCTCATAGTAATAAAAATCAAGCATCCAGCATAGCCTACTTCCCTACGCAAACATAATCAGGTAAATATAATCAGGACTCCCTCAACGTTCGGAGTCTCCATAGGAAGTTAACAGGAAAGACATTAAAATCCCACGGAGGCCCCAGAGAAGGCGCACTGATTTCACAAAACGTGGCACTCTCGACCTGCGAAAACCACAGCCGCTACACGGCCACCTTGTAGGAAGGGGTTCAGGGTAGGGGATAAGGGGAGGTCTTTTATTTTCTTGCCACGAATTCCCTTTCACCTTTATAAAGGTGGGCTAACTTCAAAAAAAAGAGGTTCCTCGTGATCCGCTCCTCCGCTGACGCGCGGGGTCCCCGCCAAGGCGCGCGAGCGAAGGGACGCCCGGCGCCACCGCCGGCGAGCGCTCACCCGCCGGGAGGGAGGGGCGGGCCGGGCAGAGGGGCGCCGCCTCGCCCGCCTCGCCCGCCGCGCCCCGGCCCCGCTCCGGCCCGGACGCCGCCCCGCGCCCCGCGCCCCGCGCCCGCCGCGCCCCGGCCCCGCTCCGGCCCGGACGCCGCCCCGCGCCCGCCTCGCCCGCCCCGCGCCCCGCGCCCCGGCCCCGACGCCGCCCCGCGCCCCGCGCCCGCCGCGCCCCGGCCCCGCTCCGGCCCGGACGCCGCCCCGCGCCCGCCTCGCCCGCCCCGCGCCCCGCGCCCCGGCCCCGACGCCGCCCCGCGCCCCGCGCCCGCCGCGCCCCGGCCCCGCTCCGGCCCGGACGCCGCCCCGCGCCCCGGCCCCGCTCCGGCCCGGACGCCGCCCCGCGCCCGCCTCGCCCGCCTCGCCCGCCCCGCGCCCCGCGCCCGCGGGCCCTCACCGAGCAGCAGCAGCTTGACCTCGCGCGCCGCCTTCTCGCCGTCCTCGCGCAGGTTCCGGTCTATCATCTTGCTGCGCTCCACCGCCGCCTTGTCCTCGGCGCTCAGCGTGCAGCCCATGGTGCCAGGGCCGAGGGCCGGCTGCCGCTCCCCGCGAGTCCGCCGCGCTGTCTCGGAGCCCAGGTGAGTCTCCTCCCCGGCCGCGGGCGCTCCTCGCGGCTCCGGCCACGCCGCCCCCGCCCACTCCCACTCCCACTCCCACTCCCGAGACGGAGCGGGGAAACCAGGGCGCCAGCGGCCGCGCGCCTCTGCCCCGCCGCCCGGCTCCTCTCCCGGCGTTCCTCCGCGCCCACAGCCCTGCGCTCCGAGGCTCCCGGCACCGCGCCGGCCGCCCTCCTCCCGTGGCCGCGCAGCCGCCTCTGGCAGCCCTGGAGCTCGGCGTCCGCGCGCCGCCGCGGCCCCGCCCCTGGGCCCCTCCCAGAGCGCGCTCCCGCGCACGTGCCCCCGGACAGCTCCCCTCGGGCGGGCGCTCCCGCTGCGCTGACTCCGGGGCCCGCCACCCAGCGCGTCCCTCCGCGACGCCCCCCGCACTCCGAACTGCCCAGCGAGCTCCCCTTCCTGGCTCCCTCCGCGGGAGTGGGATGATTTCCTCCCGTTTATTCACAGCCAGGAATCTGTGCGGACCTGCCTGCCCCTTCGGGGCGCGGGTGGGAGAGTTGCCAAAGTTGCAAGCGGAAAAGTGCCAGTCCTGGGCGTTTGAGCATGCCCAGCTCCCGCAACCCAGCAAAGGTTTTCGAAATGTAAAACCCCTGTCCGGATGGCCTTTAGGACTGTGGGAAATAGAGAGAGGGAGCTGGGAAGGGAATGGAGCCATGTCGAAAACAGAGACAGGAATAATGAGAAACAGAACAGTCTAGAGAGGGGGCTAGAAGATCAACTACCTACCTACCTACTTCCCTCCGTCCCTCCCTTTTGTTTTTCTTCCCTCCCTTCTCTCCTACCCTCCTTCCGTTCTCATTTCATAAGCAGAGAGCATTTTGAGAGATTTCCTCATAACCTAAGAAAATGTGAAATGAAGAATCAAAAGGTTTATTTTTAAATGACGAGTAATAAAACATACCCACCCAAATAAAACTACTGCACACTATAACCGCCCTCCTCTGGGGCACCAAGTCAAGTTTTGAACCAATATGTATGACCATATTAGTAAATCATAAGGCACTGAGCATGTTATTCCTTTTTGCAGGCGTTAGTTTCCATACACATAAAATGAGATGGAGTTGATCCACACTATCCTCCATCCTTCTAGCTCTAACTGATCTGGGAAAGATCAGCTCCTGGGGCTGCGGAGGCATTTCACCGACAGCAGATGCCTATGCCTAAATTTAAGGTCTTGTCTCTGCCTGTCAGTTGCACTACACCTTTCACTTACACTCATAGCAGGAGATGACTGTAAAAAGATGGGGCTGGTAGTAAAGAAAAACATTTTCTCTCATGTATTAATAATTAGAAAATGGCTCTTTGGTTTATATCTGGGCATCTTATTTTCTAAAAACTATAAAAATGGGCTTGAGTTTTCTATGAAGGTCAGGCTGAGCTAATGCTATAGGCAGAATAGCTTCAGAGTGGGAAAGCGGAGATTGTAAATTTTCTCCTTATTGGACATTTCCTTTACTTGCTCTCCTACAATAGTCAAACCTGCTGGGCTCAAGAAATGTAATTTCGGCCCTGGCCGGTTGGCTCAGTGGTAGAGTGTCGGCCTGGCGTGTGGGAGTCCCGGCCAGGGCACACAGGAGAAGCGCCCATCTGCTTCTCCACCCCTCCCCCTCTCCTTCCTCTCTGTCTCTCTCTTCCCCTCCCACAGCCAAGGCTCCATTGGAGCAAAGTTTGCCCGGGCGCTGAGGATGGCTCTGTGGCCTCTGCCTCAGGCGCTAGAATGGCTCTGATTGCGGCAGAGCGACGCCCCAAGATGGGCAGAGCATCGCCCCCTGGTGGGCGTGCCGGGTGGATCCCAGTTGGGCGCATGTGGGAATCTGTCTGACTGCCTCCCCGTTTCCAACTTTGGAAAAATAAAAAATAAAATAAAAAATAGAAAAGAAATGTAATTTCAAGAACTGCCTTGATGTGTTTTGTGCCCTTTTGTATTATAACAACAGAAAGGATCAGGCCTTAAATAGTACATAATCACCTTCTACTATTCTCTGTGTATTTCTTGGGACTCTAAATGTTGGTGTTCATCAGAAGCTCTGGAATTGAAACTGATGGAGTTCTCTGACCAGAGAGCTCAGCTGGTTGGAGTGCCCTCCCTATAAGCTAAGGTTGTAGGTCTGATCCCCATCAGGGCACATACAAAAATCAACCAATGAATGCATAAATAGGTGAAACAACAAATCAATGTTCCTCTCTCTCTCCCCCTCTCTTCCTTCCTTTCTCTCTAAAATTAATCAATCAATAAAAAATTAAAAAATAAAAGCAATTGATGGAGTGAACATCCAATGCAGTGTTTATGTATTAGCCATTTTGGATTATCTATTATTATGATGAGTCTTTCCCATGAGCTTCAGGCCACATACTGTCGGACCAACAATTATCATACAAGAAAAGAGGAAGCAGTCATTACTGAGTACTGATGGAAATGTCTCCAAAACATGTGTTTTGGAGGAACAAAGGTATAACACACTATCCTGCTTTCATTTTAAAAGCTTGCAAGTAGGTGAGGAGTGAAAATAGAATACATGGATAAATAAATAAAAATTAGCTTTATATGAAGCTAGACTTCTGAAAGAATACAGAGTAATGGAATGATCAGTATGGGGAGAAATTCAAAGAGAAGAATGTTTCAAAAAAACTTTTGAAGGAATCCATGACTGGGGGTTTCAAGGAGTATGTATTGGTCAGCTCACACTGCTGTAACAAAATACCATAGACTGGGTAGTTTAAACAGCAGGAATTCATTTCTCACAGTTCTAGAGTCTGGTAAGTCCAAGGTCAAAATACAGTGTGTCCGTAAAGTCATGGTGCACTTTTGACCGGTCACAGGAAAGCAACAAAAGATGATAGAAATGTGAAATCTGCACCAAATAAAAGGAAAACCCTCCCAGTTTCTGTAGGATGATGTGGCAGCATGTGCACATGCGCAGATGATGACGCAACACTGTGTATACAGTGGAGCAGCCCACGGCCATGCCAGTCGAGATGTGGACGGTACAGAGGCAAGTTCAGTGGCTCGCTAAATTTGAATCCATGACCAAAGTGCAACGTGAATATCAGCGCGTTTATAACGAAGCGCCACCACATAAGAATAAAATTACTCGGTGGGATAAGCAGTTGAAGGAAACCGGCAGTTTGGTGGAGAAACCCCGTTCTGGTGGGCCATCAGTCAGTGACGAGTCTGTAGAGGCTATACAGGATAGCTACCTAAGGAGCCCTAAAAAAATCTGTGCATGAGCCCACATAGAACTGCACTGAATAGTTATGAAACTGGGAGGGTTTTCCTTTTATTTGGTGAGATTTCACATTTCTATCATCTTTTGTTGTTTTTCTGTGACCGGTCAAAATTGCACCATGACTTGACGGACACACTGTACTTACCCCTTCAGTTCCTGGTGAGGACTCTCCTTCTGGCTTGCCCGATGGCCAACTTCTTGCTGTACCTTCACATGTAGAGAGAAGGAACTCTATCTAGTCTCTCACTGTCTTATCATAAAGACACTAATCCCATGATGGGGGATCCACCCTCATGACTTCATCCAAACCCAATTACCTCCCAAAGGCCTCACCTCCAAATACCATCATATTAGGGTTGGATCTTTGACAAATGAATTTGGTGGCAGACACAAACTTTCCATCAGTAATGGCATATTTTTTAGGAGGAAAACCCAGCTACATGGGGTAATATGCAAAGTGCCTGTTGGAGAAAGCAATTGTTGTATAATTAAAATGTAATTTGTTTGTGAAGAATGATAAAAAGTATAGGACAAAGTTGGAAAATAGCTTTAAATATTAAGTGGAAGTGTTGGACTTTATATAATGGTTACTAAATGTTCCTTGCATTCTCCTGGGTAGGGTAATAGTTGTTTAAAAAAAAGTCTCTTACCCAGCAAAACAAATGAGTTACCAGCAAGTGGATTGTGTTAGCAACCTAGATATGAGGTGGTAAGAGTCACTCAAGTTAATAATTTACATAATTATGATGTTGTAAAATGTGACTCAACAACCCTATCAAGCAGGTGGAGCAGATATTATTCACTTGTCTATGTTATAGAGAGTGAAATTGAAATCCAGAAGTAAACCAATCTACTTCAGATTACTGTTTGATTCTTTTCTGGACATCTTATTTTTTAAAACAATTATATTAAGATATAATTTATTAATTTAAAATGTACAATTCAATAACTTGTAGTATGTTTACAGAGTTGTACAACCATCATCATGACAGTCAGTTCTAGAACATTTACATTACCCCCAACAGAAAACCCATACTCATAGCCATTATCCCTTCAATCTTCCTACCCCTTCATTCCCTCATTCCTAGGCAACCACTAATCTACTTTGTGTCTGTGTAGATTTGCCCACTCTGGACATTTTATATAAAAGAAACATATAGTATGTGGTCTTTTGTTAGTGGCATCTTTCATTTAGCATAATGTATTCAAATTTCATCCATGTTGTTAGCATGTATCAATACTTCATTTCTATTCATTGCTGAATAATACTGAGCATCATATGTTAGCGTTAGGAACATATGTTAAAAGATGAATTGGGACATGTTCACTTTAGAGCATCCAGTTTTTAATGTAACTTCAAGCTATGAATAACTGAACGAACTTGAGACATTTAATATAGAAATAAGAAAATAAGAAGTGACATGATAGCTATTTCCAAATGACTGAAGAGATATCATAAATCAGAGGGAATAGACCCTTTGTGTCTATGTTTGAGGGGATAGATTTAGAAGTACTGACAGAAATCTATAACAAACAAATTTTACCTTGATATGAGGAAAAATGTGTACAAATTTCCTCAAAGGAAATAAGGAATCTCAGAAATGTATTTATTCTTGGCTAAGATACAAAAATCGAGATAATATATTGAGGGGAAAATCTAGACATATATGAGCCTTTCTAACCTTGAGATTCTACTATATTATTCAAAAGTCAATGGGATTTGTGTCCAAACTGAGATTAAAATTTAAGAATACCTCTGGCCTTCAAATGTATCCCTACTCATCCTTCCTTCAGACAAACAAGTACAGTGGGAAAGGAGAGTGTGTCTGAGATGCGATGGCTTAGTGTGTTGATGGATTAGTGTGGCAATAAGGAAGAACCACAGAAGGAGGTAGAATCAGGACAACCTGACATGTACACACACACACACACACACACACACACAGAAGGGTAGTGTGTATTTTTGGTAGGCTAAGTTGGGAACAGATTTGGCAGGCATGTGGTTACCTCTCCATTGTCTACATTGAGCTTTCTGCTTTCTAAATAAGATGGAGAGGGTTTGGTTTGGAGAAAGGCTAGTTAGGAGAATAGAGGCTCTAGCACGGCATCTGTATCATTCTATAGTTGTAGATATAAGGGCTCCAAACCAAAACCATTTGTGAGATTCTGGGAATAGTATGAAAAAGAATCCATTGAATTATTACTGAGAGCCTTTATAAGACAAGCAGCACTTTTTGGGTGTGCAGCACTTTTTCTTTGGGAGAGAGAGAACGTGGAGGTCATCCTCTCCACATGGAACATACCACCACTCAGGCACCAGAGAACTGATGGACTGGAGGCATCTAGACAGAACTTTGGGTATGGACACTTGCATCTTCCCGAGGCACATGGAACCACTGCAATACTCGGTCTCTCTCAAGTAGCTTCAGACAGTGTCCATGACAAAGGGCAACTGGAGAAGAAGAAAAACATGGAGGGTAATACGCAGCGACTTCAATCAATGACCGATTTGTGAGTACATGTGAATGTTTGACGTCACATTGAAGGACTCAGAAGTATTTGGAGAACGTTTTTTTGGGAGGCTTAAATTTCCTGCTAAAACTGGTATTTCTTGAAGTCACTGTTGATGAGGCCAGGGGTATTGAGGAATACAATAGTATGTCAGTAAAGGAGAGAGGGGTTTAAGAAGAAAAGGGTAATATATCATATGAAATGCATCAAGAAATAGCCTGAGTGTAAAGAAAGAATTAGCACGGCAGAAGCTCTAGGCAAGCAATTAGATAACCATAGATAGAGCAATTCAAAGCTCTGTTTTCATTTGCATATTTGTTTTTGAAAGTCCCTTAACCTCTATAAATTGCAGTATCCTTATCTATAAAAGTGAGTGTGTTGCAGTAGATCATCTGCAAGGTCCCCAAAATTCTGAATTTCTGTGAGCCTGTCACTTCAATGAGAGATGATTGGCAAATTTACCAAAGCACATTGATGTACTGTTGTGAGTGGAAGCCACACCGTGTAAATGCTGAGAACGCAGAGCTTAATGAGGAAATTTGGAAGGATTTTAACTGTGAAGAATGGTAGATCCATGAGATGGTTGATGGAGAAGTGGGTTTAGGATTTTCTTACTGTTTGATTTTCTGTTGCTCTTCTTCTCAGGTATTATGCAGGATAGAAAAGGAAATTGTTATGATAAGGAAAGAGCATGTATGCCTCACTTTCTGAGCTCCAATTTTTCCATCTCACTCCTGCTGATACATCATCTAGATTAATTCTTCAATCCCAAAGTCCTTCTGTCCATTGACATACGGTCTTTTCCCTGTTCCTCACCCCTGTCACGTGCTAATTTCTCAACTTCTGCAGCTTGTGTTCCACCTTTCAACAGCACAATCATTTCTTTGCATATATCCTCATAACACCCCCATCATTATATTCAACAGGAAAAACCTCAAATTTGGTTAAATCAACTCTTGGCCTTCCTGTGCTGAACCTGTACAATTGAACTTGAATAGCAGTAAACAGTACTTAGCAACTTCATCCTTCCATTTGTTTAGGCCCAAAAGCCATCTTTGATTCCACCTTTTCCCTCAAACCCTATATGTTCAATTTGTCAGGAAGTCCTGTTAACTCTGCCTTCAAATATATCCAGAATTTGGACAGGCATCACCATCCACTGATAAACCCTAGACAGATATTTGTGGAATGTCACCAATAGCCTCCTCTCTAGTCCTCTGCTTCTATCATTACCCCTCCTATTTTCTGCGGAGCCACCAGAGTCATCCTTTGAAAATATGACTCAGATATTGTCAGTCTTCTACTAAGACCTGTCCATTCACTTTTCATTTTAATTAGAGGAAATTTCCATCGGAAGTTCTTACGATGACATACAAGGACTTACCTTATTGACCGAGTTCACCTCTTTCATCGGTAACTTTGTCCTGTTGCTCCCCTTGCCCTCTGTGCACTAGCCTCACCGTGCTGCTCCCCTTGCCCTCTGTGCACTAGCCTCACCGGCCCCAGGCTCTGCTGTGGACGCGCCACACACACTCCCTCGTCAGGCCTTCGCACTTCTGTCCCCTGCCTGGAGCACTGCGGCCAGTCGTCTTCTTGTTTCACTCCTGTATTTCATTCCAATCTCTGTTTCAATGTCACCATAGAAGGGAGATATATTTCCTAACCACCTACTTGTCACTGTTCATTCCCTTACTGTGCACTATGATTTCTTTATAACTGTTATCACAAAACACATATTTTTGTGGTTATTTGTTGCCTATCTTCCCTCACTTGAATATAAATTCAAAATAGCAGAGATTTTGTTTCTTTTGTTTACTTCTTTATCTCCAACCACTAGAACAGTAAATGCCCATAATAAATGAATAAAGGGGAGGAGTTATATTTAGAGTATAAATCTAGTCTTCTATTACTGAAGACCTATCATGAGCCAACCAATGTTCTTAGCACCAAGAATAGATAGTGGAAAGGACCTATTGCATTGGGGTAGGGATGGGTGCAGTAGTTGAAGAGAGCTATTAAATAAATAGGTAAGCAGATAAATTAAACAGGATACGTTTAAAAATATTTGTATCATGAACATGATGTAACACACTGTATTATAAGTGAGTGCACCAGGTCAGGTCTTCATAAAAGCAGATAAATACCAAGACCAGCAAGAAATTGATTGGGGAAAGTGCTTGTGAATGATAAAGAAGAGAAGGGAGCAGGAGGAGATGGGAAGAACTTTCTACTGGAATTCAGCTCTGACCCCTGGGGAAGGAAAGAAAGAAAGAGGAAATGTTGAGTGCAAAGAACCTCAGACTATGGGGCAAATTTAAGAAATTCTGGGCCAGACAGAGAGGGATCTCTTCCTCCAGCCCCTAGAGATTTTGTCATTAGGGAGCTCCTGCCTTGGGTACAATCTGCCTGGGTCTAGTACCCCACGTGTTCAGTCATGGACTCTGAGCAGCTCTGGAAGAGTAAGGCTTGGACCCATGTGTGAACACAGGGCATCTAAAGGGGAGGCAGGTGAAGGCAACTAGCCAACTATGCTTTCCTAAAGGGTGGTCTGAGTGATGCACCTTCATGGCCCCAATCTGAGTGACACACCTCACCCCAACAGGCAGTTTCTCTGAGGGAAGCATTCAGTGGTTTACTGAGTGTTCGGGGAGACGGTTTAACTGAGTGTTCAGGGAGATTATTTAACTGAATGTTCAGCAGGATCATTTAACTCAGTGTTCAGGAACATCATTCTGTGGAGGAGAAGCTTTTGAGGTGTGAAATGGAAGATAAGAAGAAAACAGATTGGGGGAAGAGGATTCCAATCTCTCTTACTAGCAAAGAGCAGGTGCAAAGTCCCTAAAGTAGAGCTGAGGTCGACCTGATGAAGGAACCCAAAGATCGGTTTGACTGAAGACTAAGGGTGAGGATGAGGGGGTGGAAGATTGGGGGGATGAGAGTAAGGGTGAGGATGAGGGGGTGGGAGATGGGGGGATGAGAGTAAGGGTGAGGATGAGGGGGTGGGAGATGGGGGGATGAGAGTAAGGGTGAGGATGAGGGGGTGGGAGATGGGGGGATGAGAGTAAGGGTGAGGATGAGGGGGTGGGAGATGGGGGGGGTGGGAGATGGAGGGGTGAGAGTAAGGGTGAGGATGAGGGGGTGGGAGATGGGAGGGATGAGAGTAAGGGTGAGGATGAGGGGGTGGGAGATGGGAGGGATGAGACTCAGGGTGAGGATGAGGGGGTGGGAGATGGGAGGATGAGAGTAAGGGTGAGGATGAGGGGGTGGGAGATGGGGGGATGAGAGTAAGGGTGAGGATGAGAGGGTGGGAGATGGGGGGATGGGAGTAAGGGTGAGGATGAGGGGGTGGGAGATGGGGGGATGAGAGTAAGGGTGAGGATGAGAGGGTGGGAGATGGGGGGATGAGAGTAAGGGTGAGGATGAGGGGGTGGGAGATGGGGGGATGAGACTAAGGGTGAGGATGAGGGGGTGGGAGATGGGGGGGTGGGAGATGGGGGGATGAGAGTAAGGGTGAGGATGAGAGGGTGGGAGATGGGGGGGATGAGACTAAGGGTGAGGATGAGGGGGTGGGAGATGGGGGGATGAGACTAAGGGTGAGGATGAGGGGGTGGGAGATGGGGGGATGAGAGTAAGGGTGAGGATGAGGGGGTGGGAGATGGGGGGATGAGAGTAAGAGTGAGGATGAGGGGGTGGGAGATGGGGGGATGAGAGTAAGGGTGAGGATGAGGGGGTGGGAGATGGGGGGATGAGAGTAAGGGTGAGGATGAGGGGGTGGGAGATGGGGGGATGAAGATGAGGGGGTGGGAGATGGGGGGATGAGAGTAAGGGTGAGGATGAGGGGGTGGGAGATGGGGGGGATGAAGATGAGGGGGTGGGAGATGGAGGGATGAGAGTAAGGGTGAGGATGAGGGGGTGGGAGATGGGGGGATGAGAGTAAGGGTGAGGATGAGGGGGTGGGAGATGGGGGGATGAGAGTAAGGGTGAGGATGAGGGGGTGGGAGATGGGGGGATGAGAGTAAGGGTGAGGATGAGGGGGTGGGAGATGGGGGGATGAGAGTAAGGGTGAGGATGAGGGGGTGGGAGATGGAGGGATGAGAGTAAGGGTGAGGATGAGGGGGTGGGAGATGGGGGGATGAGAGTAAGGGTGAGGATGAGGGGGGTGGGAGATGGAGGGATGAGAGTAAGGGTGAGGATGAGGGGGTGGGAGATGGGGGGGATGAGAGTAAGGGTGAGGATGAGGGGGTGGGAGATGGGGGGATGAGAGTAAGGGTGAGGATGAGGGGGTGGGAGATGGGGGGATGAGAGTAAGGGTGAGGATGAGGGGGTGGGAGATGGAGGGATGAGAGTAAGGGTGAGGATGAGGGGGTGGGAGATGGAGGGATGAGAGTAAGGGTGAGGATGAGGGGGTGGGAGATGGAGGGATGAGAGTAAGGGTGAGGATGAGGGGGTGGGAGATGGGAGGGGTGAGACTAGGGTGAGGATGAGGGGGTGGGAGATGGGAGGGGTGAGGATGAGGGGGTGGGAGATGGGGGGGTGGGAGATGGGGGGGATGAGAGTAAGGGTGAGGATGAGGGGGTGGGAGATGGGAGGGATGAGAGTAAGGGTGAGGATGAGGGGGTGGGAGATGGGGGGATGAGAGTAAGGGTGAGGATGAGGGGGTGGGAGATGGGGGGATGAGACTAAGGGTGAGGATGAGGGGGTGGGAGATGGGGGGGATGAGACTAAGGGTGAGGATGAGGGGGTGGGAGATGGGGGGATGAGACTAAGGGTGAGGATGAGGGGGTGGGAGATGGGGGGATGAGAGTAAGGGTGAGGATGAGGGGGTGGGAGATGGGGGGATGAGAGTAAGGGTGAGGATGAGGGGGTGGGAGATGGGAGGGATGAGAGTAAGGGTGAGGATGAGGGGGTGGGAGATGGGGGGGATGAGAGTAAGGGTGAGGATGAGGGGGTGGGAGATGGGAGGGGTGAGGATGAGAGGGTGGGAGATGGAGGGATGAGACTAGGGTGAGGATGAGGGGGTGGGAGATGGGAGGGGTGAGGATGAGAGGGTGGGAGATGGAGGGATGAGACTAGGGTGAGGATGAGAGGGTGGGAGATGGGGGGGTGGGAGATGGGGGGATGAGAGTAAGGGTGAGGATGAGGGGTGGGAGATGGGAAGGGTGAGGATGAGGGGTGGGAGATGGGAAGGGTGAGGATGAGGGGTGGGAGATGGGAAGGGTGAGGATGAGGGGTGGGAGATGGAGGGGATGAAGATGAGGAGGTGGGAGAAGAGTGAAGGGAGGGCGCAAGGCAGGCAGCAGCCAGAGCCCACTGAGCTGCACTGCGGTAGTCAGAACTTACTCTGGGTTGGACTATGTGAGCCTGGCTTCTTGAAAACTGGTGTATCAGAAGTGCTGTGATAATGAAATAACATTATGCATAACACATTTCCTGGCATATCATGTGCTCATAATATATTTTTGTGACTTTTATCTGCCTTGTCTTTTCATGGTCCTCAAGCTTCCTACTTTTCTTTTTGAGAGTAAGCCAAAGAATGAGGACATACCTTCTTTTCCTCTCCCATATTTGTTTGACTACCAAAATTTTAAAAATGTTGTACTAATAACAGATCAAGCAAACCCCAGGCCAAGCCTGAAGGGTAGGCTAGCTTCTCAAGGAAAGAGCTCCCTGGCCTTATTAAAGCTGATGTGTTTTTACTACAGTAGATGAAAAGAGCGGCACGGACACCTCCCCCTCAGTCTGTGCTTCCCGCTGGCTCAGCTGTGTTTCTCTCCCTGTAGCTCTCCCTTAAGCTGTGGAACTGACATTTGTGTCTCTTGTTGAGCTCAGCAGGAACTGCAACAGCAGGATTGATTGATCCGGGCCTGGGAGGAGGAGCCAGGCTAACGGCGTGGGGGAAGCACCAGTGCTCTCCTGTGTTAATTACTGATGTTGGCAACATGGCTCTAAATGAGGGTGGTAAGGAGTTTAGCAGCATTTGTTGACTATCAAGATCTTACTAGGCTACATATGGACTAAAAGGGCAAAGCAGGTCTTATTCAGTTCATAAGAACTCTTTGTAAGAGTTCAAGGTCATCTAATGGGGTGAAAAATCATGGATGAAGAGCTTTAAAACATGAAATTATTTTAGATTTTCCATATACCCAATCACAGCAGCATGCCAAATGGAGAGTCAATGAGTGAAATGGCAAAGATCAGATCCTAAATCTCTTGTGAGAAAAGTGACAAGGGTAAAATTATATGCGCTGGCAGAAAATCATTGGTCACCTTTCCTTGTGCCTGGCTTATTCCTGCCCCCTTATCCCAAGCTTATTAGCACTGCCCCCTAATATCCAGAAAGATAAATTAAATAACCCAGTAGTCCGCAGGCCTAGACATGAAGTAGGTTCCGGTACACTGATTTCCCCTTTACGGCAGGGTCTGGGAGTCCCGGCTCTCCTTGCACATCCTGCTTCTCATCTCCATGGGGCAGGCAGACGAGAACTCTGCGGAGTTTTCTCCACCATTTGATGCATGCACCAGGGTGGGTAAATGAGCTCAAAGCCTGCCTAATGCCCACTGTTTTTCACCAGAAAGCCTGAACATGTTGGCCCACAAATTTTTAATATTGACAGTCTGAAATCAACTCATATTACATTGTATACATAGAACATGCATACACGACATACACATCACAACATTAGTATGTGCTGACGTCTTAGCCATCGCACTTCACGCTCAAGTCCCTCCTCATCCTTCGTAAAGCTCTACGTTAGATGTCGGGATGCTCAGCTGCGGACAGAGGGGTGCTTCGATTCACAAGGTTCTCTTGTCCCTTTTATAAACAGGTCTTCGAGAACTCCTGGACGAAAAGAGTGCTTTAATTGGCAGGGCACTTTCCAAGAATTTCCTAGTCCTAGAAAGTAAGATTGAAAATAATTATTGAAGTTTTACCTTATCCTCTAACATTTCTCAATGCAGGATAGACAGTTGATCTATCTAAGTTGAACCACTAACAACAACAAAAAATTTTTCAACAAAAACAAAATGTTTCCTATGAGAACAGTAGCTGAACAATCCAGCTTCTATAAGATTAGAGAAACTCCTACAAAAAGGATTGCTAAGACTCCTTTATAACATAAAGTGACTGACTGAATGACAGTTTGGGTAGCACAGGAAAACAGAGAAAGAAAATGTAGCAATGGAGAAGTACTGTGATTGCAATGTGGTTAGTGTCCATTTGGGTAGTGATATCATTGTCCTGAATTTATACACAAGGATAAATGTACTGTAGTGAGGGTTTTTTTAAATGGGGATATACTTTGTGTATAAAATTCACCATTTTAAACTGTATAATTTAATGGTTTTTAATATATCCTCAAGATATGCAACCATTCCACTAATTTCAAGACATTTTTATCACTCCATAAAAGAAATTCCCATACCCTTTAGTAGTCATTCCCAACTTTCCACTCACCCTAACCTTTGGCAACTACTATCTACCTTCTGTCTTTATAAACTTGCCTATTCTTGACATTTCATATAAATGAAATGATACAATAAATGGCCTTTTGTGTCTGGCTTCTTTGATTTAGCGTTATGTTTTCAAGTCTCATCCATGCTGTAGCCTGTATCAGTACTTTTTTAATCACTGAATACTATTATTCCATTTTATGGGTATGCCAAATTTTGTCTTTCCACTCATCAGTCGGTGGACATAGGGGGTGTTTCTACTTGGGAGCTGCTGTGAAGAGTGCTGATATGGACATCCACGTGCAAGTGTTTGTCTGAATATCTGTTTTCATTTGTCTTGGGTGGACATAATCCGAGGAGTAGAATTGCTGGGTCACATGGTAACTGTACATACAACTTTTCTGAGGAACTGCCAGGCTGTTTTCAAAAGAAGCTGCACCATTACGTTTTCCCCAGCATATGAGGGTTGATGTGGTTAGTTCTAGATTCTTAACTATTTGGTTCTGCTGCTGAAACCAGATCAGACTTTGTGTGACATCACAATGTCAAAGAGTACCAAAAAAAAAAAGTCAAGAACACTGTGTACTTCATGATCTTCCATTAAAATTTAGTCTTCTTTTTTGTTGTTGTTGTTGTTTTTTTGCTTGTTTTTTTTTTTTGCACTTTTCTGAAGCTGGAAACGGGGAGAGACAGACAGACTCCCGCACGTGCCTGACCGGGATACACCCGGCACGCCCACAAGGGGGCGATGCTCTGCTCACCAGGGGGCAAAGCTCTGCCCCTCCGGGGCGTCGCCCCGTTGCGATCAGAGCCACTCCAGCGCCCGGGGCAGAGGCCAAGGAGCCACCCCCAGCGCCGGGGCCATCTTTGCTCCAATGGAGCCTTGGCTGTGGGAGGGGAAGAGAGAGACAGAGAGGAAGGAGAGGGGGAGGGGTGGAGAGGCAGATGGGCGCTTCTCCTGTGTGCCCTGGCCGGGAATCGAACCCGGGACCCCTTGCACACCAGGCCGATGCTCTACCATTGAGCCAACCGGCCAGGGCCAAAATTTAGTCTTCTTTTACAATTTCAAGATTTACTTTGATCAGACTATTCTTACTCATAAGCAAAGGCTATTAGCTGTCACACTGTTGGTCACAGAGTAGGAATTCAACAAACATGGGAGGGGCAAAATAAGTTGTGAGTATGTAAAACAGTTTATTCTTGGATTATTATTTATGAATTACTTTTTCATATGAATAACTATAAAGCCCCTTTGCCCACCCCTGTCTATATTATATGAATGGATAAATGAATACAAGGTCATCTTAGTGGTTTCAGTAAAAGTATCTCATTAAAAGAAATGTTTTGATTCTTGCCACAGGTTCCTTTATTGTCGTAACAGTTGAAGTGAATCCATTCACTGCAGTAACATGGGTCCCAGGGTGAGGAGACCTTCAGGCTTAGTTCTGCTCTGAGACTAATTTGCTATAAGATCTTGGGTAAATAATTGTCTTCACTTTCCTCAGCTGTCAAACAGTAATGATATCCTTTTTAATACTAGTTTGGGGGCATTCCACAAGAAAGAGTGCATTTATGACCGAGTCAGCTGCTGCCTCCTGCCCCCCGAGAGCCCTCCTGGGGGGCGTATGCCCTGCCTCTGCCCCTGCTTCGTACACTCTTCCTCTTTCTGTGCTGAGTCAGCCAGACATACTCAGTTTACTCTCTCTCTCTCTCTCTCTCTCTCTCTCATCTAACTCACATATGTCCACAGAGTGCTTATAGAACCCGATTTATGCAGAAACAACTCAAGATCACACATTGGTTATTTTAGTTTTCTTCTTAACGTTTTTTTAGAGGAGGTGGGCGGAAGGCTCTGGGGATATCCCACCCCCGGGGAGATTTGCACAAGTCCTTTGCTGCATGACGCTTGGACATACCTCATCCCATTCCCCTTTTTCTTTTCCCTCCAATCCTCTTAGGAGCAAAAACCAGTGCCTTCATTTTTTGAAGCAGAGCACCCTGAAGCCGCCTTTCGTTTGTCACCACGTCCTCAAGATTTCACTTCTCTTTCGAATAGCTTGTCAAGGCGTTTTTACTTCCAGTAAAACAGTTCCGTCCTTCAGAAAAATTCTGTTTCTTTCTGTTAAGAGAATGCTTTATTTTTTAAATTATTATTCATGTGTAAAAAGTTAAGGAGTGTAGTGTAGTGGCTACATATTCAACAACCTTTTTTCTTGGAGCAAAAAATGATTTCTTTTTCCAATCTATTGAGAATAGCAGTGTTCTCAAAGAGCCAATTTGTTTATCTTGTCCTTGATCCCTCATCAAAACACAGGACGATGTGTAGGCACATAGTTCAGACATAACCAGATTCCCTGTGTATTGGTAGTTGAAAGAGAAAGAGATATCAGTGACTTTAGGTGGCTGGACCCGTGAAATATATGCTGTGGATCCATGGGGCAGCCAAATTTTCATTCCAGGCAAAGCAGAAGAAATCAACCTTTATATATGTATATATTTAATGCTTCAGACAGAACAAATAGAAAAGAGAGAAGTTACTGGTTCTAGTCTTTTCTGACACAGTATTTGGATGTAATGGGTTAAAATACCAGGAGACACTTATATTCTCATAATGCACTCCTTTCTTCATCTTTAGCCCACCCCCTAAAAGCTATTTTGAATGGATTTCTAGTGATTGCAATCATAGGATTTCTTATAAAATAAATATTTACAAATGAGGATTTGTCATTGTTATTACTATTAAATATTCTAAGTCTTTAGATATATCTTTTTGTTTTCAAAATGTATTTATGGTTTAGCTAATTTGATTCTCCTAACAATTGTGTGATGTGGGTAATATAAAATTTATTTTCCTCATATTATATATGAGGAAATTGGCTTTCAAAGAGATTAATTGACATGCCCTCAGTAAAATATTCAGTAACTGGCAGAGCCAGAAAGAGAAGAAAGAGCTTCTAGGTGCTGCTTTTGTAACACTACAGAAAAGATGTAGACAGGAATGGCTTCTAACTGAACTTCCCAAGTATTTATATAAATCATGTGACTGCTAGAAATTTAATAATGTTTTGATCCACTTATTATTCATTAAATTATTTGAAATTGTGGAAAAATTTTAATGTGGAACATGGCAAACCCCTTGGTGATAAACAGAGGATTAAGACTCAATTATACTGCTCTTAGGATTTTATTTGTAAAGTAGGAAAACTGGTTCAACTTTTATAAAGCTTTTTTCTAGCAATGCTAAATATGGTATCTATCTATTATTTCCATATAATACCATAACATATTTCCTCTTCTGTATTTGTAATTTTCTGTATATTAAACTTAAATCTTTTGCTGTCTGGGAACCTAACAGTGGCCTGAAGACACTAGAATATGGAAGCCACTCCTGGAACACTGAGCATAGGGTGTACTCAAAACATTTGTCCCTTTCCCCTAATCCGGAGTGTATTGTAAATTCTCTGCAGACAACATCATTACAGATTCTGGACACATGGGATGGATCTAACAGGTTGTAGCACAGAGGGTAAATGCCTGCCTGAACTGTTCGAAGAACAATTCCATTTCACATTCCTTTGCGAGTCCCCGGGGCTGGACTCGCTGTGTAAACGTCAGAACAGAGATAACCCCCACTCTTTGGAGCAGACCGGTCCTGATTACCTGGGCACGTGGGCTCCTTGTCTTCTGAGGTGGCACTCAGGGCATCTTCTCAGAGACAGGCAAAAACGGTAGCGCCGGCCAGAGCTCTCAGCCCTGACATCCACGACCTTGTAGTCCATTTTTTTTAAATAGCAGCATTTCACTTATAAAATTATAAAAGTGTTCTCAGAGAGTGAAATCATTATACAACATTTCCCCAGAAAAATAGAGCTTCCTTAAATACAATTTTTTTAAAAAAATGTAGTTGTGGATAGAAACCTTTATAATACATGTTATTTATTTTCCCTCTTAATAAACAGAAGATATGAAACATATTAGAGCTCTTGCTAATTATCTTATAAATATCCTCTTTACAACAATATGTGTAGGAGTTGGGTCAGATTTTGAACCACATGTCTTTAGATAGCTCTGCCGTCCCCGAGTTCAGGTCCTTCGGTCTTGGTGTCGCCACTGCTTCCGCTGTCACTGAAGACTGCGCTCCACTGCTCGTGCCGTTCTCAGAGCCCGTTCTGACTGACTCTTCGTCCAGCTCCTTTCCCTTTACACACACAGCCCACTATTGTCTTTGCTCTCCATTATTCTTATTACTTTAATGATTTTTTAAAAATTTCCTTAGGCCTTTTCTATTTCTTTTAAAATTTAGCATAGAATTGGTCTTTACAATCATCCCTTACAAATAATATACCTTAATGTGTTCCCTTAGCGTTTCATCTGACAGACAAAATTTAGAAACCATTTAAATGTTCAGTGAAATGCTTAACAACCATTCAAAAAGGCTAAATATAGATCTGTATTTACTAAAATCAAAGAGTGTTTGTATATTAAACAGGAAGTAGTTTATAAAATACTATGATTTACAAGAAAACTATATATGAGTATGTATATATATAAATATATAGGTATATGTACAGAAGTGCTATTTAATAGAAATGTAATGTAAGCCACTCACGTAATGTAAGTTTTCTGATGACGCTTGGGAAAAAATAAAAATAAATAAATTAAATTTTAAAATATATTTTATTTAATTCATTACATCTGAAATATTACCATTTTAACATGCAATCCATAAAAATTATTACTAACCTATTGCATATTTATACTATGTTTTAAAATCTAGTGTATATTTACATCTCAATTCAGACATTATATTTTCTTTATTTTTTTGTATTTTTCTGAAGTTGGAAACGGGGAGGCAGTCAGACAGACTCCCACATGCGCCCGACCGGGATCCACCCAGCATTTTCACCAGGGGATGATGCTCTGCCCATCTGGGGCGTCGCTCTGTCATAACCAGAGCCATTCCAGCACCTGAGGCAGAGGCCACAGAGCCATCCTCAGTGCCCGGGCCAACTTTGCTCCAATGGAGCCTTGGCTGTGGGAGGGGAAGAGAGAGACAGAGAGGAAGGAGAGGAGGAGGGGTGGAGAAGCAGATGGGCGCTTCTCCTGTGTGCCCTGGCCAGGAATCAAACCCGGGACTCCTGCACGCCAGGCCGACGCTCTACCACTGAGCCAACTGGCCAGGGCCAGACATTATATTTTCAATAAACCAAAATGTTGTCATACCAACATAATAAAGTGGTTTGAAAAAAATTATTTATAAAGCTTTAGTTTTAGTTTTAACTTTATTAGGAATAAATAAAGAAATAAGTAAACTAAAAGTTTAATTCATTTGCACTAGTCACAAGTGCTCAACAACCATATGTAGATCTCCATTAAAAATCCTGGAAATTATGTTAATAAAATATTAATTGAGGCTTTATTAAGTTGATGGGATAATAAATAATTTTAGACTATTTTTATATGTATTTGCTAAAATTTTATATACATATTTCTTTGTAACTTTTCTTTTTAGCGAGGGACACAGAGAGAGAGACAGAGAGAGGGACAGATAAGGACAGACAGGAAGGGAAAGAGATAAGAGGCATCATTTCTTTGTTGTAGCATCTTAGTTGTTCATTAATTGCTTTCTTATATGTGCCTTGACAGGGGGGCTCCAGTTGAGCCAGTGACCCCTTGCTCAAGCCAGCAACCTTGGGCTCTAGCCAGCAACCCTGGGCTTTAAGCCAGAGACTTTTGAGCTCAAGCCAGAGACCATATCTATGATCTCAGGCTCAAGCCAACAACCCCATGCTCAAGGTAGTGAGCCCACGCTCAAGCCAGTGACCTTGGGATTTTAAACCCGGGTGCTCTGCATCCCAGGCCATTGCTCTATCCACTGTACCACTGCCTGGTTAGGTTCTTTGTAAGTGTTTGAAAAAGGAGAATGTGTTCCTCTAAACTTAATATATTAATTTTATCTCTAGCCTCTCAGGTGTGCTGTTGCTCCATGTGTTCTTGGATTATTTACACAGTTGACTTTGAACAACATGGATTTGAACTGTGTGAGTCAACTAATAATACATTGATATTTTTCAATAAGTACTGTAAATATGTATTTTCTCTTCTTTATAATTTTAATGCTTTATTTTTACTAGCTTTATTGTTAAGAATACAGTATATAATACATACATCATACAAAATATGTGCTAATCAACTGTTGTCAGTTAGGTTCTGGTCAATAGCAGGCTGTCAGTGCTGTGGGGGAGAAAGTTATATGTGAATTTTCAACTGTGTGGGGAGTCAGTGACCTCAACCTCTGCATTGCCCAAGGTCAATTGTATTTTCCGAAATTTTTTAGACATTTGAGCATATTGGTTCACCTCTTTTGGGTTATATTGTGATGCCATCCAATTCCATAATCCTTGGCCTTTTTCATATTAAAAATATACTTTATAAATATTCTATTCATTTAGTCATGCATTTATTCAACAATTACCTATTATCAGGTGCTATACAGAACAGATTCTGTCCTCAGCCTAAGAAAAAACAAAACTGAGAGGGGCAATGTCTGTGTTTTACAGGAACTTCCTTTTAAATGGACATTCAAATGGATAGAGAAGAAGAAACAAAACAGGATGACTCAGGTGGTGATAGTACAGGGTGAACTAAGCAGTGAGCTGATAAAGAGTAGTAGGCAGAGACCACTTTAAAAGGTATGGGGGAGGTGAGATTTCTTCAAAAATGAGACACTTTAGCTGAAATATAAATGATAAGAATGAGCCAGGTGAAGTATAGGGATGGCAGGGAGATAGTTTCAAGCAAAGAAAGGTACCATGGATATTGAAAGAGCAGAGTGGAGATCAGAAGCACGGAGTGTACTCAAGAGGTGACTTGGAGGACCTTCCTGTGTTTGTCATGGTAAATAGGAGCTTAAGCCTGGAAGGATGCAAAAGGGAACAATCAGAGGAGAAGAAACAAAGAAAAGATGTGGTATTTTAAAAGATCACTTTTGTCACAATTTGGTGAATGGGAGACCTATTCAAGAGAGTAGGGATTATAATTAAGTTTTTGCAATATTTTAGAAAACACAGGAAGATAACTTAGAACACAGCCAGTGCAGTTCAGAATTAGTACTGATATCTTTTAGGTACATTTAATAAATATTTTTAAATTAGATCAACAAGACTTGATAATCAGTCGGTTATTTTTAGTTTAGTACCCCCCCCCCCAAATGGCAGAGACTTTGCATAAGATAGAAAAACAGGAAAGAGATACACGTTGGTGGAAAAAATCATCAGATCCCTTTTGAACATTTCCACAGAGATAGGCAGGTGAATGTAAAGGAATCCTTGAGTTAGAATTCAGATGTAGAAAGTAGGTCTATATGGAGAAAGGGATTTGGGATGTGGGAGCATGAGAATGCTACCTAAAGCTATCAGAGGGAAAAGATAACCTAGAAAATGTGGGCATAAAGAGGAGGAGGCAAACTAATCTAGGGGCAGAAGTAGCTGGAGGAACTAAATGGAAGATGAGTTTGAGGAGATAGTGAGGTGGGAGGAAAAGCCCGAATCTATTAGGTCAAGAATTCCAGTTAGGAAGGTTTCCAGAAGATCAACACTGCCAATATGTCGAATACTGTCAAAAGGCCAAGTAGGTTAAACAGAAAAATTCCTATTGGAATTGGCAGCTCTGAGGTTGTTGGTGATCTTGAAAGGGACAGAGTCAGTGGAAAAAGGAACAAAGTCAAGTAAGTGTAGTTTGATAGCTGAACTGGAGAAATGAAATTAGAATAAGTAAGTAAAGCAAATAAATAAAAATGTTTGCTAGGAAGAGGAGCAGAAAAATAGGACAGTGACTAGAGGAGGTGGCAGGTTAGGGGAGGGATTTAAAATGGAAATGCTATAGTAGAAAATATCTGTACACTGGTAGGATTATTCTGGTAGAGAGGAAGAGACTGATGATGAAGACGTAAAGACATTGAGGGTCGGAGAGAGAAGGCATGACTGAAGAAGTGAAGTCCTTGAAAGGCAAGAGGGGCTGCCGTCCAGTGCACATAAGATGGATTTGATGGGACAATTAGTTCCTTTGTACAAGTACGAGTGCAGAGAAGGCGAATAAGGTTGCTGCTGGGAATGTGAGGAGATCCCCCTGTAGTCACTTTGCTCAGTGAACAGTGAGCCTGAGTGTGCATTGTATGAGAGTTAAAGACTGGGGGAGAGGGAGACAGGTGTAAAGTGAAAGAACAACACAATGTAGGTGACAGTTAACCTGGTTGGAGTGGGGAAGGGACCTTCTCACCAGAAGCAGAAGGGATGTTTTCATTATATTTTCATGTTATAACAAATAGATTGCTATTTAACACATGCAAGATGAGTGCATCGAGTAATATGCTGACACATTTTTAAAAGTTTAGGTAAAGAATGCCCCATGTAAATTTTAGAATAAGCTTTCTAATAATGGTTAGAATCTAACTGATTTTGTTTCCATTTAGTTCATTTATTTTCTGTTCCATTTTTAGAGATCTTGCCAGCACTTGATTGTTTACAATTATTGCCACCTAGCTAGACTAAATACCTACCTTCAGTAAATAGTGATGTTTAAATAGAGTCCCTCACATAAAGTAAGAAGTATTAGAATACAATATACTCCTCTATAAATTCAGTATTATACAGTTGAAGATTCTACATCGTATTTTCCACAAGGATTTTCCAAAGTATAGACATGCACACACAAAAAGGTTTCTTTTCAAATATTCAAATAAATATGATAAACTATAAAATAATTTGAAGTCTTGAAGGATAGAAATCACAAAAACATAGAGTTTAGTAGCCACAATGAAATTACATAAAGAACTTAATATGTACTAAAGCAATATCTAGTGTCATACTAACACATGAGATGAATAAAATTAACCAGGTTAAAATTTAGGGTAATCTTTACCTAACCCTTTAAAATGTCATATTGCCCAGCTTTATCTGTTACATTTATACATTATCAATTGAAATATTATATGACCTGTGATTTCAGTATATGAATGTCTGTGTATGTTTGTACACAATAAGACAAAGTGTCATTTTTTTCATGAGTATGTAATAAAATAAATCAATAGACACTACAAATATATTAATTTTTAATTTAGTTAGTACACTGTATTTCAATAGGTTTATTGTTTAGTTGAATTATGCATTATGTTTACTGGGTAAATGAAATTATAGAATTACCCTTATGGAATCTTAACTGATTTGCCTAGGTCTCACACAACATTAATATGTAACAATAGTATTTTTTTTCTTGTTTATTAACTTTTTAATACTATATAACCATTTTCCTGACAAATTATGACAGAAGTTGGAAATATAAACAGATCTTACAAATGCATCTCTTATTATTTTAATGTAAATGCTAATATTTTGGTGAAAATGAAAAATTTAGACAAATATTAAGACAGTATAAATGAGACTTGTTCCAAACTGACACACACACACACACACACACACACACACACACTCACTTTAGAGTAATTGGCTCCAAACTGAACTGACTCTCCCTCAATCCATTCGTTTTTCCATTCCAAGCATTTCTCCAAAAGAAAGAAAAGAAGAATAGGAAGAATCAGAAAGGCAAATACTAATAAAACGTCCCTTGTGCTGATCAGATAAAAATTTGCTCTGAACTCAGAAAATCACATATCTATTCTGTGGGTTTAGTATACTCTTATTGTTAAAAGCTGTGTATCAGTTTTTCAGGCTTGATAGCAGCAGCCATTATACTCCTCCATCTAATGTCTGTAGCTCACAATAACTTTCTGATAACATTGCTTTACACACATACTTGCTCCAGGAAGAGAATGTGCTGATCAGCAAACATGAGTATCCTTTCTTGTTGATAATGTAATTCTTATTTTGAAATAACAAATTGATTTTCTGGTTCTATTACCAGTCAAATGAAAGCACTTTGTATATACTCTCCTTTTGGATATTGTTCTATACATTTTTCTGTTCTAGTCCATTCTAGAAAGAACAGTCTTTGTCTCTAATTCAATACCAGTTTATTCATTTAACAAATCTTTGTAGAGCACTCAATATTTGTCAAAATAAGACCAAGTCCTGTGTAGTTTTCACTCTATTCTAGGTTATTTAGATTTTGAAATCTTTTCAAGTCATGCAAAGAAAGTGAATAGCATGATCAATCACTTAAATACTTAAGGATTTTTAGGTTTGGTTCAGTGACATAATATTGTTGAAATTACCTTTTTAAATTATAAAAAAATTAACCAGAAAAATATATCACTAATAATCACTTGATAAACAATATTTTTCAACCTTTTTTAACATTTCCACGCTAGAGTATTATGCAAATAAAATCTCTCCTTCCACCCAATTCTGGACTATGCCTGTTTTTTTTAAACTGACTCACTCTATGGTCATTTATAATATATTGAGTCTAAAGAAAACCCAAGATATGAAAAAGTTGAATATAATCGATCTATATTTCTTTGGAATTTATTTTCTTTCCTCACCACTTAAGACTATTAAAGCTTCCAGCATACTAGGTTTTTAATCCCTTGAGTATTTCTGCTCAAATTCTAATGTGCATGCAAATCACCTGAGGAGCTTGTTAAATGAAATTATGAGTCAGCAAGTCTTGGGTGGAGGCTGAGTTTCTCCACTCGACAAGCTTCCTGCAGATGTAGCACTGCTGATTAAAGGGCACATTTGACTACCCAAACCCTAAAAGACAGACCAAGATACTAACAACCAGTAATGTATTATAAAAAGAATTTTCATAGAGAATTATTATTACCTTGTTTAATAAAGAGAATAAAACCATGTAAATTGTAATAAAAAATCTTGTGATATATTGAATATTTTGATGTGTCCTTAGGGTCTAAACAGTGGACCAAACATTGCCTGGGAGGCAGACCATAGAAAGAATTTTTTGTTTTAAAATCTGAGAGTTTACCCAAACTACTAGAAACTGATAAGTCAATCATGTGATGTATTATCAGAAATTTAGGTATGTACAACGTATTAATAAATATAAATTATAAATTTATCGGTGATCTAGATTTCTTAGCTGCCAATACAAAACTCTGTTTGCCTACCATGCTTGTGGAAATTTTGTTGAACATGGAAAATAGTCAAGATTCTAGAACAACATTTTTAATTGCCTATGGGTGTGTTCTTATTCTATTACAAACTATTTAACACATTACTTGTTACCTTCCCTTTTGGTTTAACTATTATATATTTAAAAGAAAATTTCTATTATGCAACATGAATGTTTTAAAAATGTTTTCTCTTCTAAAAGAAAAATAGCAAATCTAGTATAAAAGTACCAGATATAAAATATCATGAATGCAATGTTTTATTATCAATTAATTATGTTGAATGAAGTATAAAAGCTCTCTCATGCCTCATACTGCTTCTTTTACCTCTCAATGGATAGAACAGTTATTCTATTTCTATGGTAATCAGAAACGTCAATTTCTATCTGAGTTTTGAATTAAAGCAGTCTCATTTACATGAGCACAATAAACGTTTTTAAGCATGGCTAGGATCATTTCCATAATTCTACATTTTTCATCTGCCTTAGTCTTCTTGAACCTGATGTGCTATAATTTGCAAAATGAAATTCATTCAAAAATAAACATCCCGGCCCTGGCTGGTTGGCTCAGTGGTAGAGCGTCGGCCTGGAGTGCAGAAGTCCGGGCTTCGATTCCCGGCCAGGGCACATAGGAGAAGCGCCCATCTGCTTTTCCACCCCTCCCCCTCTCCTTCCTCTCTGCCTCTCTCTTCCCCTCCCACAGCCGAGGCTCCATTGGAGCAAAGATGGCCCGGGCGCTGGGGATGGCTCCTTGGCCTCTGCCCCAGGCGCTAGAGTGGCTCTGGTCGCAACAGAGCGACACCCTGGAGGGGCAGAGCATCGCCCCCTGGTGGACAGAGTGTCGCCCCCTGGTGGGCGTGCTGGGTGGATCCCGGTCGGGCGCATGCGGGAGTCTGTCTGAGTGTCTCTCCCCGTTTCTAGATTCAGAAAAAAAAAATTAAAAAAAAAATAAAATAAAAAATAAACTTTCTCAGTAGGAAATGTAAAAACCAAAAAGACAGGGACCACATTTAATGCAGCTTTGCTCTTTCATCATTAACCCAATGGCAGGAAGAAAAGCATCACAAAGTCTTTCACCAGAAGGGCAGGATTGATTAATTTGCTAGAAATAGACATCATTTATATCCACGTTTAGATTGGCTCATACCCAGCACTATGTGATTTCACTGGGAGTGGAACCAGCACTAGTAGCTGTGAACCTGAGCCGACTGTAAAAATTGTCCCTGTGCCATTTGCCTCCCTTTTGCCTAGAACACTCCTATAAACATCATTCTAAAAGCAAAGAAACACCACAAATATTAACAGCAATACTAAAATACTTTATAAAAATTTTTTCTTGAATTTATGTGCTTCACAGATATCTCTATGTAATTTTATTTTTTAAACAAGAGTCTTTAATCTGTGTCTCTTGGCATTCTAGCAAACATTTATGTCATGTTTAATTATGAATGTGTTCATTTAATTGAGAGAACTGAATAAATTATATGTTTAGCTGAGGAAAGCACTTTCTTTTCCAAACAAGCAGATTGACATAAAATACTTCATTAGGTCATTTATCTGTATGTCACTGTTTTGAAATCTGTATCAGGAACGTTCAGTTTGGGTACGTATGGCAGCTACGAGCTCACCCTTTACCAGGGTTCTCTCTTCCCTAAAAGAATGCAGTGTTATCAAGTGAAGTAAAATAAAATTTCCAGATAGCTTTATGTTCCACCCTGAAAAGCAAGCACTTAGGCAGGTAAAGTAGAAGTGTGCTTCATAAAGCCACATCCTCAGTGATGCCTCTTAGAGGAAGTGCTTTTTTTTTAATCGAAGCAGGATACTTAGGGCTGTCAGAGATAAAATAGCAGAATCTACCAGTCTCTTAGCATCTGAAACCACAGCCTGTACCTGTCATTTATTGTTTTGTAAAGAACTAAAAATAAGAGATTGATGGGTTGTGTGAAATCCATAATTTCTGTTAATGGCCTACTAAGAAGCCCTGTGTACAGGACACTTGATGTTACTCAATGATTCCTCTCCATGTGGTTTTAAAAAGAGCTCTTAGAGTACTTGTTTATTTGCTCTTTTTACCCCTATTTTGACTATGAAGTAAAATAATTTTAGCTTATTAAATTTAGTTTCTTTCTATAAATACTCTCAGCGTATGATTTTGCTTTCTATTTTCACAGAAAATGAAGAGTTCTTGATTTCTAGTTCCCTCCCCACTTAGCTGCCTGACAGCAAAGCTGCATCCAAGTCAGCTATTTTTCCTTTCCAGTCTCCAGGACTGTGTTTATGTCTACAGCTAATACTAGTATATATTTTTGTCTGGAAGTTAGTGCCCGCTCCTGCTCAAGAAACTATGTTTAGGCCCTGGCCGGTTGGCTCAATGGTAGAGTGTCGGCCTGGTGTGCAGGAGTCCCGGGTTCAATTCCCGGCCAGGGCACACAGGAGAAGCACCCATCTGCTTCTCCACCCCTCCCCCTCTCCTTCCTCTCTGTCTCTCTCTTCCCCTCCCGCAGCCAAGGCTCCATTGGAGCAAAGTTGGCCTGGGCACTGAGGATGGCTCTGGTTGCAACAGAGCGACGCCCCAGATGGGCAGAGCATCGCCCCCTGGTGGGCATGCTGGGTGGACCCCTGTCGGGCACATGCGGAAGTCCGTCTGACTGCCTTCCCGTTTCCAACTTCAGAAAAATACAAAAAAAAAACAAAAAAAAGAAACTATGTTTACTAATTGTCTTAATCCTTTCTATTATCTATCTACTATCTATCTATCTATCTATCTATCTATCTATCTATCTATCTATCATCTATTATCATTTATCTATCTCCTGATCTTTACCTCTCCATCCTTGTCTCTATCTCATTTCTTTCTCTCTCACCTGCTCTTTCCTTTCAGACTCTTGCCTTTCTAAATAGGAACACTCCTAGTGTCTTGTACTAAAAATAATATTCTGTAAACTGCTCCCTCTTTTCTTCCTTTCAAGACCAAACTTCTTGATAGAGCAGAGCATGCTTCACTCTATTCCTTGCCTCGTGCAGTGAAGAGCATACTGCAGTTCCTCTTCTGCTCGGAGAACTCCTTGAGACACCAGAGAAGACAAGAACTCCCTCTACAGAAAGTAGTTTCCAGCCAGTTTTTTACTAGGAGTTGGTGGCATTTGATACCATGACTGTTACTTTGTTGAAGGCATTCTTTTCTTGACTTATCTTTTTTTAGTTTCTATATTTCATTATATCTCTCCCTAGTCTTGAACCGAACACATTTCAATAAAATATATGGAGCTCAACAAATTCTTAGTTGGAAGAAAAATGAATGCCAATTTGATTTTACAGAAAAAGGCATCAAATCGCTCAGACCTTAAAATTATATATGGAAAGTAGTTATTCTCTACATTTCTTTCTTTCTTTTTCTTTTTTGTATTTTTCTGAAGCTGGAAACGGGGAGAGACAGTCAGACAGACTCCCGCATGCGCCCGACTGTGACCCACCCGGCTCGCCCACCAGGGGCGACGCTCTGCCCCTCCGGGGCGTGGCTCAGTCACGACCAGAGCCACTCCAGCGCCTGGGGCAGAGGCCAAGGAGCCATCCCCAGTGCCCAGGCCATCTTTGCTCCAATGGAGCCTCGGCTGTGGGAGGGGAAGAGAGAGACAGAGAGGAAGGAGAGGGGGAGGGGTGGAGAAGCAGATGGGCGCTTCTCCTGTGTGCCCTGGCAGGGAATCGAACCCAGGACTTCTATTCTCTACATTTCTAATTAGCTAAATATATAAAACTATAATTTTATCTTCAGTTGTCAGCATAGGAAAAACTCTGGTTCTCTGCACTCCCGTTGGGTCCTGGAACGAGCTGGCCAGGGAAACCACTGAATAGAAGGGACAGCCCTGCCTCTTCAACATGGTGTGACTATAGGGCGTGTTAGACTCTGACTGTCTGGTTTTTATGACTCTCAGAAAGAAGGGTTTAAAAGGTACTAACCTGACACAAGTCTTGAAAAAGTGACTTAAACTTCCTGCTTCTGCTAAACTCTACATTTACCTTAATGGGGAAAGATGTATTAATTTCCTAGGGCTGCTGTAAAGACATACTGAACACTAGGTGACTTAAAAGAGCACATTTATTCTCCTATAGTTCTGGAGGCTAGAACTTTGACATCAAAAGGTCAGTGGGTCCATACTCCCGCTGATGGCTCTGGGGAAGAATCCTTCCTTATCTCTTCCAGCTTCTAGTGGTTGCCAGCCATCCTTGGGGGTCCCTGGCTCTTGCATGTAATGCTCCAATTTCTGCCTGTCTTTATATCTTTTCTGTGTGTGTGTCTCTGAGAGAAAAATTTCCTCTTCTATTAAGGACACCAACCATATTAGATTTATGGTTCATCCTGATCCAGTTAAGACCACGTCTTAAGTTGATTACATCTGCAAAATCCTTATTTGTAAATAAGGCTATATTCACAGATGCTAAAAGGACATACTATGACAGTAAATTGTGTGTGTTTGCGTTTTCAAGAATCATCCTTGATATTGCTAAGTATTATTTTTTAATATTTCAAAAAATGTTATTAGGTTCTTCTGTGTTTTCTTTTTTCAAAGTTGATATTGTCAGTTTACCAACGTAAAATGCTTTTGCTTTTGAGGGTCTTTGCCTGCAGTGAATCAGTGAATACTGTCATGATTTTTTCCTAGTTGTTTCTAAGAAGGGGAGATAAATTTAGGAGAGCCAGGGAAGGATCGTGGACATCTGCCAGTCTGTGAAGTGGCCGTAAGAGGACGCAAACATCCTGCCTGCTTCCCAGAAGAATGGTAGTCATCTGTGTGGTTGTGTGCAGGTGTTCCTCGTGTATAATTACCTCAGCTCCATCCACATGTTCTCTTATCTTCTTTTTTTTATAAATTTTTATTAATTTTAATGGGGTGATATCAATAAATCAGGGTCCATATGTTCAAAGAAAACTTGTCCAGGTTATCTTGTCATTCAATTATGTTGCATACCCATCATCCAAAGTCAGATTGTCCTCCGTCACCTTCTATCTGGTTTTCTTTGTGCCCCTCCCCCTCCCCTTCCCCTCTCACTCCCCCCCCCCCCCCGTAACCACTACACTCTTGTCCATGTCTCTGAGTCTCATTTTTATGTCCCACCTATGGATGGAATCATGCAGTTCTTAGTTTTTTCTGATTTACTTATTTCACTCCGTATAATGTTATCAAGATCTCACCATTTTGCTGTAAATGATCCAATGTCATCATTTCTTATGGCTGAGTAGTATTCCATAGTATTAATATATATGTGCCACATCTTCTTTATCCAGTCATCCATTGAAGGGCTTTTTGGTTGTTTCCATGTCTTGACAATACCTGACTTCAAACTATATTATAGGGCCATGACAATCAAAACAGCATGGTATTGGCAGAAAAATAGACACTCAGACCAATGGAACAGAATAGAAAGTCCAGAAATAAAACCACATATATATGGTCAAATAATTTTCGATAAAGGGGCCAACAGCACACAACGGAAAAAAGAAAGCCTCTCTTGTCTTCTTGTTGGTTTTTTCTGCGTTTTTAAATGGTCCTCTCCACTGCGTTTTACTTCACTAGTCTGATTCTAACATCCTAGCTCTGGTCTGAACCTGGCTGAACATTGCTTACTTTGGTTACAAACTTGCCATAACTAGTTTAGACAAAGAAGGCAAGGACCAGAGGGACAATGCTAATCTCTCTCACTCTTGCCCAATTTAGTTCCTGTGACATTTATAACTACACAGTAATATTTACAATACCCAGCAGGGGTCAAATGTCATCCTTTCCGTCCTCTATATACCATTCCAGCCTACACTTTTCTCTACTTTTGTGAGGTCATAAAACAATATTCTATATTCATACTGTGCGGAAAAAGAACTGCTGGGATAACTAGCTGTTTACAGTGTGATATACTCTGAAACCATAGCAACTGTCAAATAAACAAAAGTCAAAGAGGATGTTTCTAAAAGACAGTTAAAAGGTCCTCTAAAAGAAAGCAAGCATGGGACTGTATGGTCAAATTGGTCCTCAGGTTTGCATGCTTAGTCCACAGAGCTATCGTATATCTATTACATGACAAAGTCATGTTTTATCAGGTTACTCAGAGATTATAAGGATCTGGGAAATTATTTCATATGAGCCACCAAGGATGAATAAAATAAAGTGTAAAAGTTTTAATTTGCCCTTTCTAGAAATACTATCTCCTTCAATTCAGGTCACAACCAGGGGAGGTAAGTACACCCCCCAAAGCATGAAAAACAGTTCAATCAGTAGAATTAATCATGGGTCAACAGATAACAGCCAGATCTGCCTCATGTTCTAGTTTATTAAGAAATAAAGCTGTTACACACTCATATGTTAAGAGGGCTCATCAGGAATTTTCATGTTATTCAGATAAAAGACAAATATTTAGACAGCCTTGCAACAGACCAGCACTTTGCCAATATTATATTGTTTGCATGTACATAATATACAGAGTTGTGGTAAAGAGAGTTCAGTGATTTCAGGGAAACAATATCATCAAACTATTATGTCTTAAATCAGCTATTTACTTCTGTTAGGGAAACTGTGTGGGTGGTGTATGAAGATGCAATGGCAGAATCAACTCACTGTTTCTTTTTTATGGACTGCATGAAATTATGAAATTAGTATCCTTGTGCCATAATAATATTACCTTGAATATTTAAAAAATTAAATTAGTTGTCAAATAATCAAGTTATAGCTTAATAGTGAACATCAGTTTTGGAAAACCTTTTAGTCACTTTAAGAGATACCTGATAGATATCTTAAATTTGGTTGTTAGTTGATGTGGTAGCAGCTGGCAAGGTGACTGCCAGTGATTTCTATCTCCTCATAAGTGTGCCATTGTGTAATTGTCTCCCCTTGATTGTGGGCTGGACTTTGACACACATCTAATGATTAATATATGAGAGAAATAATGGTATGTCACTAATGGCACTTGGCTATAAATAGAATGTAGCTTCTTTCTTGGGTGACCAATCTTTCTCATATTACTCTCAGGAAAGCTAGCTACCATAATATTATGTGCAATGCTGTGGAGGGCTCTATATAGTGAGAAACTGAAGTCTTTGGCCATTATGCTGAGAGAAACTGCAGCTTGCAAGTGACATGGAAATGAACACAGAAGCGGATCCCTCATCCCCAGTCGAGTCCTGAGGTGACTGCAGCCTTGGCAACAGATTAACTATAATTTCTAAAATAGAAGCTGGGCCAACACCACCCAGCTCAATTTCTTCGGGATTCTGCAGAAACCAAGATAATAATAAGTGCTTGTTACTTTTACTCTGCTAAATTTGGGAGCAATATGTCATTAGCAATAGATAACTAAAAGAATATCTTGTGCTATGATACTAGTATCTTGAATAATTAAAAAATTAATTAGATGACAGTTTATTAGTCAGTTATTTAACAAGATTGTAGCTTATTAGTTAACATTAGTTGCTGTAATTGCCTTATTAGTTATGGAAAGTCCTTAGTCTGTTTAAAGAAATACTTTAAAAATGTCTTGGATTTTAGGGTTATTTGTAAACATAAAAACTCATCTATTTACAACTTTCCACCAAAGTTTCATACATATTGAAATATTGTGTTATAAGCCTTTGGAAACAAATAGCTCTTAAAATATAATATATAAATAAGAAAAACATTCTGTGTTTGAATACTAATGGATTGGTTACTTCTGAAGTTAATCTTATCCTCTTTAGTTTTGAAGCTGGTCTATTTATATTCAGTTTTGGGTCAATGCCAATTGATGATTAAAGAGCATTGCTTTAAAGAAAAATTTTCTCACATTAACTTACATGTGATCTCATTCCTAACTTGCTGGAAGCAATCTATAGGAAGATAAAGGATTTTGGAAAACAAGTAACATGCCACAGTATAAAAATGCTTATGCAGCCAAATTATTACATATATTCAAATCACTTAAGATTTTTCAGTTCATAGACCTCTTGTTCATTCATCAATGATAATTCAGCTCTAGTAGCCAAAGAGTTATATTGATAATGGTAAATTTTTTGTTTTGTCACTTCTTTCAAATATTGTATTGAGTTATTATGGTATGGGTTAGACTAATCACAGGCAAAGAAATATGCTCATTTTAGAACTATAGTATGCCTATACTGTTTCCCAATTCAGTATGTGACTTAAAAAAAAAGAAATACAGAGATTAACTTTATTGTTTAATGAGTTGAATATTTAAACACAAAACAGTGGCACCTAGTGGTCTATAATAATCCTCCTCCCAGCTATTTCCAACTTGTCTGCTATTAGTTCGAAACCAGAATTAGTGCCTACAGCTTGTTCAATCGCTAGTTCAGTTTACTAAAATCTGCTGCTTTACGGATTCAAACTTTTGCAATATTAAATAAATCTCTTTATTTTAGCAGTTGTAGTCTCAGCATAATGGACACCATGCTTTCTTCTTACTAAATAACTTATTCTAATATATGATAGATCTTTATATGTAGTAGATGGTGCTAATGAGTTATTGCTATTAAAATAGATAAATTACTTTTGAAAAATTAAACAAGACTACCTTAGAACAAAAGGCTATAAAAAGAGATTAACCTTTGGAAGTAATAAAATTTGCTTTTTTTATTTCTATAGCAGAAAAGTATAATGAAAGCTATTTTATTACTGCTTGGTATTAATAGAATATGAATATTCTTTCATCTATTGTCTAATAGTCTATAGACCTGACCACAACATATTCAGGTTTGAACTTTCTAAAATATTGCTCTTTAGAAGAAAGAAGTGGATATTATCTTTTATTTATTATGACTAAATATGGTGTGCACTAATTTGGTTTAGGAAAGGCAAATGAAAATTAAAAAGTTTTATAGGTAAAACAATAAATTGTAACAATAGAATATGTTTTTTTGTCAAACCAATACTTTTTAATATATTTATCTGCATGACATAGCCAACAGAAGATAATGTGAAGGTGCTTTAAAATATAAGAATTTCATTTTTGTTTGAGAATATTTTGTTTATGCATATGAATATTACATGTGAAACTGTCATGTAGCTTATCCAGTTTACCACACAGATAGTCAGATCTCACTATCACTGTGCTCTAACTCTAAAAATAATTTTAAATAATTCTGACTGGAAAGAAAGTCAGAGGTGTATTGATGGCAATTATTAACTTAAGCAAATTTGTATTGACATCTAGACCCATACTTATTGTATAAACAAGGAAGGACTCTCTGCTATTCTCTTTTTTGATTGGGAGACAGGTTATACTTGGTGTAAATTAATTGAGATCTCTACATAAGATATGTATATATATATATGTGTATTATGCATATCATTTATATTACATATAGATAAAATTTACATTAAAAAACCAGGAGAAGTAAAAAATAATATTTTTAGAAAGTTAAAAAAATTATTTTTATTAAAGTATAGTTGACATACAATATTATCTTAGTTTCACATATATAGCATAATAATACATTTATATACTTTATTAAGTAATCACTACAATAAGTTTAGTAACTATCTGTCAGTATATCAAGATATTACAATATTATTGACTCTATTCCCTATGCTGTACTTTACATCCCTGTGACTTATTTGTATTGACATTGTAAGCACTATTTAAAACTTGCAGGCCTAATTTAAAAATTAATAACAAATTTTCTCTATCAGTACAATTTAAACTTATGTATTATTTATTTTTATGCTTCCCTTATAGGTTATAACTCATGATGTATATTTATATAAAAAATAACCTGTTAACCTTTTAACATTAATTTATCCTTAGAATGTAGAATTACTCATTTAGTTTATCCCAGATTGCAACCAAAGTTTGAGATTTTAAATTACTAGATATGTATATTTGTTTTGTTTTGTTTTTTCAAGTGAGAGGAGGGGAGGAGGGGAGATAGACTCCCGCATGTGCCTTTACTGGGATCTACACAGCAACCCCACCCCCCACCCCGTCTTCAACGGATGCTTGAATCAACCAAGCTATCCCCGTTGCCTGAGGCCGATGCTTGGACCAACTGAGCTGTCCTCAGTGCTGGAGCCCACACTCGAACCAATCGAGACACTGGCTGAGAGAGGAGAAGAGAGAGAGAATGGGAGAGAGGAAGAGAAAGAAAAGCAGATGGTCACTTCTCATGTGTGCCCTGACTGGGGATTGAACTTGGGACATACCCACACCGAGGCAGCTCTCTGTCCACTAAGCCAACCGGCCAGTGCCTACGTGTATTTGTTCTTGAGGTAACTTTAAGGCAAGGAACATTACCACTCACTAGTAAGTGCAGTAAAATTTAATGTCAAAATGAGTTTACTTACAATAATATTTTGTTTGTAAATCTGTGTAAATTCCACAACTAATTTACATACAAATATTCTTCTGTTCATTTGGTACCCAAAGTAGTAGAAACTGAAACAATAAGATCTTTGTTGTGGGAGTTCAAACTGAAAGCTTTATAAGGAAAACTCTTACTTTGTGATTATATACTAGAAAGTCATATGAAAAGATGTTGAACATGTCTAACAATCAAAATGTCAACAAATAACAAGTGTTGGAGAGGATGTGGAGAAAAGGGAACCATCAGGTGTTATCGGTGAGAATGTAAGTTTGTGCAGCCACTGTGGAAGACAGTATGGAGTGTCATCACAAATTAAAGAATAAAACTATCAGATGACCCAGCAATTCAAAAGCTGGAGAAATGAAAGGATCATCTACATCAGGGGTCCCCAAACTACGGCCCGCGGGCCACATGTGGCCCCCTGAGGCCATTTATCCGGCCCCCGCTGCACTTCTGGAAGGGGCACCTCTTTCATTGGTGGTCAGTGAGAGGAGCATAGTTCCCATTGAAATACTGGTCAGTTTGTTGATTTAAATTTACTTGTTCTTTATTTTAAATATTGTATTTGTTCCCGTTTTGTTTTTTTACTTTAAAATAAGATATGTGCAGTGTGCATAGGGATTTGTTCATAGTTTTTTTTATAGTACGGCCCTCCAACGGTCTGAGGGACAGTGAACTGGCCCCCTGTGTAAAAAGTTTGGGGACCCCTGATCTACATGGATATTGCAATCAACAAAAAATTTGACAGGTGTAATGTTGGAGAGCATGACAATGATCAAAAGAGTGAATGGCCCTTATTCTAGGATAAGAGGGGATGATCCAAAATTGGGAGTTATCATAGAGTCTGCAGCAAAGACATAAACTGAGGACACACATTTGAAAGCAGGGTGCTTATAGAGAAAAGAAAAAGAAAATGGGCTGAAGTGGCTGCAAGGATCAAAGAGTATACCTACCACTTCTCTGGGTGCACTTTCAGAGTGGAAAAGAAATCAACCATCGTTTAAGAAGATTACAATATATATAAATTAGGAAGGTCCTCAGAGAGAAACCAGGTTTGCATTAAAAGAAGTTGGTAGGCCCAGGCCAGTTGGCTCAGTGGTAGAGCGTCGGCCTGGTGTGCAGAAGTCCCGGGTTTGATTCCCGGCCAGGGCACACAGGAGAAGTGCCCATCTGCTTCTCCACCCCGCCCCCTCTCCTTCCTCTCTGTCTCTCTCTTCCCCTCCCGCAGCCGAGGCTCCACTGGAGCAAAGATGGCCCGAGCGCTGGGGATGGCTTCTTGGCCTCTGCCCCAGGCGCTAGAGTGGCTCTGGTCGCAACAGAGCGACACCTGGAGGGGCAGAGCATCACCCCCTGGTGGGTGTGCCAGGTGGATCCCGGTCGGGCGCATGCGGGAGTCTGACTGTCTCTCCCCGTTTCCGGCTTCAGAAAAATACAGAAAAAAAAAAAAAAAAAAAAGAAGATGGTAAACTGCGGATTCACAGGAGAGACTGAGATTATAGAAGAATTTGTTTATAACCTACTGAGAGTTCCAGTGATCATAGTGAGAAGAGATGGGAAGAGTGGAATATAGGGTTCGAAAAGGCACCAGGCAGCATTATGACCCAGATAGTCTAGGAATATTGGGTTTCTCTGGTGATTGACATCAACCAGTATGAGAAGATTAATTGAGTGTAGTCTTAATATTTCCAGGCTGAGAGTGATGGCCAGGCTGTGGATAAAAGGAGGTAGGAGGGTGGAAGATCTTAAGAGTAAATAACTAGCTCTAGGCCCCCACTTTTCTCCTGCCATGGAAGCACAGCTTTCTGCAGATTAAAATCTTATTTTCAATGAAATCTATCCCTTTGACTTCTGTAGAAGAAAGCCTCCAGGCTGGCAATGAAGCAGTCCTGCCTGGAGGACCGGGCGTCCACCACCCTCCGACCAGTGTCAGAGGGGCGTTCTTCCTTCAAGCGCAGCGCTCCTTCCTGACTGAGCTTTGCACAGGCCTATGCAAAGAACACAGCTCTCACAAGAGAACCAGGAACTGTTTCTGTTGTGAATTCACAAGCTTTCTCTTTTCTTTACTTAATGCAGCAATTGTTTTCAACTGCCAAAGTCTCAAAAGTTGGGCAGCAGCTCTCCTCTGTTCCCATTCCTTGGAGAGCTTCATTATGATTATAGGAATGTGCACTACAAGGACGCCATGATTTAGTGAAAATGTGGATGATCTTCTAGAATTTATTAAAGCAGGATTTATTAAAATTTCAATGAGTTTTGACTGAACTTTTAATAAATATGGATTCAATTTCCACTTTTGAAATTGATATTCAACGCCCATCACATACTGGTTATTGGGCCACAAATGGGATTCATTACAGGTATAATGAGAGTGATTACACCTTGAAAGATAATGTCATTTCCCCTATGACACGATGGAGGAATGTACAGAGTCTATGGGGGTAGAGAGGTAAGAACGGCAGCTGTATACTAAGACGCTTTATGTAAATCTATAGCAATGGCTATCACACCATGTTCTGCCCCAGCTCATTTGAAAGATGCAACATATTTTCTTCTTACAGCAGTAACTTTCTATTACAGTGATTCTCGTTTAAGTGTGTAGGATGGTTGTATCATCCTATAAGTAGTGTTTCAGTGTATCTAATTGGGAAGGAATCATAGATAGTTGGAAAAACTATGAGCAACTTACTGTGAGCATTCTTTACTCTAGAGACAGTATTCTCTCCCTGTGATAATACTGAACTGTAGAATGAGTAGTTTTAGTTAGAATTGGAAAAGTGCATTTTGGGCATATGCTTAGGGAAAAAATAAGGAAAGCTGAGATGGGGTGCACAGATTGGGAGGAGACTGTGGCAAGAAGTCAGATGGGATAAATAGAGACTAGAATATAATATGCCTTAAATTACATAGTAATAGGTTCAGATTTATTTTTCTGAAGGTTATCAGAAACTTTTGAAAATTTAAAAACAATGGCATGATATAATCAGACAAATTTTCAAAAGCACATTAAAGGGTGAATTGGAGAACATTTGACTGAAAATAGGAAGAGTAGTTGAAGAAATTGCCAATCCAAGCAACAACAATGAAGGACCAATGTAGGGTAGTGGTAATAGGTATGGAAAAGAGGAAATGGGTTTGAAAACCTGTAGGAAGGAGATCAAAGTCATGCTGAATTAGATGTGTGAGCAATGAAGACAGAGGCAAAGAAAATTAGTATTTTTAAGGTCTACTATCTTGTTTTATAGTAATTACTTTTATATGTTAACAGTTACTTCACAAATCTGAGAATTTAGTACTGCCCCATTTTGACAGAAGAGAAATTGAAGATCAGAAAATATTTTTTACATGCCAAACATTACCAATAAAATAGCAGAAGAACCAGAGTTATGTTTGGTTGGTTTGGCTTCAAAACACATGCTTTTCCCATATCATTAATTCCTCCAAAATTACAAGAGTAATAACAGGGCTATCAGATTTCTGGGTTGACCAGTTAGATAAATGATAAAACCATTAATTAAAGTATGCTATACTGGGTGGAGGCAAAAGATTATGTATACAGTTTTGCATATGATGAGTTTGAGGTATCTGTGACTTATACAATTAGATATGTATGAAAAGCATTTGTACATGCAACCCCAAAGATAAAAAAAAAATACCTGCTCTGGATGTAGATATATACTGAAAGTCATTCATGTTAGGTTTCAATAGGGAATGGAATGAGAAGAGGACCTAGAAATTTGAAGAATAACAATCTTTGACAGAGATAAAATAACTCACACACACACACACACACATACACATCCATAAAAAAAAAAGACCAAGACTAATCAAATATGCAGGAGGACAATCAAAGTAAATTATTTTCAAAGTTAGTAAGAGATCATAGAGTTTTAGGAGGATTTAATAGTTCACGTGGCATAGTGTGCCAGTATGTTCACATTAAAAAACTGTAGTAATTGATATACATTCTTGGCCATTAGAAATTAAGTCATCAGAGCCCCTGATGAGAGAAGTTTATTAGAATGGTGGAGGCAAAAAAGAGTATTAGAATGTATTAGGACTACTCTTTCGAAAACAGTAAACACAGCACAGAGAACAATTGGATAACATAGGTATGGGGTGTCTTTACATGTCACAGTAGGGCTGCTCATCAGAGATCATGTTTCCATAGCACTTAATGGAATATATTACAGAAATAATGAAAAAAGAAAAACATAGATACCCGATAGAAAAATGGTCGAAGAACAAGAGCTAACAATTCACAAAAGAAGAAACACAAATTTAAATTTAAGGGAATCATGCTTAATCCTAGTGTTAAGCAAAACATTGCAAAGTAAACTAGAACTTTCTCATTTTTGGGAAACAAAAATAGCCCAACATTGGGATGCAAGTTAATATAACTTTCCTGAAGGGTAGTTGGGCAATATGTATGGTAATATAAATTTACATTGATTCAGATACTTAATTTCTAGGAGTTTAAGAAAATATATGAACATATGTACATAGATATGAACAAACATGTTAGCCATGAAATTTTAGCTATTTATATTAGCAAAACTGTTATAATCAGAGTATGACCTTTACATGCTAATAATGGTGATTATTAATGCTGATAAGTTTGTTCTAATTTTTAGTGCTAATTCATTAATGGATCTAGGCATTGAGAGCCGATGGCTGCCAACATCAGGAAAAGATAGAGAATGCAATATTATATACCACCTGAGAGCAGCACAACCATACTGCCTATGAAATATTATCGCCAAAATATGGAACCTGACTCTGAGCAAAAGTCTAGTTTGAAGAAGCTATTTCTAGGAGATACAGTTGATAGAACATGTTAAATGGCACCCATGATGATGCAATCAGAAATACATAGGACACAAGAAATATTATAGATTCATTGACTTATATTTTCATTTTATTTTTCCAACAAGCAAATTGCAAGGGTATAAAAGAGATGAAGAGGAATCTATTGATTAAAGGAGATTTTTTCACCATTTGCAATGTATGAATTTTATTTGGATGTTGTGTTAAACAATTTGAAGAGAGAGAGAGAGGATATTAAGGATTTTTAAGTACTTGGATATTTGATGATCAGAAAAATAATTTTATATTTTTTGAGGTGTAATAATGGTACTGTGGTTATGTTTTTAAAAAGTGGTTATCATTTTTTATTTTTTATTTATATATTTATTTTTTTGTATTTTTCTGAAGTTGGAAACAGGGAGGCAGACAGACTCCCGCATGCGCCCGACCGGAATCCACCCAGCATGCCCACCAGGGGGCGATGCTCTGCCCATCTGGGGCGTTGCTCTGTTGCATCCAGAGCCATTCTAGTGCCTGAGGCAGAGGCCATAGAGCTATTCTCAGCGCCCAGGCCAACTTTGCTCCAATGGAGCCCTGGCTGCGGGAGGAGAAGAGAGAGACAGAGAGGACAGAGAGGGGGAGGGGTGGAGAAGCAGATGGGCACTTCTCCTGTGTGCCCTGGCTGGGAATCGAACCCGGGACTCCTGCACGCCAGGCCAACGCTCTACCACTGAGCCAACCGGCCAGGGCCCATTTTTAAATTTTTTTATTTTTATTTTTTTTAAGTGAGCGGAAGGTAGATAGTGAGTCAGATTCCCACATGCCCCAGACTGGGATCCACTTGGCAACCCCATCTAAGGCCAATGCTAAGTACTGAGCTATTTTTAGCACCTGAGGCTGATGCTCTCAATGAAGCTATCCTCAGTGTCCAGGGCCATGCTCGAACCAATCGAGCCACTGGCTGTGAGAGGGGAAGAGGGAGAAATGGGGGAGAGGGAAAAGGGGAGAAGCATTTGCTTCTTCTGTGTCTCCTGACTGGGAATCAAACCTGGGACATCCATACGCCAGGCCAATGCTCTATCCACTGAGCAACCAATCAGGGCCAAAGTGCTTATCTTTTAAAGGTAGAGTGGGGAATAGGTGAGGATACAAATGAAGTAAGACTGACCATAAGTTGATAATTGTTAAAATTCTGGTCATGGGTGATTCATTATACCTATCTTGCTTAAACTCAACAACAATCCTTAATGCTTAACAATTTGACTAAATAATTTATGCTATATCCATAAAATAAAAAAATATGCAGCCATTAAAATGTACTTTATATTATATATTATGTAGAATGTTTAAAGATATTCAGGCATTTAAGATGTTCATAAAATATTAACAGATGTAAAAAGGTTACAAAGCAATATGCAGAGAATTATCCTATTTAAATGCATATAATTAAAATAAAGACTCCCAAATCAATAGTAATTATCTCTGGGGGAAAAGAAACTTGATTGTAAAGGAAATATAGAGGAAAATGTCATGGGACATTTGCTATTTTTAGATGAGGAAAGCTTAAATATCAATATTACTTTACTTACAATTAATTTTTATCAAAGACTGACTATCAGACATCGTACTAGCACTTTACAATCTTAGGTAGCATCTATGAAATGACTATTCCTGTTTTTAAAAGAAGCTAAGTAAAATACAGAAAGTTTAAGACACTTGCCTAAATTAAATAGCTAGAAAGCAAGCCAGGATTCAAACCCAGGGAATCTGACTTAAGAACCTTCAAGCCTGATCACTTCCTCTTGAGAAAAAGTCAGAAAAGTTCTAGAGGAAAAAATAAAAATAGATGGAGGGAAAGCTTTGAGCGCACAGAAAAGGAAGGAGCCCATGCAGAGTGGAAATGGAGAGTCCTTACTGCAGTGGAGGAAAGGGGATTACTTCAATGGCAGGTGTTTGTCAAGTAGGAGTCCTATCTAACCAGAAAAAATTTGGTTTTGTGCATAAAAGTTTTAATGTGAAGGCGTATTTTTCAAAAGTTTAATTTTTTTCAAAAAAATTATTTTGAGTATTAACTAAATTTTATACTAAATACTGATAAATCTTATGGAGATTCTGCATTTTTTATGGAAGTAGAAGTTATTAGATTGATCTGTCTTTCCATGTGCAATACCACACTCAACTAATTATATTTCTAGAGGCTGGAAGTCCAAGATCGGAGTACCAGATCAGTCAGGTTCTGGTGAGAACCTTCTTTTGGTTTGCAGGGTGCCAACTTCTCACTGTGACCTCACACAGAGGAAAGATCCAGAGCTACCTCTAGGGCTTCTTTGTATAAAGGCACTAATTACAGTCCTCAGGGCTCCACCCTCATGACCTAATTACCTCTCAAAGGTCCCATCTCCAAGTACTGTCACACTAGGGATTGGACTTCCACATATGAATTTTGGGGAGGGCACAAGCATTCAGCCCATAAAAAATTATATGTATTAAAAAGTAAGGAAATAGACCTTGGCTGGTAGGCTCAGCGGTAGAGCATTGTTGGCCTGGCATGTGGAAGTCCTGTGTTCGATTCCTGGCCAGGAACACAGGAGAAGCGCCCATCTGCTTCTCTACTCTTCCCCCCTCTCCTTTCTCTCTATCTCTCTCTTCCCCTCCGCAGCCAAAGCTCCACTGGAGCAAAGTTGACCCTAGGTGCTGAGGATGGCTCCATGGCCTCTGCCTCAGGCGCTAGAATGGTTCTTGCCACAATGGATTAATGCCCCAGATGGGCAGAGCACTGCCTCCTGGTGGGCATGCCGGGTGGATCTTGGTTGGGCACATGCGGGAGTCTGTTGGACTGCCTCCTTGCTTCTAACTTCGGAAAAATACAAAAAAAAACCAATAATAAGTAAGGAAATAGTTGGAGGACAGGAAGTAAAGACACAAGAATAGTAAAACAAAAAGTCTGGGAAGGATAAAGATACACTGATTTCTTTGATCCATATTACAAACAACATTGATAACTTGTGTCTTCATTAAAAAAAAATGTAGCCTAAATACTTAGTCTCATCCTTACTGTAAAGCAAGGCAAGTGTTCTTCTTGCAAAATTTCATAGAGGGAGTAATAATCTAATGAAAGATTCTATTCTTGGAATATTTACATTTGTATTTGCTAAATGTAGTTGGTTTTCAGAAAATAGCTAGAGATGAAACAAACATTCAAATTCAGAATGTTTATCCACACCAGATATTTAAACTTACACCATTATAAGTGTTTCCTGTTGTGTTTTAAGACCAATATTTCTCTCTGCCTGCTGCTTCCTCTTTGCCTGCAAGATCAAATATCTCCTTGGTAAAGTTTTCTCTTATTCCCTCAGGCAGGATTTAGTCTCTCTATCTTCTGCACTTGCTTATGACATTTCATTCATACATATATATTTGGAAATACATTGGCTGTGAAGAGAATGATGCTTATGTTTCAAGATGAGTCTCTTCCAAGCCATAGGGAAGATTCTACCATATGTTCATGTCGTTATATATTTTCCTGATACTGGCAAATATACAATTTTTTTTTAAATGCAATTGGGTAAATCACATCTCTTTTCACTCCACCTTTTTCTACTTTTTACTTCTCAAGCATCTATGGACTTGGGGTGATGCAGGCATTTCCGGAATCTGGCTAAGGAGATACACTGAGTCTGCAATTAGGAAGCTATTTTTATGTGCTTCGCAGTCGTTTCCAAATGCAGTTGTGTTATTGTTAGCCTAGTACTTCCATGTAGAAATAGCTTCCAGCTGCCTCCATGTACACTCACCCAACCTTCTGAAATACCTTAAAAGTAACGCTCAAAAGTTATATGTTGGTATGTGGGTGCCTTTTGGTCAAGTCTAGGTATATGGAAGAGGAAGAGAAATCCATGTAGGGTCTGCACCAGTGGCAGAGAGCCACCATGGCTGACACATTCCTCAGCGTGGCCTGTATCTTGTGATTGAAGTAGGAGGAGGTAAGTGGCCAACAGAGGACTCTTTAAAGGGCTAAAAACACCAGGTTGGCAGAGGCAAAATGGTAACATCATGACTGATACAGATATAAAAGTGAACAAATGTTTGGGATTGATTTTACTCATGGTGAGGCAGAGGCTACAACTGATTCAAAGTAAAAGTCAACGTAGTACAATTTTTTTTTTAATATTTATTTTATTTTATTTATTTATTTTTAGAGAGCAGAGAGAGAGAGGAGAGAGAGAGACACACAGAGAGAGAAGGGGGGAGGAGCTGGAAGCATCAACTCCCATATGTGCCTTGACTAGGCAAGCCCAGGGTTTCGAACCAGCGACCTCAGCATTTCCAGGTTGATGCTTTATCCACTGCGCCACCACAGGTCAGGCACGTAGTATAAATTAATATGGAATAAGGAGTTGTCAAAATGAATTGCAAATGGAGAGAAAACTAGCTTTTCTACAGGGTGGAGGAAATAAATTAAATTACTTCTGGAGGAGACAGAGTGTACAATAATCAGTACCCAGAATTTATAAGGAATTGAAAAATAGCTCAAGGTCCTGGCTGGTTAGCTTAGTGGATAGAGCATTCGCCCAGCATGTGGAATTCCTGGGTTCAATTCCTGGTAAGGGCACAAATGAGAAGTGACCATCTGCTTCTCTTCTCCTCTCTCTCCCCCTTCTCTCTCTCCCCCTCTCACAGCCAGTGGCTCGGGTTGAGCATAGGCCCCAAGCACTGAGCATGGCTTAGTTGGTCTAAGCATTGGCCCCAGATGGGAGTTGCTGGGTGGATCCCAGTTGGAGTGTATGCGGGAGTCTCTCTATCTCCTCTCACTTAAAAAAAGGCAATAGTTCAAAGACAATGGACAAGGTTGGAATCTGATAACCGGAAAGAGTATACCACTGAAGGTGCCTAACTTCCCATTGAAACAGACATTCTTTTTTGTATCTCTTATTTGTAAAAGTGCTTTCCATTTTACCTCCTTTTTACCTTAAAAAATAACAAGTGAAGTTCAGTCAGGAAATGTTGTTGAGCTTTTAGCACATACAAAGATAACATTACTTTTTTTTTTTTTTTTGCATTTTTTCTGAAGCTGGAAATAGGGAGAGACAGTCAGACAGACTCCCGCATGCGCCCAACCGGGATCCACCTGGCACGCCCACCATGGGGCGACGCTCTGCCCACCAGGGGGCGATGCTCTGCCCATCCTGGGCGTCGCCATGTTGCGACCAGAGCCACTCTAGCGCCTGAGGCAGAGGCCACAGAGCCATCCCCAGCGCCCGGGCCATCTTTGCTCCAATGGAGCCTTGGCTGCGGGAGGGGAAGAGAGAGACAGAGAGGAAGGCGCAGCGGAGGGGTGGAGAAGCAAATGGGCACTTCTCCTGTGTGCCCTGGCCGGGAATCGAACCCAGGTCCTCCGCACGCTAGGCCGACGCTCTACCGCTGAGCCAACCGGCCAGGGCAACATTACTTTTTAAAAATAAACTGTTGAATAATAAATGAAATAATAAGAAAAATTCCACAACCCTAAATGGCTATAAATGACTCCCTATAATTAAAAAAATCAAACACAATCATTATTTAGCTTAGTATTTGCTTTACTATTCAAACATAAGCTTTCTCTTAACACAATTAAAACCTAAGCAGACTCACTGAAAAATTAAATAAAAATATTATGATCACAATTGGTGTCTTGTAAATATAAGTAGTGAATTACATATTGATAAAAATAGAATATTTGGACTATACGTACATAATAGATAATAATACTGTCTGATAAGACATCTTTTTAGAGCCCAGTGCATTTGTGTCTCAGAGGAGCATTACAAATTCAAAAATGAAATCAGATTCTGTTGAGTCTTCCATTTTCAAGCTTTAATTTTAAAAGTACAAATTCTTCCATAATTAAGGCTTTAAAAAATGTGAAGTTTTCTGGAAATATGTGGATTTTAAAATCAAATTTATGAGGTGGAAAATTGTTCTTATTGGGCATTTTATTAATATTTTACAATTTTAATTCTTAAATTTTTTAATTCAAATGTTTTAAATGTGACAGTAGATATTAAATGATTGATGTGAGTAATTTTAAATGATGAATTTGATATTTTAAGGGTGCTATTTACTCTTCACAATCCAGTGATGTGCATGGGTGATTATTTGTACAATTCTTTCACATTGAATGGAATAATAGAGTTCTTTGTGTTCAAGAAGGTATTTGGAAGCCTGTTGTAAGGATACAAAATTGCTCTTGGAAAACACTACGAGAAAACAGGCTGTATTGTTCTTTCCCAGAGTACAAAAGGCAACCAAACAGGGGAACTAGAATATGGTAATTATTGAAAACATCGATAGTATACATAATGCAGATTAAGATACAGAAGAGAAATACATTTCTAGTGGTAAATTTTCTAAGAAAATCTATGGGGGGGAGGCAAATGTCTGCTTCTATCTCTCACAAGACAATCCATTTGTATAATCTACTAAATCATATTTCTTGATTTAGCTTATAGAGCATGGAAATTTAATCAGTTCCTAGAGAAATAACAGACATGAGAAAAAGAAAAAAAAGAGATAAAATAAAGATAATAAAGGTGTTATTTCCATAATAGCTCCACATGTCGGAATTTGAAGAAGCAGGAACCTTTGCATTCTGTTCAGTTTACAAGGAAGCCTTCAACAATAGAGATGAATTAGATTTAGGAAACAAGTGTCCTTAATATTAATTCCCTTACAATTATCTGTCTCTTAGACTCCTTGGGTATCAAATAGATAAGACCTATTCATGTTTGTGTAATTTTTTTTTTTGACAGAGACAGAGAGAGATATAGAGAGAAGGACAGACAGACAGAAAGGGAAAGAGATGAGAAACATCAATTTTTTGTTGGGGCACCTTAGTTGTTCATTGATTGCTTTCTCGTATGTGCTTTGACCAGAGGTCTACAGCAGAACAATTGACCCCTTGCTCAAGCCAGTGACCTTGGGCTCAAGCCAGTGACCACGTGGTCATGTCTATGATCCCACGCTCAAACCAGTGACACCACGCTCAAGCTAATGAGCCCAAGTTTGTTGGGGACCACAAGCTGACAGGGTCCTTGTGGTTTTGATTTTTGGGGGACAGAGGTGTGGAGAACTGGCAGTAAGCTGACAGTCTGCCCAACCCCCCACCTCATTTGCTTGGTTAAGTTGCTAAAGCCAAGTTTTTCTCCACACCTTCATGTTAGCTGTGGTGCTAGATTGTTTGTACTCGTCCTATCCTCCATGTCCCTTGAAGAGACTAGAGACTTTTCTTTTTATCCTTTGTTTTCTGAAGTTAAGATGTTATGTATGGTGGGGGGTTTCTGCATTTGGGAGAATTCTTGGGTTGCCTTGGAAATGTGACTTTGTTTTAATGATCTCTTTGATTTGCTAATGACCTCACTTTGCCCTATAAATAAAGCAGGTATGGGGGTGGAGACTCGCTTTTTGCAAGCTATCTTTTTGGTTGCAGAGAGTCCTCTGGAGCCCATCCTTTTTCCTTTTAAGCCTATTTTTCTTAATTCTATGTCATTCCCACTCAGGACCTGGAATTACTAGCCCTGCTGGCTCATGGCACACACTCAAGCCAGTGACCTTGGGGTTTCGAACCTGGGTCCTCTGCATCCCAGTTTGATGCTCCACCACCTCCTGGTCAGGCTGGTTTTGTAACTTTCAAATAAATGTCTTTCTGTTGCTTTTCAGACATTGACACTTAAATCCATAATGCAAATACTCAGAATGCTAGATTTTTGAAAGAAATAAAGTAACAAAGCAAAACCTTCATTCTAGATTTATATATTTTAATCAGTAATTGTAATAGCTAACCTTACATTTGAATTTCAATATAATTCCAATTTTAGAATGGGGGACAACTTGCTGGTATGTGAAGTATCCTCACATTGGCCTCAAGTGATATATTTCTGCTGACTAACTCTATTATTGATTAAAACATCAAGGCAGCTCTTCACTGGGTTGTAAAATATTGTGATGATTTTAAATTGTCCTGATTCTTTTTACTTTTCCAATCCTCCTTAATTGGACAAAACCAAGCGCTATGGTGGGAATGTCAGTAAAAGTGTGGGTGGGGGGTTGAGGAGGGATGAATTTGTTTCCCTAATCTGAGTTGTTCAGTGTCAATTGTATTCTCTTAAATTGCCTTCATGCTTTTTACTAATTATAATTATTAACTTGACCTATGACTTAAAAATACGCTTAAAATATGAGGAATAAGAATCATTTAGCCTCAAACATGTGTATCATATGCACAGTGGATTGTCCCATTTCATGCAGCGTAATCATAAAGCAACCTTATTATTTGGACTCCCACTGCTTCCTTAAATTTATTCAGTAGGGCCTTGTCCTTCCTTGCAGATGGATGCAAATTTATACTGAACTACATATGACTTGACTTCTGTTTGTTTTTTTGTTAATTGAAATCTCCACTGGCATTGTCTCATTTTAATTCCAAAGTTACACAAACTTGATTTTAAATTGAAATTTCTTCTTCTCCAGCTGATTTCCTGTCATCTGTGCAGCCTCTGCTATAAATAACAGTGCTTCACTCATTCAAGGGATTTTTTGTGCCATCTCCTCTGTACTAATCACTATGCTCAGCAAACCAGACCCAAATGATACTTACTTTCAAGGAGCTTACAGTCTTATAGTCTGGTCGGTGGTGGTGGGGGAGTAGGGGATGGAGATGATAACAAACTAAACACAAAAATATAAAGTTGTACAAATTATCATGATATACACAAATACCCCCCCCCCCCCACACACACACACACACACAGGAAAAGCTGCGACTGAACTCGGATGGTGATCTCTGCAGATATTCCCATTGCAGCTTCCTGGAGGCAGAGAGGTTACTTATTCACCACAGTACAGCCTAACCTGGGCCTGAAATTTCACTGCTTTACAGCAGGCCTGCAAGTAGCCTGGTGCATCACCTGCACTGAAGAGCCTCCTGCACTAAGTGGTGAGTCTTAGAATCCATAGAACAGAAACTCTGCTCTGAGTCCGTACCAACAAAGTGAGGGTCAGTTTCCACCAGTGTGAAGCTGCAGGCATTTCTACATTTACCATCTAGGCCCAACTGCATTGTCTGAGATGACAGACAGCAGGTCTATCCTCTTTCTTCTGGGGAATGTATTCTCACCATTGTAATTGATCAGAATTGCATTACACATTGAAAACCCACATTATACAGCTTTTAATAACACTATTCTTAAGACAAAACCCACTCCCTATGGGTAGTTCTTCTCCAAAATAGTCCAATCCCTGTTGCAATATTTGCTCTGTTAAGAGTAGATGAGATCCTTCCTGTGCATATATCCTATTATAGTTTTAGACCAATCTATCTTTCCTTGTCTAAAGATATCATCAGAGTCATTTGAAAGAACAAAGTAAACAATTTTCCTAAAAATATTTTAATATCTACTGTAAAGAGCAAAAACTGCTTATAAATTCCTCAACTTACAGTTTTTCCAGATTCCTCAAATATCTGACTAACCGTGTTTGACTGTACACACAACTAAGCCACTTAAAGCCTGAATACATTTATTATCTTTGTGCTCTAGCATCTAGTCTGTTCTTAGCAGAACTACTTTATAAAAGTCTGAGTGGAGACATGAATGAATTATTTAGTAGTTAAAATTCAACCATTTGCTTGCTCAGTATGTGCTGCAGTGGATAGAGCATCAACCTGGGATTCTGAGGACCCAGGTTCAAAACCCTGAGGTCGCCAGCTTGAACACTAGCTCATCTGGTTTGAGTATGAGGTCACCAGCTTGAGCGAGGTATCATGGAGATGACCCCATGGTCACTGGCTTGAGCCCAAAGGTGGCTGGCTTGAAGCCTAAATTTGCTGGCTTGAGCCCAAGGGCACTAGCTTGAGCATGGAATTATTGGCAGTCTCCCTCCCCCCACTGTCAAAACAATGAACAACTAAAGTGTGGCAACTATGAGTTAATACTTTTTTTTTTGTATTTTTCTGAAGCTGGAAACAGGGAGAGACAGTCAGACAGACTCCCGCATGCGCCCGACCGGGATCCACCCGGCACGCCCACCAGGGGCCACGCTCTGCCCACCAGGGGGCGATGCTCTGCCCCTCCGGGGAGTCGCTCTGCCGCGACCAGAGCCACTCTAGCGCCTGGGGCAGCGGCCAAGGAGCCATCCCCAGCGCCCGGGCCATCCTTGCTCCAATGGAGCCTTGGCTGCGGGAGGGGAAGAGAGAAACAGAGAGGAAGGGGGGGTGGAGAAGCAAATGGGCGCCTCTCCTATGTGCCCTGGCCAGGAATCGAACCCGAGTCCCCCACACACCAGGCTGACACTCTACCGCTGAGCCAACCGGCCAGGGCCATGAGTTAATACTTCTTATCTCTCTCCCTTCCTGTCTGTCTCTGTCTCATTAAAAAAAAATCCAACCAGTTAATAGCCTCATGACAAGGGTTAATTATTTAATAAATCAAAGGATCAATTCCATTATCTATACATTTTCAATACGATACCACCTGCTTGATAAGTTGTGAAAATGTCTAGTACGGTATAAGTGAAATCTATTATTACTACTGTTGTTATTTTAAATAAATGCTGTAAGTCTGATTAGAGGCATATTTGTAAATAGTAGGCTCAAATCAGGCAACAGAAAATCAAGGTGAGAAAATATCTAGGAAATCAGTAAAATGATTTACTCATGTTGAAGAAACTATAGACAGGAAACCCTACAGACATGATGGCAGATCCTAAATGGGACTCCACTGAGGTGAGTTTGAAACATCATTATGGCCAATAATATCCACATACTGGCTCTTTGTTATGCAGTCTTAGCTATATTTCATTATTATATAGAAATAAGTTTATCCTTTTATATTAGTAGACAAAATAGATGTTGGGGAGTCTTTTAAAGGTAAACTTATACAAAGACTTTTACTTGCAAATAAGTCTCCAATTCTAGGTCTGTCATAATTTTTCAGGTTTCAGACAATTTTTTTTAGGCCCAATTATAGGGGACATATAAAATTTCATAGATGGTAGTATATTTTTGATAGATGCTTTTAAAAACACATGTTGACAAGGAGAATATTTCTTTTATGTCAAATATATTATAGCTTCTTTCTTTTCTACTTCATTCTAGTTTCCTCTTAAAAATATCCCATAAACATTGTTGATATTAAAGATATGTCCAAACCTATAGAGAATTTTTATGAGTTTATTTGAGTCAAATTGTTGATAATTGCAAGAAGGCAAAATCTCAAAAGACTGAGAAATGCTCCAGAAAAGGGCAGTTCTACCACTAATTTTATACAGCAGAATCAAAAGGGAAGAGGTAAGTGGATTACAGGAAATCCACTGGTGATAGGTTAGAGAGGCGGGGACAGCGAAAGGGGACATCTTCTGAGGTTGAATACAAAATAAAATAGACACATATTTCCTTTACATTGGTGTGTACAGGACAGGTAATGAACATTTAGAATACACAGAGCTGGTTCGTGGAGAACAAGTTAGCAATGGGGTTCTGTGGTCTCTTGCGCTCTGGTGGGAGTTTGTGCCCTGAGGGCTATGACAAAAGGGACTATGAACTTTCAAAGGTATGTTATCTTAGATGCAAAAAGACAATAGACAGGCTCAGGTAAGGTAAAAAATTGACCTTTGTCAAGAAAGTTTCCTACTGGCCTAGGACATGACTACCACAACTCATTTTTAGTTAGGAAGTTCAAGTTCAGACCACCCTGTGTGGTTCCTTTGGTATCGAAGTTTCCAAGGCCCACCATGCAGGCCTCCCCTGAGTTTGTCAGGTTTAGTGGGTGGTCCCTTCTACATCCACAACATCTAGGATAAAAATGGATGATTGGAAGAAGGTTGCAGAACAATGTTACTATGCTTAAAGCTATTGAAGTGTATACTCAAAAATGGTTGAAATGAAAATTTTTATTGTATATATATTACCACAATTTAAAAAATGAATTATTGGGTGTAGATATACTAGATTCTTATATAAATATGATTGTGCTAAATAATGAAACATATTTATTTTTATTATTTTTAAAAATAAAATTAGTTCATGAGGGGTTGAGAAAGGAAGAGTTTAACGTCTCTTCTCTCTCCCCATGAACAGTTCTTGTCAGCTACCCCTGCCTGCTTCCCTGAGTCCAGCCTTATCAGATTAAGCATTTGGTTTTTTGTGCTTTTTTTTTTTTAAGACTTATTCTGGGTCCTTGAATTGCTGTCTGCCTTTGGTTGAAGAGTGAGACTTTAGATAAGTGGTTCCTTTGAAGTGTTATGAAATTTTTGGTTGGTATAAACTAAAATAACCCAGACAGATTTAAATGCCAATATTTTTCTCATTAACAGCTGTAGAAACCAGGCTAAGTTTACATTTTTTAATGTAAACAAAAATTGATGTGTTAGTGGAAAACTTGATTGTCTAGATCCTAGAGGATATCTCTTTGGTTTATCTCATTCTGATTCTCTAGAAGCTATTTTGCAACTATGTAAACTATATAGAATTAATAACTGCAAAATAATTCTTGTCTATAGACATACAAATTTTTTCCTGTCTGAGTAGAAGTTCAATTGACTCTATTTTTTCTTCCTCTTCTTGTTGAAAAACCAGTTTTGCATTCATCTGTATATTTATTTCAATATTTCTGATCTATAAATGTGTCTAAACTTTGGATTCTCATCTGAAAGAGTTATAACATCTGCCTGGTTCTCTCATTGATTATGAATTAAATAACATCCGTAACGTTTGTTCATTCTTATATCTGTATTACTCATGACTATCTTTTTTGTAAATTATCTATTAACAAAGACAAGTGAATGAATTTGTTTTCCTGTAGACATAAGAGAAAGAGTTTTTAGGTGTCATTTATAGAACCCTGTTTACCAGCTAGGAGAAGAGTCACGTCAGAAAGTTTATTCTTGTAGTGAGGATTATGTTGTTGACTGAAGCTTATATGTTTATCAAATTACTGTTTTTCTCAAACTTATGTTGCTCCTGGAGTCATTCTCTAGTAAAAGTTTTTACACTGTAGCTCATCTGTTACTAACATTTCAAACACTGTTCATGTGAACTATGAGCAATATTTTTTTTCTACAAAAAAATATTCCACAGCAAATAAGCTATCTGCAAAGAAACATGTGGTGTAGATTTTGACTAATTGGTTGACCTAAATTCAAACTATTTTCAATAAAATATAATTAGTACATTTTAGTTCTAAATAAAATATGATGCTGTTTCTTCACCTAAAAATGGATAGGTGGTACAAAGGTTGATGTGCTATGTATTTAAAGAACCAGACACACAAGAAGATGTTTATAAAACAATTGAATTTCAAAAGACATGCATTAGTTTCTACAGTGTGACAGTTTCACAGAAATTAAAATTCTTTCAGGCTGGATTAAACATTTCCTTAGCAATGTTTAAACAAAAATCAAGTCACAGCTGAATCTGTCTAGGTGAAAAAATCTGCAATACATATTTCTGCAGAGACAGTTCAGAAATGTGTTTACCTGAAAATCTTAGAAATAGTCAAAGGCTGGCTAAAGCTTCTAAATCTTTCTAGTAATTGTATTCTTCTACCATGCTACATCAGTCCAGATAGGTGGGGACATTGATAGAAAGTGTAAATATTGAAGATTATCTACAGTGAGTTTGATCGTTAGCTGCTCCATACGAAGGATGCTCACCAGGGTCCTTCCTTCTTTCTCCCAATGTCTCTAAGATACATGTATCAGTCGAGTTTCTCCAGAGAAACAGAGCCAATATGATTTATAGAGAGGGATAGAAATATATATATATGGTAATACACATATATGTTACCTCTATATCAATCTACCCATATTTCCATTTATGTCTGTATCTAACTATTGATCTATTTATCTAGAAATTTATTATAAGGAATTGGCTTATGTCATTATGGAGGCTTGGAAGTCACAGGATCTGCAGTCAGCAGGCTGGAGACCCAAGAGGAATCAATATTTCAGTCTGAGTCTGAAGGCAGGAAAGAAATGATGGCCCAGATCAGGTCAAGACAAGTTCACTCTAACTCAAGATAGGGTTAATCTTTTTGTCCTACTCAGTTTCTGACTAAAGGAGGCCTACTCACATTAAAGAGTGAAATCTCCTTTATTCAGTTTACCAATTCAAATACTAATTTCATCCTCATAGAAGCACTCGGGATAATGTTTGATCAAATATCTGAGCACCCTGAGACCCAGTGTGGTTGACATATAAAATCAATCCTCACAGTAGGTTAGTGAGGATCAGAGCCTGAGACTTTGTACTGTATTAACACGTCCTGTACAACAAGGTGCTTGCAAAACTGCCTCTCCAAATTACAACAACGACGACAGTAGGTCTAGAATATTCACTTGCGCACAGAGGTTCCCCAGACAAGATTAACATCTGGATATTCTCATGTGTGTTAATGAACTCGGCTTTGAAGTTCAGGTAGGATCAGTTGGTTGTATATTTATTTCTGTTTGATTTTGAATGTAGAAGTTAATGTTTACTTTCCTATTGCACCAGAGTCTCTGGAATTTGCTACTTTGAATATTCCAAAAGATGTTGATAGATAAAATAGTACTTCAGCTAGAAAATAACATGAAGAACATAAGAAATAAACATATCTTCAAATAAATGGAGAATTGGGACAAAGGATATATATTGATATAAAACAGGAACACAAGAATGAGAATCAACATTTACATTACACTTCATATAATATTATAGATAACATTCTAAGAACTTTTTATAAATCGACTCATTTCGTTCTCATAATAGCTCTGATTGGTAGACTTTGTTATTCCTGGCTCATAGATAAAGAAACTTATAAGAAGTGCAGTGGGAATTGGGACCCTGATCTGTTTGATTTCAAAACACTGTATTCTTCCCACTTCATCATGTAGTCATGGTGGGACTCAGCCTGTTCCCACTGGTTCAGCAGAACAGATACCGAATTTTTTGTTGAATTCTGTGAACCGATTGTTAAAATGGCACTTGTAACCAGGGTTCTCTCTAAGTTGAGCACCTGGGCCGCCGCCTAATGTAGAAATCACAAATTTACATTCCTTACTCTTTTATAATGTTCATCTGCACAACGGCATTTTTTAAGTGCCTGTAGTAATGTTCATTCTTTCCATAGGTGAAAAAAAATTGCAAGTGAGGATGCAATCAAGAATCAATATGGAAATATTTTAAATAATAGTTTTATTGTTTTTGTCATTTATTATCTGATATTTTTTCATTGATATGTTAAAACTTTCTTTTTACATAATCCAGTTTTGTATACCTCTTTTATTCTTTTTTTTTAATTTTTTTTTCTTTCTTTCTTTATTTATTTATTCATTTTAGACAGGAGAGGGAGAGACAGAGAGAGAGGAGAGACAGAGAGAGAGAAAGGGGGAGGAGCTGGAAGCATCAACTCCCATATGTGCCTTGACTGGGCAAGCCCAGGGTTTCGAACCGGCAACCTCAGCATTTCCAGGTCGACGCTTTATCCACTGTGCCACCACAGGTCAGGCCTCTTTTATTCTTATATAAGTATTAAATGCATGAAATAATAAACTACCTTTTCATATATCTTTTTTATATATATACTTAAAGTGGTCATTAGGGCAGAGAACCAGTTGTTAAATTATCTGAATCCCACCATAGCATGTAGCCTCCCTATATCTACAGATGCTGTTTGCTCTCTCACTTCTTTTCCCTCTATCAAAACATCAAATATATAAAATCATGTAAAAGCTGGATATTAATAATAAATATTAATATATTATTTTTGTTTCATAATCATGCAAACTATTATTTAATTTGGAATATTGAACACATAAATGTATACCATCTTTCGAGAAGGTAGATATATGTATGTATCTTTTTGATAAACTTGGTTGCTGTAAATAGAACCTAGTTATCACTAGATTAACTGGTGAAATTAAGATTCTTGACTTAAAAATTGAGAACTGTATCCATGGTGACTCCATGAATGTGCCCACACAGGGCAGTGCTCGCTTCAAAATGTCTTGTCAGTGTCTTCCACAAACGCCCTTAAGAAGAGAAGCAGGATAATGAAAAACCCACCGGAAAGCAATTCATGAGCTATAGAAAATTAAATGAATACAACTACACACATATCTCTTTGCCATTTGCAAGTCATTGTAAAAGGAAAGATGAACAAAATATACTCCTCACTCTCAGAGGCTAATCTTTCTATAGAAAGAGAGATGTAAGACATCACACCACACATGAAGGATTAGGTGATGTAGATAAAAACACAAGGTGCAAAGGGAAAGAGTTTGGACTGGGGCTTGACTGAGGAGAAACTGACCGGTGAGGGCAGTGGGCAGTCCTGCGCGGAAGTGGCTGAGGGCAGTGAGACAGTCAGGAGCACGGTCACATCAGGGCCGCCACCTCCCCAAGTGACTGGCTTTAAGAGTTTGAAGTAACTTATTCTACAGGTACTAATGGCCTCATAATTCCAATAAATGTATGTCAGTTGTTATTTTAAAGGAAGTATTAACATAAATTGGGTCTGTTAATTACTTCCTGCATCTAGAAAGGCTTCCTTCCTTCCTTTAGCTTCTGTGACTCCTTAGTGTGGAAATTCTTATCTCCACACTCTATAGCTGTCCTCAAATAAATCTGTATGTCCATCACATGCCTCCTCTGAACTCCAAATGTCACTACAAAGAGCTTTTTCTTTTTTTCTTTTGTGACAGGGAGAGAGAGAGAGGCAGAAAGGGAGAGGGATGAGAAGCATCAACTCATCATTGCTTTCACTTAGTTGTGCATTGATTGTTTCTGATATGTGCCTTGACGAGGGCAAAGCCAATGTCACCTTGCTAAAGTCAGCCACTTTTGGTCTCAAGCTGGTGAGATTTGGGACCTTGTGGATAATTCCCTACTCAAACTAGCTACCCCACCCTGTTGAGCTAAAACTCAGTGATATCAGGGTTCCTGGTGGACGCTGTATCCACTGTGCCACCACCAGTCAGGCAGAGCTTCTATAGAAATATAAAAATTATACTAGAAACTAAAACTGAAGTTATGTTTTTCTACCCTCCTTCCCCATTGTAAGACTGGGATCACTCTGCTGTTCTTGTTTTTATTATTATTATTAATTTTAATGGGGTGACATTGATAAATCAGGATACATATGTTTAGAGAAAACATCTCCAGGTTATTTTGACATTTGATTATGTTGCATACCCCTCACCCAAAATCAAATTGTCTTCTGTCACCTTCTATCTGGTTTTCTTTGTGCCCCTCCACTCCCACCTTCTCCTGGCCCCATAACCACCACCTTCTTATCCATGTCTCTGAGTCTCATTTTTAGGTCCCACCTATGTATGGAATCATATAGTTCTTAGTTTTTTCTGATTTACTTATTTCACTCAGTATAATCAAGGTTATCAAGGTCCTTCCATGTTGTTGTAAATGATCCGATGTCATCGTTTCTTATGGCTGAGTAGTCTAACATAGTATATATGTACCAAAGCTTTTTAATCCACTCATCCACCAACGGACACTTGGGCTGTTTCCAGATCTTTGCTATTGTGAACAATGCTGCTATAAACATGGGGGTGCATTTCTCCTTTTGGAACATTGCTATGGTATTCTTGGGGTATATTCCTAAAAGTGGGATAACTGGGTCAAAATGCAGTTCGATTTTTAATTTTTTGAGGAATCTCCATACTGTTTTCAACAGTGGCTGCACCAGTCTGCATTTCCACCAGCAGTGCAGGAGGACTCTCTTTTCTCCACATCCTCGCCAGCACTTATTCTGTGTTGTTTTGTTGATGAGCACCATTCTGACTGGTATGAGGTGATATCTCATTGTGGTTTTAATTTGCATTTCTCTAATGATTAATGATGTGGAGCATTTTTTCATATGCCTGGTGGCCATCTGTATGTCCTCTTTGGAGAAGTGTCTATTCATCTCTTTTGCCCATTTTTTGATTGGACTGTTTATCTTCCTGGTGTTGAGTTTTACAAGTTCTTTATAAATTTTGGTTATTAACCCCTTATCAGATGTATTGTCGAATATGTTCTCCCATTGTGTAGTTTGTCTTTTTATTCTGTTCTTATTGTCTTTGGCTGTGCAAAAGCTTTTTAGTTTGATATAGTCCCATTTGTTTATCCTGTCCTTTATTTCACTTGCCCATGGAGATAAATAGGCAAATATATCACTGTGAGAGATGTCGGAGAGCTTACTGCCTATGTTTTCTTCTAAGATGCTTATGGTTTCATGGCTTACATTTAAGTCTTTCATACATTTTGAGTTTATTGTTGTGAATGGTGTAAGTTGGTGGTCTAGTTTCATTTTTTTGCAGAGAGATGTCCAGTTTTCCCAACACCATTTATTTATTTTTTATTTTATTTTATTATTTTTGTATTTTTCTGAAGCTGGAAATGGGGAGAGACAGTCAGACAGACTCCCACATGCGCCCGAATGGGATCCACCCGGCACGCCCACCAGGGGCGATGCTCTGCCCACCAGGGGGCGATGCTCTGCCCCTCTGGGGCGTCGCTCTGCTGCGACCAGAGCCACTCTAGCGCCTGGGGCAGAGGCCAAGGAGCCATCCCCAGCGCCAGGGTCATCTTTGCTCCAATGGAGCCTTGGCTGCGGGAGGGGAAGAGAGAGACAGAGAAGAAGGGGGGGTGGAGAAGCAAATGGGCGCTTCTCCTATGTGCCCTGGCCGGGAATCGAACCCGGGTCCCCTGCACGCCAGGCCGACGCTCTACCGCTGAGCCAACCGGCCAGGGCCCCAACACCATTTATTAAAGAGGCTGTCTTTACTCCATTGTATGCTCTTACCTCCTTTGTCAAATATCAGTTGTCCATAAAAGTGTGGGTTTATTTCTGGGTTCTCTGTTCTGTTCCATTGATCTATATACCTGTTCTTATGCCAGTACTAGGCTGTTTTGAGTACAATAACCTTGTAGTATAACTTGATATCAGGAAGCGTGATACCTCCTGTGGACAAGTCCTGCTGGGGGTAAGGACAACAGAGACTCAAAGACCCAACTCTGGGGACCAGGTTCAGTGTTGCAGATCCACTTTATTCAGGAAGTAAGCTAGCTTATATACCCAGGTTTAGCCTATATGGTATTACAGCATGTTCTTCAAAGCCAATGGCTGAAAAGATCAGGGAGCTGTGTGGTTGTCACTGAGTCACTTTCTTATAGCGGGCGAGCTCCCTTCCTGGGTATGCTCAGGAGGGTTCTGGGAGCTGGAGTGTTCTCACAGCATTGCATCAGCAACAGCTGCTAGGCATGTGCTCTGTGCTCCACCCACAACTTCCCACTTTATTCTTCCTTTTCAAGATTGCTAAGGCTATTTGTGGTTTGTTTTGTTTTGTTTTTTTTTGGTTCCATATAAATTTTTGGAATATGTATTCTATATCTTTGAAGTATGCCATTGGTATTTAAATTGGTATTGCATTGAATTTATAAATTGATTTGGGTAGTATAGACATTTTAATGATATTTATTCTTCCTAACCATGAACACGGTATATGCTTCCACTTGTTTGTATCTTTCTTGATTTCTCTTATTAATGTTTTATAATTTTCTGAGTACAAGTCTTTAATCTCCTTGGTTAAAATTACTCCTAGGTACTTTATTCTTTTGGTTGCAATAGTGAAGGGGATTGTTTCCTCAATTTCTCTTTCTGACAGTTCATTGTTGGTGTATAAAAATGCCTCTGATTTCTGAGTATTAATTTTATATCCTACCACCTTGCTGAATTCATTTATCAGGTCCAGTAGTTTTTTGACTGAGACTTTAGGGTTTTCTAAATACAACATCATATCATCTGCAAATAATGATAGTTTTACTTTTTCTTTCCAATTTGGATGCCTTTTAGTTCTTCTTCTTGTCTGATTGCTATGGCTAGGACTTTCAGAACTATGTTGAATAAGAGTGGTGAAAGGGGGCACGCCTGCCTTGTTCCTGATCTTAAGGGGATTGCTTTTAATTTTTGTCCATTGAGTATGATGTTGGCTGTGGGTTTGTCATTGATGGCCTTTATTATGTTGAGGTATGTTCCCTGTAGTCCCATTTTTTGCTGAGAGTTTGATCATGAATGGTTGCTGGATTTTATCAAATGCGTTTTCTTCATCTATTGAAATTATTATGAGGTTTTTCTTCATCCTTTTGTTTATGTGATGAATCACACTGATTGATTTGCAAATATTATAGCAGCCTTGCCTCCCCAGAATAAATTCCGCTTGATCATGATGTATGATATTTTTTCACATATTGCTGGATTCAGTTTGCTAATATTTTGTTGAGGATTTTATTTATTTATTTATTTTTATTTTTTATTTTTTGTATTTTTCTGAAGCTGGAAATGGGGAGGCAGTCAGACAGACTCCCGCATGCGCTCGACCGGGATCCACCCGGCACACCCACCAGGGGGCGATGCTCTGCCCATCCGGGGCATTGCTCTGTCGTGACCAGAGCCACTCTAGCGCCTGGGGCAGAGGCCAAGGAGCCATCCCCAGCGCCCGGGCCATCTTTTGCTCCAGTGGAGCCTTGGCTGCGGGAGGGGAAGAGAGAGACAGAGAGAAAGGAGAGAGGGAGGGGTAGAGAGGCAGATGGGTGCCTCTCCTGTATGCCCTGGCCGGGAATTTAACCCGGGACTTCTGCATGCCAGGCCGACGCTCTACCACTGAGCCAACCGGCCAGGGCCTTGTTGAGGATTTTAAATGCATCTAAATTCATCAGGGATATTGGCCTATAATTTTCTTTCTTTGTGTTGTCTTTGCCTGGTTTTGGAATCAGAATTATGCTCGCCTCATAAAAGAGCTTGGAAGTCTTCCTTCCTCTTGAATTTTTTGAAATAGCTTGAGAAAGATAGGAGTTAGTTCTTTGAATATTTGGTAGAATTCAATTGTGAAGCCATCAATCAGGTCCAGGACTTTTCTTTGTTGGGAGTATTCTGATAACTGTTTCGATCTCATTTGTTGTAATTGGTCTGTTTAGGTTTTCTGATTCTTCTAAATTAATTTTTGGAAGATTATATGTTTTAAGGAATTTGTCCATTTCATCTAGGTTGTCTAATTTATTGGCATAAAGTTCTTCATAATATTTTCTTACAATATTTTTTATTTCTGTTGTGTCAGTTGTTATTTCTCCACTCTCATTTTTAATTTTATTTATTTGAGTCCTCTCTCTTTTTTTCTTGGTGAGTCTGGTTAAAGGTTCATCGATCTTGTTTTCCTTTTCAAAGAACCAGCTCCTGGTTTCATTGATCCTCTGTATTGTTTCTTTAGCCTCTATGTCATTTATTTCTGCTCTGATCTTTATTATTTCCTTCCTTCTACTATCTCTGGGCTTGACTTGCTGTTCTTTTTCTAATTCTTTTAGATGTAGGGTCAAGTTGTTTGTTTGAGCTTTTTCTAGCTTCTTAAGGTATGCCTGTAATGCTATGAACTTCCCTCTCAGGACTGCTTTTGCTGTGTCCCATAAATTTTGAGTTGATGTATGCTCATTATCATTCATTTTTAGGAAATTTTTTATTTCTTCTTTGATCTTATTGTTAACCCACTTGTTATTTAATAACATGCTATTTAGTTTCCAAGTGTTTCAGAATTTTTCAATTTTTTTGTTGTGACTGATTTTTAGTTTCATGCTCTTGTACCAGAGAAAATGCTTGATGTGATTTTAATCTTCTTAAATTTGTTGAGGCTGCTTTTGTGCCCTAACATGTGGTCTGTCCTAGAGAATGTACCATGAACACTTGAAAAGAATGTATATCCTGCTGCTTTAGGGTGAAAGATTCTGAGATATCTATTAAATCCAGTGGATTTAGTGTGTTCTTTAAGTCTTCTGTTTCTTTGTTAATTTTCTTTCTTGAGGATCTATCTAGTGATGTTAGTGGGGTATTGAAATCCCCTACTATTATAGTATTGCTGTTGATCTCTCCCTTTATATCCATCAAAGTCTGCTTTCTATATTTAAGTGCTCCTATATTAGGTGCATAGATATTTATAATGGTTATATCTTCCTGTTGGATTGCTCCCTTTATCATTATGTAGTGGCCTTCTTTATCTCTTACTATATAGCCTTTGTTTTAAAGTCCAATTTGTCTGATATAAGTATTGTTACCCCAGCTTTTTTTTCATTTCCATTTGCATGGAATATTTTTTTCCATCCTTTTACCTTCAGTCTATGTGCATCTTTTGTTTCAAGGTGTGTCTCTTGTAGACAGCATATGTATGGGTCTTGTTTTCTTATCACGCAGCTACTCTATGTCTTTTGATCGGATCATTTAATCCATTTACATTTAAGGTTATTATTGATATGTAGTTGTTTATTGCCATTTTATTCTTAAGGCTGTTTTCTTTTTTTGCTATATTCTTTTTCCCCTTTAATCTGTTTACAACAGGTCCCTTAGCATTTCTTGCAGCATTGGTTTGGTTGTAGTGAATTCCTTGAGTCTTTCTTTTGGCTGGGAAGTTTGTATTTCTCCTTCAATTTTAAACAATAGCCTTGATGGATAAGTAGACTTGGTTGTAGGTTCTTGTTCTGCATTACTTTGAATATTTCTTGCCATTCCCTTCTGGCCTCAAGTGTTTCTGTTGAGAAGTCGGATGTCATCCTTATGGGGGCTCCTTTGTAGGTGATAGCCTTTGTTTCTCTAGCAGCTTTTAATATTTTCTCTTTATCACTTAGCTTTGGTATTTTAATTATGATGTGTCTTGGTGTAGATTTCTTTGGGTTTCTCTTTAACAGAGTTTTCTGTGCTTCTTGAACTTTTGAGACTTTTTCCTGCATTAATTTAGGTAAGTTTTCAGCTATAATATGGTTGAACAAAGTCTCTATCCCTTGTTCTTTCTCTTATTCTTCAGGAACCCCTATGATGAGGATGTTGTTTCTTTTTAGGTTGTCAGAGAGCTCTCTTAGAGTTTCCTCAGACTTTTTGATCTCTTTTCTTTTTTCTGCTCTGCTTCTGTGCCTTCATTTATCTTGTCCTCTAATTTGCTGGTTTGATTCTCAGCTTTATTCATCCTGCTTTTTATTCCTTCCATTATGGTCTTCATTTTTGATATTGTGTTTTTCATTTCTGACTGATTCTTTTTTATTATTTCAATGTCCTTTTTTTATATTTGTTATGTCTTTATTTAGGTGTTTGTAGTGACCATCTATTGTTCTAAGATCTTTGAGCATCCTAACAATCATTATTTTAAACTCTGCATCTGGTAATTTGGTTATGTCTGACTCATTCAGGTTTTTTTCTGGGGATTTCTCTTGATTCATTTGTGTTGTATTTCTCTGCCTTCCCATTTTGTCTGTGTTAAGAAGGTTTAGGCCCTGGAGTCCAATCAGTGTAGCCTCTGTGTTCCCTAGGTGTTGTCTGTCCGCATGCCTGCCACCCCCTCTGCCGCTGCTTCCAAAGGCGTTAAGGTATGGGCATTGCTGGTGACAGCCCATTGGGGCTGTCACTGTGTTTTCCATGTCTCCTCTATTGGAGGGACTGTGATTATGTGCTTGGGTCTATAAGCCTCCGCGGCCTCAGCCTTCACCCCACCCCTGAAGGTGGTGTTATACGCTGCACCCAGGCTGCAAGCCTTAGCACCGCTGGCAGGGGTGAGCGCCTTTGCTCAATCATGGGTCTCTGCCTGTTCTGGGCTTTCACCTCACCCTCGTGGGAGGAACCGCTCGGGTTGGCTGCAAGCCTTGGCTCCATGGGCCAGGCGGGACTGCATGCCTCTGCTCAGTCACGGGACTTTGCCTGTTCTGGGATTTCGCCCCGCCCCCACAGGAGGAGATCGCTCATGCGTGAGGTCACAAGCCTCGGTTCTGTGGGGCGGGTGAGGCTGCATTCCCATGCCCATGGACCCTTGCTTAGTGGCAGGTCTCTGCCCTTTCTGGGGCTCCCGCCCTTCCCCCACAGGCAGGATTGCAGGCGGGCCCACAGCTGGGCCTGACCACTTTCATGGGTCCCCTCCACCCCCGCTGGACAAGACTGAACTCATACCTGGGCCTCAGTCATGGCTGGCCGGCTTCTGCCCTTGCCGATGGAACCACACTTCCACGTCCCGTTGCCGCCTGCCCTCCGGCAGACCCTAACACTCCATACTATAGTTCTAAAAGCTCCCTCCTTCTAAGCGACTCTTCTCTGAGTGCTGTGGGAGAGCTAGTTTGGCTGATGTCCTCCTTCCCTTTGCTGGTATTGCTGTTTCCAGGGAAATATTCACTTCAGATTTGGGAAGTGACTTGTCCCAGGGGTTAGGGTGACTGTCTCTCAAAGTGTTTCTTCCTGTGCCTCCTAGATTACACTCTCTTCCTGCTACTCCGGTCCTTTCCTCTCTCCCTGTCTCCTGAGCCCCAGGTGAGTGGTTGTGAAAGAGGTTTTCTGCATGGTCCCTTTATGAAGAATCTTGGGTCTGAGAAATCTGTCTCTTTCTCACAAACAGTATCCTGACTTGTTTCACAGCTAAATACTGTCCATATGCCTCTTCTAGGTTCTGGGGCTGCAGGCTGGGGCTTTGTTCCTGGGGCTCAGGACCCTCCCCTCTCTGCTAAACTCACTTCCTGCTACACGAGTTTCTATGGGCTGCCTTTTGCTCCAGGGAGCTGGGCAGCCCTCTCCGCATTTCTGCTTTTCCTACCAGTCTCAGTGTGGCTTCTTCAGTGTTCCTTGGATGAAGAGTCCTCTTAGTTTAGTCCAAAGTTGGTTTTTCCAGATGATGGTTCTTAAAATTAAGTTGTAATGCATTTTGGTTCTGGGAGGTGGAAGTTGGTACATCTGCCTACTCCATCGCCATCTTGCTGCTTTCTCTGGTGTTCTTTTTCAAAGCAAATAACTGGGTCATCCAACTATTGCTAAAATCAGAAAGTCAGGAGTCAGCCTTGATATCTCTTTATCCTCAACAACATCAAATTCAGTGCATCCAGACTGATGTAAATATTCCCTCCAAGTATCTCTCAAATCCACATGTCCACTCCCCTTGCCCTCCTTCTTATCCTTTAGCCATGCTGGCTTGAACTGATGGTCAGAACTTACATTGCTTCTTCCTACTATGAGGCTGTTGCATATATTTATGTATCATTTGGAATTTTTTACCTCACTCACCTCACCATTAGAAACCACCCTTGTTTTCAGATGACAGTTCAAGTACAATTTTATTTTTTTAAGTAGCTTTATTTTAAAAACTTTAAAAAATTATTTATTGATTGATTTTTTAAAGAGAGAGGAAGGGAGAGAGAGAGACAGACAGAAACACTGATCTGTTCTGTATGTGCCCTGATTGGGGATCAAACCAACAACCTTTATGTATGTAACAGGATGATGCTTTAACTAACCGAACTATCTGGCCCTGGCCAAATATAACTTTCTTGATGACAATGTTTATAATCCTCCAGATTAGGTCATTTTCTCAATGAATCTTTTTATAGCTCCTATAGTTTTCCTTTCTATCAGTTATCACCATATTCCTGTAAAGGTCAATTTTATAATTATTTATTAAATTAGTTCATTAGTCACCATTAGAATGTAAATTACATGACAGCAGGGACTATCTGTTTGGTGCTAATGCATAATAGAATTTAAATATATATTTGATGAATAAATGTCAGATTAGGTTAATGAATGAACTACAGCCAGAGAGGCTGGAAATGAGGCTTGTGCTAACACAGGAAGCACTGGGCTGGAATGGATACTACAGTTTTGGGAAATGGTAAGAAAATACAACTAATAAACATCGTTTTTAAAAAGATTTTATTTATTGATTTTAGAGAGATACAAAGGGGAGGACTGAGAAGCATCAACTCATAATAGTTGCTTTTTGTATGTGCCTTGACCAGGCAAGCCTGAGGTTTGGAACCAGTGACCTCAGTGTTCCAGGTTGATGCTATATCCACTGTGTCATCAAACGTCAGGCATAATTGTATTTTTGATGTACAGGTTTAGGAAAAGAGAGAGTCAAGGAGATCTCTTAAGTTTTAAGGTTGCTTGAGTGTGTTCATTGACTATTTGGTGTAAGAAGCTCTTAGGACTGAGGATAGAGACCGGGGTACCAACAGAAAGTGGTTGAATTAGCAGCAGAGAAGAACTAAGAAAAAAAATCTAGGCTGGAGAAAGTTTTATGATATATAATGAAAATATCTTGTTTCTTATCAAAATTCAAATTAATATGATTAGTTAATATAGACTGAGGAGGTCCTATTTTAATTAGTGTAATAGTACATTAATATAATAATCTATTTTGAAGCTCAAATTATCTCAGATGTGGTCAGTGGGTTTTGTGTCTTTTTAACATGTCTCAAGTATTGTTCAAGCTTTTTTAACTTTCTGACATAAAAAAAAACAATAAATAGTCTCAGTTCCTTTTAATAGAATGTAATTAAAAATCAAGATCTGGATGCTAGGTGTACACACACACACACACCTACACATACTATATGTATATATATAGGTATGTTTACACACACATTTGTATCTACAGCTATTCTATCTATCTATCCATCTATCTATCTGTGATATATCATCTATTTTATCTATCTATCTATCTATCTATCTATCTATCTATCTATCATCTATCTATCATCTATATCTATCCATCCATTCATCCAAAACCATGCGTTAACACTGATTATCTCCATCCAGTTCCTGTCTAACACCATGGGACTCCTAGTTTTCTCCTTTTTCACATTGGTACTTCTCTTTTTTGACAGTGAGAGACCTGGTTCTCATTATTTTTAACATGTTTAGTGATTTTTATCAATCTCATTGTATGTACTGATCTCCTGCCCCTGTCATCCTTGTTTTATGCACAGACAGCTATTTTTCCCAACTTGGGACATGACGCTCCTCATCAGGTTCATTTTTCCATAGGACGTTTCCCAACCCCTCTTGAGCTCTGACACCCTGAGCTGGACCAACTTCTTCTGCAAAAGCCCTTCTCACCCTGCTCAGGTTCCCAAATCCAGTGTAAGGCCACCTTCCAGTACAGGTGTTCTCCTCACTTCATAAGGGTCCCATGTTCCACACTGGCCCATTGCCCTCTATGCATACACTCTTCACACACCAAAGTATGGTAGCTAAAGCTCCTCTAATTATTAGAGTCTAATACCTTATGGGAAGAATTGTAGGAAAAGACAAACTAAATACTCTTTGCAAATCTACTATTTCCAGTGTACGGGTAGAATTTCCTGTATTATTAAATGCCTCTCCATTATATGACTTTTATGATATTCCATGTAATTAATGCTCCTATCTTTTATAGGATTTTTTTCACAATGGGAATTACTGAGAATATCTGAGTAGGTAAATTTGATTTTTATACAGACCGTGTAATCCATGCAGATTACATTTTTTGTTGTTGTTGTTCCTTTAGGAAAAGAAATATACTTTGAGTAAAGATATTTTGGGTTAAGTCTCAGCTTTTCTTATGTGATTATCACTTCCAGGACCTTAGTGTCTTCTTGGTGCTGAATTTATTTCCACATCTGGGATCTGGTGCTAGTTGTTTCCTTTGTTTGGATTACCCTGCCCTCCATGTAAAATTTGGTATAGCATTTAGGCCACCTAGAGAAGTTTGTGCCTAGGTCTCCTCACAGTTCCTTCCCACAGAGACTCAGGCCTTAACATCTAAAGTTCTTCCTAAACCCCAGTTTGCTGGATTAAAGAAATGCTGAAAACACAGCTCTGCTCCTTCCAATTCTTAATATCTCATTTTTATTTGGAGTTTATTTTTCCTTAAACTCAATTCAGCATGTTCCTATTGACCCCAAAGTTACCTCATGGCAATATTTTAGCTGCAGTTCATACTAATGCTGGCTTGATTCCCCCCCTAGGTTTTCTACTTAAATTTCTGTGAAGGATAATAGGATTGTCCCAGCTTTTTGCCACAGGAGACTGTCACATGTCTGTAGCCTGGGAGAAGTACCACTTGGTTTATTTCACTAAGTGCTGCGGTGGCACTGTTTTCTTTAAAAAGGATAATGGTCATGATAGGCACAAATTTATTTGTCTAGTATCAGAACAACAGCAATAACACCATTAACAACAACAAAACCACCACCAGAATTGCAAGCTAGAAGCACATTATTATCACAGGAGAATCTGATTGTACTATCACTTTTTTTTTTTTTTTGTATTTTTCTGAAGCTGGAAACGGGGAGAGACAGACTCCCGCATGCGCCCGACCAGGATCCACCCGGCATGCCCACCAGGGGGCGATGCTCTGCCCCTCCGGGGCGTCGCTCTGTTGCGACAAGAGCCACTCTAGCGCCTGGGGCAGAGGCCAAGGAGCCATCCCCAGCGCCCGGGCCATCTTTGCTCCAATGGAGCCTCGGCTGCAGGAGGGGAAGAGAGAGACAGAGAGGAAGGAGAAGGGGAGGGGTAGAGAAGCAGATGGGCGCTTCTCCTGTGTGCCCTGGCCGGGAATCGAACCCGGGACTTCTGCACGCCAGGCCGATGCTCTACCACTGAGCCAAACGGCCAGGGCTGTACTATCACTTTTAAAGTATATAGTGTTGATTATTGATATGATAGTTTGAGTCTTCATTTATGGAGTGTGTAAAAATTATTTTCAATGCTTTCTTTCAAGCATCGACAGCAGCTGACATTTTGTACAGTTTTATTCATTTCAGGGAAAAGATTATATGATTCATATTTTTAGATTCTGTTTTTCATATTTTATTGAAATAATTTCTGCTATAGTTGGTTTACAATAATAATGTTGATCTACTGAAATTTCCCTTAGAAAATATCTTTTACTTATCTTCAATAATGATTTATGTATAAAATTAATAAAATTATCCACCTTACTACATGAAGCATTATAAGTTATAGAAAATGATAAGCAGAATACTGTTTGTAGCCTGACCAGGTGGTGGTGCAGTGGATAGAGTGTCAGACTGGGACTCACAAAGGACCCAGGTTCAAAACCTCAAGGTCACCAGCTTGAGTGTGAGCTCATTTGGTTTGAGCAAGGCTCACCAGCTTGAGCCCAAGGTCACTGGCTTGAGCAAGGGGTCACTGGCTCAACTGGAGCCCCCTCTCAGGGCACATATGAAAAAGCAATCAATAAACAACTAAGGAGCTGCAATGAAGAATTGATGCTTCTCATCTCTCTCCCTTCCTGTCTGTCTGTCAGTCCCTATCTGTTCCTCTCTCTGTTTCACACACACACACACACACACACACACACACACACACACAATACTGTTTATAGCTGTGATAATTATACTACTCAGGTTTTACAAGCCAGATAGAGAGAGAGAGAGAGAGAGAGAGAGAGAGAGAGAGAGAGATGGATGGAAGGAGAAAGAGAATAAAATGATAAAGAGCTGACCTTAAATGAAAACAGCTGTTTTTAACCTGCAGTTCAAAAACAAATACTTTTTCTCAATAACAATTATTTCTTAAGGTTTTAAATGTGTCTTGAATTTTATTAAGCACAATTTAAGGCATATATCCTCAAGTTGGTACATATAATCAAAAACTTTACATGTAAATCTAGTAAAATCAGATGCAATGACATATGTATGTGATGAACATTTGGAATAGTTACTTAGTACCCAATTGCGTATTTACCACTTTCCCCTACAGATATCAATGTCAGTGTTCCAGAATGACATCTGGATTAGGCAACTATAAATGTGGCAGACAGGCCCTTAACTCTGGAACACAAGACAGTAATTCTCCATGTAATGTCAATGATGGGTTATTGGAAACTGGAACTTTAAGTGAAATGTTGCCTAACAAAACCAAATGATATAAACAAGAATAAGTTCCTATGGGTACTTATAGTCACACAAACTTCACTGGCCCTGGCGAGGTGGCTCAGTTTCTTAGAGCACTGTCCCAATATGCTAAGGCTGTGGGTTCAGTCCCCACTTAGGGCACATACAAGAATCAGTCAATGAATGTATAAATAAATGCAACAACTTGGTGATGTTTTCTCTTTTTCTCCCTTTTTCTCTCTCTCTCAAATCAAAAAATAAAATTTTTAAGAAATCACCAAACTTCTAAATAAAAAATCTAAACACTTCTTAATATTAATCACTGAAAAAAATGAGAGCTATACATATATTTAGGAAAAATTTCAAACCAGTTTATAGCAGTTCAGGGCCACAGGGGGTCTGAGCTGATACAGAGCTCGGGACACAGGCAGGAGACAGCCCCGGACAGGACGCCCTCCCATTGCAGGGCTGCTCACTCCCACGCCCCTCCTCGGGCAGGCGCAGTGGAGACATGCCAGTTCACCTCGCTCGCACATTACTGGGGTGTGGGAGGAACCCTGAGTCTCTGGCAGAAACCCACGCAGATAAAGGAAGAATGTGTCAATTCCACAGAGACAATGGCCATGACCAAGAATATTTTTTTTCCCTCATCAATGTTATAATGAAATGATGTTTAATGAAACAATATTATTCAAGGACCTGTTGTATCTGGCAAACAATGACATCTTCCAGAAGACTGCTGGGAAGTCACATGAAATTCATTCACATGTCCTGCTTTATGAAGGCTCTAAAAAACCTGGCTCAGATTATAGGGACACTGAGTTGCCGGGAGAGTCACTGGCTTCGGATTGGGCCTCATTGTGTCATAGCCCTGGTTTTGCTCTAGTATTTGCAAACAGTCAACCCAAAAATGGGATGGTTTAACTCTCCCAATACCGAGGAGAATTTATTTTTAACTGCACTATGGACTGCTCAAGTTAAACCTTCTTAACATTTGGTCCTTTCAAAGCACCTATTTTTTAGCTGAGCTCTGGTTACATAAGAAATAAGAAGGGCAACCTGCATTGGCTGGGTGGCCATGCCAGGTAAAAGCGTCCCAACTGCCACACCAGTGTGAATGAGAACAGTGCACCAGGCAGACCCTGAGATCCCTTCCCTGCATGATCATCAGCTTCTTTCCTCAAGTCACGAAAGAAACAGTGTCCATATTCTTTGCCTCTGATTGTAGCTACTTCTTTCCTTTAACAAGGATGGCAAAGGACCTTTCCATGTTCCCTTTGTGTGGACCTGGAAGATGCAGGTGGGCCTCTTCCCAGTCTCTGATAGGACACAAGTCCTAAAAAGCAAGCACAGGCATTTTTATGGCAGCTATAAGAAAAAGCAATAACTAATGAAAAACACTAGAAAATGTACTGTTGTTTGTGATAGAATTATATGGGGAATTAGAACAAATATCTTAGTCTGTAACGAAGTTAGTCCAAGAAAGAACAAGATGACACAATAATAATATGCTGAGGACATGAACAACAGAATAGCCAGATTTATCTTTTAGAACTACAATGCAAACAACTGACACCATGTTAGATATTAGAGAAAAGTAGACGTCTTGAGTCAGAATTTAAAAAAAAAACTCAAAGGGAAAGGATAAAAGAGATAAAAATAATAGGGGAAAATATATGATATGTGTCCAGAAGAAGAGCTATGCATATAACAGGCGCTCGAAATGAAGGACAGAAGGCACAAAGTGTCACTTTCATCTGAGGCACAAAGGAAGAGGACTGTTAGGAGTTGGAGAAAGACAATAATTATGTTTAAGGGATTAGGAGAATCCATACAAAAAAATTAATAAAAGGCTACGCTTGACATCTTGGTTTAATTTTAGAATTAAAAAGGTGAATTTACAATTCCATAATATCCACATTAGGTGAAAATGATTTTCTACAAAAAGACAAAATAAAACTAACAGCGCTCTATAGCAGGGGTCGGGAACCTTTCGGCTGAGAGAGCCATGAATGCCACATATTTAAAAATATAATTCCGTGAGAGCCATACAATGATCTGTGTATGTTACGCATTATCCAATAAAAATTTGGTGTTGTCCTGGAAGACAGCTGTGATTGGCTCCAGCCACCTGCAACCATGAACATGAGCAGTAAGAAATGAATGGATTGTGATACATGAGAATATTTTATATTTTTAACGTTATTATTTTTTTAATTAAAGATTTGTATGCAAGCCAGATACAGCCATCAAAAGAGCCACATCTGGCTCACGAGCCATAGGTTCCTGACTCCTGCTCTATAGCAATAAAGAGTAAAAATTTGTGTAGCCCAATCTTCACAGTTTTGAGAGGATATTATTTTGATAAAGAGACGTTGGGCAAACCAATGTGTTTCAAATGTGAAACAAGTGTGTTTAGGTTTGCTCACTTGTATTTTGCATTGGCACAGGGCAACACCATGTGTGTGTGTGTGTGTGTGGTCTATGAAAGGCTGTGGGTGATTGCCCTCAGGGCAGCAGATTGCAAATTGCTGATTGCTTGCCTTCAAGGGGAGGGGCGATTATTTGCTGTTTGCCAGAGACGGGTATTTCTGCCCAGCCTGTTTTGCTGGAGAGTGCTGAGGCTGGTGGGGACCGGTGAGTCTGGTAAATCTGGAAAATGAGTCTGGCAAATCCGGAGTGCTGAGGGGCTTAGGAGACCTGGAAGTGAGGGGGAAGCGGTCTTCCCTGCCTGTTTGCTCGTCCACAATTACGAGACTCTAATAAATGGAATGGCCCACCATCCTCTGGCTCCACAGTTCCTTTACTATCTGCCCGAATCCAGTGGGAACCTGCATCTGCATGGCCATGGCCTTACAGACTTATACCTAGAAAAGTTGTTCTTCACATGCAAGACAATCAAAATTCACTCTTATGCACATAAAGCCCCATAAATTACGCTTAATTTTTTGATATAAATATATGTGTAGGCATATTCTAGGCACTTTAAAGGTGATTCAAAATAAGATACAAGAATGACAATACCCTGATATAAAGGAACTTGTCATAAGCAACTAAAATAATAAAGTAAACTTTCTTATAAAAATAAATGAATTAAAGCATAACAACATGGAGATTTATAAGAGTAAGAATGATAAGTTTATATAAATATGCATGCAATATCTTAGGGCTTCACAATATAAACAATTAAGTGAAAGGTTATTGATAGTTGCATATCATGTACATACATGGCAAAACTAATAATGAAGTAATTCCTAAATTTACTAATAATTTACTCTTTTATTTTAAAAATTAAGAATGACTCACATATTGCCATTATCTGCTGTTTACTGTATGTCTTTCTCCTTAAGTCTTGTATTATGCTGAATTATATTAATATATTTCAAAATATAAAGTCATTCATGGTCATTCCTAGACTAAAATCTATTTATTAATGTATAGTACCTTTTTATATATTACTAGACCATATTTGACACCACTGGTCTTTTAAATGCAAATTCACATGTAAGTATAGCCTTGAGTTTTATTATTTTGCTATACTGATCAGATCTTAGTATCAGGGTAAAGATAACTTGGTAAAATGATTTGAGAAACTGCATCCTTGAGAAGTATACTACAGAAGTTGACCCAGCATTAGATTCTTGTTTGTTTAGGAAAATGTGCAGATATTGCCTGTAAAACTATTGAATAAAGCAAAGTATTGGAGTTGTTACTTATTTAAATACTTTTAGTCATTAAACTCTTCAGATTTTCTCCATCTTTTTGAGGTAATTTAGTGTGGTAACATGCTGTGAAAAAATGCAGAGTTAGGATAAGAAAGAGAGACAGCAGGCGCCTTGGGGCAAAAATCTTGAGTGGACGAGAGTCCAGGGGCCTCTTTGACCTTGTACTGGAAATAGTATATGCTGGAAACAGCAGGATAAGATTGAACAGGAAAAAATGTTTAGACTCTCAGAACAGAGATTAGGAGTCAGCATGTTCCTTGCCCTTTACCTCACCCCCCTGAGAACTTCTTTCTCCTTCCTGAGTTATTACTTCCCAATAAGTACCCGATGGCCTCTCCTGGACTCTTGGTGCATTTTATCTGATCTCTGAGTAATTTTTGTTGTTGCCACACTTAGATAATGTTTGTTGTCCTCAATATTTCACTATTTCATACTGATTTTCAAAATATATAGGAAATAGTGGTATGATAATCTTTAATGTTTTCAAAATTTCCATCTTAGCTTTGGTAAAAGCACTTTCTAATGTGGACATTAAGGGGCCACATTCTAACCCTGGCAAGTTCAGGGGAGGCCTGCATGGTGGCCTTGCACACTCAGAGGCTTAAAGTAACCAACTAATAGAATGTTCTAAAATTAAAACTCCCTAACCAAAAGCCAGTCAGGTAGTCATGTCCTAGGCCAGTATTTTCCTTGACAAAGGTCAATCTTCACCTTGATTGAAGACTGTCTTTTTGTATCTACTAATAACATGCTTTTGGCATGTCAGGGTAAATTCCTTTTTCCAGACCCATCAGGGAACAATCTCTCCCCTGAGCAGGGACACAAAAATCTCTCATGTTATCGCTATCACGTTAATTGTTAACTGTTAGCTATCCTTTACCTACCAATGTAGAAGAAGTATGTGTCCATTCCCAGCCACTCACTGAGTTAGATTTTAGGTAGTTAGCTTTTTCTTAGGGCTTCACACGTTAAACAAATAAGTGAAAGGCTATTGATTCTTCCATTTCATGGGCATACATGGCAAAACTAATAAATAATGAAGTAATTTCAAACATAATTTTCAGATAATTTCTAATAAGTATTTTTCAAGTTTACATATCCTTTTTGCTGCTATATGAAATCTGGTGTTGAGCACATTTAGATAATATTTCCACTTCAGTAATTGTATATTTATTTTAGCTTATATGTAGCTTCCATTTCTCTTAAATTTTATCAGTTCAATCATTGAAAAATATTTTTATTTAATTATTTGACCATATTTATAATAGCTACTTTGCTATATCCAATGTTTGGAAATTTTCTGAGTTTGCTAATTTTTCCTAAGTGTGGGTCACAATTTCCTGTGTCTTTGCCTGTCTAATAATTTTTGGTTGAATATAGGCTTTTTAGGTAATACTTTACAGTGACTCTGGAATCTCTTTGTTTTTGAGAAATTTTGGATTTTTATTGTAATATGCAGTTATCTTGCTTGATATCAAACTGCAGAATCTGGCTCTCCCACAGTACACAGCATCTAATACTTATACTCCATTTTTAAAACTTTTATTTCTTCCTCCCTCCCTCCCTCCCTCCCTCCCCCCCTCCCTCCCTCTTTCCCTTCCTTCCTTCCTTCCTTCCTCTCTCTCTCTTTCTCTTTTAAATCCTGGCTCCAGAGAGGTACCAAAGATTTGGGCAGTTTACACTTAAGTTTTGGGGCTCACTCTTTTAGAGGTCTCCTTGCTTTGGAGATTTACCCCTAAATTTCTAGTAGCTCTGCGATCTCCAACAACTACTCTTCAACACCTCAAACCTGGAAGATTTCTGCCTTCTACTTCCCGAGCTGTGTACAGGTTGGGGAACACACATGGACAGAGGCACAGTACTTTCACATCTCACTAGGAACAGTTCTGTCTTTCAGCGTAACTCCACACTAGTTTCTGCCTACATTTTTCATCAGGTTCCCTGGGACTCCCTTATGTACACATAATTTTCACTGCATTTTTCCTAAACTAACTTTCTTATCCTTTACATTGAAACTTTCCTTTTTTCTTTCTTTTTTTTTTATTCAGTGAGAGGAGGACAGGCAGAGACAAACTCCCACATGTACCCTGACTGGGATCTACCCAGTAAGCCATTAGGGGGTGATGCTCTGCCCATCTGGGGCATTGATCCATTGCTCAGCAGCCAAGCTCTTCTTAGAGCCTGAGTTGGAGGCCATGGAGCCATCCTCAGTGCTGGGGCCAACTTGCTCCAATCAAGCCATGGCTGCTGGAGAGAAAGAGAGAGAGAAAGAGAGAGAGAAATGAGAGGGAGAGGAGTGGAGAAGCAATGGGTGCTTCTCTTGTGTGCCTTGACCGGGAATCGAATCCTGGACATCCACATGCCAGGCCAACACTCTACCAGTTAGCCAACCCACCAGGGCCTACATTGAAACTTTTCTATCATTTTATTTTAAATAAAATTAAAAGCAAACACTTTCTAGAAGGTACATTTTATGCTGTGTTTTATCACTATTATTCATCCTATATTTTTTTCTGACTTATCTCTGCTTTTTTTTAAAATTTATTTTAAATAGAGGAGAGAGAGAGACACACACACACACACAGAGAAGGAGCAGGAAGCATCAACTCCTCATATGTGCCTTGACCAGGCAAACCTGGGGTTTTGAACTGATGACTTAAGCATGCCAGGTCAACACTTTACCCACTCTGCCACCACAGGTCAGGTCATCTCTACTCTTTTTGAGTCTTTTCCATATGGAGTTCATGGATATCTATCTCATAATTCCACTAAAAATATACTTTGTGAATTTAATTTTTAATTTTGGTTTGTTTTCAGGTGGAGAAGAGGAAATATGTTGACTTATTACAGACATATTTGTTTGGGACATCCTAACATCTTTTAGATACCTTACTTCTATTTACCTTGAAAGATCATAAAATCGTTTTTCTTATAGAATTGTGGAACAATAACCATCTTTTCTCTGAAGTTTTGGAGCTCAGAGTTCCACTCCCTAAATAAAGCACAATTTTCTAAAAACAAACAAAAGAACTGTTTAAAATGGGTTGAGGGTTAATATTTATAAAAATTTTGAATAGTGTATAAGTGGAGATAAATATTTTTCTCTGTTATTTATGTAAAACTTCTCTAATTAAAAAACGGAGACTGTATGATTATGCTGCCTTGCGAGACTGCACTTTCTCTAAGTGCATATAATGTACATGCTATAGAGATGTTTACCTGAAACCTATGTATTGTATTTTTATTGACCAATATCACTGCATTAAATTAAATTTCTAAATAAAAAACATTAATTAAATTTTTGTTTGTTTGTTTGTTTTCTGAAGCTGGAAACGGGGAGAGACAGTCAGACAGACTCCTGCATGCGCCTGACCGGGATCCACCCGGCATGCCCACCAGGGGACGACGCTCTGCCCACCAGGGGGCGATGCTCTGCCCCTCCGGGGCGTCGCTCTGTTGCGACCAGAGCCACTCTAGCGCCTGGGGCAGAGGCCAAGGAGCCATCCCCAGCGCCTGGGCCATCTTTTTGCTCCAATGGAGCCTCGGCTGCGGGAGGGGAAGAGAGAGACAGAGAGGAAAGAGGGGGAGGGGTGGAGAAGCAGATGAGCACTTCTCCTGTGTGCTCTGGCCGGGAATCAAACCCGGGACTTCTGCACGCCAGGCCGACGCTCTACCACTGAGCCAACCGGCCAGGGCCAAAAACATTAATTAAATTTAAAATAATTTTTTAAAAGTTATGTTTGAGTAATTAACGACTAAAAATATTTATTTTTATTTTTCTGAAAGAGGTATTTTTTGATTGCCCTGACCAAGAACTCAAACCAGCAACCTCTGCACTCCGGGATGACATTCCAACCAACCAAACTATCTGGCTGGGGATTGGTAAGCCTAATTCGGAGGGACCCAAAACATGGAAGACATGAACAAGGTCCATTGATTACACACCAAAACTTTATTGTCTAGCTTGGCCAAATGGCGGGAACTCCGACAGAAATCTGAGGGAGAGCGCGCTGGCTCTTTGTTCTACTTAGTTTTTATAGTTTTGTTAGTGGGAAGTACAGAAGCAAAAATTGTAATTAGGAGCCTCTTACTACTATTGGTTATAGTCTTATGTCCTATAACATGATAGGACCATGTTCAATTTGCAAGCCATACATCCTTTTGGGGAAAACAAAATTTACAAGCCAACACAATGGTAGAAAGATGTCTATATTATCTAGTGTTACATATTAAAAGGCATTCCTGTATTATCTAGTGTTCATCTGCTATCTCTCTGTCCAGAGTCACACGTGTTAACCACACGCATTTACATAGGAGAGGTAGTTTCTGTGGGGACAAATGCCCGCAAATGGCTCATTGCTATGAGAAAAGGTTTATTTTGGCTTTTCTCTCCCTGTACCTGGCTAGCCATTCACCCCTTTCCCCACAGGTGTGGTGGAATGTCTGGGAATCCATGTTTTCCTCTGCTTTGCATTTACAATACAATGCCAAGGGCCATCCTGGTCATGCTAATCACACAGCACAGAGACTATTCTCACAATTTCTCTGCACACCTTAACCCAAATCAACAAAATGTTCCTCAAGCCTCCCAAAATATTAATATTTATTCTGTAACTTTTTGGTACCTTACAACACCTGCGGGTGAAGTGGCTCAGTGGCTCCTAGGGATTAAGTATTAAGTTCTTTTTTTTTTTTTTTTTTTTTTTTTTTTTAGAGACAGAGAGGAAGGGAGAGAGAGGAAGAGGGAAAGGAATTATTCATTTGTTGTTTCATTCAGTCATGCATTCATTGGTTGCTTCCCATCTGTGCCCTGACTGAGAATTGAACCCATTACTTTGTTGTTTTAAGATGGTGCTCTTAACTGACTAAGCCAGGGGTCGCCAAACTAAGGCCCGGCCAGCGGGCCGCATGCGGCCCCCTGAGGCCACTTATCCGGCCCTCCGCACTTCCGAAAGGGGTACCTCTTTCATTGGTGGTCAGTGAGAGGAGCATAGTTCCCATTGAAATACTGGTCAGTTTGTTGATTTAAATTTACTTGTTCTTCATTTTAAATATTGTATGTGGATAATCGAGTGACGTCACGGAAATGGCGCCGTGAGCAGCGCGTCCGACAGATCTCCCCAAAATCACAACAAATTTATCAACTAGAAACAGGAAAATTTATCTTCGGAGCAAACTGAAGGCAATAGGACTGTTATCACTCGAATCTGAGAGACGAGGGTGTGGAGGAAGCTACCCCAGGGACGTTCATTCAAGCCGCGAGAAAGTGCGCCTGTGGTAAGTCATCCCGCACTCGGAAGCCGCCGCCGGCCGCCGCCGCCAGCTGCCGCCGCCAGCCGCCGCCGCCAGCCCGGGTCGGTTGCAGAACGCAGAACGAGCGGCGAGCAGCTGCTGGCGCGCTCCCGGTCTGGTTGCAGACCGAGCATTGCAGACCGAGCACCGCTAACGTTCCCAGCGGCCCGCGCACGGGGAGCGGGAGAGGCCCCAGGGCGGTATTCCCTACTTGGGAGATTCTCTCCGCGGGCGGGGCACCTCACCCAGCCATTCAAGCTAACAATCAAGCGTTGGGGGAGGGGCGCGCAGGCAGCCTGAAATACCTTTGGGAGCACAGCTGCGACCCAATTACTAAAATTAACTTAACCCGTGAAATCTGCGCACCCTAGGTTCTAATTGATAAGATCTCTCTCAGTTCACCGACCCAAGACAAGAGGCGTGATATTTTTTGGTGCCTCTCGCTAAAGGGGCGGGGGCAACTTCTGATTGATAGAGCCTCCATATTCAGGGATAAACGCTAACAAGAAGGACTTGGCAGATAATAAGATCTATAGCACACTAGTCGCAAGCAGAGACTAGTGCCTCTTCTTACCGGCCAAAACAGGCTACAAAGTGTGGAAAGCCTGGGTTGAGAGGTCCAACGGAATGCTAGGCGCTGAACAATCACCTTGACAACAATTGACTCCCACCCCCGCCTGATTACACTGGAGGCCCTGACTGTCAGAGCCCTTCCCAGAGCCTTGCACTGAGTGGGGATAGAGTGGGGATTTCCCAGCTCTTTGAGCCTCTTACTCCCCAGGCAGAAGCAGTGGCTGCCTTGTGGCTGGATCGCCAGGCTGCTGGTTCGGGAAGGGGGGAATGGGAGAGAGAATCCACGAAGGCGAACTCTCTCGTCGGTAGACCCTGCAGACGCCGGCAGGCCTTGACTACCAGCAAGACTAAAGCCAATTGTGTGACATTGCCGTAGAACCCCATCAATTGCAAGTCCCTGCCTGGGTGTGGCGCAGGGGCAGGGCCTGGGGTGCAGAGTCGCCGACCGGGAAGAGGGAGAGAGGAGAAGGAGGAAGAGGTTGACATCTCAAAATCAGGAAAAATCCACAGACTTTGCAGCTTGTTCCACTGTTTGTTTTTTTTTTGTTGTTGTTGTTGTTGTTTGTTCCTTCTATCTTATTGCCTTTATTTCCTCCACCTCAGTCCTTCTATTCTCTGCCCATCTTATGCTTCCCTTTTCTTGAACTACACTACCCATAAGTGTTACATTTTATTTCTCTTCTTCATCCTCACCCTCCTTTGGGGTTATACTCCAGGACACTTAATTCTCACTCTCTCCTCTTTTGTTTTTTTTTGCCTTATTTTGTTTTTTTCTCTTCCTTTTTTATTTCTTCCTTCGTTTTTCTCTTTTTCTTATTTTTTCCTTTCTATTCGTTTTTTCTTTTCTCGTTTTACTTTCCTCCCATTTAATCCTCAATCACGAACAAATTAGTTAATTTGGGACTCAAGGTTTTTTTTGGCTTTGTTTTTCTTTTTCGGTTTTGTTTTTGTTTTTTTCTGGTTGGTTTGTTTTTGTGGCATTTTGGGTCCTCCCAACCCAAGGTCTCCATTGTATTTGGTCTTTGCTCCACTTAATACAACGTATTTTTACTTATTATTTTTATTTTTTCTTCTTGATTATTCCTTTTTTTGTCCTTTTTTCTGGTTCCCTCTTGTCCCTCTCATTATATCTCTTGGTTGACCGTCACCCGCAGGCAGATCAACTTATGCTTGTCTAAGATTTTCTTCCTTTTTTTTGTTGTTTTTTTTTATTTATTTTTTTTTATTTTTTGCCCCCTTGAACTCTACACCGCAAACCAGGCCCTCCATTATAGGCACGATATTTCCCTGAGGAGGGGAGAGGAGGGAAGGAGAACAAAGAAAAAAAAAAGGGGGGGGAAATAATAAATTATTACTGCTTTTTTTTGTGGGGTGTTTTACCCTTTGTTTTTTGTTTTTGTTTTTTTTTTGTTTTTTTTTGTTTTTTTGTTTTTTTGTTTTTTACTTTTTACTCTTTATTAATTCTAATTAGTGCTATCAACAAGACCACCCTCAGATGCCAATAAGAAAGAGGAAATCGAATATTATGGATACAAAAGAAAGAGAGGTAACACAAATAGATGTGGAAAAATCTATGGAGAAAAGACTTAACATATTGGAAGCCTTGGAGCTAAATGACAGAGAATTTAAAATAGAAATCTTAAAAATACTCAGAGATATACAAGAAAACACGGAAAGGCAATACAGGGAGATCAGAAAACAACTCAATGAACACAAAGAATATATTACCAAGGAAATTGAAACTATAAAAGCAAATCAAACAGAAATGAAAAACAATTCACGAACTGAAAAACGAGGTAACAAGCTTAGCTAGCAGAACAACCCAGATTGAAGATAGGATTAGTGAAATAGAAGACAAACAACTTGAGGCACAACAGAGAGAAGAAGAAAGAGACTCAAAAATAATAAAAAACGAGAAAGCCCTACAGGAATTATCTGACTCCATCAGAAAGAATAACATAAGAATAATAGGTATATCAGAGGGAGAAGAGAAAGAAAATGGAATGGAGAATATACTCAAACAAATAATAGACGAGAACTTCCCAAGCCTGTGGAAAGAACTAAAGCCTCAAATTCAAGAAGCAAACAGAACACCGAGTTTTCTTAACCTCAACAAACCCACTCCAAGGCACATCATAATAAAGATGACACAAACCAATGACAAAGAAAAAATTCTCAAGGCAGCCAGGGAAAAGAAGAGTACAACATATAAAGGAAGGCCTATTAGATTATCATCAGATTTCTCAGCAGAAACTCTACAAGCTAGAAGAGAGTGGACCCCAATATTTAAAGCCCTGAAAGAGAGGAACTTTCAGCCAAGAATACTATACCCATCAAAGCTATCCTTCAAGTATGAAGGAGATATAAAAACATTCACAAATACAGAAAAGATGAGAGAATTTATCACGAGAAAGCCCCCACTCCAGGAAATACTAAAGGGGGTTTTCCAACCAGATTCAAAGAACAAAAGAAAACAACACCACAAGTAACAGCTCCACCAAGAACACAATAAAACCAAACTTAAACTGTGACAACAAAGAAAAAAAAAAGGGGGGGAGAGAATGGAGATTAACAGTAGCAAAGGACAATGAAGTGCAGAAATACTTATAAGATAGGGTACTACAATGAATATGGTAGGTACCCTTTTCATTACTTAATGGTAACCACCCTAGAAAAAACCACCACAAAAACACATGACTTAAAAAAGGTAGCAACAGAGGAAAGAAGTATGGAACACAAACAAACAGAAACAAATGATAGAAAAACAAAAGAGAAGAATCAAACTAGATACAAAACTAACAGAAAGCAATTTATAAAATGGCAGTAGGGAACCCACAAGTGTCAATAATTACACTAAATGTAAATGGATTAAACTTACCAATAAAAAGACACAGAGTAGCAGAATGGATTAAAAAAGAAAATCCAACTATATGCTGCCTACAAGAAACACATCTAAGCAACAAGGATAAAAACAAATTCAAAGTGAAAGGCTGGAAAACAATACTCCAAGCAAACAACACCCCAAAAAAAGCAGGTGTAGCAATACTCATATCTGATAATGCTGACTACAAGACAGAAAAAGTACTCAAAGACAAAAATGGTCACTTCATAATGATTAAGGGGACACTGAATCAAGAAGACATAACAATCCTTAATATATATGCACCAAACCAAGGAGCACCAAAATATATAAGACAGCTACTTATTGACCTTAAAACAAAAACTAACAAAAATACAATCATACTTGGAGACCTCAATACTCCGCTGACGGCTCTAGATCGGTCATCCAAACAGAGAATCAATAAAGATATAGTGGCCTTGAATGAAATACTAGAACACCTGGATATGATAGACATCTACAGGACACTTCATCCCAAAGCGACAGAGTATACATTTTTCTCTAGTGTACATGGAACATTCTCAAGAATTGACCATATATTGGGCCACAAAGACAATATCAGCAAATTTAGAAAAATTGAAATTGTACCAAGCATATTTTCTGATCATAAAGCCTTGAAACTAGAATTCAACTGTAAAAAAGAGGGGGAAAAACCCACAAAAATGTGGAAACTAAACAACATACTTCTAAAAAATGAATGGGTCAAAGAAGAAATAAGCACAGAGATCAAAAGATACATACAGACAAATGAAAATGAAAATACGACATATCAGAATCTCTGGGATGCAGCAAAAGCAGTAATAAGAGGAAAGTTCATATCACTTCAGGCCTATATGAACAAACAAGAGAGAGCCGAAATAAACCACTTAACTTCACACCTTAAGGAACTAGAAAAAGAAGAACAAAGACAACCCAAAACCAGCCGAAGAAAGGAGATAATAAAAATCAGAGCAGAAATAAATGAAATAGAAAACAGAAAAACTATAGAAAAAATCAATAAAACAAGGAGCTGGTTCTTTGAAAAGATCAACAAAATTGACAAACCCTTAGCAAGACTCACCAAGGAAAAAAGGCACAGGACTCAAATAAATAAAATACAAAATGAAAGAGGAGAGATCACCACAGACATCATAGATATACAAAGAATTATTGTAGAATACTATGAAAAATTATATGCCACCAAATACAACAATCTAGAAGAAATGGATAAATTCCTAGAACAATACAACCTTCCTAGACTGAGTCATGAAGAAGCAGAAAGCCTAAACAGACCAATCAGCAGGGAGGAAATAGAAAAAACTATTAAAAACCTCCCCAAAAATAAAAGTCCAGGCCCAGACGGTTATACTAGTGAATTCTATCAAACATTCAAAGAAGACTTGGTTCCTATTCTACTCAAAGTCTTCCAAAAAATTGAAGAAGAAGCAATACTTCCAAACACATTTTATGAGGCCAACATAACCCTCATACCAAAACCTGGCAAGGATGGCACAAAGAAAGAAAACTACAGACCAATATCTCTAATGAATACAGATGCTAAAATTCTAAACAAAATACTGGCAAACCGAATACAACAACATATTAAAAAAATAATACATCATGATCAAGTGGGATTCATCCCAGAATCTCAAGGATGGTTCAACATACGCAAAACGGTTAACGTAATACACCATATCAACAAAACAAAGAACAAAAACCACATGATCTTATCAATAGATGCAGAAAAGGCTTTTGATAAAATACAACACAATTTTATGTTTAAGACTCTCGGCAAAATGGGTATAGAAGGAAAATATCTCAACATGATAAAGGCCATATATGATAAACCATCAGCCAACATCATTTTAAACGGCAAAAAACTGAGGACTTTCTACCTTAAATCAGGAACAAGACAGGGTTGTCCACTCTCTCCACTCTTATTTAATGTGGTGCTAGAAGTTCTGGCCAGAGCAATCAGACAAGACAAAGAAATAAAAGGCATCCATATTGGAAAAGAAGAAGTAAAGGTATCACTTTTTGCTGATGATATGATCCTATACATCGAAAACCCGAAGGACTCCACAAAAAGATTATTAGAAACAATAAACCAATACAGTAAGGTCGCAGGATACAAAATTAACATAAAGAAGTCCATAGCCTTTCTCTATGCCAACAATGAAATATTAGAAAACGAACTCAAAAAAATAATCCCCTTCACGATTGCAACAAAAAAAATAAAATACCTAGGAATAAACATAACAAAGAATGTAAAGGACCTATATAATGAAAATTACAAAGCATTGTTAAGGGAAATCGAAAAAGATACAATGAGATGGAAAAATATTCCTTGTTCTTGGATAGGAAGAATAAATATAATCAAAATGGCCATATTACCCAAAGCAATATACAAATTTAATGCAATTCCCATCAAAATCCCTATGAGATTTTTTAAAGAAATGGAACAAAAAATCATCAGATTTATATGGAACTATAAAAAACCCCGAATAGCCAAAACAATCCTAAGGAAAAAGAATGAAGCTGGGGGCATTACAATACCTGACTTTAAACTATATTATAGGGCCACAATAATCAAAACAGCATGGTATTGGCAGAAAAATAGACACTAGACCAATGGAACAGAATAGAAAGCCCAGAAATAAAACCACATATATATGGTCAAATAATCTTTGATAAAGGGGCCAACAACACACAATGGAGAAAAGAAAGCCTCTTCAACAAATGGTGTTGGGAAAACTGGAAAGCCACATGCAAAAGAATGAAACTCGACTACAGCCTGTCCCCGTGTACTAAAATTAATTCAAAATGGATCAAAGACCTAAATATAAGACCTGAAACAATAAAGTACATAGAAGAAGACATAGGTACTAAACTCATGGACCTGGGTTTTAAAGAACATTTTATGAACTTGACTCCAATGGCAAGAGAAGTGAAGGCAAAGATAAATGAATGGGACTACATCAGAATAAAAAGTTTTTGCTCAGCAAGAGAAACTGATATAAAAATAAACAGACAGCCAACTAAATGGGAAATGATATTTTCAAACAACAGCTCAGATAAGGGCCTAATTTCCAAAATTTACAAAGAACTCATAAAACTCAACAACAAACAAACAAACAATCCAATAAAAAAATGGGAAGAAGACATGAATAGACACTTCTCCCAGGAAGAGATACAAATGGCCAACAGATATATGAAAAAATGCTCAGCTTCATTAGTTATTAGGGAAATGCAAATCAAAACTACAATGAGATACCACCTCACCCCTGTTAGATTAGCTATGATCAACAAGACGGGTAATAGCAAATGTTGGAGAGGCTGTGGAGAAAAAGGAACCCTCATTCACTGTTGGTGGGACTGTAAAGTAGTACAACCATTATGGAGGAAAGTATGGTGGTTCCTCAAAAAACTGCAAATAGAACTACCTTATGACCCAGCAATCCCTCTACTGGGTATATACCCCAAAACCTCAGAAACATTGATACGTAAAGACACATGTAGCCCCATGTTCATTGCAGCACTGTTCACAGTGGCCAAGACATGGAAACAACCAAAAAGCCCTTCAATAGAAGACTGGATAAAGAAGATGTGGCACATATACACTATGGAATACTACTCAGCCATAAGAAACGATGACATCAGATCATTTACAGCAAAATGGTGGGATCTTGATAACATTATAAGGAGTGAAATAAGTAAATCAGAAAAAAACAAGAACTACATGATTCCATACATTGGTGGAACATAAAAATGAGACTAAGAGACATGGACAAGAGTGTGGTGGTTACCAGGGGTGGGGGGAGGGAGGACAGGGGGAGAGTTAGGGGGAGGGGGAGGGGCACAGAGAACTAGATAGAGGGTGGCGAAGGACAATCTGACTTTGGGCGAGGGGTATGCAACATAATTTAATGACAAAATAACCTAGACATGTTTTCTTTGAATATATGTACCCTGATTTATTAATGTCATCCCATTACCATTAATAAAAATTTATTTAAAAAAAAAATAAATAAATAAATAAATAAATAAATATTGTATGTGTTTCCGTTTTGTTTTTTTACTTTAAAATAAGATATGTGCAGTGTGCATAGGGATTTGTTCATAGTTTTTTTTATAGTCTGACCCTCCAACGGTCTGAAGGACAGTGAACTGGCCCCCTGTGTAAAAAGTTTGGGGACCCCTGGACTAAGCTAACCAGCCAGGACCCAAAAATATTTTAAAATCAGCAGAAAGAAAAAGCTTAGTCTAGTTGTCATCTACAGTCTCTTTCAACTTGAGAACTTTGTTTTATCGTATATAAAAAAAAGTCATTCTAAAATTAAGTGTAGCTCTGATCTCTGAATAGATGGTTCAAATCAATGTTTTCAACCTTTTATGCTGTTTTTAAAAGTTTATTACAAAAGATTGATTCTCCTTGAGAATATAAACTGTAGATCATTTCATTTGAATTAGAGCAAATTTAGAAATTGTTACAGAATTCAGGGAACATTTTCATTTCAATTACTGTAACCGTGAACACCAGATTTCAGCCACTTCTTGATATTTGGCATCACAAGTCCTACTTTGCCACCTAGTGGTTCATCCTGATATTTTCTTTAGAAAAAAATTTTTTAATTCTTTTTTAGTAATATATAAAATATGCACTGTTTATACCATAAAAATTTACTACATTAATAATGAATAAATTATAATTAATCATTTAGTTTACATTTTTGTATTGTGTCTTGGTAATTCGTAATATGTTAAATATCATTTTCATTAAGCAACATCAAACTGTTGCAAATGAAAATTATTAGCACAAATGTTCCTTTTTAAAAATGCCTCTTCCTAGCTATCTTTATTTGAAGTATTAAAATAATCAAAACTCTTATATTATTAAAAAATAACTTTCAGAGAGTGGAAAAATTAAATCTCCCAGAGATATAAAAAGCGAACATGTGTTAATTTTATTCAATCTGTCTACGTAAAAAAAAAAAAAAAATCCAAAACTGTTAGAGAATTTTTATAAATTTTTCTGAGCCAAGCGGACAAGTGAAGGGAAGCAAAATTTCAACAGATTGAGAAAATGCTGTAGAGAATGGCAGTTTTGCGCTGTTGGGCAGATAAAATATTATATATTATGCTCACTTTGTTAAAGATGGCACTGCCCACATGGAAGCCTGTCCCCCAGGTGACACTAATGTGTGTTGGGGGCGGGCTGTGGGCAGGCAGGATCCTTGTAGCCTGGGGCTTGGTTTTAGGACTAAGCCTTTCCCACCCTTTTTGAAATGGGGTGGTACAATCCCATCATGCCTCAGAGAAGTGACTTTGTATTAGAAATGTTATCTTAGATGCAAAATAGACAGGCTCAGTTCAGGTTCAGACTGACTTGTGTCGACTGAGGGCGTGATTACCAGCCAGGACTGTTTTCAGTTTGGAACTTTTCATTTCAGACCACCCTATGCAGTGACTTTTGGTCTCTGAGTTTGTAAGGCTGCCATGCAGGCTTTCCTGAGCTTGTCAGGTTCAATGTGTGGCTCTTTTTTCATCCATAAACTTAATGATAAAACTGGTGAGGTATAACAACTAATTAAAAGGAGAAGTAGAAAAATGGACACATTTACAATAAAATGATTGTGCAAATGCAAGCAAAACTAGTTTCTTTTATAGTGGAGAAGTCAATAAAACCTCTTCCAGAGAGAATTTGCATGTCTACAGACAATAATCATTTGCATTGTTAATGATACAGTAGGTGATCAGACAGACACAGAGAAAGAACCATAGGCCAGGTACAGGAAGTTACCAAGGTGGAAAATTATGTGTGCTTAGCAACGGACAATTATAGAGAGGGACCTCACCCCTAGGGTGATCTTGTCTCCTCTAGCATATAACTGGTCATGTGATTTAGGCCCTCTGACCTTTTATATCGCTGGTCACATGGTTCGGCCCCTCCCCTGACCTTTCTTGCTCAGCATGTTGCTAGTTTCAGATCCCCTCAGAGAGGAAACAAAGGGGCCAGGGAAAAACCTTATATGACTTCCAAATAAGCCCTTGCATAACCACTACCTTAAGCATTAAGCTCCAAGACAATGAGGCTCTGACCTGCATCAAATAATCTTTGGAACAAAGCCTGGTGTGTGTTGATCAGACATAGAGTTCTGGTCAAACTGGAGATCACATCTAGGCCTCAGCTGTGTTTCACCTCCAGACCCAGAAAAGTAACAAAGCCCGGGTTGGGGTGTGTTGGTCAAATAAGTTTGTAAATATGATATATAGGTTTGATCGCTTATAGTTTGCATTGGGTGTGGGGGACAGGCTGTAAGCAGGAAGGGTCATTATAGCCTAAGGCAGGGGTCCCCAAACTTTTTACACAGGGGGCCAGTTCACTGTCCCTCAGACCATTGCAGGGCCAGACTATAAAAAAACTATGAACAAATCCCTATGCACACTATACATATCTTATTTTAAAGTAAAAAAACAAAATGGGAAAGAATACAATATTTAAAATAGAGGACAAGTAAATTTAAATCAACAAACTGACCAGTATTTCAATGGGAACTATGCTCCTCTCACTGACCACCAATGAAAGAGGTGCCCCTTCCAGGTGTGCAGCGGGGACCGGATAAATGGCCTCAGGGGGCCGCATGCGGCCCGCGGGCCATAGTTTGGGGACCCATGGCCTAAGGCTTAGTTTTAAGACTAAGCCTTTCCCACCCTAAGTGACTTTGTATCAGAGACTTCCTTGTTTGTATATTGGATTAAAGGTTTTGATTTCTACACTATAAAATGGGGCACGACGTTCCTGAGATTAGCATTAAAGAGGAGAGCAGAGAAAGGCCACGTGGAGGAGAGGAGAAGCAGCCAAGATGGTGGAGTGCTGAAGGAGAAGCCAGTTTGTGCAGAATTTGTGCAGAGAGGAGATGGGGAACAGAGGTGAATAAGGCTGGTGAGGTTAGAAACCTTTGATTCTAGGAAACTTGGATAAGTCAGTGGCTTTGGGAGCCCTGAATGGAAAGGGAAGTGTTTTCTCACTGTGTGTATTTCTTGCCTGCCGGGTGCCAGCTAAGATTAATGCTAATAGCCCACCAGTTCTTGGCTCCATAGTTTCATTACCATCTGTCTGAATGAAATGCAAACCTGCATGGGCCAGGCGGCTGTGATGGTGGCTGTGGCTACTGGCTTTACTGAGTGACACCATCGCTGACCTCAGGAGCAGCTGTGATGACTGATGATTTCCTGTCCTGGCACCAACCAATCAGTGGAGACCACGACTTTGAAGACACTCACCTGGAAAGCTGATGAATATTCTGTGGGGATTCTCGCCTGAGACCTCCAGATAAATCTCTCAGATGGAGGACCGTGCATGGCTGCCTGCCCCTGTCAGCCTCTCCGACCGTTCTCAGCTCCTTCCCCCAGGCACGTTCTCTTTACTTTTCCTTCTTCTAAGCGCCAAGGGCCTTTTACTCTGTAAGTTGTTTCTAGAGTCCATGCAGCCCAGTTGGCTTCCTCCTATAATATCTCACTTCTTCTACATCTGTGACTTTCTAAATAAACCTTCACTTGTACTTGAGGCTTGACTCTGAATCTGTTCTTTGCCAGAACTCAAGAACCAAGGTCTAACTAACATCTGCTGCTTGTTTGCCATTATCACTGTGGTAAGGTACTAAAGAGTTAAAATAATAATATTGATGTTTTAGGAGAAAGAGTCAGGTTTCTTGTCCTCTCCTTTCTGTGGGGAGTGAAGGGAAAGAGACATAGGAGTTTTCTGGCTGGCAGAGACACACTGTGTAGGAAACCCCTTTTACCAGGAAGCAGAGGGCATTTTATAATTTGGGCTAAGCATACAGACAAACTTTGTAAATATGATTTTTATACTTGTGTGTGATTTTCACCAACTCAAGATAGACAACAGCATTGTATTGTAAAGAGATCTTGTGCTGGGGAGACTTAGATTCCCCCGCCCCCACCTCTGTGAGAAACAGGGTAAACGCCTAGCAGGTGTGGGGAAGGAGGGAGAGATTAAGTGAATCTTTTCCTCTCCTCTCTTTCCTTCTTTGATGGGCCATTTGCAGATGCTTATTCCCTGGTGCCATGTAGACTCCTCCACTCCTGGAAACATGTAATCAATGTATATACCTCTAGACAAAGGAATGGCAAGTGAACACTAGAGAATTTGGGAATGTCTTTTTATATGTAGGACAACATTTCCCGCTATTGTATTACCTTGTAAGTTTTAATGTGTAGACATATTTTTATGCGCCCCATGGACGACGTTATAAACTTGCTAATGAATTGTGTCATCTCTTCCCCTCTTCCTTTTCCCACCAACCTGTGTGTGATCAAAGGTATATTACCTGCCTCAGGGCTGTGGGCAGAGTGCACAATTTGGGTCAGCTATGCCCCGTGTTAGCCATATGCAGCCGGCATATTATTAAATCTCCTCATTTTAATAAAACTTCTTAAAATTCATTTGGACTTGGTGTCTCTACATAAACCCAGTGGAACGTTACTTTATAACAACACTATGAGCTATCCAGAATTTATAGAGTTGTAAAATATTGTCCATAGAATCAAATCAGGTAATATTCAGACTAGAAAGCTATAGACCTGCACGTTTTCTACTGGAAAACAATATTTTTCTTACACATTATTCAAGTTCTGTCTCTTTTAGCAGATTTCTCCAATATATGGGACTATTGCAATCTACATTTTCCTAATATAGTTTCATGATTTGACATTAGATTCAGCAACTAGGCACATATAAGAAGTAATGCCTGTTTACTACTTCTGTTGCTTGGTCAGCATGAAGTCTACAACCTTCTTCTTCCCTAATGCCTGCAGAGTTTCAATAAGGTGTTTTGGATTCAGGCTGAAAAACAGTAGTCTAGAGCAGTGACTTTTTATCCTGGATGCACATTAAAACCACCTACAGAACTTAAATTTGAATATTTAAGAGGGGGACCAGAAAAGAAATACTTTTAAAGCTTTCAGAGGTAATTCTGATAAGTAGCCAGGGGTGAGAACTGGAGACCAGGCTTTTGCAATCCTGGTGACACAGAATCATCTAGAGGAATTTTAACAGATGCTGATGTTCACTTGCTTTGGTAGTATTTCTTTTCAAAATTACTTTTGGATTTTTACTTCTCAAAACTATTCTGAAAAGGAAACATTATTCAGTTTAGAAGGAAAGTTTTGCAGAGTACTTTATGTACCTAAAAGGGGCAAAGGCATGAGGGATATACAGCACTGATCAATGAATAGATTGAAACAGATATTCACAATTATTTCACTGCTCTCTTAGGGTGCAGGTGGGAAATTAGGTAAGAATTTGGAAGCCCAGTGAGAGACAAGCAGACAGGAAAGGCTTAGACTGGGGGAGACTGCCTGGGGAGGCAGAGCCTGAATGCAGAGCCACGGGGGCGGTGCTGGGGCTTAAGAACACTGACTGGTAAGCACTTGAGCTGGGGTGAAGGTTTCCAATAAAACATAGTTCTAGCAGAATGGAATGATGAAAATAGTAACAATGACCAATTATGAAGCACTAGTTAAAAGACAAGGAATATGTGTGTGCTTTAAAATCACTTTGTTTCTTCATCATCATAAGCCACAACACGCTAGCTATAGAAAACAAACGTGTGCAGGGTCACGCAGGAATGTCACCATGAGAGCTTTCTTGGCTCTACTTCTGGCCACATTTATATCAATCAAGTTCATGAGATTCACGTAAAAGAGCCCAAAAGCCAGTTCATTGATCTAAAATTCTTAAAATGTTCTCAAAGAAGACCTAATATGTATCCATGCAACATAAAATGTTTTCTTAACAATAGGCATGGTACATGAGAAATCAAATAATAATCAGAAATTTCTTTAAGGAATATGGATTTTTTTTAATTTTTAAAAAAGATTTTATTTACTCATTTTAGAAAGAAGAGAGAAAGAGGAGAGAGCAACAGAGAAAGAGAAGGGGGAAGAGGCAGGAAGCATCAACTTCCATATGTGCCTTGACCCGGCAAACCCAGGGTTTTGAACCGGGACCTCAATGTTCTAGGTCGACATTTTATCCACTGCACCACCACAGATAAAGCAGAATATGGATTCTGATGTATCATATATCTAAGACATTAAGGCACAGCTCACAATGATTGTGACTTTGCTAATGAGCTTAACTATCCAGATCTTTTGTTTACACTGTATTGTTGTCTACATTATGGAATAGAGACTGTAAGGGTCATAGCTAAACCATCTAATAACCATCACTACTATTTGCACATTAAATGTTTCAAACACTGGATGCACCTTAAAATCATCCTGAAATTTTGTTTAAAGCATCAGTGTTCATATTTCACCTCCACAGACTTTATAAGTTGGTTTGAAATAGGACCAGATATCAGTATTTGTTAAAATTTCTCCACATGACTCTAATGTATCACATTAGAATCCCTGCAAATCCTAATCCAAGTCCATAGTTCTCCACTGTGGCTAAATAGTAGACCAGTAATTCTTATATGCTGTATCAGAAACACTTGGAGGGTTCATTAAAACAAAAATTGCTGAATTTGCATTTTTAACAGATTCCCAGGTGATAGCAGTGCTTCTGGTTCCGAAACCACACTGAGAAATAATGTTCTGAGTAACGCGGCCTCGGCTTTGTCGGTTTTTCTTTATGACTTACTTCTTTAAGTGTCCAAATCCTATTAAAACCACTTTTTAAAAGAATTGTGGTAAAATAACATAACATTTACCAGATTCTTGTGATTCCTGACAAAGAAGAAATGTTTATGTGCATGTACTCATATGTGTGTATGTATTCTTTTTTAACTACACAAAAGGATTGCGTTCATTATGAATTCTGGATGATACTTTTCTAATAATAAAAGTTACAAATATTGACAACTAAAGACAGTTGAGCACATCTATTTCCAAGAGTCTTTTTTCCCATAGGAAAAATAATCTGAAATTACAAAAATGCAGCAAAGGAGCCACAATACATGCATGTTGGTACACAAAAACCATACAGTTTGGAAGACTTAATAAGAATGATACTTGATGTAGAAACTTGTTACACTAAGCAGATTATGATCAAATACATTATTGACATTTAAGATTATTTTTCTAGTGATAAAATTATACTATTTTATAATTATATGGCTCTTAAAAAGTTTTATGATTGCCTGACCTGTGGTGGCGCAGTGGATAAAGCGTCGACCTGGAAATGCTGAGGTCGCCAGTTCGAAACCCTGGGCTTGCCTGGTCAAGGCACATATGGGAGTTGATGCTTCCAGCTCCTCCCCCCTTCTCTCTCTGTCTCTCTCTCCTCTCTCTCTCCCTCTCTGTCTCTCTCTCTCCCTTTCTCTCTTCTCTCTAAAATGAATTTAAAAAAATTAAAAAAAAAGAAATCTTAAAAAAAAAGTTTTATGATTACTTATTAAAGAAAATATGGCTTAGTACTGATTTAATTAACAAGCTGTTTAGCCTTGAGCCAGTCACTCAACCTCTCTAGGCTTTATTTTATTTGAAAAAAATAATCTATGCAATTTCTACCATTTATATTTATTTTTTATTCTTAAAATCAAGTATGGCTATACATCAGAGAATACTTGTTTAAAATGAGTAAGCTATAAAAAATAATGATATGATGGGCACCAGAATGCAGGTATCCATCCAGTTTAGGAAAGCAGTTTTACCATATTCCGTAAAGTCTCCGTGTGTCCCTGTATGACCCCATCTCCTGTTTCTGCGCAGAGTATTACCATGATTTTGGTGACTATTTCCTCATTTGTCTTCATAGTTTTGCCACATGTGTTGTATAATTAAGTAAACATCTATTTGAGCATGCTCTAAACATTTTATAGATGCATTTGTACCATAAGTTTTCCCCTGTGAAGGGCAATGTCCTTACTGTAACCTTGGGGAAGCAGGTTTATATAAAGTTTATTGATCAACCTTGAGTACCCTGCTACATTTCCTACTTTGGACAGTATTCTGTTTCACTCCATAGGTCAGTGGAAATTAGAGCGCAATTTACTTTTCCTTGCCTGATGTCTTCAAGGTGAAGTGGTCCATTGCTTACCTGTCTCCGATTTCCTAATTTAAGTTCGATTTTGGTCTTGCTTATCTCTTCTTTTCTTGATAGTTCTTCAAAGCATTTGAAAATGCTTTTTCAACATTTTATTCATATTTTTTAGTAGTGGTTTGAGCCAAAGACTATCAGGCAATTGAGACAAAGCTAAAGAAGTTATGGTTCCTGATTTCTAGAAATGTGAATCCAGACTATGAGAAGATAGTCACATAAATAGGCACTCAAAATATTTACTTATTCATTCAAAAATATGTATTGAACTTTCATCTTTAGAAACAAACCAGACTTGAAAGAAGCAGAAAGAAAGAAATAATGATTAGAACATAAATTAATGAGATATAGGATCAAAAAATAATAGAGAAAAAAAGTCAACAAAACTAAAATGTCATTCGTTGAGAGAAATAACCAAACCAATAAACCTTTAGTTAGAATGATCAAGAAGAAAGAGAAGAAAGGTCCAATTATTAAAATCAGGAATGAAAAAGTAGTTTGGCAGTTCCTCGAAAGGTTAAACTTATAGTTTATATGACCCTGCACCATGACACAGATAAATACTCAAGAAAAATTTTAAAAGGAGGCATTCAAACAAATATTTGTACATGAATATTTGTATAAGCCCTATTCACAACAGCCAAAAAGTGGAAAAAACATAAATATGCATTAACTGGTGAATGGAAAAACAAAATGTGGTACACCCATCCAATGGAATATGTTATTCAGTAGTGAAAAGAAATGAGGTACTGATCCATGCAACAGCATGAATGAACCTTGAAAGCATTGTGGTAAATGAGAGAAACCAGCCACAAAAGACCACATATTTTAAATTCGACTTATATAAAATGTCCAGAATAGGCAAATTTATGGAAAGGGCATAGATAAGTGATCACCTAGGAGTGGGTGGGCAAATTGTGGGAAATGGTGAGATGATTGCAAAAGGATATATGATCTCTTTTGGTGTGATCAAATATTTTAAAATTGATTGTGGTGATGGTTGAACAATGCTGTGATAATAGTAAACACTACCTGACCAGGTGCTATCACAGTGGATGGGGCGTTGGGCTGGGACATAGAGGACCCAGGTTTGAATCCTGAGCTTGCCAGCTTGAGCATGGGCTCATCTGCTTAGAGCAAGGCTCACCAGCTTAAGCCCAAGGTCGCTGGCTTGAGCAAGGAGTCACTCACTCTGCTGTAGCCCCCTGATCAAGGCACATATGAGAAAGCAATCAATGAGCAACTAAGGTGCCGCAACAAAGAATTGATGCTTCTTATCTCTCTCCCTTCCTGTCTGTCTTTCCCTATCTGTCCTTCTTTCTGTTTCTCTCTCTGTCTCTGTCACAAAAAAACAAAAAATATTTAGCACTTGATCTCAGCAAACAAATCAACTTGATCCACAGCTATCATTTTAAATGACAAATTTTAAGTAAAGATGTGGAATTGTTACGAGAATAATAGATGCTTTCAACCTTAGTTCAATACTTCACTCTGTTCTTTTTAATTGTGGTCATCCTGATAGACACACTTAATATTTTTGAAACTTAATTTCCTAATTTGTAAAGTAAGATAATTTTTTGGTGAATATTTAATAAGTCAAATCATAGAAAGCCCTTAGCCTGGTGGCAGGCTCAATACTATGAGCAATTGTAAATTTTCTTGCTTCATTGATTAAATTATAATGGACTCTATGTTATAGTGACTACATTGAAAAATACCACCTTGGGTATATTTTCAGACACACTCATAACACAAAATACAGCTTGTTGAGAATTTATAGCTCTTCAGTCATACGTGATCACATAGAAAACACTGCATAATTTTTAACAGGAAGGAAAAGATGTATCTAAATATTTACTTTCTACTCATTATACCTCCCTTGTGTACATTTTTCTCTCTGAACTTTGCTCTCCGACAGAACTGGGGAACATGGAGGGCAGCCAGCTGGCTTTTCCCCTAGCAACCACCCTAAGCCCTCCCCTGCTGTTGGAACACACTGCTCTGCTGTCTGGGCCTCTCTCCCTAGAAGCCTGTCAGGTACTTTTACTGGCATATTAGGCAGCAGCGGAGCAGGGAGAACAAGGTAGCCTTAATGGATGACTTAATGGTGTGTTCAGTGTCCATTTCTGCTGAGCAGATCATAGGCTCCGGTGTGTGTCTACGTTTATTGGGTCGCTGTCAGCCATGCGTAGAGTACTAAATTTTTAAGAAATTTGTGATTTGAGTGGAACAGATTATGCAGAAAACCACCACAAGCATGGTGTGTGGTGCTCACAGGCAAAGGGACTGGAAAGAGAACTTTCTCTGCTTCCAAGCATTTGTTGTTAATGTAAGCACATGTCAGGTACTTTGCTTTGAAATTATAATTTTGATTAAGATATCTAAAAGTACTGGGTATATTAAATTGCTTTGCTTCTCCATAGGAAAAAAAATCCAATAATTGTAAACTTTTTTTTTCTGTTATTTCAAATACTTAACAGAAGAGGAAAGAAAGCTATCATATTTATTTAGAATCTATGAAGTTCACTTAAATATGTGAAGTTTAAAATAAATTTTCAAATATAAGAGTTTAATGTGAAGTAAGCAAGTCATAATTTTATCAGCCTAGTTTCCCCATATTTAAAAATAGACTGGATACGTTAGTGAAATTGTAAGTTTATAATTTACTTATAATATTTGAGTAATGAAGAAAAACATGAATAATGTGAGCTTACTGAAGAATATGAACAATGACCTTGATGTTATTATCTTATTGTGACAAAATGCTAGTAGAAAAAAAATGACATAAGACAAAAAACAAACTTACCATATATTTGCTCACAATAAACCTCAATAATTCAAAGTCACTGCTGCCTCCACAAATATCAAGTGAGAATTATAAATAAGCCTGACTAGGCAGTGGTACAGTGAATAGAGTGTCAGACTAGGATGCTGAGGACCCAGGTTTGAAACCCTAAGGTTGCTAGCTTGAGTGGGGGTCACTGGCTTAAATGTGTGATCATAGACATGACTCCATGGTCACAGGCTTGAGTCCAGAGGTCTCTGGCTTGAGCCCAAAGGTCACTGGCTTGAAGCCCAAAAGTCGCTGGTTTGAGCTCAAGGTCGCTGGCTTAAGCAAGGGGTCACTGGCTCAGCTGGAGCCCCCTGGTCAAGGCACATATGAGAAATCAATCAATGAACAAGTAAAGTACCGCAACAAAGAACTGATGCTTCTCATCTCATTCCCTTCCTGTCTGTCTGTCTGTCCCTGTCTACCATCTGTCTCTCTTGCTATTAAAAAAAAGAATTGTAAGTAAAAACAAACATAACTATATCTATATCTGCTATTCTTTCTCTTTCTTTAAAAAAACTTTCTTTAATTTATTGTTTTTAGCAAGAAAGGAAGGGAGAGAGAGAGAAAGACAGGAACATTGATCTTTTCCTGTATGTGCACTGATAGGGGATCGAACCTACAACCTTTGTGCTTCAGGACAATGCTCTAACCAACTGAGCTATCTGGCCAGGGCTTGCTATTCTTTTTTCTTTTTCACTGGAAGAACTCTAATTGCTCATTAAAATCTTAGTGTGAATTTTGTACTAATTGTAACAGCAGCAGAATGACTGAAATTTTTATAACATTAGCATTGGGTGAAGAAGTTGAGTCTACTGTAAAACAAAAGTTTATGAATTGTACCTCAAAGATTTAAGAAATTTAAAAGTATCATGGTAAATAGTTCAATTATCTGATCAGAATAATGGCACTTTATACAGAGATCTCCATAAGTAATCATTCCTTCCTCCTCAGAGGCAGATGGGATCCTTCTCACTTTCCCAGAAAGGTTACAGAGTTTGTGAAAGTTTCCAGAAAGAAGCTGGGGTCCAAGAAAGGTTCTTGGGTCATTATATTAGAAGTCCACAATGGTGGCAGCCATTAGAGGGCTTATAGAACCTTAAGGTAAAGTCCACAGCACAAACCTCCCAGGGACTTGGAAAAAACAAATTAAGACAAAAAATTCATTATATTGACCATCAAAATAAAAATCTAAGTAGGCACAAATCAGATTATTAGAAGCCATCAAGGTGTCTGTTACTATAAAGAAATTACATGAAAGGAATAGTAGACTTATTTCTGATGGGAATCCCTTCAACCAAAGCTGCAAAATTGGTGGGCACAGATCGAACCCTTCAAAGCTGTTAGAACACAGTCTACTTTACTCTAGGACTGACAGGCTAGGAAAAGTTAGTCACAGGGGTTAGACTGACTCTAGGTCACCCGCCAACTTCAAGAACATTATCCCACAATGACATGCACTGTAAAACATCACAGAAGCCCCAACCCAGTGACACATCTCTCTTAGGTATTAATTTGGCTCCAGATAGAACCAATGCTCAGATAAAGAAATTGGATTCTCTAGTTTCAAAGAAATGAACACCTCACCTTTGGCATACCTACTTATTTTATATCTGAGAATGGCAGTAACAGAAAATGTAGATATCTACCAAAATGGTCAAAACGTACAAAGACAACCTAGAATTGCAATAACCATTTTTGGGAACATTCCAATTAAAAAAGACTGTTCACTTAAGAAGTACAGTTTCAAACTTAACATTTGAGAAGTGCAAGGGTTCCGAAGTAAACAAACAGAACAGGATAGCTGTTTTAACTGGCATGCAGGAAAACGTCCATCAGACTTCAAAATTCCAAAATTGCTACATTGAAAGATTCACCTCAAAAAACTAGTGGAAAATTGAAGAACAAGAGGTACCTAAAACGAAAGACTGTAAGACAGGCTGTGAGTGCCTTGTGGTGGTACATGGGGTTAGGGGGTGCAATGCCAGTGGCCAAGGCCAGCAAGGTTCACATTGGACTCAGGCAGACAGTAGAGAAACTGGGGAGCTGGAAAGCACTGGGCCATTCCTGTTTACTAGATCCTCCCAGCCCGACCAGGCATGGCACAATGGATAGAGCCTCAGCCTGCGATGCAGGGGATCCCTGTTTGAAATCCTAAACCTGGTTGAGCATTGGCTCATCCAGCTTGAGCATGGGCTCACCAGCTTGAGCATGGGATCTTAAATGTGACCCCATAGTCACTGGCTTGAGCCCAAAGGTCGCTATCTGGAAGCTCAAGGTTGCTGGTTTGAGCCCAAGGTTGGTGGCTTGAAGAAGGGGTCACTTGTTCTGCTGGAGCCCCCCCACTCCTGGTCAAGGCACACATGAGAAAGCAATCAATGAACAACTAAGATGCCACAGCAAAGAATTGATGCTTCTTATCTCTCTCCCTTCCTGTCTGTCCCTCTCTGTCCCTCTCTCTGTTTCTCTCACCAAAAAAAAAAAGAAAAAAAAAAGATTCTTTGAATGGCCAAAAAGCAAACAGGCAGGGAAAACTGCTTCTCATGGCAACAGGTGAACAAAGAGAAAATGTGGCCCCTCACAGTGGCAGACAGGCAGTCTGCAATCCCCCCTAAGTCAAAGCACCCGCCGCCTTACATAGGCTATGTACACGTCCAAGTGTTCACGCACTAATTATGCAAAGTGCAAGTGAGCAAGCCTAACACAACTGTTTTTCAATTTTCCCAGTGGGAAGTAGTTTAAGGTGCCAGCTGAGTGTTTTCTGTGCCTTACAGCCATGCCTTGAACAATGGAGAAAACCAAGGACTTCCAGCACACAGCCAGGTGAAAGAATGGCAAATATGTCAAGATCAAGAAAATTAAGGATAAGGTGAAGTTTAAAGCCCAATGCTTTGACCTGGTCTGCTAGCTCAGTTGGTTAGAGCCTTGTCCTGACATGCCAAGGTTTGATCCTCAGTCAGGGCAGATGGGATCCTGGAAAAACTGACAAAAGTCAGCAAACGGTGAAAATTCTCACCAGAGTCAACATTCCCAGCTCTTTCCAGCGCCTGCTCAAGAAATGCAGTTATAAAGTGAATTCGGATCAAGATATAAAAGGGAGGCCACACCAGCAGCCTGGCCCACGTCACAAATCTAAACCTGAGCCAGCCTACTCTGACAGGAAATACCTGTCAAGGAAATCTAACACATCGCAGTCCTTCAATGTAGCTTCCGTTCATTTTACCCTAGAAAATAGGACCTGCTGGCTTTGTAAGGAAATTCCCTTTTGCACAAAATCCCTTGAGAACAGTGTTTCACTGCTTGCGAGGCAATGCCCTCCCCCAATCCATGGATTGTTTTTTCTTGAATCAAGCACAACAAATTCATTTACTAAATTGTTTTAGTTTTCATTTGACAGAAGGTAAAATTTCACATTGTTCTTTCCTTTCCAAATACAAATGTTTGAGAGTTTGGTTCCTGAGTGCCCACTGGTTGATGATCCGTTCTCTCCCATGGACAGATGTTGCCTTCTTGTTTGTCTCATTTGCGTCCTGAGAACTTGGCGTGGCTTTCTGTCTGCTTGGGGTATGTGGTTTTGGGTTCTTGTGTACACAGGCAGTTCACTCAGCAGGTTAGGGGCCCTGTAAGGCCAGTAGCCGCGACCACCATCACAGCCACCTGGCCCATGAAGGTTCACATTTGATTTGGACAGACAGTAATGAAACAATGGAGCCAAGAACTGGTGGGCCATCATTTTTATCCTAGCTTGCACCCAGTGGGCAAGTAAAAACACATACTGGGCTCCAAAACCTACTTATTCAGTGCTCACAAAGCTACTGACTTATCCGAGTTTCCTAGAATCAAAGGTTTCTAGCTCACCAGCCTTATTCACCTCAGTTCCCCATCTCCTTCTCTCTGCACAAACTGGCTTCTCCTTCAGCACTCCGCCATCTTGGCTGCCTCTCCTCTCCTCTATGTGGCCTTTCTCTGCTCTCCTTTCTCTGCTCTCCTCCCTAAAGCTAATCTCAGTAACCAAGAGAGAGCAAACTCCCGATCTGCCCCACATTATAGTGTAGAAATCAAAACCTTTAATCCAATATACAAACAAGGAAGTCTGATACAAAGTCACTTAGGGTGGGAAAGGCTTAGTCTTAAAACTAAGCCTTAGGCTATAATGACCCTGCCTGCTTACAGCTTGTCCCCCACATACAATACAAACTGTAAGCGAGCAAACCTATACATCATATTTACAAACTTATTTGACCCACAGGCCCCAAAATATGGCGGGACAGAGCTGTGGGTGGCACTCCATTTGCAGCTCCATTGACTGTTTCCAGCTCTTGGAATTGTCTAAGTCTCTTTCTTCCGTCTATCTTTGGAAGTGGCTATGGCTCCTGGGAGAATAGTATCTTCTGTACGTTTTTAGGAACTCCTCTTTTGTCCATGGGGTCATTCAGTGACGTCAGAATTATTTACTATTTGTACCAGTTGAAATGTGACAAGATATTTGAAAGGACTTTTAAAAAAATATGTAGCTTTATGGTCAGAAGTTGGCCAATTGAAAGTTGTCATTTAGAGCCTGATTTTTTTAGGCCGTCTTCATTAAGTTAAATGAAACTATGTACCCAGAGGGAAAGAAAGCTTTCCAAAAACAAACAACTCAAACTCTAGAAAATAGAAATCTTTTAATTTCTGTCTTTGTTGAGGATCTAACCGGTATATAAAAAATAACATTGAAAATAATGTAGTTGAATGGGTAGGTCAGTACTTGATATCATTTAAGTTACAATCCAATTCTTTGAAGAATTAGTAACAGCCTTTCTTATCTTTATAGGATAAGAGGTATGGCTCTAGAAAAAATTCAAAGTCCAGCTCTCATTTTCACCAATCCCCAGACTCCCCCTAGCCATTCAAAGGCTTGTAGGTATTGTACACATTTTGTCCTTAGGGAGTAAAAGTCCTTCCTGTAGGGAGTTTCATTCTTTCTCTGTTTCTTTGAGATGAACAGCCTGGTCTTTTCTAGAAACTGATAGCCATTTATTTTCAATACAAACTTCAGTCAAGGAATTTTTATCCAAAGGATGGTATAGGGGAGGAAAGACTACATAGAAACAAGACAAATAAAAAGTCTTAAAAATCTTTATAACATTAGTAAAAAGTTTAAGCCATGTGAGCAGCTTGGCTCTGACCTGGAAAGATAATTCCATCTGCCAGGAAAACAATTTGGATAATACTGTTCTTTTACAAACTAAGGAGTTGTTTTTTTTTAATTATTTTTATTTATTTATTCATTTTTTTAGAGGGGGGAGAGAGAGAGAGAGAGAGAAGGGGGGGAGCAGGAAGCTTCAACTCCCCTATGTGCCTTGACCAGGCAAGCCCAGGGTTTTGAACCAGCAACCTCAGCATTCCAGGTCAATGCTTTATCCACTGCGCCACCACGGGTCAGGCAAACTAAGGAGTTTTGCACTATCATACCTGTCTCATGGCTAACATTTAAAAATAAAAGCTATAACATCTCCATTTGTGTTCATCTGTGTGTTTATGTATGAGAGTGTGACTTTTTCCAACCTCTGGATAGTATTTGAAAAAAGCTCAATTCAGATTCACATGCTCTAGAATAATCTTCAGCAAATGAAATCTAGTTTAACTTTGTTGTTTTAATTAAAACAGGCCTGTTTTTAGAGTTATCAGAGTTAAATATAATATTTTATTCTAACTACTAAAAGCCAAGTAAGCTCATATCTATTATTTGTTACAGAACATATCAGCAAAAGTGATTAATGGGCCCTGGTCAGTTTGGCTCAGTGGTAGAGCATCAGCCTGGTGTGCGGAAGTCCCGGGTTCGATTCCTGGCCAGGGCACACAGGAGAGGCGCCCATCTGCTTCTCCACCCCTCCCCCTCTCCTTCCTCTCTGTCTCTCTCTTCCCCTCCCGCAGCCGAGGCTCCATTGGAGCAAAGATGGCCCGGGCGCTGGGGATGGCTCCTTGGCCTCTGCCCCAGGCGCTAGAGTGGCTCTGGTTGTGACAAAGCGACCCCCCAGATGGGCAGAGCATTGCCCCCTGGTGGGCGTGCCGGGTGGATCTCGGTCGGGCGCATGAGGGAGTCTGTCTGCCTCCCCGTTTCCAGCTTCAGAAAAGTACAAAAAAAAAAGAAAAAGTGATTAATGATGATTAGCTTTTTAATATCTCAAGAAAATTTCACAAATAATTTAAACATCATTCTTAAAAAACAAGTGATTAAATAGATGTAACAAAACGTTTATAATTGAACTCTTCTACATGAATTATGTTTATGGTATGTCTACTTAAAAATACTTTCCAAAACCTTTCTGATAACTTAAAACTTTAAAGTTATACTGAGATAAGTTAAATGATGGTTATTCATTGAATATCTAGATAATTTCCATGTAAGATAAAATACTGAAATGCTAATTATTGAACATAGGTTTTATCCATTTTTGTTTTTTTTAATAGAGGAACTAAAGATATTTGGGTCTATTTGTAAATGTGTTTTGTGCCACATTGAAAAATTTACTATGGGAAAAATATACTTTATATTATATAAAATGTATTTATATTATAAAGTGTATATATTATAATATATTTTATAATATATATTTTATATTATATATATTTTATACATATAATATATTATTATATATTATAATATATAATAAAATTATATATATTATAATATATTATATTATATATAATTATATATAATTATAAAATTATATAAAATTATATAATTTATATATATAAATTATATAATTATATCTATAAATAAATTATAATTATATAACCCTAGCAGGTTAGCTCAGTAGGTTAAAGTGTTCCATAAGCCAAGGTTGCAGTTTTGACCCCTGGTCAGGGCACACATACAAGAATCAACCAATGAATGCATAAATAAGTGGAGCAACACATTGATGTTTCTCTCTCTCTGCCCTCTACTCCCTCTAAAATAAATTTAAAAATGTTTGTTGGCCTGACCTGAGGTGGCGCAGTGGATAAAGCGTCGACCTGGAATGCTGAGGTCGCCGGTTCAAAACCCTGGGCTAGCCTGGTCAAGGCACATATGGGAGTTGATGCTTCCTGCTCCTCCCCCTGTTCTCTCTCTCTCTCTCTCTCTCTCTCTCTCTCCCCTCTCTCTCTAATAAAAAAAAAGTTTGTTATAGAAATAATCAAATTTCTTTGTCATTAAATTATAAGAAACTCTCATCAGATATTTAAAAATGGGAATTTTTGTCTTTTGTCATTTACAGACATTTATTGTTTTATTTTGCTGCTTTTGCAAAAGTGAGAATCATTGAAAAGATACTAGCTGGTACTCTGACCACGGACACTGTAGCCAGATCACAATGTGTCGAAACTTGGGTTCCCATTTCACCAGTGAAGAATGTTCCACATGCCATCTGATCTGCTAATGCTGAAGACCTTAAAATCAAATTATTTAGATAATGAGGTAACATCAAGATAAACTACTTCCTCTCAAATTGTCAAATCAACAGGATCAAGAAAAATTCTTTTCATTCACTTTCCCTCTCTGACCATCCTTTTTCTAATTGTTACAACATGAAGGTCTTTATGATTCTTTGTCCATCTTTTGCTTGGCTCTGACCTGGAAAGATAATGCCACTATTTACGTATCTCAGGCCATTGAAATGGAGGGTAATCCAGCCTCCAACCAACTTGGATTTGCTATGATGCTTGGTTACCCTGTAGTTCTTTCTGCCTATCAACTTCTTTCTCCCTGGTTTATACCTGTTTCTCTGAAACAAGCTCTCTGGTTAAACACTTCTGGGTAAGTAGAGACAGAATTACACAAAATAATACATACACAAGCCACTGGAATAGAGAAATATTTCCCTCTTCAGAATTATTTCTAGCTGGTTTGGGTCATGCAGCCCTGGCTCTGGAGTGCTCTCCAAACCATGGACATTGTTTTGTTGCTAATACTTATTGTCTCCCTAATACACTGTGCTCTCTCAAAACTTTTAATGCATGTGAGCAGCCATTGACCAGGCAGCAGATGGTCTCTCTTCCAGAAGAATGACAAAAGAGAATTCTCAGAAGAGGGGAACTGTTGAAATACCTTCCTAGGCCCCAGGTGGAGCTGCTCCTGCCCTAGGTACAAGAACAGCAAACTGAAACTGAGATACCTTGCATGTCGCTCTCAAACTCCTCTTGACCAGAAACTTACCTCATGCATTCAGTCAGTCACCGTGTGCCAAACTGACTCTGAGACATCTCATCCAAACAAATTGATTTAAGTGGCCTTCGCCAATCAGATATTTTCTACTTGTCTCTTCCTTGTTTTTTATCCTAAAAAACCTTTCAGCCCTCTGCCCTATTTTGCAGTTCCCAGAAAGGAGACTGTCTGCTTCATGAAGTGTTGGAGTGTATTTGCATCACCTTAAATTGACCTTTTTAACCATTTTAAAACAAAAATAACTTATTAATTCCTATGAGAATAAAATTACATACGTATAACAGAAGTCATTATGAACCAGTCTCAGAACTCCCACCTCACGTACCTCTGCTCATGAGCACTCTCCATGTCAGTGTGACATTCAGAAGGGATGTGGGCCAGTCAGGAGGCTTTACTTAGAGTAACCAACACTGACACTCATGTTAGCACACAAACTGTCAACATTTGCTCTTGGTGGTCCAACTAATCTTTTCTACAAGAATTTACTCAATAATTTCAGTTAGCCTTACCCCACAATTCAATGATTTTGGAATAATTATTCTAATATCATTATGCATGATGAAGTAGTTGATTAGACATGACTTGGGATATATTCCAGTATCTTCAGAGCAATTTATCTGTTAATAGCATCATGAAGCTCTTTGCCACACAGGCATGATTTCTGTTCTAATGAAAATTACAAGAGAATCCTTTGTGATCCTGTATAATCACTTTATTGTTGATGAGTATCGAGGAATGAGGCCTTGATGATTTGCAAGCATAAAAGTATACAAACACCAAATCATAATTTTTATTTGAGTCCATTGATTAAATTTATGGAAATGCTCAGAAGGCAACTGACATAATAACCAAAAGCATGACACATTTTAACATTTATATGTAAAAATTTTATAGCATGCACTCAAGTTTTATAGAGTAATATGCAAATTACATACCATTTAAAGTGTTTCTAAACATCACAAGGCTATCTCCAGAAATGTCAAATCCTGGAGATTAATTCAATTTTCAGGGTGGTCAGGTTAAACTACCCTAGGAGTGAATCTGAATGTATTCCTTGTAGTCCAGGTAACAATTTGACTCTGTAAATATGCATGCACTTATGCATTTTGTGTGTGTGTGTGTGTGTGTGTGTGTGCTCATTCCTTGTGAGTATGGGACATGTTTGGGTTGCAAAAATCAAATAGTTGAACTGTCCTGCTGCCCACTAACAATGAAGGGTGCACATCCTTTTGTGTGGAAATAGCACAACACTGTCAAACCTCAAGATATGGGAAATACCCTATCTTCTTTACCAATTATACTTTTTAATATTAATTCTTCCAGCAGTGTTGATGCAATATAGCCATTAAAAAAGCTTAGCCCAACTACCATTACATTTTTTTTTCAGTTTTATCTAACCTCTGTTACCACCTCAGGAAATGGCGACCTTCATTCTTTTCCTTCACTGTGAGTAATTTAGGTATTAAGAGACCTCACTTACTCTTTATAAGGTGAATTTTCAATATACCAAGGACAAGCTAAAGAGATTACCATAGCATTTATTTGAACTTATATGTCGTGTAAATAGCTTGGCTTAAAATTTAACCCAGTTTATATTGTCACTAAAACTCTCTGAATAAAATAATAATAATAAAAATAAATGAAAGTCCTTGACATTCTTAAAAATCAAGAGTCTATTGCATATTCAGAGAAACTATGTTTTATTATTTTTATAATATCTAGTGAATCATTACTTAAATGTGCTCTAGTGTTTAAAATAGATTTTTTTTGTTCAGCATTCCCATTCTTAAACATTTCATTCATTGTGAAAATAATACAAGTTTACTAATAAAGCAGGCTGCATTCGCAGTGGAAGACTTCTTACCTTGTCATCTATAAGCCAGTAGTGCAATTTTTAGAAATGGTATTTCTAGAAGATTGTCAATAAGTCAACCTTAGTGATTTTTAAAAATGTCTTGGCAATGCTTTAGTAATTTGTATTTTGAGTGGGAGAGGGTTATGTGGCTAAAAATTGAAAATTATTCAGTGTGTCCACTAGATAGCAGTATAAGTCTTTGGACTCCAATAAAAAAACCTGAATAATTTTGTTTCATAATAACACTTTACTAAATCTCCACAAAAGCAAAATCCGAGGCAAATGATAAAGTTATAATATAAAGTATTTCTGAGTTGCATTCAATTTTAGTATGATATTTTCCTTTTTGAAATTAAGTAATTATTTAATAAATTCCAGTTAATAACTTCAATTTATCTTATATTACTTATTCATTAAGTATAAAAACAGCAGGATGCATTTATTACTAAGTATGATACCCAACAATGATTTCAGAAAACAAGTGAGATGATGTTTAAATTAATATTCACTGTATTTTTAGTAACGTCATTCAATTACATCGATTAAAAAACATAACTCATTTAAAAAATGTGTGAGTATGGTAGTTGCAAGTAAATTTTTAACTTATACACATATAAAGATTAAAGGTAAAGGTTAGGTTTTTGATCCAAGGACAGATAGAGCACACATTCTTCAAATCCCATAAAAATGATAAAAGGAACAAAAAGGAGAAGGATCCATAGAATTTCTGAAAAATGTAAGCTCTCATTAGTGTGATAGAAGCATTGATGAATTGTTGGAAGTAACAAAGTAGATGGAATTCAATGGGAAAACAAAATTTTAAATATATGTGCTCTGAGATATCCAAAGTGAAGAAATGGGGACACTATAGAAATAAATGATCATTGTCCCCAACAATCTTAGAGAAAGCTGAGTCTGGAAGCATGACTTGAAAGTAGGACAAATAAGGTGGATTTAGAGTCCATGGAACTATGTTGGCATATAGCTGGTACAGTAAGAACTGAGGTGTTTACTGACATACTTAGGCTGGCAAATATTTTCTCTAATGTAAATGAATGGTGCACCTCAAAAGAAACCTTGGCTATATTAAAAGTAGTTGAGACTACGATAAAGTATTTATGAAATATGATTATTTCTGTAACATGAAGATAAAGTCCTAGAGTAACCCTAGAGAACTTATTTTATGGCTGGAAGAATGTGTTTGTGTCAATGAATATCATAGTTTATACTTTTGTGAGTGATAATGTTAAGAAAATTTAAATGTCCTTAAAAGATAATGGGGTTAAACAAAGGGAGTAAATCCTTTATAGAATAATCTTCATTAGAAGTACTATGTTTCAACTGGCTTTATTTCTTGAATGATTGAATTTTTTCTTTTAAAGAAATTAAAGATGAGTGAACACTTAATTGTTCATTGCTCTCATAAATGATATAGAAAAGAACTTTTGCTCAATTGCTTTGTCAAACAATTTAAGTACAAGTACTACCAGAAGATTACCATAATTTTAATATTAGTTAGCAGTTCTGAAAATTTAAAATGTGTCAAATACTATCCTAAAAAGTTTTTATACTTATTGAAAATTAATTATTATATAACCAATGATGTAGGCAATGTACCATCACCATAAGAAGCCCACAGTTAAAAGCAAGTAAATTCTTAGTGAGTTATAATCCAGTGTCCTAATCACTAGAATCTGTAAATATGTTACATGATATGGCAAACAGGATTTAGGGTTATAGGTAAAGTTAATGTTGCAAACCAGCTGACTTTAAAATAGGGAGATTAGAGCCCTAGCCAAGTAGCTCAGTTATTTAGAGGATCATCCTGATACACCAAAGTTATGGGCTTGATCCCCAGTTCACATACAAGAATCAACCAATGAATGCATAAGTAAGTGGAACAACAAATCAATGTATTTTTTTCTCTCTCCCTTCCTCTTTCTCAAAAAAAAAAAAAAAAAAAAAAAAGGACCAATGTAATCACAGGGGTTCTTAAAAGGGAAAGAGGAAGACAGATAAGAAGTGGAGAGATGACAGCATAAGACTCTGTCAACTATTTCTGGCTTTGAAGACAAAATAAGGTCCCACAAAAAAATGGAAAGTGGGCGATCTCCTGAAGCTGGAAAAGGCAAGAAAATAGATTCTCTGCTAGATTCCCCAGATCTTGATTTTAGTCTGTGAGACTCTTTAGGCTTCCTAATGACAATTCTGTGAGATAATAAATTGGTGTTATTTTAAAATATTAAGTTTGTGGTAATTTGTTACAGCAGCAATAAAAACTAATACACAACTATACTCTGATTTTCCCGTTACCATAGAATGAATTGCTGAGTCCAGTAACACACATCAGAGATGTTCTCCACCACACTCACTGAATCAGGAAAGTTTTCCCTTCTAAGCCTTTACGGGCATCAATGCATCTACCTTCTCTGAAGTTTCCAATTGAGTCCGTGCTTCCTGAAGTTGCCCAATGAATATTAAATATCTATGAGAAAGTTAAGAATTATGCTCTCCAGCTATTTCTCATTGGTAATAACACCTGTTCTATTTATTGGGCTGAAGAACAACCATATGAGTTTATTAACTCTCATCATTCCAAAATGTGGCCCAAGATAGGGTGAGTGATCACAGGTACATAGCACCATTTACCTGGGGTGATAGCTCCTTTCAGGTCTACAGCCAAGCGCAGCCGGAGGGAGCCCACTTCTCAGGACCACAGAATGTGTCTAGCAAAATCACTGAGCTAAACTATTGTTTTTATTGAGCATCAAGTTTGGTTAACTATTGCATTACTCTTTCTTGGAAAAGAAATTGGAAAACAATATGAAAAAAAAAATTACCTAGAGAATCAGGGGATGCAAGTCCTGTACTGATTCAGTCATAAGTATTTCTGTCACCTTTGGTAGTTATTTAATCTGCTGAGGTTCCAGACTCATCAAGAGAAAGACAATATGATTGAAGGAGAGCAGTGGTTCTAAAATTTTTAACCATAAGACTCTTTCTCCAGAAATCACAGGCAGATCAAACAGATAAAGTCTGACGTTCTCTGGCTGAAGGAAGGTAGGATCGGTCTTCGTTAGAGTCATCTCCCTCAGTCTTTCTTCAGTCCTCCCTCCTGGGACCTCTGTAAGAATGTGGTACACAATTTGAAAAATAACTGCATTATCAACTTTCTCAAATGTCTTCCATGGAGCAGTGCTCACGATGTTCAAAAGGATACACAAGTTACACTCTTCGTTGTATTGCTATCTAAAGCAAGAATATAGTTCTTTAAATAAATTAAATGAAGCAATATAATATGAATGTCATACATAAGGGATGTCTTTCAGTACCAGGTAGAATATCCTCTAGAAGAAACTAAATTTCAAATATATTTTAGAACTAAAAACATAAATAGAAAATATATAAATGGAAGTGAACACATGAAAAATTTGGTCAAGTACACATAAAGGTGGCCTGGTTAACTTAAAAACAAAACAACTTAACCTTTCTTTTGTCATCTTTATACTACTGCTGTTAGCAACTGCTTGTACTCCTCACATTAACTCTCTAATCTACTCACTCGATGTTTCATAAATATATGACCTTTAAGTTCAGATTCTGACCCCATATTTGAGAAAATGTAAATTTACTTGAGTTATGAAATGTTACCTTTCCTTCTATAATACTCCAAATTTTAACATAGAGAAGAAATTTTTCCTTTATTAGTAGTACTATAAACATCATTTTAATATATTTCCTCCTATTAAAATAAGAAAAAGACAGAACCTGGCTGGTAGGCTCAGCAGTTGAATGTTGGCCTGGTGTGTGGAAGTCTTGGGTTTGATTTCTAGTCAGGCACACAGGAGAAGTGACCATCTGCTTTTCCACCTTTCCCCTTATCCCTTCTCTTTCTCTCTCTTCTCTTCCCAGTCATGGTTCTCCAATGGCTTGAGCATGTTGGCCCCAGGCATTGAGGATGGTTCCATGGCCTTGCCTCAGGTGCTGAAATGGCTTGGTTGCCGAGCAATGGAGCAGTGACCCCAGATGGGCAGACCGTTGCCTTGTGGGGGAACTTGCCCAGTGGGTCCCGGTTGGGGTGCATGTGGGAATCTGTCTCTCTGCCTCTCTGCCTTCCTGCCTCTCAACTAATTAAAAAAAATAAGAAAAACACTACAGTAAGAAGAATTTTGTACAAATTTAAAGAAGTATAATTTAAAAGGAATTAGAACACAGATAAATTAGTTAGTTTTGAAAACATTATTTGGAGAAGGTGACTTTATGTCTATATATTTTATCTTAGGTAGTAAAGTATATAAATTTATTATATTTGAATATATATGCTCCTAAACCTAGAATTATACTTATCTATAGATACATAGATATACATACATGTGAATATATAAATCTATGCACAGAGTTTTTTATGATATTTAAAAGCTATATATAGTATTGTCTAAAAATAATGTATGACTGAATAGCTCTATATAAGAAATTTAAGAATGATGTTTTCTAGGCACTGCTTATTGTTAAGAACTCCATTCTTTCATATACTGAGCTCGAGATGACTTTATATATATGCTAACTTTAAGACTTAAGTATCCATGGCCTGACCAGGCAGTGGTAAAGCATTCAGACTGGGACACGGAGGACCCAGATTCAAAACTCTGAGGTCACTGGCTTGAGTGCGGGCTTACCAGCTTGAGTGTGGGGTTGCTGGCTTGAGTGAGGGACCATAAACATGATTCCATGGTTGCTGGCTTGAGCCGAAGGGTCACTGGCTTGAAACCTAAGATTGCTGTCTTGTCTCAAGGTCACTGGCTTGAGCAAGGGGTCACTCACTCTGCTGTAGCCCCCCAGTCAAGGTACATATGAGAAAACAATCAATGAACAACTAAAGAGACACATCAAAGAATTGATGCTTCTCATCTCTCTCCTTTCCTGTCTGTCCCTTTCTCTTTCCCTCTCTCATTCCCTCTCTGTCTCTGTCATAAAAAAAAGACTTAAGCATCCATGGAATAAGTGTATGTGTTTGGAATATAGTACCCAGTGCACACTAAGTTCTGGCAAACCAGTTAGACAATAAGCATAGACAGATTAAATAGCTAGTTAAATACCTGAAACAATTAGATATTTTAAAAATGTAGAAAATATTTTGGAGGGAATGAGGAGCAGATGTTGGGTAACATAAATAAGAGAGTCAGACCTGTGTATATGAGTCCATGTCTTACCAGTCTTAAAATAAAAATTCCTCAATGTAATGATGACTAATCTATAATTGTAACACAATTTGAGTGTGGAGAAAATGCTTTAAAGCTATGATTTTCCTTTTTCTTGACCAAAGATACACACACACAAAAACTCTCAAGTACTCAGAAATTGTCTAAACCACAATAAGGATCTTCTTTAGATTTTGGGCAAACACAAAAAAGTGGGTTTATATTTTAAGCCATCTAATATATATTTGAGTATACATTAAGTCATGAGAAAGAAGCTATGTGTTATGAACTCTTTATTTTGAAGCAAGTATGCATTATATTAGAAATTCTGAAACAAATATCATCATTAAAAGAACTCAGTAAGTAGAAGTCTATATATTTGACTATGTGTAAGAAGTTACATTAATGATGTGAGTGGTCAAAACTTCTCACCCTAGAAGAACTGGTCACTTCAGATTCAGTGATGAAGTTCCATGAGCAGCACCTAAAGAGACAGATGAAGATGCATTATATTATAATTTCTACATACTTCCCATTAAAAGAAAAAAATCATAATTTCTGAATGGAAATACTACTTTATGTAATAATCTAGTTGAAGTTCAATGGGAAAGAAAAATAAAATATTTTAGGCCTGGAGAGTCATGAGTCTGTTTTATACGAACCTCCAGCCAGTAGCAGCACGCTATTTTTTTCTGCCTACAGCACATTGTCAAATCATTCTGCTGTGAGAATAATGAGAAGATATAAATGGAGAGAGATTTTGCCATTGGTACTGTGTTTCTTGTGCATATATCTGCATTTTAAATGCTTGGCAGTATCTTTGAGTAAGAATACAACTAAAGCAAGTCAAACAGGTCAGAAACTGGACCTATTTTCTTCATCTTTTTGCTTAACACTGCAAACATAAAGCTTAATAAAGTGAATCTCAGTAATTTAAAAAATTTTGAAAATTGTAGAAACAAGCAAAGAAGATATATTCTCTCATCCATCCCTAGAAAACAAACAAACAAATAAACAATGGTTATTTACCATAAGTAAGATACTGGGGAAGAGTTTGAGTGACAAAATGTGTAAACAACTTTTCAGATAATAATTTATTCAATCATGCCTACTTAAAGAGAGAATGAGTTTTACAGAGAAACTTTAATTACTTCTTTTTCCTTATAAATATATAGTATATAAAACCTAGTTTATTTATTCATTGAGCAAAATTTATTGAAGACAAGTGTACATGGGCTTTGCCCATGTTACCACAAGCACTGTTGCAGATCCTGAGACAGATGCTGAGATGTATGTACGAACAGAATCCTGGAAACACTAGGAAACCGTCGCAGTGTTAGTATTTGAGTTCAGGTTGGAAGGATGACAGAACTTTCCAAACTTCTTAAGGTAAGGGAACAGAGCATGTAAAGTGATAAGTAGTAGGTTCAGTACAACAATGATGTAGAATGATGGGTGGTGGAGCCAGGCATATGTGAGTAGTAAAGATTATTGACTTTTGTGTTAATTAAAGTAATAGTAGCTGCTGCAGTATATACAAACCCCATAGTCATTCACTTGTAGTCTAAATGTTATTTCCAGTGGCAGTGGGAAGGGGCTCTGGTCAACTTGGCTTTTCAGGGATCCTACTTGATGGAATCACCCTCATCTTCAACACAAGGTTTCTGAAAGCGCCCTGGACATCATTATACAGCTGGAAGCCTGGCCTAGAAATGGTCTATATTACTTCTCTGCTCACATTTTATTGTCCAGAACTTGGTGATCTGGCTACATTGCAAGGGAAGCTTGGCAATGTTCAGCTGTCTGTTCTGGTGGAATTGGTAATGATGAAGAGAAAGCTTGTCTCTATTAGGGACCTGATGTGTTATTCCAGTGGAGACCAGTGATTTTCTTATGCTGGGGAGTTTTGCCATCAGATTGTTATTTAAGAAGGTCACTTAGGTATAATACAAAGAATATATACTGCTTACAAAAATTAGGGAATATTTCAAAATGAATATGAAGCTATAAAGTGTCCCCTAATTTTTGTGAGCAGTGGCGAAGAACAAGACTAGGAAGGAGAAAGCTAGGTTGTGGAAGTAGATGGTTAGAATACAAAAACAGTGGTGACAGCATCACAGAAAAATAGAGGTAAAATGATCTGAGATAGAATAAGCTGGATTTGGTGATTGACTGGATAATTAACTAGGTACAGAAGAGGGTAGGAAATAACTGAACATTTCATTGAGAGAATGTATTGATAGTGTTACTGAAGTCAAGAACATGAGCCTGATCAGGCAGTGGCGCAGAGGATAGAGCATCGGACTGGGATGCGGAGGACCCAGGTTCGAGACCCCAAGGTCGCCAGCTTGAGCGCGGGCTCATCTGGTTTGAGCAAAGCTCACCAGCTTGGACCCAATGTCGCTGGCTTGAGCAGGCGGTTACTTGGTCTGCTGAAGGCCCACAGTCAAGGCACATATGAGAAAGCGATCAATGAACAACTAAGGTGTCACAATGAAAAACTAATGATTGATGCTTCTCATCTCTCTCCATTCCTGTCTGTCTGTCCCTATCTATTCCTCTCTCTGACTCTCTGTCTCTGTAAAAAAAAAAAAAAAGAACATGTCAGGTGAAGCAGGATTGCCTATGAGGAAGAGGAGCAGAGTTCTGGAAACGGTAAGCTGTTAGCAATTGTGGAACATCTGAGTGGGAATGTCCAGTGGGAAAATGAAGCCACTGCTCTGAATCTTATGAGAATACATCAGATGTGCTTTGGGGGGGGAAGGACAATCAGCAAATAGCCTATAGTTATGAGACCAGAAACAAACACCCAAGGAGATGTCATGGAGCCAAAAGAAAAGGATCCTGCAGTTTCTAGTTCTCTTATCTCTGTGAAAACTTAGAAATAGGACTTCCCTTGTAAACAATGGTAATAATAGTACCTCACTGGTTTAGTTGTTATAGTGATTAAATCAATCACATGATGCATTGAAAATGCTAGTCTCATTGTCTGACAAATGGGAAGAATTTAATAAATGGTAGCTCCAACTGTGACATGAATAAAAAGAATGGTAATCCCGGTTGACTCTGAATGCCTTTGACTGTTGTGTGGGAAGGTTTCCACTTCCCTTCACACCTACCTCTGCTTTTACTGATTCTACTCAGTCCTCTACCAACAATGCTTTTCCCTATGTGCTACATAATTGTTCTGCTTTAATTTCTCTGAAGCTAAAGGAAACAGCTCTTTCTGCTGATTGCAAATTCTAGACAATTATTCTTCACAGTACTGTGCCTATTGCCTGGGATTGTAATGGTCTCTCAGAGTATTCTAATGATAATATTCTTTATTAAGTGATTGCATTGTCCGCAGTTGGCACATTAAGAAACACAATTAAAATTTAAGTAACAATCAAAGCCAAAAATCTATAACAAATGTAGCAATATTTTTTAGGATAGGAAGAACAATATATCTAAAAGAGTGTTCATGTTGATATATAATGTCCCTTTGCCTTAAAGTTTATTCCTGTGGGTGTTCAGTTAATATGGAAACAGCAAACAGGTATTTTATCTTCTTCCTTGAATTTTGCTATTACACTGGCCACAGCTAACATATTTTTTGTTCTACCTGGGTTCCTCTCAGTAAAAACAGAGAGCTATTCTTATCACACGAGACAATGCATAAAAAGGAATTAAGTTCATTTTAAAGTGCCATTCAAATTTCAGTTATTATTTTATCATTGAAGTAAATCATAGTTGGACTCATTTAAGATGATGATGCTAGTTTGGCACTCTGTCCAGTGAGTCTGTGCTGGGCATAAGGGATGTACCCTCTGGAACCTGGCATCAGGAAAATGGAAGGGCCCTCACGCTAAGATTATGTACAAAGCCTGACATAAGACACAGAAAGTTATAAAATTATCTTAAAAGTGTTGTAAAGTGCCAAAAGCTACAGAATAAATATTAATATTTTAGGAAATTTAAAGGACATTTTATTAATTTGGGCTAGGCATGCAGAAAGATTTTGTAAGTATAATTTGTATGCTTGTGTGATTAGCATCAAAACTAAGATGGCCAATGGCATTGTGTTGTAAATGCAGGAGAGAAAGGAGACTTGGATTCCCTGACCTTCCCCCATACCTATGGGAGGAGGGGTGACTAGCTAGCCAGGTGCAGGGAGGGAGGATTAAGCAGGCCCTTTCCTCTCCCCTCTTTCTTTCCTTAATGGGCCATTCACAAACACTTATCCCCTAGCACCATGTAAACTCCCTCTCCCATCCTGAAAACGTATGATTAATGTATATACCTCTAGACAAAGGGATGACAAATGAACACTAAAAGATTTGGGAATATCTTTTAATATGAAAAACAACATTTTTTGCTATTGTGTTACCTTATAAGTTTTAATATGTAGGAATGTTTTTTATAAATCCTATAGAAAATATTATAAGCTTGATAATGATTGTGTCATGCCCCCCCCCCCTGTTCCCACCAACCTGTGCGTGATCAAGGGTATATAACCTGCCTCAGGGCTATATTCGGGGCTGCACAATTTGGGTCTGTTGCCTTGTGTCAGCCATATGTGGCCGGCATATTTAATAATTTCCTCCTTTAATAAAACTTTTCAAAAACTTATTTGGACTACGTGCCTCTATGAACACCCATGGATTTGTGGATTTAGCTACTTTACAACAGAAGCACTCATGACCCCTGATAGATATATGAAATTCTAACTGCCCTTTTGTTGTCCCACCTGGCTGCCTGACCTCACCCTTACTTACTGGACAATCGCCCCTGAGGCAGAAGAGTTCCAGGAAGCTGGTCAACCTGCCCCAAGAAGGAACATTCCAGAAAGCTGAAACCGTAAAACTGTAAAAGGGAACATACCAGAACTTTTGACTCAGTACCCCCTCAGGCTCTCCCAAACCCTATAAAATTCACCTTATAGTCTGTACTGGTGCCCTTCTCCCCAGAGAAGTGCCGGCAGGGTTCCTTTCTTCCTTTCAATAAAGCCTGTTACTTTGGTCTTTTCAGACTCCCATGGATTCCAACAACCCCTAAGCATAATAAGACGAGACTAATTCTGGAGAATGACCAGGTCATTCTGAAGAAAGGTAGTGAGCAGAGCCAGTCGTGTAGGCTTATTTCTCCAGTGGACAGGGGACCCCGATAAAAACTGACTCTCTCTCAGTGACAGATCATATAAATTGTGGAAAATGCAAATAGCTTTTCTTGTTCTGATTGCATGACCATCTTTTGATCATAATTTGACCTCCCGTGGGTTTTCTGACAGAGAAGTGAACATTCTGGCCAGAGGGTGCATAGTTTCATCTTCTAGCCTATGGCAGATGTATTTCTCAATGAAATGAATATGTTAGGCAATTTAGTTATAGTTACTTTTATTTGAGTGAGTTTGCATGAATCTCTTAGAATTATTGGTCCTGTTATGACAAAATTAAACTTCTGAGTCTGCAAAATGGAAGCCCAGACCAATGGTTAAGAGATGTTTGACTTTGTGAGGTACCTTGGTAGAAAGTCAACTAAGAGATCATCCCCTTTTAACGTCCTTATGGCCAAGGCCATTTAAGTGTCAAGGCTGACAGACGAGTAACATCACTAGAGGAATACTGACAATTTGCAGCACTATTTTTATTTCAGCATCATAATAGTATAACACTTAAGGAGCCTGATTAAAATTTAACTGTTCAGCTCAAACGATGGATGTGGCCTGAACACTTTTTAAAACACAGGTATTTATCACTTTACCAGCCAGAACACTGTGTCCAATCCTCATTTCTTTTTTTAAAAAAGACTTTATTTATTCATTTAGAGAGGAGAGAAAGAGAGAGAGAGAGAGAGAGAAAGAGAGAGAGAGAGAGAGAAGGGGGGAGCAAGAAGCATCAACTTCCATATGTGCCTTGACTGGCCAAGCCCAGAGTTTCAAACTGGTGACCTCAGAGCTCCAGGTCGATGCTTTATCCACTGCTCTACCACTTTCACTGTAAGTATTACACAATCAGAGGGAGATTTAACAACAGACGCACTGGGCGTGCGCCTTGAACCCCAACTTCTGAGGAGTCCCGCAAAACCCCAACTTTACACTTTTTTCTAATAAAAGCAAGTTTGGTTTCATATGTGCAATTTTAATATTAATAGCACATAATATTTTTTATTTATTTAAAAATATAATTAACATGTATTTTTATTTTCCCTCTCTCTTTTTAAAGGGGCCCAATGTTTTCTTCTGCGCCTGGAGCCTTAACTGACCTTAACCTTCCTCTGCCCTTAGCCAGGATTGGGGCAGAAGCCTTCATTTCCCACAGCCAGTCCAGTTTATATTTCCTACAAATGTAACTTTTTACTATTTAATTTACACCAAAAGAATATTTAAATTACAGCATTTAAATTAACTAGAGTAAAAATACATTTTACCTGTCTCATCTACATCTTTGCTGTAACTCATGGAAAAATAATGTTAATACGGTCTAGTAAAGGGTATTTCACAGAACTGTTTTGATCAGTAACCACTATTCTGTACCTTAACAAAATTTGCTATATATAATTACAAAAATTATTTGAAGGACAATTATTTTAAATAAAAATATGATAGGAGTAAAATTAAGTTATTCTGATCATGTGTAAAGATGAGAAAACAAATATTATGGGTCTAGTGTCTTAGTCCCCAAATATCAATTATTATTAGGAAAATTGTATGTAATTCTAGTCACTATTACTCGAGTCCATTTTATGCATCAAACACCACTCAAATAGTCTAATGGACATGTACAATTATATTTTTAATTTTTAATTTCCAGCAGTTATGACTGGGAAAGCCAAGTCTGTGGTTTGTTTTGCAGGGGAAGCATTCTATGTGGAATGCCTATCATACCTTTGAAGACCACAGCTGTTGTTGTTTTGCAGGGGGAGCATTCTATGTGGAACGCCTACCATACCTTTGAAGACCACAGCTGTTGTTGTTTTACAGGGGGAGCGTTCTATGTGGAACGCCTACCATACCTTTGAAGACCACAGCTGTTGTTGTTTTGCAGGGGAAGCATTCTATGTGGAATGCCTATCATACCTTTGAAGACCACAGCTGTTGCACATAGAAGCTGGAAAATGGGATGTAACTTTTAGACTCACTGCACTTGTAATCTCTCATATTATTTTAAGATCGGGTAAAAAGAAGTGTGAAAAAACTTGTAATTCACAAGAAAGTTCTACTTTTTCAACATAATTGTTTATTTTCAAAATACTACTTTTGCTGTTGTTCATATTGATCTTGAAGAATATTAGCGTGGAAGTCCTGAGGGGGGAAGTGGATACACATTTCAAAAATGGAGATGAAAACAGGAAACTACAGTTATCTGTCACTTAAACGCTCTTCCTTGTGACAAGTAGAGATGTGCTTATTGTCGAGGTGTGGTGACAGCTTGTTTTCTAGGAAGCTTGTGCATATATGTATAAATGTACATGTACATATATATTATATGGTTTTACCTCTGACTATCAACTTCTACCTTACTGGTCTTTACTCTGATTTTAAAATCACAAATGAAGTTCCATCTTTATACAAAAATTTGTACAAAAAAATTAAAAAACCAGGTATCCTATTTATTGTTATTTTATTTTCAGGAATAAAACTTCCATGCTCAAAAGCACAGTAAAACTTGCTGTGAGCTGCTTTTATACTCCTACTGTGTCCATCATTCAGCTGCAACATGAAGCCATGTTGTGTGCATCACAGAGACTCAATGTTATACCTGTGGGTGGTTTTGTTGCTTCCAAAAAGATCTTTTTTTTTCTCTGGTCACCACATGAGCCATTGTTTGAGTCCAATTACCAGCAAGCACCCACAGAGACATGCTAAGCTGTGTTGAATATGGACATATAAAGTCATTTGTGTTTCAAAAAAGATATTTATACAAATAATATCGATAGCTGCATTTTAACAGCCAGGCACTGCACTAAATTTTTTTAGGTATTTTTCCCTATTTAATCCTAATAAAAGTACCATAAAGGAAATCTTACCCCGACTACAGAATGGAGGGAAAACAGGGTGTCTAGAAATTAAATGGTTTTGCCCAACGTCATAGTGGTAAGAAGTAAATAAAACTTACCCTCGTTTTTGTGTGACTGCACAGCAGGTGCTCCTAACCACAATGACATCGTGGGACAGATCTGTCACCAGTGCAGTCAATGCACTGTATGTTGTTATGTCTATGCATAAGAATAGGTAGGATATGTTGACAGGAAGAATTATGTGTGTGTTTTAAAATCACTCCCCTTATCTTACAGTGATGCCTCATATGTTAGTGGTTGATGAAACCTCCAAATCTCATTCAATATTTGGGAATATTTTCAAAGAGCTCAGCAAATTATTACAACAAGATACATGCAAAACTTTAGATATTTGAGGATTGGAAAATAACACAAACTTCCTAAGATTATGCAGTCTCTTTTCTTAGAAGCAACAGTTCACAATGTAGTAATATCACGAAAAAAGGTGATGTTAATGTTTAAAGTGAAGAGCTTTCTAGAGAGACAGAGCATGTGTTTAGAGTACTATTTATTCTAAAACACACTGAACTTCTGTCTTGGCCCGTTTATATTATTTTTTAGGAAATAGAAAACTAGGAGCCGTAGAAGATCACAGGGAAGGAGAGTGGTTTCCAGCTCTGCTCTCATTCAGTCTTTGAGCCTCAAATAGAATCCATCACTGAATCTAGGAGGGGAATTCTCAACACATTCACTGTTCCTTGCTCACTAAATTGTGACAATGACCCAAATGTCTCTGCATAGTTCTTGACAAATGGAAAAAGAGTTCTGTCACAGAGCTTCTAAACGGTTATCAGAAACGTGTCTGACTTGTACCGTCAGCCTCACTTAGAGTCTAAGCTCTGTGGGGAGGGACTTTGCAGGTGAGAGTGACAGAATTGACTGCGACACTTCATAAAAATGGCAGGAGAAACATAGTCGAGGGAAAGAACCCTTCAAACCCAGATTACAAACCTTGAACAGAATCCTGTCCCTTTCGTTACTGGTGTTGGTGTGAGTTTGAAAAGGAGCCTGCTTTTAAAATATTGAATATATTCTCTGTGGTACACGTTCTGGGAAAAATGTTCACATGAAGCAAATAAGATTCTCCACAGCAGAATTCTTAGTGGCTAATAAAATTAACCACTCTATTTAGTGATATTAATCAGTGCTTTTCCCAATCTGCATGAACAAACAGAGCACCTGACTGTAGATTAACTGCCCCTAAAGATGGTTTGTGAATATTAGCGTATCCGCAAACCATATGGTAAATTAGACTTCTTTCTGGTAATTTACCGAAAGGAAGCCAAAATAATTAGAAATCACTCTCAATAACTGCAGTCGCATACAACTCAGTCACTGAAATGAAACTTTTTTTTCCTTCAGAAATGTCTGTTTTGCAAGTATATTCTAAATGACCGACTGCAGACTGGCTGCTTGTATTAAACATCATCATGGGAAACGGGCTTACAGACTGAACTCTAAGCTGTAGAGTTGTTTGCCATCTGCTTTTCCTATCGATTAGACTTTGAAAAGTTTTGTTTCTTTATTTGGTTTTTGGTCAAGAAAACTCCTGATTATGCCCGGATCATGAGGGAAGCCGAACATGGTCTGTACCTCTCCTTGTCAGCGACATCCATTGGGAGGGGATGGAAATAAATCGTCAGTTGTTCAGAGTATTACCTCCCAGTGATGGACGTTAGTCTACCACTTGTATTAAAATTTTTTAAAAGTAACTTTAAATAGTTAATAGTGTAAATATGAAGGTGTTGGGCAGATAAAATATATTATGCTCACTTTGTTAAAGATGGCGCTGCCCACGTAGAAGCTTGTCGCCCAGGTGATTGCTTGGGATGGGTATGATTATATTAAAGTGTGTTGGGGGTGGGTTGTGGGCAGGCAGGATCCTTGTAACCTGGGCCTTGGTTTTAGGACTAAGCCTTTCCCACCGTTTTTGATGAGGAATCCCATTATGCCTCAGATAAGTGACTTTGTATTAGAGACTTCCTTATTTTGTATATTGGATTAGAGGTTTTGATTTCTGCACTATAAAGTAGGGCAGAATGGGAGCTTGCTCTCTTGGTTTCTGAGATTAGTATTAGAGAGGAGAGCAGAGAAAGGCCATATGAAGGAGACCAGGAGAGGCAGCCAAGATGGTGGAGTGCTGAGTGAGAAGCCAGTTTGTGCAGAGTTTGTGCAGGGAGAAGGAAGGAGATGAGGAACAGAGGTGAATAAGACTGGTGAGGTTAGAAACCTTTGATTCTAGGAAACTCGGATAAGTCAGTAGCTTTATGAGCACTGAATGAGTGGGTTTTGGAGCCCAGTGTGTGTTTTTACTTGCCTACTGGGTGCAAGCTAGGATTAAAGAGGATGGCCCATTGGTTCATGGCTCTGTTGTTTCATTACCATCTGTCCGAATCCAATGCAAACCTGCATGGGCCAGGCGGCTGTGATGGTGGCCGCAGCAACTGGCCTTACAGAAGGTAATGTGGATTAGTGTTTCCCAATTTTTAAATGTGTTATGAATCATCTGGGGGCCTTGTTAAAATGCAGGTTGTGGTTTAGCTGGTCTTGGAGGGGGCATGGGAGGGTGGCTCTGTCACAACCTTCCAGGGGTTACTAATGCAGCTGCTCTGTGATCACAGTTTGAGTAATTAACGCCATAGCTGCTCCCTGCTTCACTTAGCAAATAAGTGCTCACAAAAATATGTTTACTTGCCATATCCTTTCTAGAAGCAGTAAATGTTTTTCTATTTATTGACTTCCTGAAATTTGAACTTTGTTGAAAACCAAGGATTACCTTACCCAAATCAAGCCCTCTATGGCATTAACCCCAAATGGCAGAAACATCAAAGTATTATTTATTAATACACTTATTTCATAAATATATTAGCATTTATACTAGGTGAGACACAGAAAACAGACATATGTGGTTCCTGACACCATGAAGCTTATAAAGAGTGTAGGTGAAGAGCCAGACTAAGTCTATATAAATATATGTATGTGCTTCCTCTGAAAGGAGTGATAAAATACTAAAATTGCAATGGGACTTAATCTAGTAAGATTTCTCTGAAATATACGTAGGTGTTATTCAGTCCAGTGGTAGGAGGAGTGTTTAGTAACTGAAGAATGCACCATGGTCCTATCAGTCCTACCGGGGCAGGAGAGGCCCCGGGGAGTGAGGGTGCGAGAAGCTATCAGTCCTACTGGGGCAGGAGAGGCCCCGGGGAGTGAGGGTGTGAGAAGCTATCAGTCCTACCGGGGCAGGAGAGGCCCCGGGGAGTGAGGGTGTGAGAAGAGGCTGGAAAGGTGTGGAGAAATCATGTCTCTGCAAAAGTGTGCTAAAGGTTTTAGAATGACGCTCAGAGTAAAATGTTTAACAGTATAAGCTTCCATAGATATACATTTTGAAAAGCTCCTTTACACTGAATTGATTAGAATAATAATGAATATTAAGGTTCTGAAGTGCCTTAGGCTAAAGTTGATGGTGGCTTAGAAAAGGTCGAGGTGTTAGAAACGGAGATGGAGAGAAAACGATGTATACATATGGTTTAGTTCTCCACTTATCTGATGTGGGAAGTAAGGAACAAGAGGTGACGGTAATGGCCCCGGGGCAGAAACAATTTTGGTGGATGGTTGTGCCATTTGCTATGAGAAACACTGAAGGAGAAACGAGCGTTGTGGGTAAGATATTAAGGTAATTTTTGGCAATTATTTTGTTATGGAAGCCTCCAAAAGTTCCATTGGATCTTGTTCCTGGGCATTCCTTTTCCTGGGCATGTGTTTTAAAGGTTCATTAAATTTATTTTAATCAGGTATGGTAAGCCACCCAAAGAATGACTGTCACAAAGGAAGAAGTTTGTTATGTTCACATACCCCTGGGAACAGGGCGCATGGTACAGCCCGAAGGGCCACACAGGGTTAGGATTTGCTAGTTAATAATCTCAGCAGACAGATGTGTGTAGGGTCTGTCCCAGTTTTCTGGTACCTGGTCCTGAGGTGGTTAGGGAAGAGAAATAGGGGCCCAGGGCACAAGAGCACAAGATAGGAGTTGACTGGGCATATGAGTTCTGGATATGTTGGTTTGCATTTGAAAGGTATGCTCAGGAGTGAGTTTTATTTATTACTTCTAGAATTGGCTAACATAGGGAGAAATTCTCCGTTAACTGAGAATAATTGGTTAGAGAAGTAGGAGAATGTAGTTTCATGGAAATTGAGAAAAGAAAAACAAGGCTGGTTCAAGCAGTTCTGTTAAAAATAGATGAATAGTGACGTAAGAAGAGAAAATACATATATTGTCATTTTGATTTCTTAGCTTGTTTTATTTATAAAAGTAATTGCTTTTTTTCTTCAGAAAACTAAAATGACTTTTGCAATGAGATATTCTTTTCCATTTGGAGTACTATTTGTCTTCCAACTATAGATGTTATTATAATTTTTAAACAAGTGGCATATTAATCATTATAAAAACTATCAGTTAGGCCTGACAGGCGGTGGCGCAGTGGACAGAGCTTCGGACTGGGATGCGGAGGACACAGGTTCAAGACCCCGAGGTCACCAGCTTGAGCGCGGGCTCATCTGGTTTGAGCAAAGCTCACCAGCTTGGACCAAGGTCGCTGGCTCGAGCAAGGGGTTACTCCATCTGCTGCAGCCTCCCGGTCAAGGCACATATGAGAAGGCAATCAACGAACAACTAAGATGTTGCAACAAAAAACTGATGATTGATGCTTCTCATCTCTCTCCGTTTCTGTCTGTCTGTCCCTATCTATCCCTTTCTCTGTCTCTGTAAACAGCAAAAAAACAAAACAAAACAAAAAAACAAAACAAAATAAACTATCAGTTAGCATCCAAATTCTATTTTAATATATAATAAATTCTATTTTTAATATATAACAAATATACTTACTCTTTAATGATGACATACTATACTCAATGTTTTGCTTTAGCTGGGAGAGATATTATCAAACATCATAATTTTAAACATGGAAGTGCTCATTTATACTCATTCATTCAACAGTCATTATTTGCTTAACTAAATGGTATTACCTACAGTCATAGAAATCATGTAGTTATAAAAATCACATTTTTATCTTGATGATTTAGGTTTAGGACTCATATAAATTAACTTCTTATATGAAGTTGGCTTTACTATTAATATTTTTAAGAGGCTGCCTACTTCAGCTGATGCAGCATCCAGTAATGGCCCAAACTCTTTCTTTTTAAGGTAGCTTATTTAATCTTTTGATAACTCTAGTAATTGTAATTTTAAATTTCTATCAACTCAAAAAATTCCTTCCTATGACTGATACTGGAGAGTTGTCTGATTGAATCTCTCATCCTTTTAATAGGTCCTCAATTATTTCATGGTATCTATCATGTCTTCTCTGTTTTCTCCCTAGGCATCCTCAGGTACTTTTTTTTTTTTTTTTTTTTTTTTTTGTATTTTTCTGAAGTTGGAAACAGAAAGGCAGTCAGACAGACTCCTGCATGCGCCAGACCGGGATCCACCTGGCACACCCACCAGGGAGTGATGCTCTGCCCATCTGGGGCATTGCTCTGTTGCAACCAGAGCCATTCTAGCCCCTGAGGCAGAGACCACAGAGCCATCCTCAGCGCCGGGGCCAACTTTGCTCCAATGGAGCCTTGGCTGTGGAAGGGGAAGAGAGAGACAGAGAGGAAGGAGAGGGGGAGGGGTGGAGAAGCAGATGGGCGCTTCTCCTGTGTGCCCTGGCCGGGAATCGAACCCGGGACTCCTGCACGCCAGGCTGATGCTCTACCACTGAGCCAACCGGCCAGGGCCATCCTCAGGTACTTTAAAAGTCTTCTTATGGCATGGCTTCAGTTCCTTTACATTTGATTTGCTATAATTTATTGGTGTCTTTATCTAGAACCAACAACTAATCTCACTCCTCTTGATATGGTCCAACCAGTGTAGAATATGAATATTATCTTCATTATTTTGAACAGTGTACAAAAATTATTGCTGTTTTTTTATATAACCACATTATGCAGTTGATGTCTTGAACTTATACTCATCCAAAATTCCTTAAGTTGTTTTTTGCAGACCTACTACCATGAAGTTTCATATACTCATCTTAGATTTGGTTTCTGTGGAAAGATATATAAAATTTCTGTTGACTCTGTTAAACCTTATTCTGTTTTGATTTCAATCACCTTACTTATCACTCCTTTCCCAATCTTTTGAGTAACTTATCATCTCATCTCATGTATATGCTTTACCTCTTAGCTTCTTGTCAATTCCAAATTTGAAATTCATGTTATTATGTTGTCAACAAGCCATTGCTGAATGAGTTTTTTTTTTAGCAACTGGCTTATGAAAGAGCCCTTTAGCACAAGGATCCACAATGATGGTGGTGGAAACACCAATCAGATCTCTAATTCACGTTTCCTCATTCAACCAAAGTCCAAACCTATGGGTAATACTCTTATTCAGTCAACATTTTCCCCTGGTGCTCATTGGATTACTGTGGAAGTGAAATAAAACTTAATTGAAACAAATACTTCATATTTACTATCTTTTTGGCATTTATCAGTCAGTAATAACTCTATAAAAATAACAAGAGTTAATATTTATATATGAAGAAAATAGAACAGAAGAGGTAGAGAGACTTGCAAAGTGACACAAGGATGGTGATAAAACTGGTCATAAAAATTTAGACATCAAGGTTTTCAATTTAATGCTCCTCCTCTTCCATTTTACTTGTGAGTTAGACACTTAGCAAACAATGACGGTGAAACATGGTAACACCTCAGAAAGAAGTGTCCAACCCTCACTGTACAGGTTATCATTGATTTACTATTTATTTTCTATTCAAATTACCTTTCTTTTTAGTCAGAGTTAGGTCTCTTGAGATTGAGCTTTAAAATTTTTAAACATAAAAATATAGTCATAGGTATTTTTAGTATACTACTTTATACACCATAAGGATTTTTAGTACAATACTTTATACACTAAAACTCTGTACTGACATTGTAGCTAGAAAATGTCTGGCTAATCATGCTCTAATACTAAACTAATCAGACTGCATTGGCTGAGCCAAGAGTATCAAAGTGAACTGTTCCTACCTAATGTGGACTTTATCTCCAGCTATCGTACAGTAAATATTTAAACCCACTGTCTTGCCTCAACTGAGAAAGCCTTACTGATCACCATTTCCCAAGTTGCATTGATCGTATGTAATGTTAATAGGTGCTAATAACTGCTCTCAGCTGCACTTCACCCAGCTGGGGTTCCCTAGAAACAACCATCCCATTGAGGCTAGTTTATCAAAGCCTGGTGTGACTTTTGTAACTGGACACATTTAAGTAATAAACTAGACACACAAGTACATATAAATGTATTTCTGTGGTTTTTCTAATTTTCTTTAGGTTCCTAGGCTACTATTCAAAAAATAAAAACAGTCCTCTGTCCTCTTTGTGAGTCTTAGTACTAGATAAAGAAGGAAATGACTGCAATTAATTGCATAATTGGTATGCAATTAATCATGCATACCCTCCACGTAGGTTTTTTAGCATAGCATTTAAAAATTTTTTAATATTTAAATATTGCAGATTAATAAGAAGTTGCAAAACATTTACTCATAAACTGAGCTTTGATTCAGTTTCTCCTAATGATAACTGTAGTATGATAGAAAAGCTATATCCTATCTGTAGGGTAATAGCAACCAGGAAATTGATACTACAATCTGCAGAGCTTATTCAGACTTCATCAGCTTTACATGCATTCCTGTGTGTGTGTGTGTGTGTGTGTGTGTGTGTGTAGTTTGATACAATTTTATCCCACATTACCAAATTTTCTTATTTTAAGAATAATGTATCAATTAACTCATGCAGTATGTAACCTTTTGTGGTGGCTGTTTTTATGCAGCATAATTCCCTTGAGAGCCAACCAAGTTTTTGCATTTTTCAAAATGGTGTTCCTTTTTATTGCTGCACGGTATTTGAAGGAGTGGGTACGCCACAGGGTGTTTACTCATTCACTAGTTGAAGACCCGTGGACTGTCTCCAGGTTAGACTACTGCGAGTAAAGCTGCTAGGAACCTTCCTGTGCAGCTTTCATGTGAACATAAGTTTTCATCCCCTCTGGCAAAAATTCCCCTGAGTGCAATGCTGGGTGCCATATGGTAAGAACATGTTTCGTTTTACACAAAACTGCCAAACTATTTTCAGAGTGCCCGGGCCATTTTCTGTCCCCACCAGCAGGGCTAAGTAATCTAGGCTCCCGGCAGCTTCCCTAGCATGTGGTGTCAAACGTAATCTAAAATTCACCACTAAGTGTGAGTTCTTTTGTGGCCAGGTGCTGTTTCATATTACCTTAAAAATGTTTATATCACATAGTAACATGGATATGAAATAAGTGCATTGGATATTTGCTATTAACAAGATAGTGAATGGGACAAAGACATGGCTTCCTCCAGGTGGGGAGTCCAGCTCCATCTGCATGCAGCAGTTGCAGGCTCACACCTCCGGGCCAGGTGGGCAACAGGAGAGCACGAACCGCGGGGTGCAGGGCAGGTGACAGCTGGTGGGATGTGCCCGCCAGACAGCAAAGCCAAGCTGAGGGCAGATTGTCTCTAGCCAACAATTTTGTCCATGTTTCTAGACATTCTAGTTTTTATTTTATTTTTTAATTTATTCATTTTAGAGAGGAGGGAGGGAAGGAGGGAGGGAGAGAGAGAGAGAAAGTGAGAGAGAGAGAAGGGGGAGGAGCAGGAAGCATCAACTCCCATATGTGCCTTGACCAGACAAGTGCAGGGTTTTGAACCGGCAACCTCGACATTCTGGTTTTTAAAAAAGAAACCTAAAATACAATTTAAAAAGGGGGAACTGTCTTGATTTGTAAATATAGATTCCACAAAAGTGTTGAGGATCAATTTTGACCTTTTGATCTAAAGGCAAATTATTTGAGGATGATCAGTTAAGGAGGTGAGGAACCCACTAGGAAGAACACAAATGGGCTGTATTCTCAGACACCAGGAAGAGGTTATCTTAGACTGAAGAGATACAAAGTACCTTCACAATACAGGACTGCGCTTCTCAAACTTGAATGTGCATAGATTTTGTTAATCCAATTTAGAATGTTGGGAACTGGGACTAGGACTAAGATCCTGCATTTTTATCAAACTACCTGGTGGTGTTGCTGGTCCAGAACCCACTCTCTAAGTAGCAAGTGTGTATGTGATTTGAGCTAGCCACGAAGGGTGGGTCATGTTTGTAGATGCAAAATGGGTCCTAATGGAGAGAAGGCTGCTGCTCCCAGTTGTAAAGGCATGAAAACTTGGAGGTAGCTGGGGAATTATAAAATCTCCCATTTGTGTTGTAAATAGTTTACACAAAAGAGCAGGAGACAAACTTGGAAAGTGTTCAGATGGGATCATCCTATATTTTTTTTAGTTCCAAATTTCAGCAGCCTATGATTCATGTACTTGATTTCTATCAGTAACTAATAGCCGCTATTTCTTTGATCCCACCCTTGCTTATAAATGAGTCCCTTAGTTATAGTTATTCAGTAGCACAGGGCATGTTCCTTTCGGCTTATAAACTGTCCTCTGCCAGGAATTCAGGAGTGTACACTGCCTCAGGGCTCATTGGTGTCCGTGTCATACGTTCTGTTTGCTCCTCTCTCAAATGCCTCATGCTCAGAGACTGCTGTGTCGATTCCACGTCCGAGAAGGGGCACTTGCCTTCTTGCTTCTTAGGGAAAAAGATTTTTCACCTGAACTCTAAAATCTCTTAAGGATTCTTAAAAACAGCTATTCATTCTTCTAGTTGTATTTATATCCATAGGGGCTTTTTACCTTTGTCTTTTCTGTCTCTCTTTGAATACGGAATTTTATTTAAAAAACACACAAAATAAAATATAAAATATATTCTCTCTCTTTGATCCAAAATAGTCAAAGGTCACATGTTTATTAAGTTAGGCAAATACCTGTTTTTAAGGGTCACCATCCATTTGATTGACACATAATTAAAATGAGACTTAATGGATTTAAAAATAAACGAGTAAGTAAATGAATAAATAAATGAATTTATGCATTTGTATTTTAATAGGTAGATGATAGGGGAAATAAAAAAGAGAGAAAAAGAAAAGTGAAGAGGAGTAGACAGAAAAGCCCTTGGGAAGAAAGGCACATATTGTCAAGGAGAGACAGAGGAGGGAGGTGGGCCTAAGAAACCAGGCTAGGGCTCATCTCAGAAAGGCTTGAAAACCAAACTGGTGACGGCGGTGGGTCCCTATTACACCTAAAGGAGCAGGGGCACTGTCCATTTAGGCTGAATTATTTTTCGTTCTCTTTCTTTCTTTTAAATTTTAGTAAATATGTCTCTATTGTCTGGGTTCTATTGTGTGAAATGCTATGAAAATGTTATATATATAATTTGGATTGAGGCCATTACATACTATTTTGTAACAGTAGTTATTTTTATCTAACAACATACAACAGTATATTATAGAAACCCTTCTAAGCACACCCACAGTCCTAGTCCATCGCTCCTGTGTTTCACAGGTACAGAGCTCGGATGCTGCGGTGGTAGTGAGAATATGGTGACTGTCCACCAGTCTCAGCAGGTGTAGTTGGCCGAGGGCCCCTGCAGCCTTGCTGAAATCCGTCACCACAGCTGCACGGAGGCACGTCTCCCACGGCCTGCGGCCAGCCAGCAGCAGAGCTCGACAGGCGCAGGTATCTGCTCTGGCAGACACGGGCTCCTCTAATGGTGACTTTGGTCAAGACTCTGGTGGCCTTGCTGAGCCGTTTTTAGACGCATGGCAGGCTCAGGTGCTTCCGCCATTCTCTCCCTCTCACCTTCTGGAGGCAGACTTGCTTTGTAACCTTATCGGCCCCCTTCCCAATTTTCCCTCTTATATGCATTTATTCCAAAGGAATTCTTGCCATCTGCATCTCAGAAGAACCAGACTAAGCAATACCTACTCCATAATCTACAATACATTTCCTTATTGATAAACATTCAGCTTATATTAAACAAATTTTGTTAATACAAAGAACGTGGGAATAAATATCATCTGTTTATATCTGTTGAAAAGAGATGACCCAAAATGTTGCAGCTGTGCTAAGCCCCACCTCACCAAAGTGACGCTTACAACCTAACCTAACTGCAGCTCCACTTTCTGGGGAAGGTCATCTTAGCCAGTCAGCCTGGAGTTTCCTGGTCAGCACTGGTAGGCAGTCTGCCTGATAGGTGTCTTTGTCCCTGAAAGGAAGGCGACCTTGTTCGAAAGAATCCACTCTTTTCCCCATTCTGCCTGGAAAAGACAGGGGCTTTGAAGACCCTTTCCATCTGCTGAATGGGATGCTACCTGGTCCATGAATTGTTCAATAAGGTCAATAAAATCTGTAAAATTTACTCAATTGAATTGTGTTTTCTGAGATAACATTATGTATTGTTTGTTTTTTTTCTTTCTGTTGACTGACAGGACAAAATTGCTTAAAGGATATGTATATTTGAAATTTAAATAAATGTAGTACAATTACTGTAATGAATACATTTAAACCAAAATACAACTTAAAGAACCTTTGGTATTAATGAAGTAATTTTCTTGTCCAGAAAAGACAGGGTAGCAGAAGAACAGACTAATGAAATTAATCTTGTTATATAGTGTCTACAATTTGTGCCATTGCTTAACAATAAACCTCTGTAGCTTGTATAGAAAATGTTAATTAATAACTGATATATGTATTAATTATCTACAATATAGATTTCTGCTCACCTTTTGATTGCTAGTACTTATATCAAAGGGCAAACCAAGAAGGTATGTAATGAAAACATTTATGTTTATTTCTATTCAACAAGTTTTACAAGTTATTAATGTTTCAAAAGTGACATCTAGATATTTGTGTCATTTGTGGTTATATTTGTATCTATGTTTTCCTTTTAAAATTTACAAGGAGGCCCTGGCTGGTTGGTTTAGTAGTAGAGCATTGGCCTGTAGTGTGGATGTCCTGGGTTTGATTCCCAGTCAGGAGAAACAACCTTCTGCTTCTCTATCTCTCCTCTTCCCCCTTCTCTTTATCTCTCTTCCGCCCTGGTAGCCATGGCTAGATTGCTTTGAGCACACTGTCTACGGGTGCTGAGGATGGCTCTGTGAAGCTTCTACCTCAGGCACTAAAAATAGCTCAGTTACGAGCATGGCCCCAGATGGGCAGAGCATTGGCCTCAGACAGGGGTGCTGGGTGGATCACAGTTGGTGTGTATGTGGAAGTCTGTGTCTGTATCTCCCTTCCTCTCACTTGGAAAAAAAAAAAAGAAATTTTGCAAGGATTAATAAAACTAGACAGTAGCTGCAAATTTCAAATCCACTGATTTATAGCATACTTTAAAATATAATACAGAAATTTACTGTTACATCTATCTCATCACTATACATTATGTGGAAGCTTGCATAACAATTAACCATAATACAAATTAAATGGAGGGTTATTTAGAATAAATGTCATTCTCTATGATGTTCATTGCAAACAGTACTGGATAGCTAAATTTTTATCAGAAATAAATGCTTGCATCATTGTGGTGTGCCATTTGTGTCTAAATGGGGTTTGTGTAAAACAGTTCTAATTCTTACATTTCCCAAGTAATTATTGTACTTATGTAGCAAAAATAATACTATTCTATTTTTTCCCTAATAAGCAGAGGTTGTTTAATATAGAAGATCAGATGTAATTTGACAGAATTTTAAAACTACAGAACAATATTCTTTTAGACTAGCATTTCTATAAGTACTTTTATATACTCTGCTAAAATATCAAAACAACATTTCAATCTATACAGCCCCACTATATAAGTCAAATTTAAACATCAAATCTCTAATTACTTAGAGGTAGGGGATAAAACTCTTAAATTCTATTTAGAACTTTTTAATCTGATGAATTAATCCAAGGCACTTTAACACAGGTCCTTTTACATCTTCTTGCTGATGTGTATGAACTGAGAAGTACTTCACAGTCACAATAAAAAAATCTTTAATGAGACTTTAAAAAAATTTTCCCTTTAATTATAATAAAGTTTTTTGCATGAAAGTAAGAAATAAATAAAATCACACTATCTCATGTGCAACCAGGTATGAAATTAACTAGGTGGTATTTCAACTTTTTGGTTATAATGGACAATAGAAATTTGAGGAAAACTTGATTATCTAAAAGATTCAACATAGGAAAGGTAAATTCTATTTAAGCAAAACTATGCAAACCATAGAACTGGAAAGCATTATCTTTTCATTTTACCTTGTCAAAATACATCTTTCCATCTCAAATATTTTATTGGAAGGGAAAAATAATTATTTTAAAGATATCATCTAGACAGATTAGTTTAAATCTATAAAGTATACTTAGATTTTTAAATGTTTTTTTCCCTCATTTTAAAGGTAAAGTTACAAATACAGCCACAAGAGCCTTCATTCCCCAGATAAACCTAGTCATTAATATATAAAAACTTAATATCTACATCACACACACACACACACACACACACACACACACACACACACCCCACTGTGCCTGATACCGTCCCTGTGGGACTCCGTATCTATTCTCTGCCCTTCTCCACTGGGCTTCGGGCTCCTGAGGCTGAATGAATGAACTGCAGCAATGTGCTGCCTTGACCTCTACCTTCTGGTTAATTTTGGCCAATGGCTTTTGAGAAATTCTGATGGTCCTGATCCTCCCAGCCACAATCTAGTGGGGAAAAATTCATACTGCCCACATAGACAAAGGGACAATGGAACAGCATTTCCTGGTAATTGTTCACATTGGTTCAATTAATGACCTTCTAATAATTATGCTATTAATCAATGTAGGTGTCTTATTTCAGTATCACATATTCTAAAATGCTTTTAGTGCCTTCCAGAATTAAACTTTCTCTTTCTTTCTTTCTTTCTTTCTTTCTTTCTTTCTTTTTTTTTTTTTTTTTTTTTTTTTTTTGTATTTCTCTGAAGCTGGAAACGGGGAGAGACAGTCAGACAGACTCCCGTATGCGCCCGACCTGGATCCACCCGGCACCGACGCTCTGCCCACCAGGGGGCGATGCTCTGCCCCTCCGGGGCATCGCCTGGGGCAGAGGCCAAGGAGCCATCCCCAGCGCCTGGGCCATCTTTGCTCCAATGAAGCCTCGGCTGCAGGAGGGGAAGAGAGAGACAGAGAGGAAGGAGAGGGGGAGGGGTGGAGAAGCAGATGGGCGCTTCTCCTGTGTGCCCTGGCCGGGAATCGAACCCGGGACTTCTGCATGCCAGGCCGACGCTCTACCACTGAGCCAACTGGCCAGGGCTCAGAATTAAACTTTCTTTCCCAGCCAAGACGCTGTTGGGTAAACTCCAGTGTTTGCTGTTGTTCAGTAGTCAGAAAGGGATTTATATCTCTTTTCAACCTGAAGAAACTCTAGCATTTTAATTTTTCTATAAGTTCCCAAGAATATGTCTGCTTACTAGGGTCCCACTACTTCTTAGGATCTCATCAACCTTAAGAAGAAGCCACACTTTAATATTATTTCTGATGGATGTTAACTTTTTAAGGTACATTAAGTTTGCGATTTTCCTTTTAAAGTAGGAACAGTGATTCAAATATATTAAACAGAATTGGAATTGTTAACTTCAATAAAATTAATTAGCAAATTACCAAATTAACAATTTTGTACTTCACCTCAAAAACATTTATATTAACTAGGAACAGTAAGAGACCCTGCCATGTATTGAAAGCAGAAACCGAGGTTCAGAACAATTTATCCTGAGTCACCCAGGGAGTGTGTGTGGGGAGATGACTCAGCAGAAGGTGCATGAGTGCTATATGAGCATGTAAACAGGCTTGCCCTGACCTGTAGTGTATAATGTGCGGTGCATAGTAAGCCCAAGTTCAAATGTGGGATGTATAGTGGCAGGGGCAGGAGATGAAGTCACAATAAAGAGTTTTTTTAAGGTATTATTTTTTAAAGCACTTGTTAGCTTCTGCCTCTGGGCATTGTGCCACACCATTCTCATTTATTCCAGAGGGCTAGTCACTACAAGGAAGTAGGAAATGCGTACTTGCAAAATGCGCACCTTCTCAAAAAATATTCATTGAATAAACTTATCAAATAATCACATAATCATATTTTTTACGATCAAGTTTTCATAAAGGTGAAAATTGCAATATTTTAGGTATGAGTGCTAGATAATCTACCCTGCATTTAATTTAGTTTTTTTTCCAGCTTTATTAAAGTATAGTTGAAAAATAAAATTGTAAGATATTTAAAGTGTGCAAATGCAAACATTTGATAAACTATTCATGTAAATGGATTTCCCTCTTATTATTAACAAATCCATCACCTCACATATTTACCTTTGTGTGTATGAACATTTAAGTTCTAGTCTCTTAGCAAATTTCAATTACATAATAAAGTCATATCATTTATAGTTACCATGCCAGAGATTAGATCCTCAGACCTCACTCATTTTAGAAACTGAAAGTTTGTAACATTTTCCCAGCTTCCCCGTATTTCCCTCACTCCCTACCATTTTTCCACTCTGTTTCTATGAATTCAACATCTTATTTAAAGATTCCACATATAAGTAATACTACTTGTTCTTGATCCATTCATTTTTTGATGGGCATTTAGGTTGTTTTCATACCTTGGCTATCATGAATAATGCTGCAATGACCATGAGAACAGAGATTAGATCTAGTGCATTTAAACCAGAAAATAGTATATTCACTATTTGAGAGTGCCTGCAGCCACATAATTTCAAGTTCACTTCTACAGTGAAGCTCATTCTAAAGTAATCTTAAATGATCAAATAATCACTGGAAGGTGTGTATAGTATCTTATATTTCACATTTTCTTGCTTGTATCTTCTTCTAAAAGCAACAATTTCAATTATGGTCTGTGTTCATTGTTTTGAAATTGAGGTACCTCTCACTTGACCAGCAACAAGCTTCAATGGTAACATTGTCACTGCTGGAAAGATTTACTCCTTAAGTATGGTGTCTGTAAGGGAAGCTTCTCTCTCCCTACTCTCTGCTGTACTAATGACTGTTCATTTTATCAAGCTCAGTTCCAGTAGATCAGTGGTTCTCAACCTTTCTAATGCCGTGACCCCGCAATACAGTTCCTCATGTTGCGGTGACCCCAAACCAAAAAATAATTTTGGTGGCTACTTCATAACTGTAATTTTGCTACAGTTATGATTCGGAATGTAAATACCTGATATGCATTATGTATTCTCATTGCTACAAATCAAACATAATTTAAACATAGTGATTAATCACAAAAACAATATTTAATTATATATTGAGAAATATTTATTACTAATTCCAATAAATAACATTTCACCATGGCATAGCATGGGTTTAAATATAACAACAATTCCAAATAAATAACATTTCACCATGGCATAGCATGGGTTTAAATATAACAACAGTAATATAACAGTAAACAACAGTGCAATATTTTGCAATAGTATGCTGCCAAATTCAGTGAGATGGTTGTGGTTGCTTCTTGCTTACCAATTCAGAAATTCTTGGGGCAGTCTTTGCAAGGGCACAGCAAAGATCATTTTTCACAACAAGTCTACTTCGGTATTTAGACTTGATTACCAGCAAGCTGGAAAACCCTGTTTTGCAAAGATATGTTGTTGGAAAAGGAAGAAGAAGGTGCAGCACAGTCTCAGACAGAATAGGGTATAACTGTAAACACTTAATCCAGAATTTTGTCAGTGGCATCGTAGAGAAATCTGTTCTCGCTGCATCATTGTTAATTAGGTCAATGAACTCTTCTTGCGCTGTCTCCGGAACATCTTCAACTTTCACTGTGAATGGACTTCTGGCAAGTGCAAATGGGGTGTCAGGTAGATTAGGAAAGTATGATGAAATTTTGTCTGCAAGCATGTGCAAATGTTCTTTCACAGAAGTCGAGCACCTTAAACAGTCGGCTGTTTTGGCAACTGTGCAACGAGCTAGATGCGCCAAACAATGCTCTGTTATTTCACACTGAAGTCAGATGGTTGTCAAGAGGAAAAGTTTTAAAATGTGTCTTTGAGCTTCGTGATGAACTGAAAACATTTTTTAATCAGAAAGCAAGACCGCAATTCGAAGCACTTTTTAGCGATAAAACTGAGCTGCAGAAAATAGCTTACTTGGTGGACATCTTTGTCATCTTGAATGACTTAAATTTATCACTGCAAGGACCAAATGCAACGTGCCTCAATTTGTCCGAAAAAATTAAATCATTCCAAATGAAACTTCAGCTTTGGAAAAATAAATTGGATAAAAATAAAATTTACATGTTTCCTACATTATCTGCCTTCTTTGAGGAACATGACATTGAGCCAGACTTCTATAGGAGGCAGATCTTTTACACTGCAGAATCCACACAGCAGATTCCTCAGTGTGAGGCCTCTTTCAGTCTATTGGGGGTGGCGGATTCCACCTTTGGAATTTTTCTGCTCTAGGAAAAGTTCTAGCATGAAAAAAAATGAAGCAACGTGCTCTATATTTGAGCGGAATCTGCTGCGGCCTCCCATTGACTTGAATAGGAGAGGAAGAAATGTGTCGGAAACTGTCATTTCTCCGCCTCTTATTGAAATCAAAAGGAGGCTGCGGCAGATTGTGTGGTAACCCGAGATTCTCGGGAGCTCTCTTCCACAAAACCCGCCGCACTCCCAATGAAATCAATAGGAGGCGGATCCAATGCCGAAACCACTGATTTCAGCAGTTTCCTCATTCAGAATATGGGGAAATAGTGGGACATATGGGAGATAATTATACATTGGGGAACAGTGTGAACTACATCTTATAGTGGTCTCTTATAGTATAAGACCGATGTAGTTCACACTGTGTAAATGTATGGTGCTTTGTGTAAGTGTAAGCTGCTTTGTGTACTGTGTAATGATTACACACAAAGCACCTTACACTTACACAGTATTGTGTGTATGGTGTGTGTACTGTTTTTACATTATTAACCTTCTTTACACCAGCAGGCTGTCTCGCAGGCTCTCTTGGCTCTCCGCCTCTCACCTGCCCACTGATGAAGTCAGCAAGCGCCGGACACATGTAATGCGCTGCTATGGACGAGCAGCCGGGCTGCTATGGACTGTGGGGCGTTCCCCCCGCTTCCCTGCCCCTTAGGCCCCGGACGGATGATGCAATCACATCTGCGCATGACCGCAGGCATTTAGTTTGGAACGCAGGTCCATAACGACGTGCGTTCAAGCTGAATAGCGCTGCTGCAGATGGTAGCACAGCTTCTCAGCGGCTAAAGCCATCAGAAATATGTATTTTCCGATGGCTTTAGGCAACCCCTGTGTTTTGCTCATTCGACCCCTGCCGGGGTCGCGATCCACAGGTTGAGAACCGCTGCGATTATCCTGAAGCAGAACTGCCCCAATGACTTAGGCTGGATTAGGTGGCCTTGTCTGCGCTTTTTAATGTCCTTTTCATTTAAAGATTAGTTAGGACTCCATCATTGCCCCTACTATGTGGCTTATGTGCTTGTTTTTACACTAGACTGTGAAGTCATTAAAGAAAAATAAACTTTTATTTTTCTTCATATTTGTAGTACCTAGAATATATTATTGGTTACTTAGTAAAAAATCAATGAATATTTTATAAATAAATGAATTTCACTTTTTCATAACAAAACTAAAGCCTTAAACAGTTTCCCAGTTGAACCTAAAACCTCAGCAGAAAATTGGCATTGACAGTTATTAAAGCACATTTCCAGCCTCACCACAACAGCCAAAGTGAAACCTCCTCCAAACCACCAGTGGCAGAAGCCGTCATCGGGACTTGTTGCTCCTGAGTACAACCTATTCTTGACTCCTTTTTAACAGTTTTTTTTTTTTTTTTGTATCTTTCTGAAGCTGTCAACGGGGAGAGACAGTCAGACAGACTCCCGCATGCAACGGACAGGGATCCACCCGGCACGCCCACCAGGGGGCGACGCTCTGCCCACCAGGGGGCGATGCTCTGCCCACCAGGGGGCGATGCTCTGCCCCTCCGGGGCGTTGCTCTGTCGTGACCAGAGCCACTCTAGCGCCTGGGGCAGAGGCCAAGGAGCCATCCCCCGCGCCCGGGCCATCTTTGCTCCAATGGAACCTTGGCTGCAGGAGGGGAAGAGAGAGACAGAGAGGAAGGAGAGGGGGAGGGGTGGAGAAGCAGATGGGCACCTCTCCTTTGTGCCCTGGCGGGGAATTGAACTCGGGACCCCTGCACGCCAGGCCGACGCTCTACCACTGAGCCAACTGGCCAGGGCCATTTTTAACAGTTTTTGATTATCTTATTTTTTAAAATACAGTTTCTGTGATTTATGTTAAAAGGCATTTGCCAGAGAAACAATCCATTGATTAAATCTTAATAACTTTGTTTTTGATCCGTGTAAGGCCAGTAACCACGGCCACCATCAAAGCCGCCTGGCCAACGCAGGTTCACATTTGATTCGGACAGATGGTAATGAAACAACAGAGCCAAAAACTGGTGATCTATTTTCCTTTAATCCTAGCTTGCACCCTGCGGGCAAGAATATATAAATACAAACAACGGGAAACACTTCCCGTTATCATTCAGGGCTTCCAAAGCCACTGACTCATCCAAGCTTTCCTAGAATCAAAGGCTTCTACCTCACCAGTCTTATTCACCTCTGTTCCCCATCTCCTTCTCCTCCACGAACTGGCTTCTCCATCACCATTCCACCATTTTGGCTGCCTCCTCCATGTGGCTTTCCTGCCCTGCTCCCTGGGCTGTTCCTCCCTACAGGAACATGGTCACTCTCTCTCCAAAATGGCCTCCTAGCTCCTCCTTTTAAAACCTTTTGGCATGGGCCTGACCTGTGTTGGCGTAGTGGATAAAGCGTCAACCTGGAAATGCTGAGGTCGCCGGTTTGAAACCCTGGGCTTGCCTGGTCAAGGCACATATGAGAGTTGATGCTTCCAGTTCCTTTCCCTCTTCTCTCCTCTCTCTCTGTCCCTCTGTCTCTCCCTCTGCTCTCTAAGATGAATAAATAAAAAAATAAAAAAAAACCTTTTGGCATGAAAACCCTCCCCGAACACACATTAGCATAACCACACCCCTTCCAAGCAAGAAAGGCATTAATGTTATCACCTAGGGGAAGGCCATCCACGTAGGCAGAGCAATCTTTGACAATAAGGGTGAGAAAAAATAACTTTATCTGCCCAACAATCCAACTTAAGAAAGTGACTATGACACTCAGGAAATTTTGCAGTTAACTAACTGCCTGATTTCAGATATGACTCAACTATATCATGTCCTACTTGTGAAGCATGATGGATTTATGGCTTCTTTAACCCAAAGAATATTCTGAGTTAAGTATCACAAAGTATAATAATCTACTGCCTAAACTTCTTTTACATGTCTTAAGTATGGCTGGACCTAAGTGAAATAATTTAGCTAGCATCATTTCTCCAGCTTTGCCTTTTCTATCTAATCTACCTTCATCCTCTCTTCCATCTGCAGTTGTTTCTAATGATTTCTTGGTCATATTTGGGCATCACCTCCTCGATTGTCCTTCTCCAATCTTGGCCACAAGGTGGCGCCCTCAATGCTTGTTCATGGTCCATGATCAGTGAAAATCTTAATGTACTGTGCCTTATTCTTGATGCATCTGATTTCATCACTGCCAGGCTTTTTGACCTTGTTAAGAGAATGTTAGCAGGATAAGTGAATTTGTTCATTGGAGGAGAACTGAGAAAACGTCCAAGGATGTACACTGTTACAGTTACTGTTTTCTAATTCTACGATTCTCTGCCAAAGTGGAGTAGTGGTTTGTTCCATGGCTGCTTCTCAGGAACTCTTCCTGACCCTGAGTCACACTGCCTACACGTGGTCCTCCCCGGTTTCCATATGAGAGTTTGCAATGAATTTCAAGGTAAAGTAGAGTTTTTATTTCTCACGCAGCTACCTAAAACATATTTCCTTGTTCTCTGGACATTTTGAAATTTAAACCTATAAGAGAGATACAAGTAGCAGGAATATGAGGTGGTTGAAAGCGGCTGCCTTAGATATCAAAAGGCATGTTCCTGTCCCTCCCCAGTCACCTACTCTTATGTAACTGCCGTGAATTCTTTTAAAGTCTCTTTGCTTAGGTTTCATTATCTTAATGAGCGATCAAACTTACTGTTTTACTTTGACTTTTAGGCTTAATGTGAGTATAAAATAATTTTATGTGCAAAATGTTTATTTATTCAACAAATATTGAACTGACAATTTTGTCTATTACTCTGTGCCAAAAATTATTGTTCTTTGTAATTTTATCTTTAAATTTTACAATTTTTACCTCCTGGCTTTAATAATCTGGGACTGTGTTTCTATAACCAGAAAAGATTTCCTCCAACTGCTCTCATATCATAAGACATATGCTGCTGGTACATCCATGTCCCTCAATGGTAAAACTCTCTGATTTCCTATTTTGACAGCACTGTGAATGTACTTTACTGTATTGTGAATATTTGCTTTATTTGTCTCTATCTCCCAACAGACTTAGCACAGTGACTCCTAGGCACTGTTCATATCTGTACATTTTTTTTTCCTGAAGTTGGAAACAGGGAGGCAGTCAGACAGACTCCTGCATGCGCCCCACCAGGATCCACCTGGCATGCCCACCAGGGGGCGATGCTCTGCCCATCTGGGGCATTACTCTGCCACAACCAGAGCCTTTCTAGCGCCTGAGGCAGAGGCCATGGAACCATCCTCAGCGCCCGGGCCAACTTTGCTCCAATGGAGCCTTGGCTGCAGGAGGGGAAGAGAGAGACAGAGAGGAAGGAGAGGGGGAGGGGTGGAGAAGCAGATGGGCGCTTCTCCTGTGTGCCCTGGCCGGGAATCGAACCCGGGACTCCTGCACACAAGGCCGACGCTCTACCATCTGTACATTTTTTATAACATATAAAACATTTAATGTAGTGAGTTCAAAGTAACTGTTTTGAGAATGTTTGTTCAGGACTCATTATTGGACAATATCAGTAAGTGATTAACTATAGATCTCTAAAATAATTCCTAACACACAGACACAATTTAATTTAATTTATTCTCAATTTTACTAATGTTACAGAAATATATGCTTTAAATTTTGTTACAGTGTCCTTAAAATCTTCAACTGGATAAGAGAGAGAGAGAGAGAGAGAGAGAGAGAGAGAGGCAAGAGGGGGAGGGGTAGAGAAGCCGATGGGCGCTTCTCCTGTGTGCTCTGGTGCTCTGACTGGGAATCGAAGCCACTACGTCCACACACTGGCCCCAGCTCTACCACTGAGCCAACCGGCCAGAGCCCGTAGCATATTATTTTTATAAGACTATGCAGGGATTTCATTTCATAAGTCCAATTAAGACAAATAGATGATTGGTAGCAAAATCCCTGCCCATCACAACAAAAAAAATTTTTTTTGTATTTTTCTGAAGTTGGAAATGGGGAGGCAGTCAGACAGACTCCCGCATGCACCCGACCAGGATCCACTCGGCATGCCCACCAAGGAGCGATGCTCTGCCCATCTGGGGCGTTGCTCTGTTGCAACCAGAGCCATTCTAGCGCCTTAGGCAGAGGCCATGGAGCCATCCTCAGCGCCCGGGTGACTTTGCTCCAATGGAGCCTCGGCTGCAGGAGGGGAAGAGAGAGACAGAGATGAAGGAGAGGGGGAGGGGTGGAGAAGCAGATGGGTGCTTCTCCTGTGTGCCCTGGCCAGGAATCGAACCCAGGACTCCTGCACGCCAGGCCGACGCTCTACCACTGAGCCAACTGGCCAGGGCCATAACAAAAATTTTAATTGACTTTGCAGAGTGGGAATGATTGAAGCAGAGCTCGCTGCATTTTCAGACAGAACTCACCCAGGGAGATTGAGTGAGGAGAGCTGCGAGTGGCCTGGCTGAGAGAGTACAGGTCCTGTGAGGGCTTCGCTCACTGTAGAGTGAAAAGCAGGTGAATTTTGAAAACATGTGTAGACTGTCAAATTTCATATGAATATTTGAATTACTTTCAAATTTTACAATTAAAAGAAGTATTAGTGACTTCATATTTTAGTATTTTATAAACTAGATGGACTTACGTATAAGTTTGGGCTATTGGCAAATTTAAAATAAAGTGGTTAATTGTGAGAAAAAGAATATTATCCAGCATCGTCTTCTGGGGACTTTTAGTTGACAGTTTTCCTTCTGGTTTTCTGTAACATTAAGCTGAATCTCATGCATAGACTAAGAAGCAACCTCATTCTTTGATATGAATGCAGAAAAATTATTTGAATGAAATGAGAAACCCTTCAGAAGCTACCAGTACTATATGTCCAAAGTGGCCCAGGATAAACAATGTGATAGATTTCTTTATCGAAATTTAAGGAGTCTGCAACAGCACTTACTATAAGCCAAAAAAACTTTTCTGAGACCGATTTTTTTTCTGTTCCTTCTTTATAATGAGCAGTTTCTGAAGCGCAGATAAAACCTCTCCTAAAAAGGTTTCATTTTAACAAAATGCTTTGCTAAAAGTGAAGCCAAGATCTTTCTGAGAAACTAATCAAAGAATACCAACTGCATATTTATGAAGGATGCCATGAAATATTCTGTGAAAAGGTTCTTGAAGGCGTTGTTTGTCAGGTACCCATGGATCCTTAGAAGAGACTGGGACGGAACGTTAGCCTTTCCTTGCTTCTCACTGGTTACACAAAAGCTGCTTTGGAATAAATAATCTCCATATTACAGTGAGGCTTTCTTGCTTTTACACTGTGTGGTTTATATTACAAGCCAATTTTTCTGTTGAGATTTTTTTAAAGAGTTATATAGACTTTATTTTTTTGGAGCAGTCTGAGATTCACAGCAAACTTGAGTGGAAAGTAGTCTCTCCTGTACACCCAGAGCGTCCCCCATCAACACCCGGCACCAGAGGGGTGTACCTGTCACAGCTGCTGAAAGAACCGTAGTTTACATTCAGGTTCATTCTTGGTGTCTTACCTCTATGGCTAACTGGCTAATGTAGATGGCAGTGTCCACCGTTGTGGTATCACATATAAGAGTTTATTGCCTTAAATATGCCTGTGCTCCACCGCTTCATTCTTGTTTGCCCTCTTACCCCGAATCTTTCTCATGTTTCCATAGTTTTACCTTTTCTGGGCTGTCGGATGGTTGGAATCATATACTGTGTAGCCTTTTCAGATTGGCTTCTTTTGCACAGCAAAATGCATTGAAGATTTTTCATGTGGTTTTCTGGTTTGATATATCATTTCTTTTTATTTATTCCTGAAAAATATTGCTTTGTCTAGATATACCAGTTTATTTATCCATTCACCTACTAAAAAATATTGGTTTTTCATTTTTTAGGAATTAAAAATAAAGCTGCTGTAAACATTTATGTGCAGGTTTTTGTTGGATATAAGTTTTCAACTCCTTTAAATCTTTTCCAAGGAACATGATTGCTGGATTGTACAAATGGGTATGATTAGTTTTGTAAGAAACTGACTGTCTTCAAATAATATTTTACTTCCCCACCAGCATTGAATAAAAGTTCCTTTGCTCCATATCCTCACAGGTGTTGTTGGTGTTTTGGATTTTGGCCAATCTAATAGGTGTGTGGTGGTATCTCATTGTTGATTTAATCCACCATTCCCTGTTGATGTTAATGTTGGTCATATTCCACATGTTTATTTGCTATTTGCATGTCTTCTTTGGTAAAGTCTGTTCAGATTTGTGCCCATTTAATTTTTGTTGAATTTTAAGAGTTCTTTGTATATTTTTTATACCAGTCCTTTATTTATATAACTTTTATAAATAAAATCTCCCCACCTTTGATTTGTCTTCAACTTCTCTTAATAGCCTTTCACAGAGCAGAAGTTTTTAAACTTATTGAAGTCCAATTTATCAATTATTTCTTACATGGATCATGTCTTGGATGTTATGTCTAAAAAGTCATTGCCAAATCCAACTTCATCTTGATGATCTCTTATGTTATTTCCAGGGATTTTATAGTTTTCAATGTTACTTTTAGGCGTATAATCCACTTTGACTTAATTTTTGTAAAGGGTGTAAGATTTTTGTCTAGATTAATTTTCTTGTCTATGGATGTCCAGTATTTTAGTATCTTTTGTTAAAAATATTATCCTTTCTCTATTTAATTGCCTTTTCTCTTTGACAAAGATTAGTTAACTATATCAGTGTTGGTCTATTTTGGGGCTATCAATTCCACTCCATTTATCTGTTTATTTTTTTGCCAATATTAAACTTCGTTACTATAGCTTTATATAAATTTTGAATTTTGTTTGTGTTAGTCCTCTGACTTTGTCTTTTCCTTTAATATTGTGCTGGCTATTCTAAGTCTTTGCCTCTCCATATAAACTTTAGAATAAATGATTTGATATCCACATAATAACTTGCTAGAATTTTGACTGGGATTACATAGAAACTCTAGATAAAGTTAAGAAGAACTATATCTTAATAACATTGAGTCTTACTCAATATTGTAGAATGTTTTTCCACTTATGTAGTTCTTCTTTGATTTTTTTTATCAGCTTTTGTAGCTATTTTCATGTAGATATTGTACATTTTTGTTAGCCTTATACAAAGTATTTCTCTTCTTTTGTTGCTAATGTAAATGGCATTGTATTCTTAATTTTAAATTCCAGCTGTTCCTTGTTAATCTGTAAGGAAGCACCTGACTTTTGTATATTAATCTTATATCCTGCATCCTTACTATAATTGCTTATTAGACTTCAGGGTTTGTTTTTATTTTAATAGATTCTTTTAGATTTTCTACATAGACAATCATGCCATCTACAAACAAAGTTTTCTTTCTTTCTTTTCATTTTATATATTCTTTATTTTCTTTTTATGTCTTATTGCATTAGCTAGATCTTCTAGCATAATGTTGAAATAGATTGTTGAGGAAGGATATCATTGCATTTGTCCTGATCTTAGTGGAAAATCTTCTAGTTTCTCACCATTAAGCATGACATTAAGTCTAGGTTTTTTATAGATGTTCTTAATTGTGTTAAGAAAAGTCTTCTCTATTCCTAGTTCGATTGGATGTTGGGTTATTGTGTAGTTTTACACAGAAAGTTTATCAGTTAATGTTTTCAATGCCCTTTTACAGCTATAAGAGTATAGCTATGTTTTAATTATAATCATAGAAGTGAGTTTTGGGAGGGAGTGAATCAGCGCTAAGCAGGCCCCTTATAACCACTGAAGAAAAAATCCTCCGTTTGGAACATACTCTGTTTAAAATACCAGTGTGAGAAACATGGTTTTAAAGAAAAGGAAAAAGCCTTTGAATGTTTAATTTGTGTTAAGCATTCATAAGGATGATAATGGCTAAGAGAATCCTTTATTATCCATTACCTATCATACTGTTAATCATTTTCTCTAAGTGCTTTTCCATTTGGCAAATGATAGCTTAGTAACTCTCCCTGGAAATACACTTAATCACATGAAACATTAAAGCAAAAGAGGCCGTTTCACCTATAGGCAAATTGTTCATTGATGTCTTGAATTTTCTTTAATATGTATAAGCTTTCACTTCATAATCAAAGAGTTGGCTCTGATTATTTTGATATAAATTCAAGAATTTTTACACTTCCTCTGCTCCTCGTTTTTAAGGTCATCTCATTGAGGGTCTCTGTCTGTGCTATCTGCATTTCCTTGCTTTCAATGTCTGAAGTCACTCCGATTGGACTGTCAAGCCAGTGCCTCAGAACTTCTCCACATTACTAAATCCAATGATTGATTTTATTTAGCTTTCACTTTATTTATCAGCAACATTTGAGCATTTCTTCACTTCCTTCTTTTTGGAATACATTTTGAATTCATCTTCCATGGCAACATATTCTTCTGGTTTCCTCCTTTATATTCTTGCTCTTTTTAATTTAGTCTTACATTCTGATTCCTCTCATAAATCTGAACAATTTGACTCTTGATTATCTTATAAACCTTATCCAGATTTATGGCCTTGATTATAATTTAAAATTGGCATGGGCTGAATTTATATCTTCAATTAGCACATTCGCTTGAGCTACAGATTCTTATGTCTAATTGCTGAATAGACATTATTACTTGCATTTTAACATGTCCCAAACTAAACTCTTCATTTTCTTTAACCAAACACATTTATCCTACAATTTGCCATTCAGTTCATGGAAACTTTAACTTCTTAGGCCAAAAACTTTGGGGGTCATACTTTTTTTCATTTTTCTACATTGCATTCAATTCGCTAGTATAACAACTTGGCTTTACTTTCAAACTATATCCACAGTCTAACCACTTCACTGCTAGTGTCCTGGTCCAAATTAGAGATCTTTTTACCTGGATTCTTAAACTTCTAACTGACCTTCCTGCTACCAACCTTATCCTATATCCATTTAATACAACAGCCAGACTGATACTTGATAAAACAGTGTCAAATTGTTTCTCTCTTCTGCTTAAAACTCTCCAGTGTTTCCGATCTAATAAAAATCTAATTTCCCATCTAATGCAAAGTCCTTATATATTTTATGAGGTCTGTGTGATCTTTCTCCCTTAATATTTTGAGTTTGTCTTTTTTTTTTTTTTTTTTTGTACTTTTCTGAAGCTGGAAACGGGGAGAGACAGTCAGACAGACTCCCGCATACGCCGGACCGGGATCCACCCGGCACGCCCACCAGGGGGCGACGCTCTGCCCACCAGGGGGCGATGCTCTGCCCCTCCGGGGTGTTGCTCTGTTGCGACCAGAGCCACTCTAGCGCCTGGGGCAGAGGCCAAGGAGCCATCCCCAGTGCCCCGGGCCATCTTTGCTCCAATGGAGCCTTGCTGCGGGAGGGGAAGAGAGAGACAGAGAGGAAGGAGAGGGGGAGGGGTGGAGAAGCAGATGGGTGCTTCTCCTGTGTGCCCTGGCCGGGAATCAAACCCGGGACTTCTGCACGCCAGGCCGACGCTCTACCACTGAGCCAACTGGCCAGGGCCTTGAGTTTGTCTTTTAACTCCTCACTTGGTTTCAGCTGTTCTAGATTTCTTGCTGTTTCCCAAGTGTGCCTGGTACATACCTACCTCAGGTATTTGCAAGTTTTATTCCCATGTGCAGGAACACTACTGCTGCAGATTGTCAAGGGGCACTCTCTCACTCCTTTAAACCCTTTGTTCTACTTAGCCTTCTTGAAGTCTTTCGTTGACCATTCTTTCAAAAATATGGCTCACTTCATCCTTGCACCTCTATCTTCTTTCCCTGCTTTATTTTTATTTACTTAGTTTATTGTATGTATTCATGTACTAGAATGCAATCCTCACAGAGCAAGTTTGTTTTCTGATTTGTTGCTCACTGCTCTTTTCTCAGAATCCAGAACCTTAATAACATGTTATAGGTATTTAATTCATATTTGTTCCATTCATGAATGTATACAAATTAATGTTTTAAATCTATACTTGTGTAAGTTGTTAAGAACATTTTCACAAGTTACATCCCTGTATACTTTTACTCTGTTCAATTGCCTTTGGCTTCCTTTCTCAAAATGTATGAATTAGTTGAATATTACGTTAATATTCACCATTTTCAATAAGGTCACTTTGTGTCTCCTATGAAAGTCGGATCATGATACTTCATTATCTAATGAGGTGTCACAAATCAGGTCATTAACCATATTGACCTGATATTGATTATAGGAGCCAACTTCATAAAAGCAGGAATAAAATGATTTCCATGCCAAACTGTCGATAATAGAATCACTTTTTAACATAATGCTGGGAAATTTTGCACACAGTAAGTAAAAGGGTAAACGTTTTATATTCTAAAGTAACATTAAAGTAAATGCATTTGGGGAGAATTATTTTAGGCATTGTCGATGGGCACTTTTATGAGGGGCTGTTGATCAAAGTTTCTAAAGTATCATTGAGCAGTTTCATTCTCTATTACATTTCTTCTTTTAAAACTAGTAAATAGCTATGATAATTCTTATTTCATCATGCCTGCCACATGTAACAAGGAATAATCCATCTTGTTTCTATTATTAAATACTGGTACTAAATATTAAAAGACTAGATATAACAGTCCTGCCGATGCCTTGCTGCTCCAGGGCACTGATTTATCTCTGAGTAATGGCCGAGCGTAATGAAGACACGGAATGGTTAAACTTCGCTTCAACCAAGAATTGTGTCTTTTTTTTAAATCATAATTTCAGTATTCCCCATGAACATGACTTGTGTTTCTCTAGTACAAATAAAATGATTTTAAGTAGTGCATGAACAGATACATTAAAATTAATTAGCAACTTCATGGTAATGTCTATAAGAAATAAGTAAAGTATAGTAGAACCAGTGCTAAGTGTATACCAAGAAGATGATAAGCAAAATGAGTGAAGTTTGGAAAGTTATTGTTATTAGACTAGATGACCAACTAATACCTAAATATTATTTGGTTACAGAATGTTAAGTTAGTTCACTTAAAAAGGGATGTTACCATTCTCCAGAGGGAATGTTCATTAGTATATGACTCCTCATGAATGAATAAACAAGCAATAATGAGCAAGGTGAGCATTAGATAGCAGCACAATTTAAGGCATACCACATTGGTTCAACTTTATTATTCCAGCTCATTATATGGCTCCTGATAATAAGACTGTAAAAGAAGGAAGTAATTGGCATTCTTTTTTCCTTAAAAGTTAAATATATACTCACATGCTCCTCACCTTGTTTATATGTCTATTCAAGAAAAAAGATGAACCATTTATTCTCCCATACTCAGCATCTTTCTATATATAAAGCTTAATCACACCATACTTTTTAGAACCAGAATTAAAATGTCATTTTTCTACTTTCCGGCTCAGTATTAAATGGCATGAAATATTTTTCTCTTAACCTTCTTTATGTAATAACTGTAATCTAAGTAGAACTTAATAATTATATTCCCTCCTTAGATAGTTTTAAATGACATTACATAAATTATGACAGTATACTTTTATGTATTAACTAAAATTATATTTCTTCTAGACTATGCTTATAATGTTTAATGTGATAAAGCTAAGAAAACAAGTGATGGTTACCTGTTTTGTCACATAACTGCTGAAAAATATGTTGACATACACTTAAGTACACTACTCACAAAAATTAGGGGATATTTCAAAATGATTATGAAGCAATAGAAAAAGAAGTATTTGATTTTTTTATTAAACAAAAACATCAGAAAAGCAAAGGACAAGTCAAAGAAAGTTGTTCGATTATGCCAATGAGATGCAAAACCAACTTTTATTTCATTGGTGAAAATGCACTGTACAAAAGGCTGAAAGTACTGGAGTGTCTGCATGGTTCCTGATCTTGAAAGTACACATCCTGCAGTTTCCCAGCCCTTGCAATGCCCCTGACACATGATGTGCCCGAATGCGAAGCCTGGAGAGCCACAGGCCTCTTGAAGCTGTTGAAACACAGACGACAGTGGCAACAGCACTTGGAACATCCCAAAGCATGATTAGCAGACTGTGGAGTCACTTTCAAGAGACTGGCACAGAACGAAGAAGATGAAGGCAGGGTCACCTATCTGCCACAGCAAGAAATGACCACTACTTGACCTTATTGGCAAGAAGGAACAGGTAATGCAACAGAGCTGTGGGGACAGTTTCTTGCTGCCACTAGATGATGGATACGCACCCAGATCATACGAAATCAGCTGCATCACGTTGGACTGCATGCCGGGCGACCAACGGTATGCATTCCTTTATCTGCTGAACACTGTACAACCCACAGAAGGAGGGCTGTGAGCATCATCATTGGACCTGCGATAAGTGGTCAACTGTCCTCTCCGATGAGTCATGGTTCAGTCTGCAGCCTGACAGTCAGCATGTCTTGATCTGGTGTGAACAAGGAACATAGGAGAATCCACGTTTCATGTGAGATAGGGACTCCTTCAGTGGTGGTGGAATCATGGTGTGTGCTGGCATCAGCATTGGTGGTCGTATCGACCTCCACGTCATCAGAAAGGGATCACTGACTGCTGTCAGATGTCGAGATGAGGTCCTGCACCCTCTAGTGGTACCCTATGCTGGAGCAGTTGGAAACAACTTTCTTTTCATGGACGATAATGCAAGGCCCCACCGTGTGTATCTCGTCAACAACATGCTTCAGGAGGCAGGAATTGAACGCATGGACTGGCCTTCACGTTCTCCAGACCTGAATCCCACTGATCATGCTTGGAATGTACTGGGAAGACATCTGGCCAACTGTCCAGTGCCTCCCACACACTTCTTGAGCTGGAAGTTACCCTGGAGCAAGAGTGACAGACAATCCCACAAGAACTGCTGGACACTCTGATCCTGTCCAAGCCCCATCACTGTCGGTGTGGTTTGGTAGACTTGGGTGACCATACACCCTACTGAGCAGTCAGGGGTGGCACTCTTATCCAATTTGATGTGCTTCTGTTCACCCCCACTAATATGTCACTTGCAACTCAATCACGATAATTGAGTTTGCATCTCATTTGCAACTTTCTTTGACTTGTCATTTGCTTTTCTGATGTTCTTGTTTAATAAAGAAAATTAAATGTTTTTTTTTATCACTTTATATTGATTTTGAAATATCCCCTACTTTGTGTGAGCAGTGATGCTCTGTGTAAACATGTGCACAGGCACAAGCATGCACACACTCGCAATGGGACTGTTTGTCTTCATACATGCCAAGTGGTCTCATTAGCTCAGGGTGACTAATTTGGCTAATTATATTACCACCTCAAAAAATATAAACAGTTTAAAATATAGCATAAACATCTAAATTCCGTATATTAGCAGTAAACTGATTTCTTTCAGGTTTCTGTCAAACATTCTTGGCAGGGACATCTTTAAGAAGAGTTAAGTCATACCAATCTTTCTCTTTTTAAACTCTAATACAGTCAGACAAGAAGGGAACAAAGGATGGAAAAAGAAAAGAAGGAAGATGAATTTTGTCCTTTTGTGTTTCTAATGCTTCTAATATTATTCCTACCAGATCTTCGCCTGTATCCTAAACACCTGCTCTGCTTGCTGCCGCCTTACAGGCCTAACCCCATGGAAGGAGGCCTGCCTGTATGCAGCTTTTAATTAAAAACAGTTTCTCCAACAAGGAATCTTCTTTAGATGTTCAGTAGTTACGACACATTACCAAATTTTGACTCATTTCATAAAATCATTCAAATGAGATCCACTTTTTAAAATTAAGCAAGCATTACCATGGGTTATTGATATTATAAACACTAGCTGATTTGATCATTGCTTATATTATGCACTGATTAATTAATATATATTTTTATTTATTTATTATGTATATAATTGCCAAGTATAGTGTTAGAGTTAAAGGTTAAACAGGTTGGCAGAATGACAGAATATAATACTTGATTGAAAAGAACATGATACTCAACCTAGGCAACATTGTTCATAGCCAGAGATACATATATACTGCTCACAAAAACTAGAGAATATTTCAAAATGAATATGAAGCAATAAAAAAAAAGCATTTGATTTTTTTTTATTAAACAAGAACATCAGAAAAGCAAATGGCAAGTCAAAGAAATTGATTATGCAAATGAGATGCAAAACCAACTTTTATTTCATTGGTAAAAATGCACTCTACAAAAGGCTAAAAGTAGAATACTGCATGTTCCCTGATCCTCTAATTTTTGTGAGCAGGTAAATATCTATCTACAGAATATTGTTCAGAGAAAAATCTCCGTTAGTGCTACATAGGCCAGCTGACCTGGAAACCATGTCCCTTTGGTCATAAAAGAAGATAATAAAAATATTCATGTCTGCACTAATTAAAAAAATTTTTTTTATTAAATGTGTCTTATTTTAGGCACTGTGGCAATTGCAAGATTATTAATTAATTAAATGCATTAATTTATACATTTAACAGTTTACCTGTAATATTGAGAAACTCTGTTGTAGAAAATATTATTTTCAGTGGGAAAACAAGAAAATTAGATAATTTTATATTTACTAGAATAATAATACTGGTAGTCATTACCCATACAGTAAAATGAATGTCAGCGATGCTTACTCGAGAAAAGGTGTGACTATAAGTGGCTGAGCACTTAGGGGATTGCTATTAAATTTTGCTGTCACTCTTTTCTTACAATTTTTTTATTATTATTAAATTTAATGCAGTGACATTGATAAATCAGGGTACATATATTGAGAGAAAACATCTCCAGATTATTTTGACCTTTGATTGTGCTGTATACCCCTCACCCAAAGTCAAATTATCTTCTGTCACCTTCTATCTGGTTTTCCTTGTCCCCCCCCTCCCCGGTTACCATCGCATTCTTGTCCATGTCTCTGAGTCTCATTTTTATGTCCCATCTATATATGGATTCATATAGTTCTTAGTTTTTTCTGATTTACTTATTTCACTCCGTATAATGTTATCAAGGTCCATCCATGTTATTATAAATGATCTGATGTCATCATTTCTTATGGCTGTGTAGTATTCCATACTATATATATATACCAAAGCTTTTTAATCCACTCGTCCTCTGACGGACACTTGGGCTGTTTCCAGATCTTTGCTATTGTGAACAATGCTGCCATAAACATGGGGGTGCATTTCTCTTTTTGGAACAGTTTTTCCTTAAATTAATCTGTGCTTTAACATAAAACTTATTTGAGTTTAATGTTTTGATAGATCTATCTTCATTTTTAGATGAAAAATTTACAGTATTCTGTTTTGGTAAAACATCCCTGTATATTTCAGTGTAGTTTACATAACTTTTTTCGTAAAATGTTTAAACAGAGATGGTGCTCAGTTACAGCAGTGATGGGCAGTGGGTGGAGCATATAAAGATACTGTATGGAAATTTTTTGGCAACAATGTTTGTCTGATATGAGGGAAAGGAATCAATTAGTTTGGATACTACTTGGTGTGTGAAATGTTTCCTTCTTTAATCTTCTGTATTCTCTCTAAAGGCGGGAAGTAGTAGAACACAGGAAAAAGAGGACAGTGTTTAAGATGTATGGCACAGTGCTTGCATATGAGACTATGCCAAAGTTATAGGTAAATTTTGGCAGACCTTGGATCAAGATGATTACAGCTCCTCACCAAGAAAGCACCAGAGCTTAAATAAAGATGATCTGAAATTAAATTAAGGCTAAAACTGAGGACACTTCTAATAGTTTCCAAACATAAATTAAATAACTTTAAGCATCAATTTGGAAGAACGGATAGTATTTTTCCTTCAATTGCTATAGAACACAGTATTCTATATTTATTCAATAGTTCATCAAGTAAACAATTGAACCAAGATCTAATTATTCTATCATAGTCTCTGATGTTTTCTCTTAACAATAGAAACTATATTTGTTATCAGCTTTAAAGAGATTATTTTAGTTTAAGATAAACAATAGTCAACGTATTTCTTGATTATTATGTATAATCTCAATTCTCTTTTATTATCCTAGTTTTTATCCTTTTTTTTTTTGAGATATCTAAAGTTGCATCTCATTACCTAAATAGTTCTTTTGCATTCAAGGTGATTCAGGGCTCAGCAGGGATGGTCCTCAAAGTTGTCTACTACACAAAAAGTATGTAAACTGGATCATAGTTTGTTAGAAACATTTAAACTGAGAAATACAGAACATATGAAAGTAAAGGCTGTCAGGCAGAAATACACAAAATATGAAAAGATTGACAAAATAACATAAAATATGGTAATTTTTTCCCAGTTTATGTTATTGATTTCAGCGAGAGAAAGGAAAGGAAAGAGTGAGACAGGAACATCAACCAGCTCCCATATGTGCCCTGACGGGGGATCAAACCGGCAGCCTCTGCACTGCACAGTGCTCTAATCAAATAAGTTCTCTAGCCAGGGAAAAATATGGTAAAGAGTTAAGGTTAGAAAATAGAATGACTTTTAAAACTGCATAATTTATGATTAAGGTATGATAAATATGCTGCAACAAAAGTAGAGCAAATTTACAGCAAAATGACTGTAGATGAAAGGAGAACATCATAGAAGCAATTAGTGTGGGTGATTTCAATATAGTTCTATCAACATTAGGCAGATCTAATGGATCAAAATAAATATCTATTAGATAAGTAAGGAAAGGGGCTTCTATTTCTAGTAATAGGATAATAAAAGATTTCATAGCGTTCTTCCCAGTAGAAAGCTCCTTTGCTGTGCAGAAACTTTTTAGTTTGACATAGTTCCATTCATTAATTTTGCCTACTACACTTGCCTTTGGAGTCAACTCATAAATTGTTCTCTACGGCCACGGTCCACGAGCTTAGTACCTATGTTTTCTTTTATGTAATTTACTGTTTCAGATCTTATATTTGTCTTTGATCAATTTTGAATTCATTTTTGTGCATGGGTACAAACTGTAGTCAAGTTTTATTCTTTTGCATGTGGCTTTTAAATTTTACCAGCACCATTTATTGAAGAAGCTTTCTTTTCTCCATTGTGTGTTTTTGGCTCCTTTGCCGGAGATTTGTCCATATATATGCAATTTTCTTTCTGGGCTCTGGATTCTGTTCTATTGGTCTGTATGTCTATTTTTATGCTAATACCATGGTGATTATTGTGGCTCTATATTGTATTATAATTTGAAGTCAGGTAGTGTGATAACTCCTCAATGTTCCTTGCGGCATTATTCACAGTGGCCAAGACATGAAAATCACCAAAGTGTCCTTTGATAGAGGATTGGATAAAGAGATGTGGTGTATATATACACAATGGATGCTACCCAGTCTTAAGAAATGATGACAAGGTTCATGAATGAACCTTGAGAACATTATACGGAATGAAATAAGTAAATCAGAAAAAACTAAGAACTATATGATTTCACACATAGGTAGGATATAAAACTGAGAATCATAGACATAGACAAAAGTGAAGTGGCCTGACCAGGCAGTGGCAGTGGATAGAGCATCAGACTGGGATATAGAAAACAGATTCTAAACCTTACGGTCGCCAGCTTGAGTGCGGGCTCATCTGGTTTGAGCAAGGCTCACCAGCTCTGGCTCAAGCAAGGGGTTACTCAGTCTGTTGTAGCCCCCAGGTCAAGGCACATATGAGAAAGCAATCAATGAACAACTAAGGTGCTACAATAAAGAATTGATGCTGCTCATCTCTCTCCCTTATAGTCTGTCTGTCCCTCTCTGTCCCTCTCTTTGTCTCTCTCTGGCTCTGTAACAACAACAACAAAAAAGTGAAGTGCTTACAAGGGGAATGTAGGAGAAAAGGTGGGGGGAAGGGTATAAAGCAGGACAAATATAAGGTGACAGAAAATGATTTGACTTTGGGTGATGGGTACACAACAAATCAACAGTTCAAATGCTATAGAAATGTTTATCTAAAACCTATATACTCTTATTGATCAATGTCACCATGTTAAATTTAATTTTCTAAATAAAATTTTGAAAAAAGGGAAAAAAGAAAGCTCTTAAAACATTAGATACATTGTAAAATATTTTTGTAAATAAATACTGTATGAGCTAGACATAAAAAAGGGAAATCCCTAAAGATCAAAAGCAAAGAGAAAGCTGGTTAAAAAAAAACAAACAGCTTGACCAGGTAGTGGTGCAGTGGATAGAGCATTGGACTGGGATGCCAAGGACCCAGGTTTGAGATCCTGAGGTCGCCAGCTTGGGCGCGGGCTCATCTGGTTTGAGCAAAAGCTCACCACCACCTTGGACTCAAGGTTGCTGGCTCAAGCAAGGGGTTACTCGGTCTGCTGAAGGCCCACAGTCAAGGCACATATGAGAAAGCAATCAATGAACAACTAAGGTGTTGCAATGCGCAATGAAAAACTAATGATTGATGCTTCTCATCTCTCTGTTCCTGTCTGTCTGTCCCTGTCTATCCCTCTCCCTGTATCTGTAAAAAACACACACACACACGCACACACACACACACAGTAACACACACACACACACAACCAAACAAACAAGCAAGTCAGTGACCATCCTGTTGCTCTGGTGGCACTTGCTCATCTTGGTAAAAAAAAAAAAGAAAAAATATTGCACTTTATGAAGTCTGGATAAAGCTGGGACCCACAAATCACTACACAATGAAAGCTTGAATAAAGAGAATACAACAAATAGGAAATGTTGCCTAGAAGAAAACTTACTTGCCCTGACCTGAGCCATAGGTGTAGGAAAATGCCTCCTCAGGGTCTGCAGCTATAGTCCTGTGATTATAAGAGCTAAGATTAAAGTTTACACTTTTTCCACTTGACTGGGGTACCCTAAGCTAAGAAATTAACATAAAGTGAGTAACAGATTTGGATGCACCTGGCAGGAAAACAAGCTAAGAATACAAAACAAAATTATAAAACATTTGAAGAAATAAGTCATTATAAGCAAATGTTAGCAGATACAATAAAGAGCAGAAAAAGAGCTGTAAGAATTTAAGCTAATAGAGTTTCAGGCTATAAACTACATAATGTAAGGCATATATTTAATTTTAAGTTTATTTAGTAGTCTCAATAAAATAGTAAAATATACAGATGAAATTAATATGAATAATAGTTTATTGAATCTAAAGTATAAAAATGTTATTTCAACATATCCACATAATTATTAATCTTATTTTTTATAGTAAGTATTTGAGAACAGTGTGCATTTTGTTCCTTTAGTGCATTTAGACTAGTTGTGTTTAAAGGTACATGTGGCTAGTGACTGCCATACTGGATAGAACAGAAATAAGACTCTTAGTATTGTTCAAATTACCAAATACATCAAAATAAAATAAAAATGAGAAAGAAGATATAGAAATTTAGGACATTAAAAATACATAAACCAAAATTAAAATACATTAACTTAGAAAAACAGATTAGAAACAGCTGAAGAGGAAAAGATGTGTTAAAATACTGAATAGCAGAAATTTCCTAGAATGCAGCAGGAAGAGACAAAGAAAAAGTGAAAATGAGATTAGAAGATAAGGAAGACAGAGCAAGAAGGTTTGAGACACATGTGCTTACAATTCTTGATGGGAAAAATCAAATAATAGAAAGGGACTGTTTAAAGGGCTCATGTCTGAGAATTTTCCAGAATTTATGAATGATAAGAATCTTTAGATTCAGGCCCTGGCTGGTGGTCCAGTGGATAGAGCATTGGCTTGTCATATGGACATTCCAGGTTCAATTCCTAGTCAGGGTACACAGGAGAAGTGACCATCTGCTTCTCTCTCCCTCCCTCTTCCCTTTCTCTGCCTTTTCCCTTGCAGAAGCCAGTGGCTCGATTGGTTTGAATGTGGCCCCAGGCACTGAGGATAGCTGGGTTGGTCTGAGCACTCAGTCTCAGGTGCTAAAAATAGCTTGGTACTCGAGGATTGGCCCTAGACTGGCTTGCTGGGTGGATCCCAGTCAGAGCATATGCAGGAGTCTGCCTCACTATTTCCTTTCCTCTCACTTAAAAATGAAACAAAATGAAAGAAAACAAAACAAACAAACAAAAAGAATTCTTAGACTCAGAAACATGAGTATAAAATTTAATAAATAAAATGTTTTGCCTCTATGTATGTAATGAATTTGCAGGACTAGAAAAAGAATATCTTAAAACTAACTAGAGATAGACATACGTCAGTTAATCTTTGTTATTTGTGACAGCTATGTTCTATAAGGTTGCTATGAACACTGAATTCGCTCATATGGTACCATTGCTTCTAGTGTAAAAATAGGATTACTTTCCTGTGAACCCCTGGTCATAACATTTCAACTGATGAGTACATAACGTTTTTATGTGTATTTCTAGTTAAAGCTGTGCTACTCTCTCTACATTTCTTACAAATAATTAACTGCATGGTTTTGTGTTACATAGGAATATTTGCCATATTTTAAAAATTCTTCCATGGTCTCCTAACCTTCAGAAGCTGCCTAACTTACAATTTTTAACATTTTCCATGCCATATGGCTTTTTGAAACGTGTGAGTTGGCACTAGCCAACAACGGTGTTGCGTTTTTCTGACCTTAGGTAATATAACTGCGTCGTGGTCCAGCCATGACAAGTCCATTACGGGGTCCTTGAACGGGAAAAGGTATGGAATTAAATAAACGATAGCTAGAGAATTAAAGATATATACATAAAGATGGGTTCTGGAGGACGGCACCACGAACAGTTTCTACTGTTCCTAAGCCGATGCCATGGCCGCTCCCAGAGCACATACATTTTTATTCTGGGAAAAATACGTGGTCCATTAGCAATTCAGTTGTTTCCAAGACAACTCAAAGACAACCCCCACCATAGCATTTAGATCTAACTTTACACCAATAAGAAACTAGCTTCCAGCCTCTTCCGGAGAACATGGGTGGGACAAGCGAGAATCAGGTATAGCTCTTTGTTAACTGGGCAGGTGAGGTGGGGGGTTGGGCCCAACATCTCTGTCCCCTAGATATCCAGATTGTAAAAATACCCGTTTATATTTCAGTCCCCAACATGACTAAAAACTGTTAGCTTTCAGTCACATGGGAGTGCTGTCCACTATGTTTTGTTTTTGTGTGTGTGTGTGTGATGGAGCTCATTTTCCTAGGCATTAAGACTTATTTTAAGATACTGTAATAGAAGTAGAACAATTTTTCAATGAAGTAGAAAAAGCTCACAATATTTACAGAAATTTAGTATTTTTAAAAGTTAGTATTTCAGTTTAGCAGGAAAGGATATTTAATTTAATAAATTATGCCAGCACAATTGACTACTACTCATTAAAAAGAAAATAGAGTGGAATAGTTACCTTATATGACATATAAAAACAAGTTAGATATGGATTAAATACTTAAATGTAAACAATAAAATTCTGGAAATAAACACAAAATATATTTGTAATTTAGAGGCAAGTAGGAATATTGTAACAGCTAAAGTGAGCTTTCTGGCTGCATAGTAAAGATTAAAGAGTTCTTGAAAGATTGGTTCTGGTTGAACGGGAATTTCTAGTTCATAGCACTGTATCTTAATTCCCAACCTCTGTTACTCTCCATCAACATGGTTGTGTTCTAGCCAGTTTAAAAGTCTTTCAGACTCTCCCCCACAATGTGCGGATGGCCAGAGCTCTTATTGTTTGAAATAAAATTATCCCTCTGGAGCAGTTTTTTGGGTAAAGGGTAGTTAAGGGTCTCAGTAGGCTTTTACAGTATTGAAATGTTACTAATATTACTATTGATAAATAAGAACAAGGAGAATAGTCCTGAAGCCTAGTCCACTCAGGGAACAGGTGTCAAGTCATATGCAGCAAATACATGTACCCTCTACCTCCATCCCTACAGATAAGGGTAGATCTATGCTATTCACTTCAGACCAGGCATTAACGAAGAACCTAAAGACTAATGATGAATGGAAGATAAACTAGCCCTTGTAGATGTAAGAATGAGATGGCACTCGAACTCCAGGAGTGCAGGCTTTATTAGAGGAGAAAGACCTGCCGGGGTGCTTCCCCAAAAGAAGGGCACCGAAACAGGCAGGCAAATTTTTATAGGGTTGGGAATAGTCTCGAGCAAGGGTGTGCTGGTATGTTTGGCTTGGAATACTCCTCTTTGGGGTGATTAACCAGCTTCCTAGAATTCCTTTGTCCCAGGGCGATTGTCTGGTAATTAAGGGTGGGGGTCAGGCAGCCAAGCGGAACAGCAAAAGGGCAGTTGTAATTCATGTATCTAACATTTCTCAACTCTGGTTACATATAAAAGAAAGGCAGTTATTAATTTTATAATATATGGTGATGGGTGATGAGGAGAAAGAGGAGAAAAAATTGGGAAATTACTGCTTCTTCTGGAGAGAACTCAAGAAAAAAACCTTGCCAAGCCAAGTCCCCCATCAAGTAAGGAGGTCTTCAATATCCATGCTGTGAGGTCTGAACCAGGCGATATTTTTGAAAATCTGAATGAGAAAGTAAAAAAATTTTGTGAGGGAATAATTGTGAATTGTTTGTTGCAAGTGCCAAGTGGACAGAGTGACATGGTGATACATGAACCTCATGAGATGTGCTGGTCTGGTTCCTCTCGAATGGGAGGATATGTGGAGATTTTTAGAGACAGGGAACCTGTTGGTGTAAGTTTTAGAAGGACTGAATATGTGTGGTTTAAAAGGAAGGGGGTTTGGAGAACATCCAGGAGGGAACTTCTCGGGCTGAGGGGCAGCTTCTTCCTGCTGTCATCCCTACCTATTTGATATTTCCCTCGTGAAGTTTTTCTTGGGGTATTGTGGAATAGGAGTGTGGGAGCATTTGATTGTAGGTAATTCTAGAGATTTCTCTTATCCTGGCCTGTAGGAACTTGATAAAGAAGGAGGAAAGTATTTGGAGATTAGGAATGCAGAGATAAGGAGGGTTGTATGGGGGGGGTGAAAGTTCTTCCATGGTAAAGTTAGAGATATTTTTTCCTGGCAGCCCTGGAGAGAGCAGTTAGCTTGAGCTAAAAGAAATGTTTTATGTCTGTTTGTAGGCTCTTCTTCAGCCAAGAAGACCCAGTGATCTTGTCCACTTACTATGTGAAGGGTAGAAAGATTGAGAAGTGTTAAGAGGTGAATGCTATTCATTCTCCTAGTTCTTCAGGGATACGGGAGAGCTTTAGGGTTAGGGGACCTGTAGGGGTTGAAAGATAGGATTTAGGAGGTTTGCTGATATAGGGTTTCAGAATTTTCAATCTCGTGAGGACAAGTTTTAGGGTTGGTGTGTAGGGTTAGGTAGATTTTTTTTCATTTTCTGATTGGTGAAGGTCTGCATGTAGTTCTGTAGTGAACAAACATAAGAGATAGTGTTAGGTTCAGGGAGGTGTGCTGTGGCTGCCAGAGTCTAACTCTTGAAGGAGCAGGAACAGGGAAGTGCTGATAGGGTCCCTGTGAGGCCGAGAACAAAGAGATAGGGTCCCTGTGAGGCTGAGAACAAAGAGATCAGCACAAAGTTGGGCAAACATCCTGCATTCTATTGGTTAGAGACCCTTATCAGAAGTTTATGTTTGAAATTCGCCACTGAGCTAAACCCTTTCCCTGTTGCTATGTTGCATGTGACCCCCCTAGCGAATAGCTAACTGCCACATCTGCTTCTGTAAAATGCTTGCTCACTTAGGATATATAAGGACCTAGTTGTAAGCGCCAGGCACGACTCTCGTTTGTAGCCCCCTGTGGGTACGGTTAAACTTGAGAGTTCGTCCCTGCACAGGTTAAACTTGGCCAATAAAGTAAGATCTAAACTCCTGAAAGTCTCCGACATTTGTTCTCGTGCTTGGTGGATGTAACAATAACATCCAAAAGTTAGAAAAATAAATAGGAAAGTGAATCGACCAATGAAAGGCAATAGTCAAGACACCCAGTTTGTATGAAACCACTGATTCCATGACTTGGTTTGTTTTTTATGAATTCACTGAGCTTCAGAGAGAGAGAGTGAGAGAGAGAAAGATTGGAAATAAGACAGGGCAGTGGCCAGTCCCCCTGCCCCTAGACCTATTTTTGTAGAGATTCCTAAAGCAACAAGAAGAGGGATTACCTGTATGGCTCGTTTGTTCCTTAGATTGACGGGTGATGTACTAGGAATTAAAAGAGGCTCATGGGGTAGGACTAGGTTGATACATGGGGTGAGATAAATTAGGGTACAGGTTTCTGTCTAATAGGTAGGGAGCAACATATAGGTGTTGGTCCCACATGAGTAGAAAGCCCCTGATTGATTGATACAGGTTGAGAGGTGAATAGAGAATAGAAGGACAAGGGTCGGTTTTGTTTTTCTGTTTCTGAGCTCCAGATGGTTAGGGTGGAGGAAAGAGTCATTGCAATAAGTGGGGAGAGTAAAGGATTGTTAGTTAGGGTGATTAATTAAATATTCTTTGAAAACACGTTTTCTGATTGCTCAATTTTTTTTTCTCTGTACAAATCTCCTACAACCTGCACAAACCTTCTACAACTTACATCTTATTCAGTCTATTATCAAAATTATACAATTCTTTTCTAGTCAGAACTCTTGATTTAAAAAATTTTAACCTTTAGTGACAATTAAGTTGACTTTCTTTTTCCCTAGTTTCCCTATATCCAAAGTCTGATTAAAAGAGTCCTTACTTTATCATATATTCACCACACATGGACCAACCAGCTTCCTGTTTGTGGTTGAAGTAAGGCATGCCATTTTTCTACTTTAGTAGCAGTGGGACTTGTCAGGATCATGGTGTGTGTGGACCCGTCCACGTGAAAGTCAGTCCTTCACTGATAATAATGCTGGAAGCGCCTCTTGGATAGTTTTTTAACAGTTTGCTGAGTAACCTGTAAATCCTGCAAGTGCTTAAGGAAAGAGTAGTTACATTTCTATTCTTTGCAGTTAGAGTTTAAGTCCTAGTTACACTGCTTCTAGCTGGAATTAGCAGCAGGTCCCAGCCTACAATAGGCAAGGGGGCATTGAGACAAGAGAAATAAAAGAGATACTATACATTAAAAAAAGTAACAAACCCAGACTGTCAATATCCACAGTAGAGGTCTTTGAGGGATAAATAAAACTCAAATATTCAAGTGAGTCATAGTAGTGTTTAAAAGAAATGAGATTAGCTTATCTGCTACTTGGAAGAAATACCTTAGGCTCCTGAATGATGTCCTTGGCCCATCAGTGGCAATTCCCAGCATGCTGGGCAAGGTCAGGTCACAGGTAGCTGGAGTAGGGCTAGAAGCAACTGGACCCTCCCTCCATGGAGCAAGGGGGCAGCTTACCTTCCCGTGTTCTTCTTTCCACAGCACAGATGTGTCAACCAGTGGGAATGGTGTAAGGCCAGTGGCCAAGGCCACCATCAAGCCGCTGGACCCATTCAGGTTAGCATTAGATTCGGACAGATGGTAATGAAACAACAAAGCCACAAACTGGTGGGCCATCAATTTAATTCTATCTTGCACCCAGTGGGCAAGTAAAAACACACACTGGGCTCCAAAACCCAGTCATTCAGTGCTCACAAAGCTACTGACTTATCCGAGTTTCCTAGAATCAAAGGTTTCTAGCTCACCAGACTTATTCACCTCTGTTCCCCATCTCCTTCCTTCTCCCTGCGCAAACTCTGCATGTAAAGCCAACAGCCAGGGCCACCATCACAGCAGCCTCCTGGCCCATGCAGGTTCGCATTGGATTCGGACAGTCGGTAAAGAAACAATGGAGCCAAAAGCTGGTGGGCCATAGTCTTTAATCCTAGCTTGCACTTGGCAGGCAAGTAAAAATACACACTGGGCTCCAAAACCCACTCACATTCAGTGCTCACAAAGCTACTGACTTATCCGAGTTTCCTAGAATCAAAGGTTTCTAGCTCACTAGCCTTATTCTCCTCAGTTCCCCATCTCCTTCCTTATCCCAGATACAAACTCTGCACAAACTGGCATCTCACTCAGCACTCTGCCATCTTGGCTGCTTCTCCTGGCCACATGGCCTCTTTCTGCTCTCTGCTCTGCTCCCTCTGCTCTCTCATGCTAATCATCCCAGGAACCAAGAGCGCAAGCTCCTATTCTGCCCCTACTTTATAGTGTAGCTTCACAACCTTTAATCCAATATACAAAACAGAGAAGTCTCTAATACAAAGACACTTCTCTGAGGCATGATTGGATTGTACCGCCCAACATCAAAACGGGTGGGAAAGGCCTAATCCCAAAACCAAGCCCCAGGCTACAAGGATTCTACCTGCCCACAGAGACACACATTAATATCACCTGGGTGACGGCCTCCTCGTGGGCAGCGCTGTCTTTAACAAAGTGAGCATAATATATTTTATCTGCCCAACACTGCACAAACTGGCTTCTCACTCAACACTCCACCATCCTGGCTGCTTCTCCTGGCCTCCTCCATGTGGCTTTTCTCTGCTCTCCAACCTGCTCTCTCCTCTAATGCTAATCTCAGGAACCGAGCAAGAGCAAGCTCCCGGTCTGCCCCACTTTATAGTGTAGAAATCCAAACCTTTAATCCAATATACAAATAGGAAAGTCTCTGATACAAAGTCACTTATCTGAGGCATGATGGGATTGTACCACCCTACATCAAAAAGGGTGGGAAAGGCTTAGTCCCAAAACCAAGCCTCTGGCTACAAGGATCTTTCCTGCCCGCAGCCCACCCCCAAAACACATTAATATCACCTGGGTGATGGGCTTCCATGTGAACAGCGCCATCTTTAACAAAGTGAGCATAATATGTTTTATCTGCCCAATAGCCAAGATGCTTGGCAGGCTTCAGTTCAATGACCTTTCTTTCTGCTCTTGAAGTAGGGCCCTGATAGAATTCTATGAAACCTTTTAGGGAGCTGGAGCCTTTAAAAGCGTATGCCAAAGGCCTGACCTGTGGTGGCACAGTGGATAAAGCGTCAACCTGGAAATGCTGAGGTCGCCGGTTTGAAACCCTGGGCTTGCCTGGTCAAGGCACATATGGGAGTTGATGCTTCTGGCTCCTCCCCCCTTCTCTCTCTCTGTCTCTCTCTCTCTCTCTCTCTCTCTGTCTCCTCTCTAAAAATGAATAAATAAAATAAAATAAAATAAAAAAATCTTTGTTTAAAAGCGTATGCCAAAAGCTGGTATTTCCTGACTACTTTTTGGGCCTTATTTGCCTTTTCTGTTACTTCCTTGGTCATTATAGACTTTAAAAGCCATGCTCAGAAGATCTCACTGAGGGGCTTGACTAAGAGAGCTAAATTAGGAATTCAGTGTTTAAAGAAGCCTATTAGACTGAAGAAAGAAAATATTCAATCAGCGGTGGTAGGTGGTTGGAAACTGCGGAGGGTCTGATTTTGATTTAGGGTGAGACTTCAGGTGGTGGGGGTTAAGGTGATGCCTAGATAGACTATGGACTAAGAATGAAGTTGAGCCTTAGTAGAGAAAACAGGATATCCCTTCATGGTGAGGAAGTTAAGAAGGGTGTCTGTGTGTCTCCTTGAGGCAGGCAGGGAGGGGCTGCAGAGGAGTAGGTTATTTACATATTGTAAGAGAGTACTAGTTTTGAGATTGCATGCTGCTAAATCCTGAGCTAGTGCCTGCCCAAACAGGTGTGAGCTGTTTTTGATCCCCTGGGGTAAGATAGTCCATGTAAGTTGCTGGGCTGCATTAGTGTCCGGGTCAGTTTAAATAAAGGTAAACAGAAAGTAAGAGTCAGGGTGTAGAGGAATGGTAAAGAAGGCATTTTTGAGGTCTAGGACCATGAAGAGAATGGTGTTTGAAGGCAAGTGTGACAGTAATTTGTAGAGATTAGGGACTACTGGATGGAGGGGAGTTACTGCCTCACTGATTAGGTGTAAGGCTTGTTCGAGGCGATAAGCCCCTGAAGATTTTTGAACAGGAAGGATGGAGGTATTGCAAGGAGAGTCCATGGGGATGAGTAAGCATGGTTTAAGAGGTGGGTAATTATTGGTTTAAGGCCTTGGAAACAGACATAGTTACACAGTAAACAAAGATTTTATATATAAAGTATGAATTAAATAATTTGAATGAGCATGCTTTACTTGTTTTAATTTAAATTATACTAGAGATATTTTTTGACAAAGAGACAAGCAGATTCCTTACTCACATAGCTTAATATACAATTCTGCTTTTTTAAGTTTTTCAAGATGGAAGGAAGTTGCCAGCATAGAGGGGAGGAAGAGAGAAAGCAGACAGATGGACAGCATGAACAGCTGGATGGAAAGAAGGAGGGTCAGAATCTGCAGGAGGAGATGCAAGTTGAAGTGCTAGAGCTCTGAAGAGAGGGGAGAGGACGAGGGGGAGAAGGGCATAGCTGTAGTGGAAGCTGGTGGGGAGAGGGAAATGGGTGAAATATTGCCGAGGCCAGTGGGGAGGGATCAAAGAAGAGAGACAGGCATCGCAGCCAGAGTCACAGCTTTTAAGGAGGGAGGAGGGGTTTAAGAACACCGTGGAGAACGGAGGGGTCCCTGGCCAGCAGGAGAGGAGAAAGAGAGACTGGTATGTGCAAGTGAATAAGAAAGAGGATTTAGCGAAGAGAGGGGAGGGGATTTTCTGCAGGAAAGAGACTGGATCGAAAAAGACTTGCAGAGGGACTAGAGAGGGGTCCTGAGAAAGGGGTGCCCCCAGAGGTCAGGCAGGAGGGAGAGAGAGTCGGGAGTCTGTGGAGAAGGAAAGATTAGGAGCAGAGGTTTTAGGTGAGGTTTCTCTGGCCAAAAACGGCCTGCATGTAGAACAAGCAGTACAGAAATTAAGAACAGGAGTAAAGGGAGAAGAGAGGCCTGCACATAAGGAATCTCTGATGCCCTCCCTGTCTGGTGACAAAAGTTGTCAAGATCTCTTAGGATATTGTAATAGTAGTAGAAAGCAACCTGGCTAGGCGCCTAGACTTTTGAGGAAGTCCGTAGAAGTAGGCCGCTCGGAGTAGAAACCTCCCAAACTGTGAACCTCAGAGAGTAGAGTGAGGATGACACAGTATCCTGAAGTAGAGGAGTCCCGAAGGAGTAGAGGGTAGTCTCTGAGGCCTGAGATTGGTAGGAGCCCATGTACCGAGTGGAGTCTGGCTGGACAGTTTGGACTTGGGAAGAACCCACAGTAGACAAGACTGGTAAGAGAATGGGGCATCCCTGCCTCCAGTCACAGTTCCGAGAGGAGAAAACCTCCATAGATAGAGAGTCTTAGACAGGAGTTCATCACCCCAAGGCCGAGATCTCGGGATGTAGGACATAGGAGAGTGGCCTGGCTAGGCGCGCCTAGACTTTTGTAGAAGTCTATAAAGGAGTAAAGGCAGACCAATTGTAGATATGGGGTCCAAAGTCAAAACCGTCTGACCAGGAAGGGGTATTTTTAGAGAGAAATTTGGAGGCCAACCTGGGAAGGGGAGGGATAAACTCCTTACCTTCCTGGTCCAGCAGGGTTCAGGACAGGGTTAGACTGCTGGTCGCTCAATCGGGCTCACAGAGCCAAACAGAATCAGGGAGTAAGCCTGGAAAAGCTGCCACTCTCCACTGCTTCCCTGGTTGTAAGTTAGGCCGGCAAGGGGATCATCCAGGCAGCTGGTGCCCCATTCCGGGTTTTGGCACCAGATGTAAGAATGAGATGCCACTCGAACCCCAGGTGTGCAGGCTTTATTAGAGGAGAAAGACCTGCCGGGCACTTCTCTGAAAGAAGGGCGCCAAAAACAGACTGAGGTAAAATTTTATAGGGTTGGGAATAGCCTCGAGCAAGGGTGTGCTGGTATGTTTGGCTTTCTGGAATACTCCTCTTTGGGGTGATTGACCAGCTTCCTGGAATTCCTTTGTCCCAGGGATGATTGTCCGGTAATTAAGGGTGGGGTCAGGCAGCCAAGCGGAACAGCAAAAGGGCAGTTGTAATTCATGTATCTATCAGTAGACCTGTGGTTAACATTTTAAAATTTGTGCTTTTAAAATATTTTGATAGAAACAGTTGACAATACTTATATTTTAAACACCCATAAGAACTGTATATTTACAAGTGAAAAACATGCTTTTATTTTTGGAGAAAGATCCCACATGACCTTCTAGTTTTCAAAAATTTAAAGTTTATATTAAGATAAAATTTTCTCTGAGCACGTAATCTTACATTAGTTTCATTAGAAGCTGCTTTTAAAAGAAAGAGTGGTTTCCTCATGTAAATACAGTACAGATACAGAGAGTCAACCAGAAAGTTTGAAAAATTGCTCTCTGTAAATTAATACTGAGTATGTTTACGTGGGATGACATAAACACAGAGAATGAGTGATGGGAACAGCTGACCTTTTAGCAGCACTCAGTGCACAGATGCCGAGTGCTGCAGAGCTCCCTAAAAAGGGAGCTCCAGGTGGGCCGAGGAGCCAGAGGAACTCAGCTTTCCCCCTCCTGCCTTAAGGCATTCGAGTTTCAATGTAGAATATAATACAACTTATTATATAGAGTTAACTGATTCATTGAACTCAGTACAATGAAACTTGCTGAATTGCAAAAGCTCTCTCTCTTTTCTTTTCCCCTCATTTTATGCTTATGGGACACAGTATCCAGTTTTAAATAGTATTCTTAATTTTTAAATATATTTTTATATCCTCTATCTCTAGAGTATGTTTTAAGTCCAGGTCATACTTTAAATTTTTCTCTGTTGTATGCATGTGTTTTCTAGAAAAAAAAAAAAAAAACTAGTGAGAAATTGAGAAGCAGTAGAATATTATATTCTGGATACTACAGTTCAATTAATTTATCTGTAAATATTAAAATCTGCAGTATATAACACTGATAGAACTTTATCAACCCAATTCTAAAGCTAGACTTATTTTAGTTAAAAATATTATCTAATTAATATTCTATAAATATCTAAGAAAATGTACTTTAAATTAGCTTTTGCATATTTTAAATACAAACATATAATATTATTTATTTATTTAAGTGAGATGAGAACAGAGAAAGAGAGACAGACCTCTGCATGCATCCTGACTGGGATCACCCAGTGACCCTGGTCTGGGGTGGATGCTCTGTCCATCAGGGGCCCATACTCACAACTGAGCTATTTTTAGTGCCTAAAGCAGAGGCTCTACAGAGTCATCCCCAGAACCCAGGGCCAAGGTGCTCAAATCCATTGAGCCATGGCTGCAGGAGGAGAAAAGAGAGAGAGGGAGAACGAAAGAGAAAGGAGGGGGAGAGGACAAGAAAGAGATGGGCACTTCTTCTGTGTGTCCTGACTGGCCATCAAACCCAGGAATCCCACATGCAAGGTCGGTGTTCTACCTCTGAACCACCAGCCAGGGCCAAGACATATAACACTATTTAATTTTTTATCCAGTTTTATTAAAGTATAATTGACAAATAAATGTATATATTTAAGATGTACAACTTGATATTTTGATATGCATACACATTGTGAAATAATCACCACAATCTAGCTAACTTATTCATCACCTCAAATAGTTCCTGTTGTCTTCTTTCAGGTTTGGTGAGCACACTTAAGATTTACCCTTTAAGGCGGAAGACAAGATGGTGCTGGAGTAGAAGGACGTACCAACTTTTACCTCCCAGAACCAAAGTGGATTACAAATTAATTTTAAGAACTATCATCTGGAAAAACCAACTTTGGATTAAACTAAGAAGAATCTTTAACCAAGGAACACTGAAGAAGCCACACCGAGACTGGTAGGAAAAGCAGAAACACAGAGAGGCTGCCCAGCTCCCTGGAGCGAACAGCAGCTGGGAAAGACTCGTGTGGCAGGAAGTGAGTTTAGCAGAGAGGGGAGAGTCCTGAATCCCAGGAACAAAGCTGCAGCCCGCAGCCCCAGAGCCTAGAAGAGGCGTATGGACAGTACTTAGCTGAAAACAAGTCAGGATACTGTTTGTGAGAAAGAGACTGATTTCTCAGACCCAGGATTCTTCTTAAAGGAACCGCACAGAAAACCTCTCTCACAATCACTCAACTGGGGCTCCAGGGGATGGGGAGAGAGAAGAGTACCAAAGTAGCAGGAAGAGAGTGTAATCTAGGAGGCACAGGGAGAAACATTTTGGGAGATAGCCACCTTAACCCCTGGGATGAGTCACTCCCCAAATCTGAAGTGAATATTTCCCCTGGAAACAGCAATACCAGCAAAGGGAAGCAGGACACCAGCAAAACAAGCTCTCCCACAGCACTCAGAGCAGAGTCGCTTAGAAGGAGGGAGCTTTCGGGACTACAGTAGTGAGTGTTAGGGTCTGAGCTGCAGCGCCCCCACCCACACAGCTGAGGGCTCTCTGGAGGGCGGGAGGCAGTGGGACGCTGAAGCGCAGTTCTGTCGGCAAGGGCGGAAGCCAGCTGGCCACCACTGAGGCCCAGGTGTGAGCTCAGTCTTGCCTAGCTGGGGAAGAGGGGACGTGCGAAAGTGGTCAAGCCCAGCTGTGGGCCACCTGCAATCCAGCCTGTGGGAGAAGGACGGGAACCCCAGAAGGGGTGGATACAGGGCCTTGAGCAAGGGCACAGAAGCACAAGTTTTCCCCACCCACAGAACTGAGGCTTGTGGCCTGACTTGGGAGCCAGCTCCTCCCACAGGGGTGGAGCCAAAAACCCAGAACAGGCAGAGTCCCACTACTTAGCGTGGGCATGCAGTTCCACTTGGCCTGTGGAGCCAAGGCATGCAGCCATCCCATGAGTGGGCTCCGCCTGCAATGGTGCAGCAAAAGCCTGGAAACAGGTGGAGACCCGCAGCTGAGCAAAGGTGCTTGACAGTGCCCACAGAGCCGAGCATAATGTCACACACAGGGGCAAAGCAAAGGCCAAGGTCACCAAGGCTTGTACACCTGAGAACGTGATCATAGCCACTCCCATGAATGAGAGGTGGAAACCACAGCAACAGCCCCAGTGGTCAAGCAATGGCAATGCCCAACTCGAATGCCCTAGGCAGCAACAACAAATGAGGTGGCGGGCCTGCAGACAGACCAGACCTAGGGAACAGAGGCCACACCCAGTGGACTCCAGTGGCCAAAACCTTCTTTTATACAGAGAATATGAGAAGGCAGAGAAATGCAACACAAATGAGTCAAGAGAAATTCCCAGAAAAGGACCTGAATGAATCAGTTATAACCAAATTACCAAATGCACAATTTAAAATAACGATTGTTAGGATGCTCAAAGATATTAGAACAATAATAGATGGTCATTATGAACACCTAAATAAAGAGATAGCAAATATAAAAAAGGACATTGAAATAATAAAAAAGAATCAGTCAGAAATGACAAACACAATATCAGAAATCAAGAACACAATGGAAGGAATTAAAAGCAGGATGGATGAAGCTGAGAATTGAATCAGCAAGTTAGAGGACAAGATAAATAAAGGCACAGAAGCAGAGCAGAAAAAAGAAAAGAGACTCAAAGAATCTGAGGAAATTCTAAGAGAGCTCTGTGACAACATGAAGAGAAATAACATCCGCATCATAGGGGTTCCTGGAGAAGAGAAAGAACAAGGGATAGAGATTTTTTATAGCTGAAAACTTCACTCAATTAAGGCAGGAAAACATCTCACATGTTCCAGAAACACAGAGAACTCCATTAAAAAAAAACCCCAAAGAAACCAACACCAAGACACATCATAATTAAAATACCAAATCTTAGTGATGAAAAGAAAATATTAAAAGCTGCTAGAGAAAAAAAGACTATCACCTACAAAGGAGCCCCCATAAGGATGACTTCTGACTTCTCAACAGAAACACTTGAGGCCAGAGGGAATGGCAAGAAATATTCAAAGAAATGAAGAACAAGAGCCTACAACCAGGACAACTTTATCCAGCAAGGCTAGCATTTAAGATTGAAGGAGAAATAAAAAGCTTTCCAGACAAAAAAAAAAAAAAACTCAAGGAATTCACTACAACCAAACCAAGACTGCAAGAAATGCTAAGGGGCCTGTTGTAAAAAGATCAAAGGAGAAAAAGACTATAGCAAAAGAGGAATAGTTTTAAAGAATAAAATGGCAATAAACAATTACATATCAATAATAACCTTAAATGTAAATGGATTAAATGATCTGAGCAAAAGACACAGGGTAGCTGTGTGGATAAGTAAACAGGACCCATACATATGCTGTATACAAGAGACACACCTTAAAACAAAAGATGCACACAGACTGAAGATAAAAGGATGGAAAAAAATATTTTACACAAATGGAAATGAAAAATAAGTTGCGGTAGCAATACTTATATCAGACAAAATGGACTTTAAAACAAAGACTAAAGACTCTAGTTAGAGATAAAGAAGGTCACTACATAATGATAAAGGCAGCAATCCAACAGGAAGATATAACCGTTATAAATATCTACGCACCTAATATAGGAGCACCTAAATATATAAAGCAGACTTTGATGGATTTAAAGGGTGAGATCAACAGCAATACTATAATAGTAGGGGATTTCAATACCCCACTAACATCACTAGATAGATCCTCAAGAAAGAAAATTAACAAAGAAACAGCAGACATAAAGGAAATACTAGATCAACTCGATTTAATAGATATCTTCATAACCTTTCACCCTAAAACAGCAGAATATATATTCTTTTCAAGTGCTCATGGTCCATTCTCTAGGATAGACCACATGTTAGGCCACAAAAGCAGTCTCAACAAATTTAAGAAGATTGAAGTCATATCAAGCACTTTCTCTGATCACAATGGCATGAAACTAGAAATCAACCAAAACAGAAAAACTAAAAAATAATCAAAAACTTGGAAACTAAATAGAATGTTATTAAATAATGAATGGGTTAACAATAATATCAAAGAAGAAATAAAAAGTTTCTAGAAATGAACGATAACGAGCATACATCAACTCAAAATTTATGGGACACAGCAAAAGCAGTCCTGAGAGGGAAGTTCATAGCATTACAGGCATACCTCAAGAAGCTAGAAAAAGCTCAAATAAACAACTTGACCCTACATCTAAAAGAACTAGAAAAAGAACAGCAAGTAAAGCCCAGAGGTAGTAGAAGGAAGGAAATAATAAAGATCAGAGCAGAAATAAATGACATAGAGGCTAAAGAAACAATACAGAGGATCAATGAAAGCAGGAGTGGTTCTTTGAAAAGGTAAACAAGATCAATGAACCTTTAACCAGACTCACCAAGAAAAGGGAGAGAGGACTCAAATCAATAAAACTTGAAATGAGAGTGGAGAAATAACAACTGACACAACAGAAATAAAAAATATTGTAAGAAAAAACTATGAAGAACTGTATTTGCCAAAAAACTAGACAACCTAGATGAAATGAACAAATTCCTTGAAACATATAATCTTCCAAAAATTAATCAGGAAGAATCAGAAAACCTAAACAGACCAATTACAACAAATGAGAATAAAACAGTTATCGAAAAGTTCCCAAAAAAGAAAAGTCCTGGGCCTGAAGTCTTCACAAGTGAATTCTACCAAATATTCAAAGAAGAAATAACTCCTATCCTTCTCAAACTATTTCAAAAAATTCAAGAGGAAGGAAGACTTCTAAGCTCCTTTTATAGGGCGAGCATAATTCTGATTTCAAAATCAGGCAGAGACAACACAAAGAAAGAAAATTATACGCCAATATCCCTGATGAATTTAGATGCTAAAATCCTCAACAAAATATTAGCAAACCGGATCCAGCAATATATGAAAAAAATCATACACCATGATCAAGTGGGATTTATTCTTGGGAGGCAAGGCTGGTACAATATTCACAAATCAATCAATGTGATTCATCACATAAACAGAAGGAAGAAGAACCACATGATAATTTCAATAGATGCAGAAAAAGCATTTGATAAAATCCAGCACCCATTCATGATCAAAACTCTCAGCAAAGTGGGAATACAGGGAACATACCTCAACAGGCTAAGACCATCTATGACAAACCCACAACCAACATCATACTCAATTGGCAATAATTAAAAGCAATCCCCTTAAGATCAGGAACAAGGCAGGGGTGCCCCCTTTCACCACTCTTATTCAACATAGTTCTGAAAGTCCTAGCCACAGCAATCAGTCAAGAAAAAGAAATAAAAGGCATCCAAATTGGAAAAGAAGAAGTAAAACTATCATTATTTGCAGATGATATGATATTGTATATAGAAAACCCTAAAGTCTCACTAAGAAAACTACTGGACTTGATAATGATTTCAGGAAGGTGGCAGGATATAAAATTAATACTCAGAAATCAGAGACATTTTTATACACTAAAAATAAACTATCAGAAAGAGAAATTAGGAAGCAATCCCTTTACCATTGCAACCAAAAAAATAAAGTACCTAGGAATAAATTTAACCATGGAGATTAAAGATTTGTACTTGGAAAATTATAAAACAATGATGAAATCACGGAAGTTACAAACAAGTGGAAGCATATACCGTGCTCATGGTTAGGAAGAATAAACATCATTAAAATGTTTATATTACCCAAAGCAATTTATAAATTCAATGCAATACTGATTAAAATACCAATGACTTACTTCAAAGATATAGAACACATATTCCAAAAATTTATATGGAACCAAAAGAGAACATGAATAGCCTCAGCAATCTTGAAAAGGAAGAATAAAGTGGAAGGTATCACACTTTTGGATATCAAGTTATACTACAAGGCAATTGTACTCAAAACAGCCTGGTACTGGCATAAGAACAGGCATATAGATCAATGGAACTGAACTGAGAACCCAGAAATAAACCCACAATTCCTTGGACAACAGATATTTGACAAAGGAGGTAAGAGCATACAATGCAGTAAAGACAGCCTCTTCAACAAATGATGTTGGGAAAATTGGACAGCTACCTGCAAAAAAATGAAACAAGACCACCAACTTATACCATTCACAAAAATAAACTCAAAATGGATAAAAGACTTAAATGTAAGCTGTAAAACCATAAGCATCTTAGAAGAAAACCTAGGCAGTAAGCTCTCTGACATCTCTCACAGCAATATATTTGCCAATTTGTCTCCATGGGCAAGTGAAATAAAATACAGGAAAACAAATGGGATTATATCAAACTAAAAAGCTTCTGCACAGCTAAAGACAACAAGAACAGAATAAAAAGACAAACTGCACAATGGGAGAATATATTTGACAATGCATCTGATAAGAGGTTAATAACCAAAATTTATAAAGAACTTATAAAACTCAATACCAGGAAGACAAACAATCCAATAAAAAAATGGGCAAAAGATATGAATAGACACTTCTCCAAAGAAGACATACAGATGACCAATAGGCATATGAAAAAATGTTCAACATCACTAATGATTAGAGAAATGTAAATTAAAACCACAATGAGATATCACCTCACACCAGTCAGAATGGCGCTCATCAATAAAACAACACAGAATAAGTGCTGGCGAGGATGCGGAGAAAAGGGAACCCTCCTGCACTGCTGGTGGGAATGCAGACTGGTGTAGCCACTAGGGAAAACAGTATGGAGATTCCTCAAGAAATTAAAAATCGAACTGCCTTTTGACCCAGCTATATCACTGTTAGGAATATACCCCAAGAACACCATAGCACTGTTTGAAAAGAAGAAATGCACCCCCATGTGTATGTCAGCATTGTTCACAATAGCGAAGATCTGGAAACAGCCCAAGTGTCCCTCAGTGGACGAGTGGATTAAAAAGCTTTGGTACATATATACTATGGAATACTATTCAGCCATAAGAAATGATGACATCGTATCATTTACAAAAACATGGATGCACCTTGATAACATTATTCTGAACGAAATAAGTAAATCAGAAAAAATTAAGAACTATATTATTCCATACATAGGTGGGACATAAAAATGAGACTCAGAGACATGGACAAAAGAGTGGGGATTACAGGGTTGGGGAGAGGAGAGTGAGGGGGTTGGGGAGGGGAGGGGCACAGAGAAAACCAGTTTAAAAGTGACGGAAGACAATTGGACTTTGGGTGATGGGAATGCAGCATAATCAAATGTCAAAATAACCTATAGATGTTTTCTCTGAACATATGTACCCTGATTTATCAATGTCACTCCATTAAAATTAATCAAAAAAAAAAAAAAAAAAAAAGAATTTGTCTCACGGCTATTTCAGGCAGTTAGAACAATAGTATAAGGATGCTAATTCTGCTTCTCAGGCCACATCCTGCAAAAGGGGCCCCAAGAAAATTGGTGATTTGGCTTCTTTGATTTTGCCAATTGGATTTAAAAAAATTAGGTCGGGAACACCCTGAAATGGAACTAACAATACAAGGGCATAAATTTAAAGGACTTTTAGATACTGGAGCTGATGTATCTGTTATTGTTAAGCTACACTGGACTCCTTCCTGGCCCACTCATGCAGCAGCCACAGAATTACAAGGTATAGGACAGAGTAAATCCCCTCAAGAAAGTTCTAGTTTTTTACATTGGGAAGATTAAGAAGGTCATTCTGGATTTTTTAAGCCTTATGTGCTCCCTGGATGGCCAGTTAATTTTTGGGGTAGAGATGTTTTGAAAAATACAGGAGCGTTGCTTGTCAGTCCTAATGGTCTAGTCAGTACTCAGATACTTGATCAAGGACTTTTGCCCACTAAGGGATTAGGGAAAGAACAGCGAGGAATTCTCTTCCCCATAGAGGTGGCACCCAATACCAGAAAGTGTGGATTAGGATATCAAAATTTAGCATAGGGGCCTTGGTAGTTCCTGCTACCTCAATAATGCAGTGTGCAGACCCAATTACTTGGAAATCAGATAATCCTGTATGGGTAGACCAATGGCCCCTTTCTCAGGAAAAACTTAGGGCAGCTGCTCAATTGGTACAAGAGCAGCTACAGCTTGGGCACATTGAACCATCTAATAGCCCATGGAATACACTTCCATATTTTGATCTTGTTGCCTCCTGGATTATCAAGGGGTATAGGCGACCCTTAGAGCTTATAGGTCTTGAGCCTCAAAATTATTGTTGTTTTTTTCAAAGGATCAACAACAATGGCTCTGGGAAACTTCCACTCAATGGCAAATTGCTTTTGCAAATCAATGGACAACTTTATACTGAAACAGTCAACTTAAAATCAGCTCAAAGACTAGAATTATATGCCATTATCATGGCTTTTCAGCATTTGCCATATTCCTCCTTTAATCTATATACTGCTGATGAACTATTTCAGCAGTTCCTCCTTCTTCAAAGACTTGTATGTCAACATAGAGTTCCATGGGTTTTTTTTAAAGATTTTATTTTTTTATTTATTTTTATTTATTCATTTTTTTTAGAGAGGAGAGGGAGAAACAGAGAGAGAGAGAGAGGACAGACAGAGAGAGAAGGTGGGGAGGATCTGGAAGCATCAACTCCCATATGTGCCTTGACCAGGCAAGCCGAGGGTTTTGAACCGGCAACCTCAGTGTTTCCAGGTCGACACTTTATCCACTGCACCACCACAGGTCAGGCTAGAGCTACATGTTTTATAGGACATACTCAAGCTCACTCCATGCTTCCTGGAGCTTTAGCACAAGGGAATGCCCTTTTTTTCCTTTTTTTTGTATTTTTCTGAAGTTGGAAACGGGGAGGCAGTCAGACAAATTCCCGCATGTGCCTACCAGGAGGGGATGCTCTGTCCATCTGGGGTATTGCTCTGTTGCAACCAGAGTCATTCTGGTGCCTGAGGCAGAGGCCACAGAGCCATCCTCAGTGCCTGGGCCAACTTTGCTCCAATGGAGCCTTGGCTGCAGGAGGGGAAGAGAGAGACAGAGAGGAAGGAGAGGGGGAGGGGTGGAGAAGCAGATGGGCGCTTCTCCTGTGTGCCTTGGCTGGGAATCGAACCCGGGACTCCTGCACGCCAGGCCAACACTCTACCACTGAACCAAGTGGCCAGGGCCTAGGAATGCCCTTGTTGATCAAGCTACCCAAAAGAAAATTATTTGGAGCAACCATGGCAGAACGAACAATCCAGTCTCATACTATTCATCACCAGAATGCTGCAGCCCTGTGTAAACAGTTTCAAGTTTCTAGGAAAGCAGCACAACAGATTGAGAAATCCTGTCCAAGGGGTCCTATACTACAATCTGTCCCTTCATTTGGAGTTAACCCTCAAGGACACTCCTACCAGGACAACTTTGGCAAATGGATGTTATATACCTTCATTTGGCAAACAGTCTTATGTCCACATTACAGTGGATAGCTATTCTGGATTTATAGTAACCTCTGCCAGAATAGGAGAGGCTGCTAAGCCTGTTATAGCTCATTGTCTGTATGCATTTTTCTATTATTGGATTTTCTAAACTGGTTAAAACTGACAATGCTCCTGCATATGTAGCAAAAGCATTTTCTGTATTTTTTCAAACCTTTCGAATCATGGGTATTTCTTACAATCTTTAAAGTCAAGGTATTATTAAAGTGTACCCAGCAAATATTTTAAGGTCAATTTAAAAAAATTTAAAAGGGGGGAGTCATATCCTGGAACTCCTATGGGTCTACCATATCATGCTTTTTACTTAAAAAAATTTTAAATTTCTTTTGAATGCTGATGAACAGGAGATGCCAAATCTTTTTCTCCTGCAAACTACTACCTTCTTTATTTGATCCAGCTAATAACACTGTTTTGTCTTTTTCCAAATAGCTCCAGATATACGGAAAAGGTTTATATAGGCAGATGGGGGTCCTCAAACCCCTCAGTGAGATCTTCTGAGCATGGCTTTTAAGATACCATGAGGCAGAAAAAGCCCAATAGATATCAGGTGAACTACCAGCTTTTAGGATATGCCCTTAAAGGCTCCAACACCCTAAAGGGGGTCTCACAGGATTCCATCTGGGTCCTGCTTCAATAGTGAAAAGGAAGGTCATTGAGCTAAAACCTGCCAGGCTTACATGCCTCTGCTGTGAGGAAACAGGGACACTGGAAGGTAGGCTTTCCCCTTGCTCCTCTAAGGGAGGGTTCAGTCTCTTCCAGCCTTGCTCCAGCCACCTATGACCTAACCTTGCCCAGAATGCTGGGGTTTGCCACTGAAGGCTGAAGGTGCCAGGGGTATCGGCCCCATCTACGACACTGTGGACGAGCCTAGGGTATTTCTTCCAAGAAGCAGGTAAACTGATCTCATTTGCACAAGGGCCACTTAACTATGTCTTGCCTGAATAGTCAGGTTTTTTATTCTTCCCTTGAAGATCTCTGTTGTGGGTGTTGATAGTCCTATTTTCTGCTGCTTTGTTTAATATATAGTGTTTCCTTTATTCCTCCTACCTCAATGCCCCACTCATATTTCAGGCTGGGACCTACTCCTAATTTAGAGCTCTCTTTCCCCCTTTTGCCAACTTTTATTATGAATTTACCTTTGACACCCAGCTTAGTGTATCCCAAGGTTCTCTTTATGAAGCCACAGTCACAGAGTTCCAGGGAAAAGCAACCTGGTCTCAACTCTCCGGGCAGGGAAGAACAGAAGCTCTATCTCCACGCATGCTGCAGATGGCTTTTCCAGTCTACCTGAATCATTACCAGCTAGAAGCAGTGGTCATTGAAACTTGGACATGAGCTGCAAATTATAGAATGTTGACAACAATTCCAGTGCCATGCGGACTTTTCCTGGATGTGGACTTTTCCTGGACTCCTGCTCCTTGTGACAGCTCCTAATGGACTGAACTGGGGTTGGGTTGCATTTGCAGGGATCTGGAATGGTGTTGGTGCCAACTTGGACTTGGTGAACATGTTAAGGACACTACTCTTTTATGGATTGTTGTTGTATTGGCCAAGAGTTTGCTTAAAGGCTTTAATCACTGTAAAAAAAAAAGAAGACTGGATAAAGAAGATGTGGCACATATACACTAGGGTATGCTACTCATCCATAAGAAATGATGACATCGGATCATTTACTCAAAATGGTGGGATCTTGATAACATTACACGAAGTGAACTAAGTAAAACAGAAAAAACTAAGAACTATATGATTCCATACATAGGTGGGACATAAAAATGAGACTAAGAGACATGGAGAAGAGTGTGGTGGTTATGGGGGGGGAGGAGGGAGAGGGGAAATGGAGGGGAAAGGGCACAAAGAAAACTAGATAGAAGGTGACGGAGTACATTCTGATTTTGGGTGATGGGTATGCAACATAATTGAATGACAAGATAACCTGGATATGTTTTCTTTGAATATATGTACCCCCATTAAAATTAATAAAAATTTATTTATAAAAAAATTTACCCTTTTAGTAAATTTCAAGTATTCAATACAATATTAACTAAAGACACATTTGCTGTACATTAAATCACCAGGAATTATTCTTGCATAGCTGAAATTCTATACCCTTGACCAAAATCTCTGCCCCTCTCCCAGCCCTGGCAACTACTCTCTGCTGCTACGAGTTTGACTATTTTAGATGTCACATGTAAGTGATATCATGCCATGTTTATCTTCCTGTGCCTGGTTTATTTTACTTAATGTCCTCCGGGTTCATTCATTTTGTCACAAATGTCAGGATTTCTTTCTTTTTAAAAGGCTGACTAATATTACACACACACACACACACCACATTTTGTTTATTCATTCCTTTTTTAAAATTTTCAATGCAGTTAAACCATATCCCTAAGCCTCTCAAGTTAGGAACCTTGTGGCTAAACTCTGGCAAAGCCAAGTAGGCAGTAAATTATATAGGTGCCGGTACGTTCTAGGCCTAGCAAAAATCTCCTTATAGAGATTCTTCATTGTTTTCCTTCAAAAGCAAACTTGTAGGGAATCCTCATGCTAAAGATGGTGGTGACATTATATGAAGGATCCTGGGCCCATGAATGACCAAATGGAACACATTCTCTGCCACAGCCAAGCACAGAGTGCACAATAAACTTCAACTGTGTTCAACTGTGTTGTTTCAGCTGCTAGCTTATTCCGATTAATGAGAGGACGACTGACAGCAAAATCAGTATAATGAGTAACTAAAGGCTTGGATTCTAATACTAGACACCCTGAGTGTACATTGTGGTCTTTCTTACTATCTGTGACTTTATGTAAATTACTTAATATCTTCAATTTTGTAAGGTTAAGAGGGAGTAAATTAGCAATGCCTGTGAGCTATTACTACAATTTCATGGTTGTTTCAAAATTTAGAAATTATTTTTTAGTCAGTTTTTTCCAAAAACCTTTTTTTATTTTTGACAACAAGAGGAAGGGATGTGAGGTGAAAGGGAGGGAGACAATCATCAACTCAATGTTCCACTTAGTTGTTATTGATTGTTTCTCATATGCGCCTTGATTGGGACTTGACCTGACGACCTTGAGGGTCGACACCCTCGGGACCCCCTAGCATCCTTGGGGGTGAGCTGGTGACCTGGCACTCCAGGACTATTCTCTATCCATTGTGCAACCAGCCAGGGCTCCAAGAAAACTTTTTGATAAATACAAAACATTAAACTTTAACTCTCCAAACTGAATACTATTAATTTATATAGGATGTGCAATAATATATAATCATTGGTAAGAATAAGGGAAGTAAATACCTTCAAGTTGAAAAGACATAGACAGTTCCCAAGTCATATCTTATGGAAATAAACACTGGAGAATTAATGCTATGGAATTCATCTTTTGGGGAGGATAATATAGTAGCATGTGTTTCTAGTCAATGCAAATTAGATGTTTTTATTACCATAGGACTAATAGGACTAAGTGTTATCAGCATTTTTGTAAGGTAATAAATAATACTCATTAAAGATTTCAGATATCTTCTGTTCAAAGTGTTTAAATTTCATTCTTCATCAAAATTACACATGACATACATAAAAAAATAATTTGTCAGCTGAGATGTAATTAAAAATTAAAGATAAATTTTCACCATAAACTAAGGATTTTAGGGTTTATGTAAAAATCAATACTATTTAAGATTTCTTACAGAGATTATGCGTGCTACACCAATCCGTGGTAGATTTTTAATGAAAAGGCTATTCCAGAAACAAGAAGGCTCTTTTACATTCAGCCCGTACCCTCTGCACGCAGGGCACAGAGAGTGATGCTAAGTAACGGCTTCTCCGTCTGTCAGCCCACAAGTGGGGTTTCTCATTCATTATGTTGGAAACGCAACATCCTACTATAACTTTAAAACTTTAAGGGTTTATAATCTGTTAAACATTATTTGTCAGGAAACTCCAAGGATTTCAGGCACTTTATCATATAAATATATAACCGTTAGAATTTCCAAGAAGTTTTCAAAATTATTTGTCATGTGTATTATTTTCATTAAATGAAACTACTGACAAGATTGACAAATATTGGTAATCATATAGGCTGGAGATACATACAAGGGCTTTTTTTTTTTTTTTTCATACAAGGGCTTTTAACGAATAGTTCTCTGAGGTTGAAAATCTTCACCAAAAGTTTTAAAATAATGAATCTGTATATGCATTTTGCTTTTGTTTGGCTTTTGATTGGTGTAGGATGATAGAAAAAATAGTGAAGACTGTAGATAAGAAACCAGCCTGGAGCCTAATTTACTTTCCCTCAGTGCCCTAAATCATGTAGATATACTGCTTTATTTTAGGGCATGACTTATGTGCTTAATAGAATTTCATAGACAGGTTTTTTGGTTTTTTTCTTTTGTAGTAAGAACCATTAATATGGATGTGAAGAAACTGGAATCCTTATATACTGTTGGTAAAAATATAAAATGTTACATCTACTATAGAAAACAGTATAAAGGTTCATCAAAAAATTTAAAATAGAACTACCATGTAATTCAGCAATCCTACTTCTGGATATATATCTAAAAGAAGCAAAATCAGTATCTTGAAGAGATAGTTGCACCCAGATATTTATTGCAACATTATTTACAGTGATTTACAGTGGCTAAGATATGGAAACAACTTACGTGTGTATTGGCAAAATAAGTAGACAAAGAAAATGGCACATGCACGCACACACACACTGGAAATTATTCAGTGCTGGAAAGGAGAAAATCCTGTCAATTGTGATATTATGGATAACCTGGAGGTCATTATGCTCAGCAAAATAAGCCAGTCACAGAAAGCCAAATTCTGCACAATTCCACTTATATGAGGTAACTAAAATAGTGAGATTCATAGAGGCAGAAGATAGAATGGAGGTTGCCAGGGGCTGGGGAGAGGGGAAATGAATACTTGTTTAATGGATATAATGTTTAAGTAATTTAAGGTAAGTTGTAGCAATCTATCTGCTATACACCTAGCACTTATATTTGACACTGTTGTATTTTACATTTTAAATTTTAAGTGGGTAGATTCCATATTAAAGTTTTGGAGGATTTTTGAAATGGGGGTATATTACAGCCAGTCAAAATCATTCAGTTCCCAACCTGATCAGTTGAAATAATAGCAACCCAGAAATTCCTTCACCTGTTTCTTGCTTACCTGAGCAGGAGGAAGCATTCCCCAAAGTATGAAATATTTTATGGGAAATTTACTTAAATCTTTAGAAATTGCCATAATTATCAACACAGTATAATGTATTTATAATGAAACTGGTGAAACTATTTTTTTTATTAAAATATGTGGTAAATAATGTTTAGTTATAAGAAGAGCAATACATTCATTATTGATGTTAGTAACCTTTCAGAATTTTTAAATATTTATGAGAGAGAACTTCTGCTTCTAAAGCCTGATAATGATGTTTCCCAAAATCTGTGTTTTAGGTAACTAGTTCTAAGGGATATCTGAGAAAACAGTGCTTTTGTGATCATATGTTTGAAAAGGACTCTGTACGAGACTACATAAGAGATTTTAAATATATTTTAGTGTTTTAAGAGTACTGAGAGCCTGTCTAATGTAGAAACCTCTTTATCTTAGAATTCCTGAAATTTCTGGGTCATAGCACCCTTTTATTTTCAGTAATAGATATTAATATCCAACAGAACTAGTTCTCATGAAAGAAATTTTGGTACTCTCTGTTATCCATTTTCTACTAAGACATGACTTGTCACTTGTCCAGAAGTGAAATATGGTGTAGATAATAATTGTCACACAGTTCCAATTCAGCATCTTCCTCTATCAGGAGTCCCTGAGAAGTTACCAGAAAGTTTGGAAGAAGTTTCAACACATAATTATTTTTCTCTTGGTAAAAACCTATCATGTAATGTTAGCTATGAATTTTCAACATTATTATAAAATATTCTTTTTGTAATTATGAGTATAAAATGGTGCTTTTTCTGAATTTTAGCATCAAAGAGGAATGATTTATCCTGACTATTTCTTTCATGTACTATTCTAAATAATTTAGCCTCTGAGCCAGTGCTTCTACATGTAGAGAAACACTTAATTTTTTTGTCTATTAATGAAACTGTTTTTTTGTTAACCTTTTTTCTTCGTCATTCTCCATTTTGGTTTCTTTTCCATTTTTCTGTTGTGAGGAAGGATGGCCTGATTTCACATAGATTTTTTAAGTGCAGAACATAATATTGTACCAGGATGGCAAAATATTTTCAATTTTCTTTCCAAAGTTCCAACTATTTCTCAACTGTAATGTTTTATGAAAGTTTAACAAAATATTTTTAGTCAATCTCCAATTTATTTCCTGGGCTATAACAAAGAGCTCAAATTTCATCACTTTGGAATTAAGGTTTGGGTATTTTTTTCTTGAATGAATCATATGCTATTATTTACATTAATTTTTACTATGTTTCCAAATTGTTATATCTGCAAGCAATTTTAATTTAAAAATAAAAGAAACTGGGGTGGAGGTATTGAACAAAAGAGAAGAGAAAAAGAGAGAGAGAGAGAAACTCAGGGCCATGGATAACTGGTGGTGATTGCTGGGGGTGGAGGTGGGAAGAGATGGAGGCGGGGAGGGATAATAAACGGTGATGGATGGAGACTTGACTTGGGGTGAGGAACACACAATACAGTGTACAGATGATTTATTGTGGAATTGTGCATCTGAAACCTGTATAATTTTGTTAAAGAGTATCAGCCCAATAAATTCAATTAAAAAAGGTAAGAAAAATAAGTCTTGAGATAATCTCCTTCAACATCCTAATACACATCAGCATGCTTTTTAATACTACAGAATAGCGCTAATTCATTTTTATCTATCTGTCCATTTATTATCTATTTATCATTTTTTATTATTAATTTTAGATATTGTGAATTTGAGATTAGCCAAAATAAAATACTCATTCTTTCGTAAAACTTAAATAAAAGTGAATTAAAATTTTAGTATAAAATAGTTCTGCATTAAATAAAGACATGTAGCCTTTTTATTTACATTTTCTCAGTTAAATTGAAAATACATATTTTAAACAGTAAATCTTACCATTAACAGAAATTTATGTTTATTTATTTATTTATATTTTTTTATTAATTGAATTTATTGGGATGACATTGGTTTGCAAAAACATACTAGTTTCAAGTATACAACTCAATAAAATACCATCTACACATGGCATCAAGTGCTGATCATCCCCAGCAAAGTCTCTTTCCACCCTCACTGTTCTCCCCTTCGCCCACCTCCACCTACCTCTACATCCCTTTCCTCTGGCTTTCACCACACTGTTGTCTGTGTACGTGTTTTAGGTATGAATACATATGCATGCTAATCCCTTCACCTTATTTCATCCAGTCTCCCCACCAACCTCCCCTCTGATAGCTATTAATCTGTTCCATGTGTTCATGCCTCTGTTTCTATTTTGTCCATCGGTCTATTTTGTTCATTAGATTCCACATACAGGGAAGATCATATAGTACTTGACTTTCTCTGACTGGCTTATTTCACTTATCATAATAATTTCCAGGTCCACCTATGCTATCCCCAAAGGTAAGACTTCCTCCTTTTTTTCAACCATATAGTATTTTGTTGTGTAAATGTACAACAATTTTTTTATCCACTCATTTATTGATGGACGCTTGGACTGTTTCCAGATCTTGACTATTGTAAATAATGCTGCAATGAACATAAGGGTGCATATATTTTTTCCAGTTAGTGTTTTGGAATTCTTAGACTATATTCCTAGATATGGGATTGCTGGGTCAAAAGGCAGTTCCATTTGTACATTTTTGAAGAAACTCATATTGTTTTCCAGGGTGGTTGTAACAATTTGCTTTTCCATCAGCAATGCACAGGGTTCTCCTTTCTTTGCAGCACTTGCTTGTTCGCTTATTGGTGATAACTTTTCTGGCAGGTGTCAGGTGATATCTCATTGTGGTTTTAATTTCTATCCTCTCATGATTAGTGACATTGAGCATCTTTTCATATATCTATTGGTCATCTGTATATCCTCTTTGGACAAGTGCTGCTCTGGTCCTTTGCCCATTTTTAAATAAGATTGTTTGTCTTCCTGGTGTTCAGTTGTATATGTTCTTAATATATTTTGGAAATTAACCCCATATCAGATATATCATTGATAAATATGTTCTCTCATTCAGGTCCATTTTTATCTTGTTGATAGTTTCTTTTGCTGCACAAAAGGTTTTTAGTTAGGTATAGTCCCAGTTGTTTATTTTTTCCCTTGCTTCCCTTGCCCAAGGAGACATATCAGCAAAAATATTGCTGTAAAAGATGTCTGAGATTTTACTGCCTATGTTTTCTTCCAGGATATTAGCAGTTTTGTGACTTACATTTAAGCCCTTATCCATGTTGAGTTTATTGTATGTACATTATAACTTGTTTGTCTAGTTATATTTCTTTTCTCCATGTACCTGTCCAATTTTCCCAACACCATTTATTGAAGAGACTGCCTTTACTCTATTGTATGTTCTTGCCTCCTTTGTCAAATATTAATTGACTATAAAGGTGTGAGTTTATTTCTGGGCTTTCTTTCTCTTCCACTGACCTATATGCCCATTCTTATGCAAATACCATGTTGTTTTGATTACAATTGCCTTGTAGTATAGTTTGATATCAGATATTGTGGTAACTCCAATTTTGTTCTTCTCTATCAAGATCGCTGAGGCTATTTGGAGTCTTTTTTGTTTCTGTACATGTTTTTGGAATATTCTTTCTGTATTTGTGAAATATGTCATTGGTATGTTAATAGAAATTGTGTTGAATCTATAGACAGCAATCATCTTTTTAGCAAAGTAAAATAGAGGACTCTCCAGCTTTTAATTTATTATTCTAATAGTTTTGTATATGATAAATTTGCACTCACATTTTATTTAAAGTTTTAATTTAATTTGACATAGAACATGTAAAATTTACTGATTTGTTGTTGTTTTCTAATCTCAAATTATTAGCAGTTATTTTAAATATCAAATTTTTTCTTTGTTTAAATATTTTTGAAGTTTGTTTTAATTTTTCTTACTGAATGTAAGAATGTGCAATCATTTAATCCTGTTCTTCTTTTGATACATTCAACTGTAGAATGTTCCACCAATTGCAATACATGAATAAAAGAAAAGAAAGTGTAGGCTCCAGTCTTTATGCTCATGGGCTGGATGACAGGTCTTTGGAATGACCTGTTTAATCAATAAAGGAAGGTGCCAGATGTTTATTATTCTAGCAACCACTGCTAATGATATAGGCAGCTGTTGGTATTTATCAGCTGGGGCTTTCTAGCTGCCAGTCTGACATGTTAAAGCAAATCAGCACCTTTTCAGAGAATGTGCAGAGAATCACAGAGTTAGAGAATGTGTTGAATTGGAAGTCTTGTGGGATTATATGACAAGCTTATTCTTTTACATTTTAGTAGCATGCATTCTTAGGAAGATACACCTAGGAAGGGTGAGGAAAGAACAGAGAAGATTTTTGAAAAAAACTTAAACTAACTAGGAAGGTTATTGTCAATACTTCTATAAATTACTTCTTGTACAATTGCTCTCTGCTCACTCAGAAAGATCTGGGTGGGTGGACATTGCTATTGTCACCTCCTAAACAGATCGTTGTTGGATCTGAAAAGAAATGCATTCATCTCTTTGCTTTTAGTTAAAAAAATATTCAGGTAAACAGAAGATATAAAAGCTACATCAGTGTAAAGTAATGATGACAATCTCTCCAATTCTTCACAATGATTTTATCCAATCTGATGTTTCTTCACAAGCAGTGGGAAGATATTGCTACCTTGGGAGAGTGTTTCAGGCAGCAACTATGGTGTTACACTAGTCTGCTCTTGGCCCCAGGTATCCTGCCCTCAGTATATACATTAAGGACAGTCAAACCTCATAGAAAGGCATTGTTGTAAACAATACGCACTGGAAGTATTTGCAAGATTGAAAGCATAACAAAAATAAATGGGAACAGTTGCTAAATTACAGCTTCAGAACAGAAAATTTGAAAAGAGAAGTGTTAAAGAATTCTAAGATGATTCTTTAAGGGTGTTGCTCTTCTGTTGTACAGGGAACACATTCAGTGGAAATCTCTGAGGCACTTACTAAATCAACAACTTCCTAAGATTCCTGTACGACTTACTTACTGAAGCAGAATCTGACAAGTAGGACCCAGGAATATGTGTTTCACCAAATATCTCAGGTGGTTCTTATGTACACTAAAGTTCTCAACTGCCAATATAGGGGATTTAGAAAGGATTCTTAGAGGGAACATATAGAGAAGGAATCATCCATTTTCAGAAGTATATTCACAGTCTGTATAAAATTTTGCCATCTCTCCAACATGAGAATTTGACAAATGATAAAGGATGTTTAACTTTGGTTACTGTGGAATAAATATGGGGCCCATCTAGTGCGTTGGACAGGGTTGGGGGTAGAAAGAAAAGCTATGCTTGATTCATATTGGAGAAGAGTGGACTTTATTTTGAGCCTTAAATTTTTAGATTTAATAATATTTGCTCATGAGAATTTCTCAGAAATATCTCTAAAAAAGTGGAAGGAGGTTCCACCATTTTATTCCAGCTATTTGTGGATTGAGCATTTCCATTAGGCTCAACTTATGCCAACAATTCTTATTGTACATAACAGAAGAATTCCGAGGTTTTCAAGGAGACATTTTTTATAACTTTACAAAATAGAAAGGTAAAATAACTAATAGTTTAGAGTCTAAATACATTTTAACATTTTTAGGTTTTAAAATGTGTTACCTTCAAATTCATAACTTTTACATTATTTGTATTAGTTTTATTAGCAATATTAGCTAATGGTTATTCAGTGGTCCATATTAGAAAACTCAGAGTTATCTTTAATTCTATTTCCCCTCTTCTGATTCCTTCATAGTCAACCAGTTGCCAAACCCAGCAAATTTTCCATGTCTCACACCTCTTTGACCTGCTATCTTCTCAAAGTCATTCTATTACTACTGTTTTGGTAGCTGAAGGCATCTATGCCCTTGGCTAGATAATTATAACATTAGCTTAATTGGCTTATTAGTCTTCATTCTTGATGCCTTCAAGCACATTCTATAAGTTGATGTCTAACATTTTTTTTGAAACAAGGACAGAGGATGTTGCTTGCCTACTGAGAAACATTCGCTGGTTCTTATTTTCATTCTAGTTCATATCCAAGCTTGCTATGTCGTAAGTCTGTTCACAATCTGCCTTAGCATATATTTCCAGTATCTTATAAATCCGTCTCACAAAAAGCTGGAAAGGACTGCATTGTAACCTAGGGAAATCTATTGCAGTATTTCAAGCAAAGATAGGATATTAAGCTTTTTGCCATGGTATGTGGGGGTGTTTAGAAATACTTGGAAGAAATTGTAAACCCTGGTCCCTTCTCAAACAATAGAGCTACAATTGCTGTTGTAAAATGAATTTTATTTTCTGTGTTTTTCTATTCAACATATGTATTAATAGGAACACTCAAAAATAAATTGAGGTCATGGGAACTAGAAGATAAGCATTTAGATGACAAAATATTGATTTTTTTCAAAGCCAATTGCTTTCATAAAAGAGTAAATAAAATCCTATGTGAACAATTTACCATGAAATATGTGAAATTGGCTTTTTCTAAACCATATATTGATTCAACGTTTATAAACACCTTTGCTTGTCAATATAGTGTGATCACTGCTCGAGCTTTATGAAACTACAAAAGGACATAACTACTCAATTGAATTTAAGTGAAACATTATTTATGTTAGATTAATATTGTAAGATGAGCTTTGTAAAGCTTGAACATAAAATGTCACATCTAGATGTTTTGTAGTGTTCTTTTTAATTAATTCCATCAAAACAGAAGTACTCTATGTCACATAAATTTATCAAATTTGCTTTTTGTGTTAGTCTGATGAGAATTATATTATGAGAAAAGGTTTGATTATATAAAGATACAATGTAAACATTACAATATTTAGATGGAAACAATATAAAAGATAGTTGACATTTATGCAATGCTTATTCTAAGAGAGAACCAGTGTTTTTGATAACACAAACTTGATTAAATAATATATTTAGTTTTATAAACTCAAAGATTTATGATGCTTAGAAATACATATTTTAAAACCCTACAGAAAGTACAAGATAAAAAATTTAAGAATACATTTTCGAAACTAGTTCCACAAGCCACAGAGTGGGAAGAAATCTTACAAAGAACTCTCAAAGCTCAACAAAGAAAGTAAACAATCAAATTAAAAAACAGACAAAGGATTTGAACAGATAACACAACCAAGAAGGTATGTAGATGACAAATAAGCATATGAAAGATGCTCAATATCACATGTCATCAAGGAATTGCAAGGTCAAATAAGATACTACTACATACTTATTAGAATTCCTCAAATACACCTGGCCAGGTGGTGACACAGTGAATAGAGAGAGCATAAACCTGGGATGCTGAGGACCGAGGTTCAAAATCTCTAAATTTCTGGTTTGAGCAAGAGGTCACTGGCTTTGCTGGAGCTCCCAGTCAAGGCGTTTGTGAGAAAACAATCAACGAACAACTAAAGTGACACACACACAAAAAAAGAATTCCTCAAATCTAAAACACCCAAATATTAGTAAGGAAGCGGAGCCAGAGAATTCTCATTTATTGCTGGTGGGCATGTGTATGATCAGGGCCCCCACCATCGTGGCCATACAGTTTCTCATTGGATGCAGGCAGACAGTAAAAAAACAGTGCAGCCAAAAAGTGGTGGGCCATTCCTTTATTAAAATCTTCTATGGAGAATGTTGGTCAGATAAGTTTTTAAATATGATGTATATGTTTGCTCACTTATAGTTTGTATTGGGTGTGGGGGATAGGCTGTAAGCAGGCAGGGTGGTTATAGCCTAAGGTTTAGTTTTAAGACTAAGCTTTTCCCCACACCCTTGACTGTTGCATGATGTGGGGTGGTGCACTCTCATGAGGAATCCCATTGTGCCTCAGGTAAGTGACTTTGTATCAGAGACTTCCTTGTTTGTATATTAGATTAAAGGTTTTGATTTCTACACTATAAAGTGGGGCAGTCCAGGAGCTTGCTCTCTCGGTTCCTGCTATCACCATTGCAGGGGCCTCCCTGATCCCTTGCCCTTCATGGGAAAAGCTGGTTTTCTGCTTTTCCCTTTTCTTCTCTTGTGGTTTGCCTGTCTTGGTGAGACACCAATAAACAGAATGGCCCCCCATCCTCTGACTCTGCCATTTCTTTACCACCATCTGCCCGAATCTAATGGGAACCTGCATGTGAATGACCACGATTGCAGCTCCTGGCCTTACAACTGGCATAGTTTGCAGCAGGATTTGGAGATTGGTATGGGGCCTTCACCCTTGAGGGGTGGGGTAGAGTACTGGTTGCTGCTCTGGCTCCCCATGGCTGTCCTTTTAGGGGCCGTGTGATGCATGTTTTTTACTCAAGAGGAGACCAAGAGTTCTGTGCGAGAAGCTGCCTGAGGTCAAAAGCTTCAGTATGAATTGTAAATTGAATGGCAGAAAAGGCTGGAATTGGAGCAAGAACTGGAAAAGGAACTACGGGTTCATGAGTTGCAGTTTGCCCTGGAAGCTGAATGTTTGCAATGGCGGATTTAAGAGCTCGAGTCTCAGCTTCTGGCCAAAAGCCAGCAGCCACAGGAGCCAAAACGGTTGCCAGAGGAGCAGCAGCATCTGTGCCGGTGGATTGGCTTTGAGTGAGCGGGAGCAGACGCTTGCAACTCCTCTTCTGAGGATGAGAAGGCTCAGGCTGAAGCTGCCATACGCACACTGAGAGCCCAACCAGTGGTCGCCAAGAAGGTAAAAACCCAGCAACAAAGAATCCCTCAGGGGCAGCCACAGCCTCCTGCCCAGGTAATGGAACACTCTGTGGTCCAGCCCTATACCCAGGCAGAGCTGATGGAGTTGGGGGCACAATTTAGGCAGAAACCTACTGAATCCCTGGTAGCCTGGTTACTGCAATTATGGGATATAGGGGTGGATTGCATCATGCTCTCCGGAACAGAGATGGAGAAATTGGCCGCCATTACCACACACTCCTCCTTGAGGCAGCGTCTTCAAAACTGCCATGGCAACCCAGGAGACCATACCCTATTAGACTGGGTGATGGCTGCCATTCGTATGGTCTGGCAGAATGCTGGAGAATTGCGGGCAATGAGTCGGTGGCAGTGCTACAGTGAGTTAGTAAAGGTCCTTCGGGAACTAGGTATGAAGGAAGCTGTTTTCAACCCTGGGTCCCGTGGGCCAGACAAGGAAGTGTTTACGGCAAAAATGAGGGAATTGGTCCTTGCTAGTGCCCCATCAGCCCTTTTTGGGTCACTTGTGGCTATCTTGGTCCCCTATGTGGGGCAACCCATCAATGCAGTTACACAGATGGTAGCAGATTTGGGAGAGCTGGAGGCCATTTGGGATTATAAAGCAGTGAGGGCTGCTGCCTATGTTGCCCCCACAACTAACAAGGAAAACGGGCCTATAAAGGTTACCCGAACACAGATGTGGGTAGACTTGATTGCGGCTGGAGCAGATAAGGGGAAATTGGATGGCCAGTCTAATAAAGTTCTTTTGGAGCTTTGGTGGCAGCTTAAACCAGAACAGAAGTTCCAGCCACTGAGACAAAAGGCCCCAGCAGCTACAAATAAAACGTTTGGTGTGTGGACAGTTCACTTACAAGATTATATGATAGAGATGGCTGAGGGAGAAGAGAACTCCCAAAACCCACTGTACTAGTTTGAATAGGAAAAAGGCCAAGGGACCTGTCTAACGGGGATGGGCGGGGACTGGAGGCCACACGTGGAACTGGCTATCCACTGGTCCCCTTCCAATATACAACGGGTGTTGGCCTTGGTGGATACAGGTGCAGAATGTCCCCTCTTCTATGGGAACCTAAAGCAGTTTGCTGGGACCCCAGTGGCCACTGACGGTTATGGGAGCCAAACTGTTCAAGTGACGCCAATAACTATTCCATTGGGGATAGGAAGACTGCTTTCTAAGCCATATAAGGTGTATGTATCTCTTATTCCTGAATATATTTTGGGGGTAGATGTCTTGCAAGGACCGTGGTTGGAAACTACAGCCGGGGAGTTCCAGCTGCGGATCAGGGTGTGAAGACAGTGTTGCGGGGACATGCATCACATTCCTCTTTGCAATTACCCATCCCTTGATGTGTGAATAACACCAAGCAGTGCCACCTGTCAGGTGGTTATGAAGAAGTTACAGGGACAGTCCTCGAATTAGAAAAGGTGGGGATCATCTGGCCAGCACACCATCCTTACAACTCCCCAGTATGGCCTGTGCATAAACCAGACAGAACCTGGAGAATGACAGTAGATTACAGAGAACTTAATAAAGTTGTTCCCCCTTTGCACACAGTTATTCCCTCGATAGCTAACATGATGGATCGGCTAAGCCATGAGTTGGGGACATACCACTTTGTGGCAGACTTGGCCAATGCTTTTTTCTCTATTGATATAGCTACAGAGAATCAAGACCAATTTGCCTTCAGTTGGGAAGGGAGACAGTGGACCTTTACAGTATTACCCCAGGGCTATTTGCATAGCCCCACTTTGTGCCATGGGCTGGTGGCTGCTGACCTGGCTAAATGGAAACAGCCAGAGGCAGTTCGCATGTACCATTATATTGATGATATTATGCTAACTAGTGACTCTCTTCCAGAATTGGAGCAAGCAGTCCCTACCCTGCTATCCCATTTGAAAGCATGTGACTGGGCAGTCAATGAGAGCAAATTACAAGGACCTGGGTTATCTGTTAAATTCTTGGGTGTTGTCTGGTCCTGTAAGACAAAACTTATCCCTGAAGCAGTTAAAGATAAGATTCAATCATACCCCGTTCCCACTACAGTAAAACAGTTACAGGTTTCTTAGGTTTGTTGGGGTATTGGCGAGCATTTATACCCCATTTGGCTCAGTTACTATGCCCCTTATACAACCTTATTTGGAAGGAGGTTTGTTGGGATTGGACTGAGCAGAGGCAAGGTTCATTTGCAGCAGCTAAGAGAGCTGTCAAGGTGGCACAGGCCTTGAATGTGTTTGATCCTGCCAGGCCCTGTGAGCTGGATGTTCATGTAACCTCAGAGGGGTTTGGATGGGGTTTGTGGCAGCAGACAGAGCGCCTACGGCAACCTATTGGGTTTTGGTCCCAATTGTGGAAAGGTGCTGAAGTTCGTTACTCATTAGTGGAGAAGCAGCTGGCAGCTGTTTATGCTGCCCTCCTGGCCACTGAGAGTATTATGACCACAATATCAGTTACAGTCAAGACAACATACCCTATTGCTGGATGGGTGAGAGATTGGGCAACCAAACCACATAGTGGTATGGCCCAAATGTCCACCCTGGCCAAGTGGGGTGCCTACCTGCAACAACACTGTGCTCTTAGCACCAGCCCATTGAGGGCAGAATTGCAGGAAGTCTTGGGTCCAGTCACCTATGTGACCTTAGAGTCAGGTGCAGCTGGGGCTCAGGAGGCAGAACCTGAAGTCAGTCCCTACCAGAAGGGGCGGGTGCCCATCCCCGAAGATGCCTGGTATACTGATGGTTCCAGCAGGGGCCAACCTGCCAAATGGATGGCTATAGCCTTCTATCCGGCCACTGAGACTATTTGTATGGACACGGGTACAGGCCAAAGCAGCCAATGGGCATAATTAAGAGCTGTTTGGCTAGTTGCCCATAATGAACTTTCACCTCTGGTGATCTGCACTGACAGCTGGGCTGTCTATCGTGGACTGACCCTTTGGATTGCTACTTGGCACATTAACCAGTGGATGGTAATGCACCGTCCACTATGGGGTCAGGCCATGTGGAAGGACTTATGGGAAATAGGATACCAGAGCAGATGACAGTATATCATGTCATGAGGAATGCCCCTCTAGCCCATCCTGGGAATGATGAGGCAGATACGTTGGCAAGGGTATGATGGTTGGAGACTGCCCCTGCAGGTGATGTGGCGCAGTGGCTCCACCGGCGCCTGCTCCATGCAGGACAGAAAACTATGTGGGTTACGGTTAAGGTGTGGAACTTGCCTGTGTCCTATGCAGAGGTACTTGCAGCCTGTGAGCAATGTGCAGTATGTTCCAAGGAACACCCTCGGAGACCACTGGTGTCACCTGGACAGATCCAGAGGGGTCATGTTCCATTGACACGATGGCAGATAGACATCATTGGACCCTTACCAAAGTCAGAAGGGTACCAGTATGAAGTCACTTGTGTAGATACTGCCACCAGGCTGCTTGCTGCTTACCCTACCCATAACCCTGACCAGAGGGCAGTCATACAGGCTCTGGACCGCCTGAGTGCTGCATATGGGCAACCGCTGGTCCTTGAAAGTGACAATGGTACCCACTTCACTGGTTCAATGGTGAGGCAATGGGCTCAAAAGCTGGGGGTGGACTGGAAGTACCATGTTCCCTACCACCCCCAGGCTGCTGGTATCATTGAGTGGTATAATGGACTCTTAAAGCAGGGACTGCGACAGGAGGAGGTCATTGGCTCCCTTACTGGATGGACACGCCACTTATGGACAGTACTCCGGATTTTGAATGAGCGACCTCGACGGGGAAGCCCAGCTCCAGTAGAGGCCCTCCTGCATCGGGCAGCTGCTCCCATTCAGTTGCAGATACGCACCAAGGACATTTTACTCAAGCCAGGTTTTGGACAGCAGGGTAACGTGCTCTTGCCTGCCCCAACAGCCCTTCTTAAAGGCCAATGGCTTTGATGGACTTGGCCCTGGACTGTACAGGCCCCCCATCTGAGATGGGTGGCCTTGTTGGCACCATGGGGAAAGGGGCTAGAGTTGGACCTCCAGTTAACTCCTTGGGTAACCAGCACCTGGCCATCTAAGGTAGAAGTGTATTATCCCTTGAGTGCTCAGGGGGACAGCATTATGAAGGGCACCTTTGTAATTTCTTTATGGCCAATAATGAGTTCTCCTATTTTACTACACATAGAACCAGCAGATGCTGGCGTATCGGCCAATAAGGTTTGGTATGCCCGCTCAGGGCGGCCTCTGGTCCCAGCTATTGTGCTGTCTGCAGACAAAACTCTGGCCTGTATTCTGCCAGAGGGAAAAGATTTGCCTCTCTTGGTGCCACTGACAACTTTCTCATTTCGCCCATAGCTTTTGATTTGTTAATTCTATTGCTGTTCTGTTTATGCAATGTACCCCATTCCTTGCACAGTGACCATCATGGAAGATACCTGTGGTTTAGATTGTGAAGTGAGCAAAAGGGTTGAAATGTTGGTCAAATAAGTTTTTAAATATGATATATATGTTTGCTTGCTTATAGTTTGTATTGGGTGTGGGGGACAGGCTGTAAGCAGGCCAGGTTCTTATAGGCTAGGCTTATTTTTAAGACTAAGCTTTTCCCCGCATTCTTGACTGATTGCATGATGTCGGTGGTGCACTCTCATGAGGAATCCAATTATGCCTCAGATAAGTGACTGTGTATCAGAGACTTCCTTGTTTGTATATTGGATTAAAAGTTTTTGGTTTCTACACTATAAAGTGGGGCAGACAGGAGCTTGCTCTCTTAGTTCCTGCTATCACCATTGCAGGGGCCTCCCTGATCTCTTGCCCTTCATGGGAAAAGTTGGTTTTCTGCTTTTCCCTTTTCTTCTCTTGTGGTTTGCCTGTCTTGGTGAGACACCAATAAACAGAATGGACCACCATCCCCTGACTCCGCCATTTCTTTACTGTAAAGCCAGAGGCCAGGGCCACCATCAGAACAGCCCATCCCATGCAGGTTCGCATTGGATTCGGACAGTCAGTAAAGAAACAACGGAGCCACAAACTGGTGGGCCATATTCTTTAATTTTAGCTTGCACCCGGCGGGCAAGTAAAAACACACACTGGGCTCCAAAACCCACTCATTCAGTGCTCACAAAGCTACTGACTTATCCGAGTTTCCTAGAATCAAAGGTTTCTAGCTCACCAGCCTTATTCTCCTCAGTTCCCCATCTCCTTCCTTCTCCAGCATCAAACTGCACAAACTGGCCTCTCACTCAATACTCTGCCATCTTGGCTGCTTCTCCTGGCCACATGGCCTCTTTCTGCTCTCTGCTCTGCTCCCTCTGCTCTCATGCTAATCATCCCAGGAACCAAGAGAGCAAGCTCCTATTCTGCCCCTATTTTATAGTGTAGAAATCCAAACCTTTAATCCAATATACAAAATAGGAAAGTCTCTAATACAAAGTCACTTCTCTGAGGCATGATTGGATTATACCGCCCCACATCAAAAAGGGTGGGAAAGGCTTAATCCCAAAACCAAGCCCCAGGCTACAAGGATTCTCAACACACATTAATATCACCTGGGCGACGGCCTCACGTGGGCAGTACCATCTTTAACAAAGTGAGCATAATACATTTTATCTGCCCAACATTTACCATCTGCTCAAACCCAATGGGAACCTGCATGTGAATAGCAACGATGACGGCTCCCGGCCTTGCAATGGACAAGCAAACAGGCAGGGAAGACTGCCTTCCTCTCATTCAGGGCTCCCCAAACCCTGACACATTCTCCAGTCCCACAACCAGGAGAATCTTCTCTGTTTTTTTCTGGAATCAAAAGCCCCCATCAGCTTCAGGAGAGCTCCCAAAGCCCCTCAGCTCTGTCTTGTTTCACATCTCCACTTTTTTTTCTCTTCCTGAAAAACCCAGTCTGGGTAAATATCCCCCATACTGCTCAAAGGTGGTGGTGGCTCCATACTGATCTGTATGAATCCTTCCACAGACTACTCCAAATGTAAAGCCAGTAGCCACGGCCACCATCACAGCCACCTGGCCCATGCAGGTTAGCATTTAATTTGGACAGATGGTAATAAAACAATGGAGCCAAGAACTGGTGGGTATTGGATGAATAAGTTTGTAAATATGATATATATGTTTGCTCACTTAAAGTTTATATTGGGTGTGGGGACAGGCTGTAAGCTGGCTGAGTCATTATAGCCTAAAGCTTAGTTTTAAGACTAAGCTTTTCCCCACACCCTTGACTGATTGCATGATGTGGGGTGGTGCACTCTCATGAGGAATCCCATTATGCCTCAGATAAATGACTGTATCAAAGACCTCCTTGTTTGTATATTGGATTAAAGGTTCCAATTTCTATACTATAAAGTGGGGCAGACCGGGAGCTTGCTCTCTCTTGGTTCCTGAGATTAGTATTAAAGAGGAGACCAGAGTAAGGCCACATGGAGGAGGCCAGGAGAAGCAGCCAAGATGGTGAAGTGTTGAAGAAGAAGCCAGTTTGTGCAGAGTTTGTGTAGGGAGAAGGAAGGAGATGGGAAACAGAGGTGAATAAGTTTGGTGAGCTAGAAACCTTTGATTTTAAAAAAATTGGATAAGTAGTAGCTTTGTGAGCACTGAATGAGTGGGTTTTGGAGCCCAGCATGTGTTTTTACTTGCCCGCTGGTTGCAAGCTAGGATTAAAGATGATGGCCCACCATTTCTTGGCTCCATTGTTTCATTACTGTCTGTCCAAATCAAATGCAAACCTGCATGGGCCAGGTGGCTGTTATGGTGGCTGTGGCTACTGGCTTTACAATGGGGAAAGCTTAGTCTTAAAACTAAGCCTTAGGCTATAACAACTCAGCCTGCTTACAGCCTGTCCCCCACACCCAATGCAAACTATAAGCAAGCAAACATATATATCATATTTAAAAACTTATTTGACCAACAGTTTCCATTTCTCACACAGGGCACCACTTGTCACAGTGGCAATGAATACTTGAAGACCACATGTAGTGCACCAAGGGACCACGAGGTGACCACGTCATAGTGCTCTAGACAGATTTCATAAGAACCCCGACCCCAAGTCCTTATGGGTATCAATAATACACACAAATAGAAGCAGGGATGAGAATGAGACAGTCAGGAAGCAGAGAAGAGAATGAGGAAGTCAAGAAAGTGGAACTTCTTTCGAGCACATAAAAGGGCAAGGGAGTAGCTCAAATGTCCCCACCTATTGATTAATCCGAATTGCTAATTCTATCTCTGTTGTGCTGCATTCAGCACAGTACTGCATTCACTACTTTTGTCAGTAAGGCCACTATGACTTTTGCCTCAGGGCATTGAACTCTGTTCCTGTTCTATGTTCCTATTCGAGGCCTCTACAGAGGTATAAATAGAAAAAGTACAGAGAATCTTAAGGAAGTTAAAATGTTCTATAAGATACCATTATGTCATTATACTGTGATAAGGTGCCAGAGAACTGAAAACCTTAGTATTGGCAACACCATTTAAAAGAGGAAAGGTCAGGCTTCTTGCCCCTCTTTCTGTGGAGAATGGAGGGAGAAGAATGCAGGAGCTTCCTGGCTTACAAGGGCAACTGGGTCAGATATGCCATAATTTAACTACAGAGCAAGGAAGGTAGAACTTATCTAAGAATCCCTTCACTTCTCTTTTCTTAAAAGCCTTTAGAAAAGAATGTTTATGTACCTTAATTAAGAATTCCTACACTCTAAAGTCATGAGAGCAACAGATACCTCTAGACCAGTGGTAGTCAACCTGGTCCCTACCGCCCACTAGTGGGCATTCCAGCTTTCATGATGGGTGGTAGCAGAGCAACCAAAGTATAAATAAAAAGATAGATTTAACTATAGTAAGTTGTTTTATAAAGATTTATTCTGCCAAACTTAGGGAAAATTTGACATAAAGTACTTGGTAAGTAATTATTATTATTTGCTATAACTCTGCTTTATAAATTTTATAAAGTAAAGTTACTTCCCTACTTTATAAATCACCATTACTGTGGAACCGGTGGGCGGTTAGAAATTTTACTACTAACAGAGATACAAAAGTGGGCAGTAGGTATAAAAAGATTGACTACCCCTGCTCTAGAGAAAGGGATCACAAGCCCCTCCTTACCCACCCCAACCGGTGTGTGATTTGGTCTATAAAATCAGGCACAGAATGGTAGGGACTTTCTACATGATTTGGGATTGTGCCCCGTGTAGCTAGCTGGCTAATTAATAAACTCCTCAAAAATTCATTTGGACTTGGTGTCTCTATGTAACCCGCAGATTGAAGTACTTTATAACAATACAGTTGTCCAAACCCATAGAATACATTACAAAACACACCAAGTGAACACTAAAGTAAACTACAAACTTTAGTTAATAATAATGTATCGATATTTGATCATCAATTGCAGCAAATATAACAACAAATGAAAGATGTTAATAATAGACGAAAATGTGTTTGAATGTGTATGGGCAGGGGAACAGGATAACATGTGAACTCTAATTACTGCTTGTTGGGAAAATAAGTTTGTAAAATGTGTTTTCTAGGTTTGCTCACTTACATTTTGCATTGGTTTTGGGCAGTGCCATGTGTATGTCATCTGTGAAAGGCTGCAGTGCTTGCCCTCAAGGCAGCAGATTACAAATTGGGAATTACCTTCCTGCTTGGGAAGGACCATTGTATTGCAAAAACTTTCTAGAAAAGGCATATTTTCCCAGCCTGAGTTTTGCAGGAAGGGAAGTAGGAGTGCAGAGGTGGAACTGGAGCTGAGGGGCTTCCGGAGCTCCACTTGTGGTAAGGAGCCAGAGAACTGTAAAACTTATTATTGGCACACCATTTTAAAGAGGAAAAGTCAGACTTTCTGTCCTGTCCTTTCTTTGGAAAATGGAGGGAAAAAGATATAGAAATCTCCTGACTTACAAGGACAACTGGGTCATTTGGTTTTAGTTCTCTGAAAGGATTAAGGTTATCTGAAGAGCTTCCTTTTCCTTTCAATAAAAGACAGGATTTACATACCACCCTACACTGATTTTGGCTCTCCCTCTCTTCCTGGAATCCTGAGATTAACATGTACCTCTAGGCAAAGGAGGAGAGATAGACACTAACAGGTTTATGGATGTATTGGATATGTAAAATGACATCACCATTGTGTTACCTTGAAACTTTTAACGTTTTTTAAATCCCCTAGACCAATGTTATAATCTTGTTAAGATTGTGTCATGCTGTCACGCCCCCCCCCCCCAACCTGTATGTGGTCAAAGGGTATATAACCAGCCTCTGAGATACATTTTAGGCTGCACAATTTGGGTCTGCTATGCCCCATGTCAGTCATATGTGGCCGGCATATTAATAAATCTCCTCCTTTTAATAAAACCCTTCAAAATACATCTGGACTTGGTGTCTCTATGTAAACCTGTGGAAGTGAGGTAGGGTTTACAACATGTGGGGTATGGTACTTTACCACACACTGAGGCTGGTGGGGCCTTTGATTCCAAGAGGAACTGGAGACGATTTTCTGGGTTATGGAACTGGAGAGTGCATCAGGGCTTTGGGAGCTCTGAATAAGAGGGAAACAGGCTTTCCTGCCTGTCTGCTCATCTGCCGGTATGGGACGTTAACAAATGGAATGGCCCACAATGTTTTGGCTCCACTGTTTCTTTACCATCTTCCCAAATCCAATGAGAATCTTCATGGCCAAGATGGCAGCAGCCACTGGCCATACAGCTGGTGAGGTCGGCAGCATTCAGAACAAATCAGTATGGAGCTGCAACCACCCTTGAGGGATGGGGTAGATCAGTGGTCCCCAACCCCTGGGCCATGACCGGTACCAGTCCGTGGGCCATTTGGTACCGGTCTGCAGAGGAAGAATAAATAACTTACATTATTTCCATTTTATTTATATTTAAGTCTGAATGATGTTTTATTTTTAAAAAATGACCAGATTCCTTCTGTTACATCCGTCTAAGACTCACTCTTGATACTTGTCTTGGTCATGTGATACATTTGTCCATCCCACTCTAAAGGCCGGTCCGTGAAAATATTTTCTGACATTAAACCGGTCCGTGCCCCGAAAAAGGTTGGGGACGACTGGGGTAGAGGACTGGTTGTTGTTATGGTTCCCATGGCTGTCCTTTTGGGTTGAAAAGCCAGTAGCCATGGTCACCATTACAGCTACCTGGCCCATGCAAATTTACAATTGATTCAGACAGACAGTAATTGTATGGCCAGGGGCTGCCATTGTGGCCATTCACATGCAGGTTTTTATTGAATTTGGGCAGACGGTAAAGAAATGGCAGAGTCAGAGGACGGTGGGCCATTCTGTTTACTGGTGTCTCACCAAGACAGGCAAACCACAAGAGAAGCCAAAAGAATAGCAGAAGACCTGCTTTTCTTATAGAAGGCAAGGGGTCAGGGAGGCCTCTGCAATGCTGATACCAGGAACTGAGATATAGCAAGAGCCATGGTCTGTCTCATTTTATAGTGTAGAAAATTAAAGCCTTTAAGCCAATATACAAATAAGGAAGTCTCTGATACAAAGTGTTGGGCAGATAAAATATATACGCTCACTTTGTTAAAGGTGGCACTGCTCACATGGAAGCCCATCGCCCAGGTAATATTAATGTGTGTTGGGGATGGGCTGTGGGTAGGCAAGACCCTTGTAGCCTGGGGCTAGGTTTTAGGACTAAGCCTTTCCCACCCCTTATGATGTGGGGTGGTGCAATCCCATCATGCCTCAGATAAATGACTTTGTATTAGAGACTTTCCTATTTTGTATATTGGATTAAAGGTTTTGATTTCTGCACTATATAGTAAGGCAGACCAGGGGCTTTCTCTCTTGGTTCCTGAGATTAGCATTAGGGAGGAGAGCAGAGAAAGGCCATGTGGAGGAGGCCAGGAGAAGCAGCCAAGATGGAGTGCTGAGTGAGAAACCAGTTTGTGCAGTGTTTGTGCAGGGAAAAGGAAGGAGATGGGGAACAGAGGTAATAGTCTGGTGAGCTAGAAATCTTTGATTCTAGGAAACTCGGATAAGTCAGTAGCTTTGTGAGCGCTGAATGAGTGGGATTTGGAGCCCAGTGTGTGTTTTTACTTGCACCCGCCGGGTGCAAGCTAGGATTAAAGATAATGGCCCACCAGTTCATGGCTCTGTTGTTTCATTACCCTCTGTTCAAATCCAATGCAAACTTGCATGGGCCAGGTGGCTGTGATGGTGGCTGTGGCTATTGGCTTTACATTTGGCATAGTCTGTAGCAGGATTTGAAGATTGGTATGGAGCTGCCACTCTTGATATGCATGGTAGAGGACTGGCTGCTGTTATGGTTCCCCATGGCTGTCCTTTTCGGGGCCGTAGTCTGGCTGACTTTTACAGCCATGTGTGAGGAAACCAAGAGCTCTGTGGAAGAGGCTGCCCAGGACCTGCACACTGAACAGTGGAAGGAGCTGGAGCAAATGTGGAGAAAGAGATGCTGACCCTGTAGCTGAAGCAAGCACCAGAGAAGGCCGACCAGGTTCGCAAGACTTGTGTGGAAATGGAGCAGACTCTGGAGAAGGAATCACAGGTTCATGAGTTGGCGATTTCCCTGGACGTTGTGGAGAGCCAGCAGCGGCTGGAGGCCAGGGCTGAGGCTGGGCCTGGGGCTGCAAGGCTGGCAGCAGAAGCTGATGTTTCCGGTTCCTCTTTGGAGGATGAGGAGAATCGGGCTGGAGTGGCGATCTGCAGTCTCCAGTAGATGAGAGCCCAGCAGCAAGGAATACTTACTATGTTCCTGGTAGATCTGCAATTTTGGGACATAGGGGTGGACGCTATCATACTCTCTGGAGCAGAGATGGAAATGCTGACTGCCTTTGCCACTTGCTCCTCTTTGGGACAGTGTAAGACCTGCCAGGAAGACGGCAGGAATGAGGGGGGTGGTTGATGTCCCATTTGTGTGGACTGATTTTCTGGACTATGACCGGAGTAAACACTGGCTCCTTTGTTTGATGGACTTACGGATTTTGGACAATGTGAAATACCCTAATGGGGGTGGGGGGCAGCTTTGCTGGAGGCCCTTCCCTTGCCCCAGAAAGTCTTTCAAATGGCTAGAAAGAGGGCCGAGGACATTTTGCGCTTTTGACAAAGTACTCAGAGACTGGTGAAACGTACCTTTGTAATTGCTAAAATTGTATGATTTGTCATGTTGTAATTTGTGTAATATGCCTAATTTCTTTGCACAGGGATTCCGGTGGTGTAGATTGTGGGTAGTAAAGTGAGTATAGGGGTGGATTGTTGGGCAGATAAAATATATTATGCTCACTTTGTTAAAGATGGTGCTGCCTACATGGAAGCCCATCACCCAGGTGATATTGATGTGTGTTGGGGCTGGGCTGTGGGCAGGCAGGACCCTTGTAGCCTGGGGCTTGGTTTTAGGACCAAGCCTTTCCCATCCCTTTTGATGTGGGGTGGTGCAATCCCATCATGCTTCAGATAAGTGACTTTGGATTAGAGTCTTCCCTATTATGTATATTGGATTAAAGGTTTTGATTTCTGCACTATAAAGTGGGGCAGACCAGGAGCTTGCTCTCTTGGTTCCTGAGATTAGCATTAGAGAGAAGAGCATAGAAAGACCATGTGGAGAAGGCAAGAAGAAGCAGCTAAGATGGTGGAGTGCTGAGTGAGAAGCCAGTTTGTGCAGGGAGAAGGAAGGAGATGGGGAACAGAGGTGAATAAATCCGGTGAACTAGAAACCTTTGATTCTAGGAAACTCGGATACACAAAGTCACTTATATGAGGCATAAATGGGATTCCTCATAAGAGTGCATCACCCCCTATCATGCAATAGTCAAGGGTATGGGGAAAAGCTTAGTTTTGAAAAGACCTTATTATTAGAAGGGAGGGAAAGGCTTAGTCTTAAAAGTAAGCCTTGGGCTATAATGACTTTGCCAGCTTACAGCCTATCTCCCACACTCAATGCGAGCAAACATATACATTATATTTACAAGCTTATTTGACCAACAGTAATTAAACAACGTAGCAAAGAACTGGTACCAAGAGCTTTAATTCTAGCTCACACCCGGTGGGCAAGAAATACACATAATGGAAAACACTTCCCTTTCCATTGAGTGCTCCCAAAGCCACTGACTCATCTGAGTTTCCTCAAATCAAAGGTTTCTACCTCACCATTCTTATTCACCTCTGTTCCACATTCCTTTTCCTAACCCGCCAATCTGGCTGTCTCCTCCATGTGGCTTCCCTGCCCTGCCTCCATGGGCTCTTCCTAGAACATAATTACTCTTCCCCTGAAACAATGTGATCTCTCTTCCTTTTAAAATATCTTGGTGTGAAAACCCTTCCCCAACATACACTTGTATAATCACACCCATCCCAAGCAAAAAGGGTAACTAATATTATCACCTAGGTGGCAGGCATCCACATGGGCAGCACCATCTTTAACAAAGCGAGCATAATATATTTTTTCTGCCCAACAGGGGACTGTGGGCCGGTTGCTTTTTAAAGCCCTGCAAGAGGAAACTGAGAGCTCTGTGCAAGAGGCTGGCCAAGGTCTGTAAACTGACCAGCATCAACGGTAGGAGCTGGAATGGTCACAGGAGAAAGAGTTGCAGATCCTGGAACTGGTACAAGCTCTGAAGAAGTAGGCTTCATGGGTTCATGAGTTGCAGTTTGCCCTGGAAGTTGAAATCTGGCAGCAGCAGTTGTTGGAGGTACAAGTGTGTATGCAGCTTCAGGCCATGAGCCAGCAGCCGCAGGAGCCTAAGATGGAGCCATGCTGGTGAACTGAGTTGGCAGGAGCAGGTTTTTACAGCTTCTCTTCTGAGGATGAGAAGGCTTGGGTTGAAGTTGCTGTCTGCAGACTCCCAAAGTTAAAAAACCCAACAGCAAAGAGTACCTACTAAACCTGTGGTAGGTATGCTGCGATTGTGGGACACAGGGGTGAATGGCATCATGCTCTCTGGAGCAGAGGTAGAGATGCTGGCCACTGTTGCCACATGCTCCTTCTTGGGGCAGCATCTTCAGAACTGCCATAATTACCCAGAAAACCATACCCTATTACAGTGGTTCTCAAAGTGTGTACCAGGGAGCACTGGTGTGCCCTAGAAGATTTCCAGGTGCACCCTATGGTATTCCAGAAAAATATGTTCCTGTTGGGGACCAAAAAAACCCCAACAGGTTTTGGAGTTTATATTTTTGGAGGACAGAGGTGTGGGGAATTGGCTGTAAGCTGACAGTCTGCCCAACCCCCTACCTCACTTGCCTGATTAGGTTGCAAAAGGCTGTTAAGCTGTGGTGCTGGGTTGTTTACACTACCCCCCATGTTCCCCAGAAAGACTGGAGGCAAGTTTCTTCCAGCCTTTGTTTGGTGTAAAGTTACAGAAATACTGTTCTTTTTCTTAACACATCATTATTATATTTACTATTAACACATTATTATATTATTTTTAGATAAATACACCCAAATAAAATGGATATATTTCTCAAAAAGAAGTGTGATATTGAATAATCTGATTCTGGAAGTGAGCAAAAGTTAAGTGTAAATAAAATAGAACTTGAAGACTGATGGGCAGAATTTAATTTATAGCATTTTCCATCACTTACCACTGAACAATACAATTGGATTAGAAACCTATTCATGGAAGCTTCAAGTGATTTTGTTTTAACATTAACAGAAGAAGAAGAGCTGGCAGCTATATTCACTAATCATGGATTGATGATTAAACATAAGGAATTGTCTCTTGAAGCCTTTTGGATTTCTATAAAAGAAGAATATGTGGCAATATCTAAAAATGCTTTGAACATTTTACTACAATTTTCAACATCCTATTTATGTGAATTAGGATTTTCTACCCTCAACACAATTGAGTAAAAAGAGAGGAATTCTTCAATGTATTGACGAGAAAATGAGAGTTTGCCTTTCAAATATATTCTCAAATATTGAAGAAATCACTAGGACATAGCAGGCTCATGTTTCTCATAAACAAAAGAATGAAAAAACTTAACACATTTGTGCTGAGACCTACCGAATTTACTAAATCTTACTAAGAATGTATCTATATATACAAAATGATAACTTTTCTATCATTTAAAATTTTTTTAACTCCTCTTTTTTATGAATTCTAAAAAGTATAACTCAAAAAATGTAACATAAAAATGTTTTTTAATGTCAGAATAAATTTCATTTTTCATATTTATTTTGTTTAATTACCATAAAAGCACGCTTAGACTATATATATTTTTTCTTTAATATTTGACATAATTATTATAACATATTTCTCAGAAATTTGTATATAGCGCACCTACAATTATTTGAAGGATTTTAAATGCACCCCAACTTCAAAAAGTGTGAGAACCACTGCCCTATTAGATCGAAAGGGTGATGGCTGCCATTCGTATGGTCTGGCATAATGCTGGAGAATTGCTGGGGGCAGTGAGTCAGTGGCAATGTTATAGTGAGTTAATAAAGGTCCTTTTGGAGCTAGGTATGAAAAATGCAGCTTTCAACCCAACTTCCCAGACAAGGAAGTGTTTTCAGCAAAAATGAGGGATTTTATCCTTTATAGTGCCCCATCAGCCCTTTTTGGGTCACTAGTGGCTATCTTGGGCCCCTATGTGGGGCAGCCCATCAATCCAGTCACACAGATGATAGCATTTTGGGAAAGCTGGAGGGTGCTTAGGATCATAAAGAAGTGAGGACCTCTGTCTATGTTGCCTCCCTGACTAACAAGAGAAACAAGCCTGTAAAGTTTAGCTGAACACAGATGTGGGTAGATTTGATTGCAGCTGAAGCAGATAGGAAGAAATTAGATGGGCAGTCTAATAAAGTTCTTTTGGAGCTTTGGTGGCAGCTTAAACCAGAACAGAAGTTCCAGCCACTGAGACAAAAGGCCCCAGCAGCTACCAATAAAACGTTTGGTACATGAGCAGCTTGGTTACAACATTATATGATATAGACCGCTGATGGAGAGGAGGCCCCCCACCAAGCCCACTATTCCAGTTTGAATAGGGGGAAGGCTGAGGAACCCATCTAACAAAGATGGTTGGGGACTGGAGGCCACATGTGGAACTGGCTATCCACTGGTTCCCTTCCAATGTACAATGAGTGGTGGATATAGGTGCAGAATGTTCCCTCCTCTATAGGAACCCAGAGCAGTTTTCTGGGATCCCAATGGTCATTGATGGTTATGGGGGCCAAACTGTTCAAGCGAAGCCAATAACTATTCCATTGGGGATAGGAAGACAGCCTCCTAAGCCATATAAGGTGTATGTATCTCCTATTCCTGAATATATTTGGGGGTAGATGTCTTGCAAGAACTGTGTTTGGAAACTACAGCCAGGGAGTTCCAGCTGCAGATCAGGGTTGTAAAGGCAGTGTTGTGGGGCTATGCATCAAATTCCCCTTTGCAATTACCCATTCCTCGGTATGACTAACACCAAGCAGTACCACCTGTCAGGTGGTTATGAAGAAGTCACAGGGACAATCCTCGAACTATAAAAGAGGGGGATCATCCAGCCAGCACACAGTCCTTATTGATAGATATATGAATTTATGAGGAATTCCAACTGCACTTTTTGATGTTCCGCTTATCTGTCAGACCTCACCCTTACTTATTGGATTATTGCCCCTGAGACAGAGGAATTCCAAAAAGCTGGTCAGCCGCCCCAAGGAGAAACATTTCGAACATACCAGGAATTTTTATTCAACACCCACTTGCTCAAGACTCTCCGTTACCCTATAAAATTTGTCCCCCTAGTCTGTAACCGGTGCCTTTCTCCCCAGAGAAGTGCCCGGCTTGGTTCCTTTCTTCCTTTCAATAAAGCCTATTACTCTGGTATTTTCAGACTCCCATGGATTCCAACATTTGGTGCCGAAACCCGGGACAGGGTACTAACTGCCTGGATGATCCCCTTTACCTTCCAAACTTACAACCAGGGAAGCAATGGGCAGTGGCAGCTTGTCCTGAGCTTACTCCCTGATTCTGTTTGGACGTGTATTGTAGGTTGGTTGGCTGGCAATCTGTCTTTGTCCCAAACCCATGCCAACCAGAAAGGTAAGGAGTTTCTCCCTCTCCCTTCCAAGGTTGGCCTCCAAATTTCTCTCTAAAAACACCCCTTCCTGGTTGAATAGTTTTGACTTTGGACCCCATATCTATGAGTGGTCTGCCTCTACTCCTTTACTAGACTTCTACGAAAGTCTAGGTGTGCCTAGCCATGCCCCTCTCCTACGTCCCGGGATCTCAGCCTTGGGGTGATGACCTCCTGTCTGAGACTCTCTTTCTATGGAGATTTTCTCCTCTTGGAACTGTGAATGAAGGCGGGGATGCTCCCTTCTCTCACCAGTCTCCTCTACTGTGGGCTTCTCTCAGTCCAAAACGTCCAGCCAGACTCCTCTCAGAGCATGGGCTCCTCCCAATCTCAGGCCTTAGAGACTACTCCTCTACTCCTTCAGGACTACTCCTTCAGGACTCCTCTACTCTCTGAGGTTCACAGTTTGGGAGGTTTCTACTCTGAGCAGCCTGCTTCTACAGACTTCCTCAAAAGTCTAGGCACCTTTCTACTACTATTACAATATCCTAAGATATTACAAAAGTCAGGTTGCTTTCTACTACTATCACATACAACATCATAAGAGATATTGACAATTTCTGCCACCGGACAGGGAGGGCATCAGAAATTCCTTACGTACAGGCTTTCTTCTCCCTTTGCTCCTGTCCTTAATTTCTGTGCCACTTGTTCTACACGCAGGCCATTTTTGGCCAGAGAAACCTCACCTAAAACCTCCACTCCTAATCTTTCCTTCTCCTCAGACTCCCAAGTCTCTTCCCTTTCTGCCTGACCCACGGGGCACCCCTCACTCGAGACCCCTCTCTGGTACCTCTGCAAATATCTTTCACTTGAGTCTCTTTCCTTTAGAAAGCCCCCTCCCCTCTTTTTGCTAAATCCTCTTTTCCATTCACTTGCAAATACCAGTCTCTCTTTCTTCTCCCCTGCTGGCCAGGGGCTTTTCCCTTCTCCACTCTCCCTTCTCTTAAACCCCTCCTCCCTCCTTACAGATGGGTAGCTCTGTCTCTTTTTCTCCTTTGAACCATCCCTCCACCCCACCAGCTTCGGCTTTCTCTTTTTCTTCTTTGACCCATCCTTCCCCCTCCTTGGAGACTGACTGTGCCTTCCACTACCCCAGTCCTCTCCCCTCTCCTCAGAGCTCTAAATCTTTTTGACTCCTCTGACCATGTGGCACCACTACCAGCACTTCAACCTCCTCCTCCTCCTGAAAATTCTGACCCTCCTTCTTTCTATCCAGCTGCTCACACTGTCCATCCCTCTGCTTTCTCTCTTCCTCCCCTCTATGTTGGCAACTCCCTGCCAACTCAAAAAGCTTAAAACAGCCGAGTTCTCTATTGAGCTGTGTGAGTAATCTATTTTGTCTCTTTGTCAGAAAATATCTCTAGTATAATTTTAATTGAAACAAGTAAAGTGCACTCATTTAAATTCCTTAATTCATAATTTGTATGTAAAAATCTTTGTTTAATGTGTAACTGTGTCTGTTTCTAAGGCCTTAAACCAATAATTACCCACCTCTTAAATCAAGGCTTACTCATCCCCATGGACTCTCCCTGCAATACCTCCATCCTTCTTATTCGAAAACCTTCAGGGGCTTATCACCTCTTATGAGACTTACACCTAATCAATGAGGCAGCAATTCCCCTCCATCCAGTAGTTTCTAATATCTACAAGTTACTGTCACACATTCCTTCAAACACCACTCACTTCATGGTCCTATACCTCAAGAATGCCTTCTTTACCATTCCTCTACACCCTGACTCTTACTTTCTGTTGGTCTTTACCTGGACACTAATGCAGCCCAGCAATTTATGTGGACTGTCTTAACCCAGGGGTTCAAAAACAGCCCACACCTGTTCGGGCAAGCACTAGCTCAGGATTTGGAAGCATGCAATCTCAAAACTAGTAACCTACTCCTCTGCAGCCCCTCCCTGCCTGCCTCAAGGAGACACACTGCCACCCTTCTTAACTTCCTCACCATGAAGGGATATTGTGTCTTCTCTGCTAAGGCTCAACTTCACTCTTAGTCCATACTCTATGTAGACATCACCTTAACCCCCACCACCTGAGGTCTTACCCTAGATCGAATTCAGACCCTCCACAGTCTCCAACCACCTACCACCACATATCAAATCCTTTATTTCATCAGTCTAATAGGCTTCTTTAAACATTATATTTTCAATTTTGTTCTCTTAGTCAAGCCCCTCAGTGAGATCTTCTGAGCATGGCTTTTAAGGTATATAATGGCCAAGGAAGTAACAGAAAAGGCAAATAAGGCCCAAAAAGAAGTCAGGAAATACCAGCTTTTGGCATTTGCTCTTAAAGGCTCCAGCGCCCTAAAGGGCTTCATAGGATTCCATCAGGGCCCTGCTCCAGAGTGGAAAGAAAGGTCATTGAACTGAAGCCTGCCAGGCTTTCCGGCCCGACCGGTGGACACGTCTGTGCTGTGGAAACAGGGACATGAGAAGGTAAGCTGCCCCCTTGCTCCATGGAGGGAGGGTTCAGTCTCTTTTAGCCCTGCTCCAGCTACCT